>NC_092343.1:147663214-148887857 GCF_046630445.1 Rutidosis leptorrhynchoides
CACCCTAATTGACGCGAATCCTAAAGATAGATCTATTGGGCCTAACAAACCCCATCCAAAGTACCGGATGCTTTAGTACTTCGAAATTTATATCATATCCGAAGGGTGTCCCGGAATGATGGGGATATTCTTATATATGCATCTTGTTAATGTCGGTTACCAGGTGTTCACCATATGAATGATTTTTATCTCTATGTATGGGATGTGTATTGAAATATGAAATCTTGTGGTCTATTATTATGATTTGATATATATAGGTTAAACCTATAACTCACCAACATTTTTGTTGACTTTTTAAGCATGTTTATTCTCAGGTGATTATTAAGAGCTTCCGCTGTCGCATACTTAAATAAGGACGAGATTTGGAGTCCATGCTTGTATGATATTGTGTAAAAACTGCATTCAAGAAACTTATTTTGTTGTAACATATTTGTATTGTAAATCATTATGTAATGGTCGTGTGTAAACAGGATATTTTAGATTATCATTATTTGATAATCTACGTAAAGTTTTTTAAAACCTTTATCTATGAAATAAAGGTTATGGTTTGTTTTAAAAATGAATGCAGTCTTTGAAAAACGTCTCAAATAGAGGTCAAAACCTCGCAACGAAATCAATTAATATGGAACGTTTTTAATCAATAAGAACGGGACATTTCAGTTGGTATCTGAGCGTTGGTCTTAGAGAACCAGAATTTTGCATTAGTGTGTCTTATCGAGTTTGTTAGGATGCATTAGTGAGTCTGGACTTCGACCGTGTTTACTTGAAAAATGATTGCTTAACAAATTTTGTTGGAAACTATATATTTTTAACATGTGAATATTATGTGATATATTAATCTCTTAACGCGTTTGATATTATGTGATAGATGTCTACCTCTAGAATAAGTCCCATTGACTCACCTAATAATAATGAAGAGTCAAATGTAAATTGGAATGATTCGTGGACTGATTCACAAGTTCCCGAAGAGGAACCGGAAGAAGAGTTGGAACCGGAAGAAGAATCGGAACCGGAAGAAGAATCGGAACCGGATGAAGAAATAGAACCGGTGGGGGAAATAATAAAACGGTTAAGTAAAAGAAAATCCTCAACCAACCGACCAAGGTTAATTATAGTCAATGGTGTTTCCGCCAAGGAAGCAAAATATTGGGAGGATTACCAATTCTCCGATGAATCGGATTCCGACGAGAATTCCGATGATGTTATAGAAATTACCCCAACTGAATTTAAAAAGGAAAAAGAAAATAATAAGGGAAAGGGCATAAAAATAGAGAAATCTAATTCCAACCCCGATGAACTTTATATGTATCGTCAACCCCCGAAGTCCTTAAGTTGTAACAATGACCCGGGAACCTCTAAACCACCAGGTTTTTCTAAACCAATGTGGAAAATGACGGCTCGTATTAGGGGAACATCATATATCCCTAGAAACTTGGCAAAACGAACCAAAACCGAAGAAGAAAGATAGTTGTATTCGTGTGGTGTAATATATGTAATATAGTGTGCTTATGCTTTATGATATATGTAAAAATTGCTTGTATTAATAAGTATTTTTTTTATGAATCTAACTCTTGTCTATTTTACAGTATAAAAACACAAAATGGATAGACAACCCAATATTTTAAGAGACCTACCCGGAGACATGATTGATGAAATCTTGTCTAGAGTCGGTCAGAATTCTTCGGCACAACTATTTAAGGCGAGATCAGTTTGTAAGACATTCGAAGAACGTTCCAAGAATGCCTTGGTTTATAAAAGGCTTTCGTTCGAAAGATGGGGGATATCACATTGGGAAATCCATAAGTTACGATGTGTTTACTTTGACGCATATATTGCGGGGAACCCAAATGCTATTTTACGCAATGGGTTAAGAAATTATTTTGACTCAATATATCCGAATATTGGACTTCGTGATTTAGAAAAAGCGGCTAACATGCAACATAAAGAAGCATGTTATGCTTACGTATTAGTAATGTTCGTTTCTCACCAAAGTGAGAACAAGAACATCGGGCTATAACTATTAAACAAAACGTTTCCACAAGTGACGGAGTTGGTAATTGGGGTAAGAAATGAGGTTTTTAGATTGTTACAGGACTGTTGGACATTACGTAACCCTCGTCCCTTTGACGACGTTACAACACGCTGTCTTATCAACGGCCATAACGGTTATGTTCCACAAGACCAAGGATGGGAAGTATTCCTAGTAAAACCAGAAAGCATGACTTGTTTCTGGACGTATGAATTACGTGTCTTTATTGCCTTTGCTGAAGGACTTGTGTACTAGCTAGAATTATCTTCACAACCATCTTGTATCAAATTTATTGTGTGCTATATTTCATGCTATATGTAAAATAAGCGGTATTGTAAGTTTGTAAAATATTGTGTAAAAGTTTGAACGCGAAATATTATTATAATCAGTTTTTCATATAGAATTGTAGTAGTTGAATTGTATATTAGCTACTAAGTATGAACTTAACGAGTAGGTACTACCCGAATTTAAACTTATAAAACGCTAATATGAAGAAAAAACTTTTATAAATGAGTTCATATTATGCTACGAAATACTATTAACTACTCTTAATATTCTGTATGATTAACTTATTCCATTTGACTATTTTGAAGGAAATGGCACCGACTACTCGACACACCGTGAATATGAATGAAGAGGAATTCCGTACTTTTCTAGCTTCAAACATATCCGCAGTACAGGCTGCGCTACATACCAACAATAACCTTGGATCTAGCAGTACAGGAAATCGTGTAGGATGCACCTACAAAGAATTCACTGCCTGCAAACCTTTGGAATTTGATGGAACTGAAGGACCGATCGGATTGAAACAGTGGACTGAGAAGGTCGAATCGGTGTTTGCCATAAGTAAGTGTACTGAAGAGGACAAAGTGAAGTACGCTACGCATACCTTCACAGGTTCTGCGTTAACATGGTGGAATACCTATCTAGAGCAAGTGGGATAAGACGATGCGTACGCACTACCGTGGTCAGCATTCAAGCACTTGATGAATGAGAAGTACCGTCCCAGAACCGAGGTCAATAAGCTCAAGACAGAACTTAGAGGGTTACGAACCCAAGGATTTGATATTACCACGTACGAAAGACGATTCACAGAATTGTGCCTATTGTGTCCGGAAGCATTCGAAGATGAGAAGAGAAGATCGACGCGTTTGTGAAAGGATTACCGGAAAGAATCCAAGAAGATATAAGTTCACACGAGCCCGCCTCCATACAACAGGCATGTAGAATGGCTCACAAACTAGTGAACCAGATTGAAGAAAGAATTAAAGAACAGACTGCTGAAGAGGCCAATGTGAAGCAAGTCAAAAGAAAGTGGGAGGAAAACGGTGATAAGAATCACCAATACAACAACAACAGCAATTACAACAATAATCGCAACAATTATCCCAACAATCGCAACATCAATCGCAACTACAACAAACGGCCCAATAACAACAACAACAACAACAACAACAACAGCAACTACAACAATCATCCCAACAACAATAATAACTGCAACAACAACAACAATCAGAAGCAGCTATGCCAAAGGTGTGAAAAGTATCACTCGGGGTTCTGCACCAAATTTTGCAACAAGTTTAAAAGAAATGGTCATAGCGCGGCGAAGTGTGAGGTCTACGGACCAGGGGTTAATAGAACGAAAGGAACAAATGGTGTCGGAACGAGTAATGGCGGAGCAAGTAGTGTCGGAGCAAGTTATGCCAATGTAGTTTGTTATAAATGTGGAAAACCGGGCCACATTATTAGAAATTGCCCGAACCAGGAGAACGCGAATGGACAAGGCTGCGGAAGAGTTTTCAATATTAATGCGGCAGAGGCACAGGAAGACCCGGAGCTTGTTACGGGTACGTTTCTTATTGACAATAAATCTGCTTACGTTTTATTTGATTCGGGTGTGGATAGAAGCTATATGAGTAGAGATTTTTGTGCTAAATTAAGTTGTCCATTGACGCCTTTGGATAGTAAATTTTTACTCGAATTAGCAAATGGTAAATTAATTTCAGCAGATAATATATGTCGGAATCGAGAAATTAAACTGGTTAGCGAAACATTTAAGATTGATTTGATACCAGTAGAGTTAGGGAGTTTTGATGTGATAATCGGTATGGACTGGTTGAAAAAAGTGAAAGCAAAGATTGTTTGTTACAAAAATGCAATTCGCATTATACGAGAAAAAGGAAAACCCTTAATGGTGTACGGAGAAAAGGGCAACACGAAGCTACATCTTATTAGTAATTTGAAGGCACAAAAACTAATAAGAAAAGGTTGCTATGCTGTTCTAGCACACGTCAAGAAAGTACAAACTGAAGAAAAGAGCATCAATGATGTTCCCATTTCAAAAGAATTTCCCGATGTATTTCCAAAAGAATTACCGGGATTACCCCCACATCGATCCGTTGAATTTTAAATAGATCTTGTACCAGGAGCTGCACCAATAGCTCGTGCTCCTTACAGACTCGCACCCAGCGAGATGAAAGAACTGCAAAGCCAATTACAAGAACTTTTAGAGCGTGGTTTCATTCGACCCAGCACATCACCGTGGGGAGCTCCTGTTTTGTTTGTCAAGAAAAAAGATGGTACATTCAGGTTGTGTATCGACTACCGAGAGTTGAACAAACTTACCATCAAGAACCGCTACCCACTACCGAGAATCGACGACTTATTTGATCAACTACAAGGCTCGTCTGTTTATTCAAAGATTGACTTACGTTCCGGGTATCATCAAATGCGGGTGAAAGAAGATGATATTCCAAAGACTGCTTTCAGAACACGTTACGGTCATTACGAGTTTATGGTCATGCCGTTTGGTTTAACTAATGCACCAGCTATGTTCATGGACCTTATGAACCGAGTGTGTGGATCATACCTTGACAAGTTTGTCATTGTTTTCATTGATGACATAATTATTTACTCAAAGAATGACCAAGAACACGGTGAACATTTGAGAAAGGTGTTAGAAGTATTGAGGAAGGAAGATTTGTACGCTAAGTTTTCAAAGTGTGCATTTTGGTTGGAAGAAGTTCAATTCCTCGGTCATATAGTGAACAAAGAAGGTATTAAGGTGGATCTGGCAAAGATAGAAACTGTTGAAAAGTGGGAAACCCCGAAAACTCCGAAACACATACGCCAGTTTTTAGGACTAGCTGGTTACTACAGAAGGTTCATCCAAGACTTTTCCAGAATAGCAAAACCCTTAACTGCATTAACGCATAAAGGGAAGAAATTTGAATGGAATGATGAACAAGAGAAAGCGTTTCAGTTATTGAAGAAAAAGCTAACTACGTGTCATAACCCGTCCTTAACCATAAGAACGAGTTAGATAACGTATGATTTCATTGCGAGGTATTGACCTCTATATGCGACATTTTTAAAAGAACAACTGCATTTATTTTACATTACAAACCATAACTCTTATATTAATACAAGCTTTAGACAATATAAAGATGATTATCGTTTAGCGATAATCTTAGACTTACAAACTTTACATGTGATGATAACAATACGATTTCTAGCATATTTTACATTACAATTCCTCGAATATGCAGTTTTATTTTTGACACAAATATGCATACTCAAGATCTTGCTTAAATTCAACATACTGCAGCGGAAGCTTCTAATTATTACCTGAGAATAGACATGTTTAAAACGTCAACATAAAGTTGGTGAGATATAGGTTTAATGCCAGCAGCAATATATATATATATATATATATATATATATATATATATATATATATATATATATAGACCACAAGATTTCATATATAAACATTTTAATAAAAATATTCTAAGTGGTTGAGCACTTGGTAACCATACTTAACATTTAATCACGTCGCATATTCCCTTTATTATGAAATCTTACTACACCGTACCAAGTGTAGTCACGAAACGAAGTACTGTGCAACCGTTGAATACTGGTCGTCCAGTCCGGTTGGGGTTGTCAGGCCCGATAGATCTATCAACAGGATTCGCGTTTACAATGCCGCTGTAAATAGTAGTTACCAAGCTACAGGGAAGTATGCCAGTGGTACAACTCAACGTAGAATATATTTTTCAGTTACTTGTGTCCATATCGTAAAACATAAAATACATGTATTCTCATCCCGAAATATTTAGAGTTTAAAAGTGGGACTATATACTCACTTTTGCCTTGAAGATATATATATTTTGACTTGGTCTCCGATTGATATCACGAACCTATCCGTATATAATATATCAATATATTTTCATTTTAAACAATCGTCACGTATATATACTTATAATACTTTTAATGTCTTCTTAGTCCGTAGTTAGCAATTCAATTTTAATGGTTCATATTTAGGTGTTCAATAAATAAATAAAACCCCCATCGAAATAAATAAAACCCCCATCGTATTTGTATTGGTCGGGATTAATCTTGACCCATGGTACCTATATTGTCAAGAAGACGTATTGCGTACAATCATGGGATCTTATGATTAATCTTCTCGTATAGTTTATGGGTGATCCTGAAATATATAAAATTAAATTATGAGTACATATATATAAAATATCATGTTATTTTAGAAATATGTGATTTATTTAATTTTTCTCCAATTATTTTCGTGGCTAAACTAGTTTTGGATATCCGATCTTGTTTTAGTCATAGTTTCTCCGTTACAATTCCGTTTTCGTTGGTTCAACCTGCCACTTCCTTGGATCGAGTCCTTCTTTAAAAATATGAACTGTAAATACCTTAGTTTGTATTCGAAATCACAGGTCATAGGTCAAACTTTGGTGAAACTTATGAAGTTGATCATTTTCCATCATGTAAACAACCTTAAATGATTATTTTTCTAAAAATACTTATACTTTGAGTTAAATCATGAAATTTTTATGTGTTAACATATTCATAGTAAATATCAATTTTCCAGAAAATAAGCCTCCAATTCAAAGTTCAAGATGGTTTTTAATTATCCAACCCAAAACAGCCCCCGGTTGTACTCCGACGACGTAAATTCAGTTTTTAAGGTGTTCTTTGAAAAACCAAGTTTTACCTTGTTAAGTTGGCATATCCTTATGATATATTACAGGTCTTGAAGTATTTTAAAAGTTAAGTTAGAAGGATCTATTTAGTTTGCAAACAAGTTTGAAAACATTCAAACTATGTTCTTGTTGTAAAAATTTTATACCACAAAATAAGATAGCTATATATATATGAATCGAATAAGGTTATGAACAAAGTTACTACCTCAAGTTACTTGGACAAGATTTCTGTAAAAGAGGAGTAAGAACCTAGAACCAAAAGGGTGATGGAATTGGATGAAAGATTGGAAGTAAACTTGTGTTCTTGGAAGGATTCTTGAAGTGTTTTTGTAAGAGTTTTCTTATGGTGATTAAGTGATGTTTTTATGGCTAGATCTTCATGGATTTTAGCTGAATGGTTATGGAGTTTCTTAAGAGTGTGTTTTTGGTTAAAGAAATGAGGTAGTAAAATTTGAAAATGGAAGATGTATTTAAGGCCATAAAAACATGATTAATGGAAAAACATGGACAAAATTTCATGTTGTATTTTTATGTAATTAGTCATACTAAACATCAAAAGTAGTTACCTTATACATAAGGCATGAACAAGAGAGTTACCTTATACATAAGGCATGAACAAGGGCTGGTTGGTGGTGATTTGATGTGTATATACTAATAGTAAATACGTATAGAAGCTAGGTATGATACGAGTACATGTACTCTAGATATACGTATAGAAATTTTGTGAAAAATGGAATGAGAATTCAAATATAGCTATCTTTTGTGAATATACTTATATTGTTTTATGTATTTAAGTCTTTAAAAGTGATTAAATACATTACTTATACGATATATGTATAAACATTATTGGTCATAAGTATTTATGTCAAATAACGTTACGTATGGTTATCGTTTTGAAAACTTAAGTTAGTAGTTTCAAAATATACTTATAACTTATTGTTATTAATACAAAATGAGGTATTAAAACATCCTTAGATCATGTTAAATATGTATATATACATATATATACACAAACGTATAATTATCATATGTTATATAGTTCGTGATATCATCGGTCAAACTAGACGGTCAAACGTTGTGTAAAACTCATTTCAAAAACATAAATCTCAACAATTTGGATTGCTTATCATGTTGGTAAGGTTTAATTTATGTAAATATTAATCTTATAAGTATAGAATGATCGAAAAAGTGCGGGTCATTACAGTACCTACCCGTTAAATAAATTTCGTCCCGAAATTTTAAAATTGTACCTATTTTGCGTCATCGGGAAACAAGTGTGGATACTTTTGTTTCATTTGATCCTCTCGTTCCCAAGTAAACTCGGGACCCCTTCGAGCATTCCAACGAACCTTAACGATCGGTATGTTGCTCTGCTTGAGCCGTTTAACTTCACGATCCATGATTTCGATTGGTTCTTCGATGAATTGTAGTTTCTCGTCGACATGGATTTCTTCAAGAGGAATGGTGAGGTCTTCCTTTGCAAGACACTTCTTAAGGTTTGAGACGTGAAAGGTATTATGTACTCCGGCGAGTTGTTGCGGTAACTCGAGTCGATAAGCTACCGGTCCAATGCGTTCGATGATCTTGAACGGGCCTACATACCTTGGGTTTAGTTTACCCCTTTTTCCAAAACGTATTACACCTTTCCAAGGTGACACCTTTAACATAACCATGTCACCGATCTGAAACTCTAATGGTTTCCTTCGAACATCGGCGTAGCTCTTTTGGCGACTACGGGCTGTTTTCAATCTCTCCTTGATTTGTACTATCTTCTCAGTCGTTTCGTGTATGATCTCGGGACCAGTTAATTGTCGATCTCCTACTTCATTCCAACAAATAGGAGATCTACACTTCCTTCCGTACAATGCTTCGAATGGCGCAGCTTTAATGCTCGCATGATAACTATTATTATACGAGAATTCTGCTAATGGTAGATATTTATCCCATCCGTTTCCAAAATCGATCACACATGCCCTGAGCATGTCTTCAAGAGTCTGAATTGTTCTTTCACTCTGCCCGTCGGTTTGCGGATGATATGCGGTGCCAGAACTTTGAGGTAAATCTACTATCACGATCAGATATAATGGAAATAGGTATTCCATGCCTTGAAACTATTTCCTTTATATATAATCGTAATAATTTCTCCATTCTATATGTTTCCTTTATAGGCAAGAAATGTGCAGATTTGGTAAGACGATCAACAATTACCCAAATGGTGTCGTATCCCCAGGCAGTCTTTGGTAACTTCATGATGAAATCCATGGTAATACCGTCCCATTTCCATTCTGGGATTTCTGGTTGTTGAAGTAACCCTGACGGCTTTTGGTGTTCAGCTTTGACTTTGGAACAAGTTAAACATTCCCCAACATATGTTGCAACGTCTGTCTTTAAATTAGGCCACCAATAATGTGTCTTAAGATCTTGGTACATCTTTCCAACTCCAGGATGTATCGAATATCTTGTCTTATGTGCCTCATTCAATATCAACTTCCTTAATCCACCCAACTTCGGTACCCAAATACGGTTTGCAAAATATCGAATTCTGTCTTCCCGTATAACGAGTTGCTTCTCATACTTCTTCATTATTTCATTTCTTATGTTTTCTTTAGTAAGTGCTTCTCGTTGAACTTCTTTGATTTGCGAGTTGAGATTCATGCGAAATTTTATGTTCATCGCTCGAACTCGAATTGGTTCTCGTTCCTTTCTGCTTAAAGCATCGGCCACCATGTTCGCCTTCCCGGGATGATAACGAATTTCACAATCATAGTCATTTATTAACTCGACCCACCTACGTTGCCTCATGTTCAACTGTTTCTGATCAAAAATATGTTGAAGACTTTTATGATCAGTAAACATAATGAATTTAACCCCATACAAGTAGTGTCTCCACATCTTCAATGCAAACACGACTGCTCCCAATTCTAGATCATGCGTCGTATAATTCCTCTCGTGAATCTTCAATTGTCGGGATGCGTATGCAATAACTTTCTTCCGTTGCATAAGAACGCAACCAAAACCTTGTCGCGAAGCGTCACAATATATTTCAAAATCATCGTTCCCTTCAGGTAACGATAAAATAGGCGCCGTAGTTAACTTCTTCTTCAGTAATTGAAATGCGTTCTCCTGCTCCGAGGTCCATTCGTATTTCTTCCCTTTTTGCGTTAATGCTGTCAACGGCTTAGCTATTCGGGAAAAATCTTGAATAAACCTTCTATAATAACCGGCTAAACCCAAAAATTGGCGTATCTGCATTGGTGTTTTAGGAGTCTCCCATTTTTCAATGGCCTCAATTTTAGCTGGATCAACCTGAATTCCTTTGCTACTAACAACGTGACCAAGAAATTGCACTTCTTTCAACCAGAAAGCACACTTAGAAAATTTAGCGTATAGCTGTTCTTTTCTCAACAACTCTAATATTAACCTTAAATGCTGCTCATGCTCTTGCTCACTCTTGGAATAGATAAGAATGTCATCAATGAAAACAATAACAAACTTATCTAAATATGGACTACAAACTCGATTCATGA
The DNA here is from genome assembly GCF_046630445.1 of Rutidosis leptorrhynchoides. Lineage (NCBI taxonomy): Eukaryota > Viridiplantae > Streptophyta > Magnoliopsida > Asterales > Asteraceae > Rutidosis > Rutidosis leptorrhynchoides. Next base: position 147,673,777 of record NC_092343.1, read on the forward strand.
GGTCCATGAATACAGCTGGCGCATTCGTCAATCCAAACGGCATGACAAAAAATTCGTAATGACCGTAACGTGTCCGAAAAGCAGTTTTCGGTATATCTTCTTCTTTGACGCGTAATTGATGATAGCCCGATCTTAGGTCAATTTTCGAGTACACACATGATCCTTGGAGTTGATCAAATAAGTCGTCAATTCTCGGTAGTGGATACCGATTTTTGATAGTTAACTTATTTAAATCACGATAATCTATACACATCCTAAAAGATCCATCTTTCTTTTTAACAAATAGAATCGGAGCTCCCCACGGTGAAGTACTTGGTCGTATGAATCCACGATCCAGTAATTCTTTTAACTGACTCTGAAGTTCTTTTAACTCGGACGGTGCAAGTCTATATGGAGCACGGGCAACTGGTGCAGCTCCTGGTACTAAATCTATTTGAAATTCTACAGATCTAAATGGAGGTAATCCCGGCAACTCTTCCGGAAAAACTTCAGGAAAATCTCTTGCCACAGGCACGTCGTTGATGCACTTCTCTTTTTCTTTCTTTTCGACTTTATTAACATGTGCTAGAATAGCATAACATCCCTTTTCTAAACACTTCTTGGCTTTCAAACAGCTAATGAGTTTTAGCTTTGAGTTACCCTTCTCTCCATAAATCATCACCGGCATTTTATCCTTACAAGGAATGCGAATTGCCTTCTTGGCACACACAACTTCAGCTCCTACTTTGGACATCCAGTCCATGCCGACTATTACATCAAAACTTCCTAATTCTACGGGTATCAAGTCAATTTTAAACGTTTCTCCGGCTAAATTTATTTTACAATCACGACAAATTTTATCGGCTTTAATTAGTTTACCATTAGCTAACTCAATCATGTACTTAGCATCTAGAGGTAATGATGAACAATTCAATTTAGCGTGAAAGTCTCTACACACGTAACTTCTATCAGCACCAGTATCAAATATAATAGATGCGGATAAGTTATTAATGGTAAACGTACCCGTAACAAGCTCCGGGTCTTCACACGCCTCTCTAGCATTAATAACAAATGCTCTCCCTCGTGCAGGTCCGATATTCTTCTCTGGATTCGAGCACTAGCTCTTATAATGACCCTGTTTCCCACATCCATAACAAGTAACAGTAGCCAAAGCAGTTCTATTTGCATTAGTGGCAGGAGTCTTGGTACCATTTGTATTTGTAACGAGAGCCCTACAATCTTCAGCAAGATGACCCTTTCGATTACATTTGTTGCATACCACATTACAGTAACCAGAGTGATGTTTGTGGCATCGGTTGCATAAAGGATTTTGTCCTTTATAACCAAAGCTTAAACCACTACCCGCACCTTGCGTGATTTCTTGTTTCTTAAAAGATTGTTGTTGGTTACCTCGATCATAATTTCCATTCCACTTTCTTTTGTTACCTGATACCTTCACATCAGTATTGGATACTTTCTTATCCATGATGACCTGATCCATTAGCTTGTTTGCCATGGTTATAGCTTCATGAATTGTCTTAGGTTTCGATGCTGTAACATTTGCCTTGACCTTTTTGGGCAAACCATCTTTGTACATTTCAATCTTCCGTTCTTCGGTTGGAACCAATTCAGGACATAGCAAAACTAATTCCATGAATCGCTGATTGTAGTTGGTGATTTCAGTACCAACAACCTTCAGGCTTCGTAATTCATTTTCCAACTTCCTAACCTCGTTCCTTGGACAATACTCGTTGATTAAAATTGTTTTGAATTCTTCCCAAGGAGTATCATAAGCTACATCTCCTCCTACAGCCTTCACATAATTTTTCCACCACGTGAGTGCACTATCTTGTAAAGTGCACGATGCATACTTGGTCATGTCCTTTTCAACACAACCACTTATTTTAAACACAGTCTCCATCTTTTCTATCCACCGGGTTAAACCGATCGGTCCTTCTGTTCCACTGAATGATGAGGGCTTGCAAGCTTGAAAAGTTTTGTAAGTGCACCCCACACGAGGATTTGGGTTAACTGCAGCACCTCTTGCAGCCTCGACCCATAACATTCTGTCGTTCACTCGCTGATTGATGAGTTCCTGGATTTCTTGTTCCGTCATTCGGTTCAATCGCGCCATATTCTTCTATAAGAATGAAAAGAAAATAATTATTCACATGGAATATTATAGATGTAGTGTATATTTACAGTACATTATAGCTTATTAATAATATGAACCAGGTATTATTATAAAAGCCTTTTCTTCTTATTAGCGTTTTATAATTATATCTAGGGTAGTACCTACCCGTTAATGTCCATACTTAATAGCTTAGTACAGAATCAATTACTACCATCTAAATAATACTTAACCATGGAAAATTATTGCATTTCACACTTCACTATTTTACATATGCTTATCTTACATCGAACATTAAGCAAACCACACTAATAATATTATACAAAACATTATATGATCCCATGGTTTAATACGGAAGCGCATCGTTTGGTCTATTTTCTAAGACGTTTAGGTTCAATGAATCGCCTAACGCTTATCCTAGCTGTCTGCCTATATTTTGGCTGTGGGACTGAAGAACTGGATGCCGGGATAGAACGAATAGGAATAGCGGGAATAGGGGTGGTAGTGTCTAGTGGAGTTGGTGCCACATCATCCTCACTAAACTCGGGATTTGAATTTTCTAATTCATTAGCCTTTCGTTTCTTTCCTAGTTCGAACTTGTCTTTTGTAATTTCCTGTATTTCTTCCTCGGGTTCACTTTCCTCCTCGGGTTCACTTTCCTCCTCGGGTTCACTTTCCGGGTTCTCTATAGTCGGTTCATCCGGAATTTGTGAGTCTTCCCCAAAGATATTATTTTCGTCATCGGATAGGTTAATGACTGGAACACCATCTGAAGATTCTGGTTCGGAGTCGCTGAATGTGATAACAAGTTTTGAGCCCGACATCTATCACACAACAACTAACCCATTAGTACTACATAATATTTACATATAAATTTTAACCAACAATGATAAGCAATGGCTTTTTTTAAATCAGACCCGGTCAAAGTCCAGACTTACTAATGTATCCTAACGACTTATCAGTTAGACACACTAATGCAAACCTGGTTCGCTAAGACCACCGCTCTGATACCACATGTCATAACCCGTCCTTAACCATAAGAACGAGTTAGATAACGTATGATTTCATTGCGAGGTATTGACCTCTATATGCGACATTTTTAAAAGAACAACTGCATTTATTTTACATTACAAACCATAACTCTTATATTAATACAAGCTTTAGACAATATAAAGATGATTATCGTTTAGCGATAATCTTAGACTTACAAACTTTACATGTGATGATAACAATACGATTTCTAGCATATTTTACATTACAATTCCTCGGATATGCAGTTTTATTTTTGACACAAATATGCATACTCAAGATCTTGCTTAAATTCAACATACTGCAGCGGAAGCTTCTAATTATTACCTGAGAATAGACATGTTTAGAACGTCAACATAAAGTTGGTGAGATATAGGTTTAATGCCGGCAGCAATATATATATATATATATATATATATATATATATATATATATATATATATATATATATATATATATATATATATATATATATATATATAGACCACAAGATTTCATATATAAACATTTTAATAAAAATATTCTAAGTGGTTGAGCACTTGGTAACCATACTTAACATTTAATCACGCCGCATATTCCCTTTATTATGAAATCTTACTACACCGTACCAAGTGTAGTCACGAAACGAAGTACTGTGCAACCGTTGAATACTGGTCGTCCAGTCCGGTTGGGGTTGTCAGGCCCGATAGATCTATCAACAGGATTCGCGTTTACAATGCCGCTGTAAATAGTAGTTACCAAGCTACAGGGAAGTATGCCAGTGCTACAACTCAACGTAGAATATATTTTTCAGTTACTTGTGTCCATATCGTAAAACATAAAATACATGTATTCTCATCCCGAAATATTTAGAGTTTAAAAGTGAGACTATATACTCACTTTTGCCTTGAAGATATATATATTTTGACTTGGTCTCCGGTTGATATCACGAACCTATCCATATATAATATATCAATATATTTTCATTTTAAACAATCGTCACGTATATATACTTATAATACTTTTAATGTCTTCTTAGTCCGTAGTTAGCAATTCAATTTTAATGGTTCATATTTAGGTGTTCAATAAATAAATAAAACCCCCATCGAAATAAATAAAACCCCCATCGTATTTGTATTGGTCGGGATTAATCTTGACCCATGGTACCTATATTGTCAAGAAGACGTATTGCGTACAATCATGGGATCTTATGATTAATCTTCTCGTATAGTTTATGGGTGATCCTGAAATATATAAAATTAAATTATGAGTACATATATATAAAATATAATGTTATTTTAGAAATATGTGATTTATTTAATTTTTCTCCAATTATTTTCGTGGCTAAACTAGTTTTGGATATCCGATCTTGTTTTAGTCATAGTTTCTTCGTTACAATTCCGTTTTCGTTGGTTCAACTTGCCACTTCCTTGGATCGAGTCCTTCTTTAAAAATATGAACTGTAAATATCTTAGTTTGTATTCGAAATCACAGGTCATAGGTCAAACTTTGGTGAAACTTATGAAGTTGATCATTTTCCATCATGTAAACAACCTTAAATGATTATTTTTCTAAAAATACTTATACTTTGAGTTAAATCATGAAATTTTTATGCGTTAACATATTCATAGTAAATATCAATTTTCCAGAAAATAAGCCTCCAATTAAAAGTTCAAGATGGTTTTTAATTATCCAACCCAAAACAGCCCCCGGTTGTACTCCGACGACGTAAATTCAGTTTTTAAGGTGTTCTTTGAAAAACCAAGTTTTACCTTGTTAAGTTGGCATATCCTTATGATATATTAAAGGTCTTGAAGTATTTTAAAAGTTAAGTTAGAAGGATCTATTTAGTTTTCAAACAAGTTTGAAAACATTCAAACTATGTTCTTGTTGTAAAAATTTTATACCACAAAATAAGATAGCTATATATATATATATGAATCGAATAAGGTTATGAACAAAGTTACTACCTCAAGTTACTTGGACAAGATTGCTGTAAAAGAGGAGTAAGAACCTAGAACCAAAAGGGTGATGGAATTGGATGAAAGATTGGAAGTAAACTTGTGTTCTTGGAAGGATTCTTGAAGTGTTTTTGTAAGAGTTTTCTTATGGTGATTAAGTGATGTTTTTATGGCTAGATCTTCATGGATTTTAGCTGAATGGTTATGGAGTTTCTTAAGAGTGTGTTTTTGGTTAAAGAAATGAGGTAGTAAAATTTGAAAATAGAAGATGTATTTAAGGCCATAAAAACATGATTAATGGAAAAACATGGACAAAATTTCATGTTGTATTTTTATGTAATTAGTCATACTAAACATCAAAAGTAGTTACCTTATACATAAGGCATGAACAAGAGAGTTACCTTATACACAAGGCATGAACAAGGGCTGGTTGGTGGTGATTTGATGTGTATATACCAATAGTAAATACGTATAGAAGCTAGGTATGATACGAGTACATGTACTCTAGATATACGTATAGAAATTTTGTGAAAAATGGAATGAGAATTCAAATATAGCTATCTTTTGTGAATATACTTATATTGTTTTATGTATTTAAGTCTTTAAAAGTGATTAAATACATTACTTATACGATATATGTATAAACATTATTGGTCATAAGTATTTATGTCAAATAACGTTACGTATGGTTATCGTTTTGAAAACTTAAGTTAGTAGTTTCAAAATATACTTATAACTTATTGTTATTAATACAAAATGAGGTATTAAAACATCCTTAGATCATGTTAAATATGTATATATACATATATATACACAAACGTATAATTATCATATGTTATATAGTTCGTGATATCATCGGTCAAACTAGACGGTCAAACGTTGTGTAAAACTCATTTCTAAAACATAAATCTCAACAATTTGGATTGCTTATCATGTTGGTAAGGTTTAATTTATGTAAATATTAATCTTATAAGTATAGAATGATCGAAAAAGTGCGGGTCATTACATTACGGCACCTATATTGTCATTGCCTGAAGGGAATGATGATTTTGTGATTTATTGTAACGCATCAAAGCAAGGTCTCGGTTGTGTATTAATGCAACGAACGAAGGTGATTGCTTATGCGTCTAGACAATTGAAGATTCACGAACAAAATTATACGACGCATGATTTGGAATTAGGCGCGGTTGTTTTTGCATTAAAGACTTGGAGGCACTACTTATATGGGGTCAAAAGTATTATATATACCGACCACAAAAGTCTTCAACACATATTTAATCAGAAACAACTGAATATGAGGCAGCGTAGGTGGATTGAATTATTGAATGATTATGACTTTGAGATTCGTTACCACCCGGGGAAGGCAAATGTGGCAGCCGATTCCTTGAGCAGGAAGGACAGAGAACCCATTCGAGTAAAATCTATGAATATAATGATTCATAATAACCTTACTACTCAAATAAAGGAGGCACAACAAGGAGTTTTAAAAAAGGGAAATTTAAAGGATGAAATACCCAAAGGATCGGAGAAGCATCTTAATATTCGGGAAGACGGAACCTGGTATAGGGCTGAAAGGATTTGGGTACCAAAATTTGGAGATATGAGAGAAATGGTACTTAGAGAAGCTCATAAAACTAGATACTCAATACATCCTGGAACGGGGAAGATGTACAAGGATCTCAAGAAACATTTTGGTGGCCGGGTATGAAAGCCGATGTTGCTAAATACGTAGGAGAATGTTTGACGTGTTCTAAGGTTAAAGCTGAGCATCAGAAACCATCAGGTCTACTTCAGCAACCCGAAATCCCTGAATGGAAATGGGAAAACATTACCATGGATTTCATCACTAAATTGCCAAGGACTGCAAGTGGTTTCGATACTATTTGGGTAATAGTTGATCGTCTCGCCAAATCAGCACACTTCCTGCCAATAAGAGAAGATGACAAGATGGAGAAGTTAGCACGACTGTAATTGAAGGAAGTCGTCTCCAGACATGGAATACCAATCTCTATTATCTCTGATAGGGATGGCAGATTTATTTCAAGATTCTGGCAGACATTACAGCAAGCATTAGGAACTCGTCTAGACATGAGTACTGCCTATCATCCACAAACTGATGGGCAGAGCGAAAGGACGATACAAATGCTTGAAGACATGCTACGAGCATGTGTTATTGATTTCGGAAACAGTTGGGATCAACATCTACCGTTAGCAGAATTTTCCTACAACAACAGCTACCATTCAAGCATTGAGATGGCACTGTTTGAAGCACTTTATGGTAGAAAGTGCAGGTCTCCGATATGTTAGAGTGAAGTGGGGGATAGACAGATTACGGGTCCGGAGATTATACAAGAAACTATCGAGAAGATCATCCAAATTCAACAACGGTTGAAAACCGCCCAAAGTCGACAAAAGAGCTACGCTGACATTAAAAGAAAAGGTATAGAATTTGAAATTGGAGAGATGGTCATGCTTAAAGTTACACCTTGGAAAGGCGTTGTTCGATTTGGTAAACGAGGGAAATTAAATCCAAGGTATATTGGACCATTCAAGATTATTGATCGTGTCGGACCAGTAGCTTACCGACTTGAGTTACCTCAACAACTTGCGGCTGTACATAACACTTTCCACGTCTCGAATTTGAAGAAATGTTTTGCTAAAGAAGATCTCACTATTCCGTTAGATGAAATCCAAATCAACGAAAAACTTCAATTCATCGAAGAACCCGTCGAAATAATGGATCGTGAGGTTAAAAGACTTAAGCAAAACAAGATACCAATTGTTAAGGTTCGATGGAATGCTTGTAGAGGACCCGAGTTCACCTGGGAGCGTGAAGATCAGATGAAGAAGAAATATCCGCATCTATTTCCAGAAGATTCGTCAACACCTTCAACAGCTTAAAATTTCGGGACGAAATTTATTTAACGGGTAGGTACTGTAGTGACCCGAACTTTTCCATGTTTATATATATTAATTGAGATTGATATTTACATGATTAAATGTTTCCAACATGTTAAGCAATCAAACTTGTTAAGACTTGATTAATTGAAATATGTTTCATATAGACAATTGACCACCCAAGTTGACCGGTGATTCACGAACGTTAAAACTTGTAAAAACTATATGATGACATACATATGGATATATATATAGTTAACATGATACTATGATAAGTAAACATATCATTAAGTATATTAACAATGAAATACATATGTAAAAACAAGACTACTAACTTAATGATTTTTAAACGAGACATATATGTAACGATTATCGTTGTAAAGACATTTAATGTATATATATCATATTAAGAGATATTCATACATGATAATATCATGATAATATAATAATTTAAAATCTCATCTGATATTATAAACATTGGGTTAACAACATTTAATAAGATCGTTAACCTAAAGGTTTCAAAACAACACTTACATGTAACGACTAACGATGACTTAACGACTCAGTTAAAATGTATATACATGTAGTGTTTTAATATGTATTTATACACTTTTGAAAGACTTCAATACACTTATCAAAATACTTCTACTTAACAAAAATGCTTACAATTACATCCTCGTTCAGTTTCATCAACAATTCTACTCGTATGCACCCGTATTCGTACTCGTACAATACACTGCTTTTAGATGTATGTACTATTGGTATATACACTCCAATTATCAGCTCTTAGTAGCCCATATGAGTCACCTAACACATGTGGGAACCATCATTTGGCAACTAGCATGAAATATCTCATAAAATTACAAAAATATGAGTAATCATTCATGACTTATTTACATGAAAACAAAATTACATATCCTTTATATCTAATCCATACACCAACGACCAAAAACACCTACAAACACTTTCATTCTTCAATTTTCTTCATCTAATTGATCTCTCTCAAGTTCTATCTTCAAGTTCTAAGTGTTCTTCATATATTCTACAAGTTCTAGTTACATAAAATCAAGAATACTTTCAAGTTTGCTAGCTCACTTCCAATCTTGTAAGGTGATCATCCAACCTCAAGAAATTTTTGTTTCTTACAGTAGGTTATCATTCTAATACAAGGTAATAATCATATTCAAACTTTGGTTCAATTTCTATAACTATAACAATCTTATTTCAAGTGATGATCTTACTTGAACTTGTTTTCGTGTCATGATTCTGCTTCAAGAACTTCGAGCCATCCAAGGATCCGTTTGAAATGTCCCGTTCTTATTGATTAAAAACGTTCCATATTAATTGATTTCGTTGCGAGGTTTTGACCTCTATATGAGACGTTTTTCAAAGACTGCATTCATTTTTAAACAAACCATAACCTTTATTTCATCAATAAAGGTTTAAAAAGCTTTACGTAGATTATCAAATAATGATAATCTAAAATATCCTGTTTACACACGACCATTACATAATGGTTTACAATACAAATATGTTACAACAAAATAAGTTTCTTGAATGCAGTTTTTACACAATATCATACAAGCATGGACTCCAAATCTTGTCCTTATTTAAGTATGCGACAGCGGAAGCTCTTAATAATCACCTGAGAATAAACATGCTTAAAACGTCAACAAAAATGTTGGTGAGTTATAGGTTTAACCTATATATATCAAATCGTAACAATAGACCACAAGATTTCATATTTCAATACACATCCCATACATAGAGATAAAAATCATTCATATGGTGAACACCTGGTAACCGACAATAACAAGATGCATATATAAGAATATCCCCATCATTCCGGGACACCCTTCGGATATGATATAAATTTCGAAGTACTAAAGCATCCGGTACTTTGGATGGGGTTTGTTAGGCCCAATAGATCTATCTTTAGGATTCGCGTCAATTAGGGTGTCTGTTCCCTAATTCTTAGATTACCAGACTTAATAAAAAGGGGCATATTCGATTTCGATAATTCAACCATAGAATGTAGTTTCACGTACTTGTGTCTATTTTGTAAATCATTTATAAAACCTGCATGTATTCTCATCCCAAAAATATTAGATTTTAAAAGTGGGACTATAACTCACTTTCACAGATTTTTACTTCGTCGGGAAGTAAGACTTGGCCACTGGTTGATTCACGAACCTATAACAATATATACATATATATCAAAGTATGTTCAAAATATATTTACAACACTTTTAATATATTTTGATGTTTTAAGTTTATTAAGTCAGCTGTCCTAGTTAGTAACCTACAACTAGTTGTCCACAGTTAGATGTACAGAAATAAATCGATAAATATTATCTTGAATCAATCCACGACCCAGTGTATACGTATCTCAGTATTGATCACAACTCAAACTATATATATTTTGGAATCAACCTCAACCCTGTATAGCTAACTCCAACATTCACATATAGAGTGTCTATGGTTGTTCCGAAATATATATAGATGTGTCGACATGATAGGTCGAAACATTGTATATGTGTCTATGGTATCTCAAGATTACATAATATATAATACAAGTTGATTAAGTTATGGTTGGAATAGATTTGTTACCAATTTTCACGTAGCTAAAATGAGAAAAATTATCCAATCTTGTTTTACCCATAACTTCTTCATTTTAAATCCGTTTTGAGTGAATCAAATTGCTATGGTTTCATATTGAACTCTATTTTATGAATCTAAACAAAAAAAGTATAGGTTTCTAGTCAGAAAAATAAGTTACAAGTCGTTTTTGTAAAGGTAGTCATTTCAGTCGAAAGAACGACGTCTAGATGACCATTTTAGAAAACATACTTCCACTTTGAGTTTAACCATAATTTTTGGATATAGTTTCATGTTCATAATAAAAATCATTTTCTCAGAATAACAACTTTTAAATCAAAGTTTATCATAGTTTTTAATTAACTAACCCAAAACAGCCCGCGGTGTTACTACGACTGCGTAAATCCGGTTTTACGGTGTTTTTCGTGTTTCCAGGTTTTAAATCATTAAGTTAGCATATCATATAGATATAGAACATGTGTTTAGTTGATTTTAAAAGTCAAGTTAGAAGGATTAACTTTTGTTTGCGAACAAGTTTAGAATTAACTAAACTATGTTCTAGTGATTACAAGTTTAAACCTTCGAATAAGATAGCTTTATATGTATGAATCGAATGATGTTATGAACATCATTACTACCTTAAGTTCCTTGGATGAACCTACTGGAAAAGAGAAAAATGGATCTAGCTTCAATGGATCCTTGGATGGCTCAAAGTTCTTGAAGCAAAATCATGACACGAAAACAAGTTCAAGTAAGATCATCACTTGAAATAAGATTGTTATAGTTATAGAAATTGAACCAAAGTTTGAATATGATTATTACCTTGTATTAGAATGATAACCTACTGTAAGAAACAAATATTTCTTGAGGTTGGATGATCACCTTACAAGATTGGAAGTGAGCTAGCAAACTTGAAAGTATTCTTGATTTTATGAAACTAGAACTTTTGGAATTTATGAAGAACACTTAGAACTTGAAGATAGAACTTGAGAGAGTTCAATTAGATGAAGAAAATTGAAGAATGAAAGTGTTTGTAGGTGTTTTTGGTCGTTGGTGTATGGATTAGATATAAAGGATATGTAATTTTGTTTTCATGTAAATAAGTCATGAATGATTACTCATATTTTTGTAATCTTATGAGATATTTCATGCTAGTTGCCAAATGATGGTTCCCACATGTGTTAGGTGACTCACATGGGCTGCTAAGAGCTGATCATTGGAGTGTATATACCAATAGTACATACATCTAAAAGCTGTGTATTGTATGAGTACGAATACGGGTGCATACGAGTAGAATTGTTGATGAAACTGAACGAGAATGTAATTGTAAGCATTTTTGTTAAGTAGAAGTATTTTGATAAGTGTATTGAAGTCTTTCAAAAGTGTATAAATACATATTAAAACACTACATGTATATACATTTTAACTGAGTCGTTAAGTCATCGTTAGTCGTTACATGTAAGTGTTGTTTTGAAACCTTTAGGTTAACGATCTTGTTAAATGTTGTTAACCCAATGTTTATAATATCAAAAGAGATTTTAAATTATTATATTATCATGATATTATGATGTACGAATATCTCTTAATATGATATATATACATTAAATGTCGTTACAACGATAAACGTTACATATATGTCTCGTTTCAAAATCATTAAGTTAGTAGTCTTGTTTTTACATATGTAGTTCATTGTTAATATAATTAATGATATGTTTACTTATCATAATATCATGTTAACTATATATATAACCATATATATGTCATCATATAGTTTTTTTACAAGTTTTAACGTTCGTGAATCACCGGTCAACTTGGGTGGTCAATTGTCTATATGAAACCTATTTCAATTAATCAAGTCTTAACAAGTTTGATTGCTTAACATGTTGGAAACATTTAATCATGTAAACATCAATCTCAATTAATGTATATAAACATGGAAAAGTTCGGGTCACTACAGTACCTACCCGTTAAATAAATTTCGTCCCGAAATTTTAAGCTGTTGAAGGTGTTGACGAATCTTCTGGAAATAGATGCGGGTATTTCTTCTTCATCTGATCTTCACGCTCCCAGGTGAACTCGGGTCCTCTACGAGCATTCCATCGAACCTTAACAATTGGTATCTTGTTTTGCTTAAGTCTTTTAACCTCACGATCCATTATTTCGACGGGTTCTTCGATGAATTGGAGTTTTTCGTTGATTTGGATTTCATCTAACGGAATAGTGAGATCTTCTTTAGCAAAACATTTCTTCAAATTCGAGACGTGGAAAGTGTTATGTACAGCCGCGAGTTGTTGAGGTAACTCAAGTCGGTAAGCTACTGGTCCGACACGATCAATAATCTTGAATGGTCCAATATACCTTGGATTTAATTTCCCTCGTTTACCAAATCGAAAAACGCCTTTCCAAGGTGAAACTTTAAGCATGACCATCTCTCCAATTTCAAATTCTATATCTTTTCTTTTAATGTCAGCGTAGCTCTTTTGTCGACTTTGGGCGGTTTTCAACCGTTGTTGAATTTGGATGATCTTCTCGGTAGTTTCTTGTATAATCTCCGGACCCGTAATCTGTCTATCCCCCACCTCACTCCAACAAATCGGAGACCTGCACTTTCTACCATAAAGTGCTTCAAACGGCGCCATCTCAATGCTTGAATGGTAGCTGTTGTTGTAGGAAAATTCTGCTAACGGTAGATGTCGATCCCAACTGTTTCCGAAATCAATAACACATGCTCGTAGCATGTCTTCAAGCGTTTGTATCGTCCTTTCGCTCTGCCCATCAGTTTGTGGATGATAGGCAGTACTCATGTCCAGACGAGTTCCTAATGCTTGCTGTAATGTCTGCCAGAATCTTGAAATAAATCTGCCATCCCTATCAGAGATAATAGAGATTGGTATTCCATGTCTGGAGATGACTTCCTTCAAATACAGTCGTGCTAACTTCTCCATCTTGTCATCTTCTCTTATTGGTAGGAAGTGTGCTGATTTGGTGAGACGATCAACTATTACCCAAATAGTATCAAAACCACTTGCAGTCCTTGGCAATTTAGTGATGAAATCCATGGTAATGTTTTCCCATTTCCATTCCGGGATTTCGGGTTGTTGAAGTAGACCTGATGGTTTCTGATGCTCAGCTTTGACCTTAGAACACGTCAAACATTCTCCTACGTATTTAGCAACATCGGCTTTCATACCCGGCCACCAAAAATGTTTCTTGAGATCCTTGTACATCTTTCCCGTTCCAGGATGTATTGAGTATCTGGTTTTATGAGCTTCTCTAAGTACCATTTCTCTCATATCTCCAAATTTTGGTACCCAAATCCTTTCAGCCCTATACCGGGTTCCGTCTTCCCGAATATTAAGATGCTTCTCCGATCCTTTGGGTATTTCATCCTTTAAATTTCCCTCTTTTAAAACTCCTTGTTGCGCCTCCTTTATTTGAGTAGTAATGTTATTATGAATCATTATATTCATAGATTTTACTCGAATGGGTTCTCTATCCTTCCTGCTCAAGGCATCGGCTACCACATTTGCCTTCCCCGGGTGGTAACGAATCTCAAAATCGTAATCATTCAATAATTCAATCCACCTACGCTGCCTCATATTCAGTTGTTTCTGATTAAATATGTGTTGAAGACTTTTGTGGTCGGTATATATAATACTTTTGACCCCATATAAGTAGTGCCTCCAAGTCTTTAATGCAAAAACAACCGCGCCTAATTCCAAATCATGCGTCGTATAATTTTGTTCGTGAATCTTCAATTGTCTAGACGCATAAGCAATCACCTTCGTTCGTTGCATTAATACACAACCGAGACCTTGCTTTGATGCATCACAATAAATCACAAAATCATCATTCCCTTCAGGCAATGACAATATAGGTGCCGTAGTTAGCTTTTTCTTCAATAACTGAAACGCTTTCTCTTGTTCATCATTCCATTCAAATTTCTTCCCTTTATGCGTTAATGTAGTCAAGGGTTTTACTATTCTGGAAAAGTCTTGGATGAACCTTCTGTAGTAACCAGCTAGTCCTAAAAACTGGCGTATGTGTTTCGGAGTTTTCGGGGTTTCCCACTTTTCAACAGTTTCTATCTTTGCCGGATCCACCTTAATACCTTCTTTGTTCACTATGTGACCGAGGAATTGAACTTCTTCCAACCAAAATGCACACTTTGAAAACTTAGCGTACAATTCTTCCTTCCTCAATACTTCTAACACCTTTCTCAAATGTTCACCGTGTTCTTGGTCATTCTTTGAGTAAATAAGTATGTCATCAATGAAAACAATGACAAACTTGTCAAGGTATGGTCCACACACTCGGTTCATAAGGTCCATGAACACAGCTGGTGCATTAGTTAAACCAAACGGCATGACCATAAACTCGTAATGACCGTAACGTGTTCTGAAAGCAGTCTTTGGAATATCATCTTCTTTCACCCGCATTTGATGATACCCGGAACGTAAGTCAATCTTTGAATAAACAGACGAGCCTTGTAGTTGATCAAATAAGTCGTCGATTCTCGGTAGTGGGTAGCGGTTCTTGATGGTAAGTTTGTTCAACTCTCGGTAGTCGATACACAACCTGAATGTACCATCTTTCTTCTTGACAAACAAAACAGGAGCTCCCCACGGTGATGTGCTTGGTCGAATGAAACCACGCTCTAAAAGTTCTTGTAATTGGCTTTGCAGTTCTTTCATCTCGCTGGGTGCGAGTCTGTAAGGAGCACGAGCTATTGGTGCAGCTCCTGGTACAAGATCTATTTGAAATTCAACGGATCGATGTGGGGGTAATCCCGGTAATTCTTTCGGAAATACATCGGGAAATTCTTTTGCAATGGGAACATCATTGATGCTCTTTTCTTCAGTTTTTACTTTCTCGACGTGTGCTAGAACAGCATAGCAACCTTTTCTTATTAGTTTTTGTGCCTTCAAATTACTAATAAGATGTAGCTTCGTGTTGCCCTTTTCTCCGTACACCATTAAGGGTTTTCCTTTTTCTCGTATAATGCGAATTGCATTTTTGTAACAAACGATCTCCGCTTTCACTTCTTTCAACCAGTCCATACCGATTATCACATCAAAACTCCCTAACTCTACTGGTATCAAATCAATCTTAAATGTTTCGCTAACCAGTTTAATTTCTCGATTCCGACATATATTATCTGCTGAAATTAATTTACCATTTGCTAATTCGAGTAAAAATTTACTATCCAAAGGCGTCAATGGACAACTTAATTTAGCACAAAAATCTCTACTCATATAGCTTCTATCCGCACCCGAATCAAATAAAACGTAAGCAGATTTATTGTCAATAAGAAACGTACCCGTAACAAGCTCCGGGTCTTCCTGTGCCTCTACCGCATTAATATTGAAAACTCTTCCACGGCCTTGTCCATTCGTGTTCTCCTGGTTCGGGCAATTTCTAATAATGTGGCCTGGTTTTCCACATTTATAACAAACTATATTGGCATAACTTGCTCCGACACTACTTGCTCCGCCATTACTCGTTCCGACACCATTTGTTCCTTTCGTTCTATTAACCCCTGGTCCGTAGACCTCACACTTCGCCGCGCTATGACCATTTCTTTTACACTTGTTGCAAAATTTGGTGCAGAACCCCGAGTGATTCTTTTCACACCTTTGGCATAGTTGCTTCTGATTGTTGTTGTTGTTGTTGCGGTTATTATTGTTGTTGGGATGATTGTTGTAGTTGCTGTTGTTGTTGTTGTTGTTGTTGTTGTTGTTGGGCCGTTTGTTGTAGTTGCGATTGATGTTGCGATTGTTGGGATAATTGTTGCGATTATTGTTGTAATTGCTGTTGTTGTTGTATTGGTGATTCTTATCACCGTTTTCCTCCCACTTTCTTTTGACTTGCTTCACATTGGCCTCTTCTGCAGTCTGTTCTTTAATTCTTTCTTCAATCTGGTTCACTAGTTTGTGAGCCATTCTACATGCCTGTTGTATGGAGGCGGGCTCATGTGAACTTATATCTTCTTGGATTCTTTCCGGTAATCCTTTCACAAACGCGTCGATCTTCTCTTCATCATCTTCGAATGCTCCCGGACACAATAGGCACAATTCTGTGAATCGTCTTTCGTACGTGGTAATATCAAATCCTTGGGTTCGTAACCCTCTAAGTTCTGTCTTGAGCTTATTGACCTCGGTTCTGGGACGGTACTTCTCGTTCATCAAGTGCTTGAATGCTGACCACGGTAGTGCGTACGCATCATCTTGTCCCACTTGCTCTAGATAGGTATTCCACCATGTTAACGCAGAACCTGTGAAGGTATGCGTAGCGTACTTCACTTTGTCCTCTTCAGTACACTTACTTATGGCAAACACCGATTCAACCTTCTCGGTCCACCGTTTCAATCCGATCGGTCCTTCGGTTCCATCAAATTCCAAAGGTTTGCAGGCAGTGAATTCTTTGTAGGTGCATCCTACACGATTTCCTGTACTGTTAGATCCAAGGTTATTGTTGGTATGTAGCGCAGCCTGTACTGCGGCTATGTTTGAAGCTAGAAAAGTACGGAATTCCTCTTCATTCATATTCACGGTGTGTCGAGTAGTCGGTGCCATTTCCTTCAAAATAGTTAAATGGAACAAGTTAATCATACAGAATATTAAGAGTAGTTAATAGTATTTCGTAGCATAATATGAACTCATTTATAAAAGCTTTTTCTTCATATTAGCGTTTTATAAGTTTAAATTCGGGTAGTACCTACCCGTTAAGTTCATACTTAGTAGCTAATATACAATTCAACTACTACAATTCTATATGAAAAACTGATTGTAATAATATTTCGCGTTCAAACTTTTATACAATATTTTACAAACTTACAATACCGCTTATTTTACATAAAGCATGAAATATAGCACACAATAACTTTGATACAAGATAGTTGTGAAGACAATTCTAGCTAGTACACAAGTCGTTCGGCAAAGGCAATAAAGACACGTAATTCATACGTCCAGAAACAAGTCATGCATTCTGGTTTTACTAGGACTACTTCCCATCCTTGGTCTTGTGCAACATAACCGTTATGGCCGTTGATAAGACAGCGTGTTGTAACGTCATCAAAGGGACGAGGGTTACGTAATGTCCAACAGTCCCGTAATAATCTAAAAACCTCATTTCTTACCCCAATTACCGACTCCGTCACTTGTGGAAACGTTTTGTTTAATAGTTGTAGCCCGATGTTCTTGTTCTCACTTTGGTGAGAAGCGAACATTACTAATCCGTAAGCATAACATGCTTCTTTATGTTGCATGTTAGCCGCTTTTTCTAAATCACGAAGTCCAATATTCGGATATATTGAGTCAAAATAATTTCTTAACCCGTTGCGTAAAATAGCATTTGGGTTCCCCGCAATATATGCGTCAAAGTAAACACATCGTAATTTATGGGTTTCCCAATGTGATATCCCCCATCTTTCAAACGAAAGTCTCTTATAAACCAAGACATTCTTGGAACGTTCTTCGAATGTCTTACAAACTGATCTCGCCTTAAATAGTTGTGCCGAAGAATTCTGGCCGACTCTAGACAAGATTTCATCAATCATGTCTCCGGGTAGGTCTCTTAAAATATTGGGTTGTCTATCCATTTTGTGTTTTTAAACTGTAAAATAGACAAGAGTTAGATTCATAAAAAAAATACTTATTAATACAAGCAATTTTTACATATATCATAAAGCATAAGAACACTATATTCCATATATTACACCACACGAATACAACTATCTTATTCCAACTCGCTCGTTTCTTCTTCTTCGGTTTTGGTTCGTTTTGCCAAGTTTCTAGGGATATATGATGTTCCCCTAATACGAGCCGTCGTTGTCCACATTGGTTTAGAAAAACCTGGTGGTTTAGAGGTTCCCGGGTCATTGTTACAACTTAAGGACTTCGGGGGTTGACGATACATATAAAGTTTATCGGGGTTGGAATTAGATTTCTCTATTTTTATGCCCTTTCCCTTATTATTTTCTTTTGCCTTTTTAAATTCAGTTGGGGTAATTTCTATAACATCATCGGAATTCTCGTCGAAATCCGATTCATCGGAGAATTGGTAATCCTCCCAATATTTTGCTTCCTTGGCGGAAACACCATTGACCATAATTAACTTTGGTCGGTTGGTTGAGGATTTTCTTTTACTTAACCGTTTTATTATTTCCCCCACCGGTTCTATTTCTTCATCCGGTTCCGATTCTTCTTCCGGTTCCGATTCTTCTTCCGGTTCCGACTCTTCTTCCGGTTCCTCTTCAGGAACTTGTGAATCAGTCCACAAATCATTCCAATTTACATTTGACTCTTCATTATTATTAGGTGAGTCAATGGGACTTGTTCTAGAGGTAGACATCTATCACATAATATCAAACACGTTAAGAGATTAATATATCACATAATATTCATATGTTAAAAATATATAGTTTCCAACAAAAATGTTAAGCAATCATTTTTAAAGAAAACATGGTCGAAGTCCAGACTCACTAATGCATCCTAACCAACTCGATAAGACACACTAATGCAAATTTTCTGGTTCTCTAAGACCAACGCTCGGATACCAACTGAAATGTCCCGTTCTTATTGATTAAAAACGTTCCATATTAATTGATTTCGTTGCGAGGTTTTGACCTCTATATGAGACGTTTTTCAAAGACTGCATTCATTTTTAAACAAACCATAACCTTTATTTCATCAATAAAGGTTTAAAAAGCTTTACGTAGATTATCAAATAATGATAATCTAAAATATCCTGTTTACACACGACCATTACATAATGGTTTACAATACAAATATGTTACAACAAAATAAGTTTCTTGAATGCAGTTTTTACACAATATCATACAAGCATGGACTCCAAATCTTGTCCTTATTTAAGTATGCGACAGCGGAAGCTCTTAATAATCACCTGAGAATAAACATGCTTAAAACGTCAACAAAAATGTTGGTGAGTTATAGGTTTAACCTATATATATCAAATCGTAACAATAGACCACAAGATTTCATATTTCAATACACATCCCATACATAGAGATAAAAATCATTCATATGGTGAACACCTGGTAACCGACAATAACAAGATGCATATATAAGAATATCCCCATCATTCCGGGACACCCTTCGGATATGATATAAATTTCGAAGTACTAAAGCATCCGGTACTTTGGATGGGGTTTGTTAGGCCCAATAGATCTATCTTTAGGATTCGCGTCAATTAGGGTGTCTGTTCCCTAATTCTTAGATTACCAGACTTAATAAAAAGGGGCATATTCGATTTCGATAATTCAACCATAGAATGTAGTTTCACGTACTTGTGTCTATTTTGTAAATCATTTATAAAACCTGCATGTATTCTCATCCCAAAAATATTAGATTTTAAAAGTGGGACTATAACTCACTTTCACAGATTTTTACTTCGTCGGGAAGTAAGACTTGGCCACTGGTTGATTCACGAACCTATAACAATATATACATATATATCAAAGTATGTTCAAAATATATTTACAACACTTTTAATATATTTTGATGTTTTAAGTTTATTAAGTCAGCTGTCCTCGTTAGTAACCTACAACTAGTTGTCCACAGTTAGATGTACAGAAATAAATCGATAAATATTATCTTGAATCAATCCACGACCCAGTGTATACGTATCTCAGTATTGATCACAACTCAAACTATATATATTTTGGAATCAACCTCAACCCTGTATAGCTAACTCCAACATTCACATATAGAGTGTCTATGGTTGTTCCGAAATATATATAGATGTGTCGACATGATAGGTCGAAACATTGTATACGTGTCTATGGTATCTCAAGATTACATAATATATAATACAAGTTGATTAAGTTATGGTTGGAATAGATTTGTTACCAATTTTCACGTAGCTAAAATGAGAAAAATTATCCAATCTTGTTTTACCCATAACTTCTTCATTTTAAATCCGTTTTGAGTGAATCAAATTGCTATGGTTTCATATTGAACTCTATTTTATGAATCTAAACAAAAAAAGTATAGGTTTCTAGTCAGAAAAATAAGTTACAAGTCGTTTTTGTAAAGGTAGTCATTTCAGTCGAAAGAACGACGTCTAGATGACCATTTTAGAAAACATACTTCCACTTTGAGTTTAACCATAATT
Source organism: Rutidosis leptorrhynchoides (assembly GCF_046630445.1). NCBI lineage: Eukaryota > Viridiplantae > Streptophyta > Magnoliopsida > Asterales > Asteraceae > Rutidosis > Rutidosis leptorrhynchoides. The sequence continues at coordinate 147,694,486 of NC_092343.1, forward strand.
TTTAGATATAGTTTCATGTTCATAATAAAAATAATTTTCTCAGAATAACAACTTTTAAATCAAAGTTTATCATAGTTTTTAATTAACTAACCCAAAACAGCCCGCGGTGTTACTACGACGGCGTAAATCCGGTTTTACGGTGTTTTTCGTGTTTCCAGGTTTTAAATCATTAAGTTAGCATATCATATAGATATAGAACATGTGTTTAGTTGATTTTAAAAGTCAAGTTAGAAGGATTAACTTTTGTTTGCGAACAAGTTTAGAATTAACTAACCTATGTTCTAGTGATTACAAGTTTAAACCTTCGAATAAGATAGCTTTATATGTATGAATCGAATGATGTTATGAACATCATTACTACCTTAAGTTCCTTGGATGAACCTACTGGAAAAGAGAAAAATGGATCTAGCTTCAATGGATCCTTGGATGGCTCAAAGTTCTTGAAGCAAAATCATGACACGAAAACAAGTTCAAGTAAGATCATCACTTGAAATAAGATTGTTATAGTTATAGAAATTGAACCAAAGTTTGAATATGATTATTACCTTGTATTAGAATGATAACCTACTGTAAGAAACAAAGATTTCTTGAGGTTGGATGATCACCTTACAAGATTGGAAGTGAGCTAGCAAACTTGAAAGTATTCTTGATTTTATGAAACTAGAACTTTTGGAATTTATGAAGAACACTTAGAACTTGAAGATAGAACTTGAGAGAGTTCAATTAGATGAAGAAAATTGAAGAATGAAAGTGTTTGTAGGTGTTTTTGGTCGTTGGTGTATGGATTAGATATAAAGGATATGTAATTTTGTTTTCATGTAAATAAGTCATGAATGATTACTCATATTTTTGTAATCTTATGAGATATTTCATGCTAGTTGCCAAATGATGGTTCCCACATGTGTTAGGTGACTCACATGGGCTGCTAAGAGCTGATCATTGGAGTGTATATACCAATAGTACATACATCTAAAAGCTGTGTATTGTACGAGTACGAATACGGGTGCATACGAGTAGAATTGTTGATGAAACTGAACGAGAATGTAATTGTAAGCATTTTTGTTAAGTAGAAGTATTTTGATAAGTGTATTGAAGTCTTTCAAAAGTGTATAAATACATATTAAAACACTACATGTATATACATTTTAACTGAGTCGTTAAGTCATCGTTAGTCGTTACATGTAAGTGTTGTTTTGAAACCTTTAGGTTAACGATCTTGTTAAATCTTGTTAACCCAATGTTTATAATATCAAAAGAGATTTTAAATTATTATATTATCATGATATTATGATGTACGAATATCTCTTAATATGATATATATACATTAAATGTCGTTACAACGATAAACGTTACATATATGTCTCGTTTCAAAATCATTAAGTTAGTAGTCTTGTTTTTACATATGTAGTTCATTGTTAATATAATTAATGATATGTTTACTTATCATAATATCATGTTAACTATATATATAACCATATATATGTCATCATATAGTTTTTTTACAAGTTTTAACGTTCGTGAATCACCGGTCAACTTGGGTGGTCAATTGTCTATATGAAACCTATTTCAATTAATCAAGTCTTAACAAGTTTGATTGCTTAACATGTTGGAAACATTTAATCATGTAAACATCAATCTCAATTAATGTATATAAACATGGAAAAGTTCGGGTCACTACACCGTTGAAGCTAGACCCATTTTTCTCTTTTCCAGTAGGTTTATCCAAGGAACTTAAGGTAGTAATGATGTTCATAACATCATTCGATTCATACATATAAAGCTATCTTATTCGAAGGTTTAAACTTGTAATCACTAGAACATAGTTTAGTTAATTCTAAACTTGTTCGCAAAAAAAAGTTAATCCTTCTAACTTGACTTTTAAAATCAACTAAACACATGTTCTATATCTATATGATATGCTAACTTAATGATTTAAAACCTGGAAACACGAAAAACACCGTAAAACCGGATTTACGCCGTCGTAGTAACAATGCGGGCTGTTTTGGGTTAGTTAATTAAAAACTATGATAAACTTTGATTTAAAAGTTGTTATTTTGAGAAAATGACTTTTATTATGAACATGAAACTATATCCAAAAATTATGGTTAAACTCAAAGTGGAAGTATGTTTTCTAAAATGGTCATCTAGACGTCGTTCTTTCGACTGAAATGACTACCTTTACAAAAACGACTTGTAACTTATTTTTCCGACTATAAACCTATACTTTTTCTATTTAGATTCATAAAATAGAGTTCAATATGAAACCATAGCAATTTGATTCACTCAAAACGGATTTAAAATGAAGAAGTTATGGGTAAAACAAGATTGGATAATTTTTCTCATTTTAGCTACGTGAAAATTGGTAACAAATCTATTCCAACCATAACTTAATCAACTTGTATTGTATATTATGTAATCTTGAGATACCATAGACTCGTATACAATGTTTTGACCTATCATGTCGACACATCTATATATATTTCGGAACAACCATAGACACTCTATATGTGAATGTTGGAGTTAGCTATACAGGGTTGAGGTTGATTCCAAAATATATATAGTTTGAGTTGTGATCAATACTGAGATACGTATACACTGGATCGTGGATTGATTCAAGATAATATTTATCGATTTATTTCTGTACATCTAACTGTGGACAACTAGTTGTAGGTTACTAACGAGGACAGCTGACTTAATAAACTTAAAACATCACAATATATTAAAAGTGTTGTAAATATATTTTGAACATACTTTGATATATATGTGTATATTGTTATAGGTTCGTGAATCAACCAGTGGCCAAGTCTTACTTCCCGACGAAGTAAAAATCTGTGAAAGTGAGTTATAGTCCCACTTTTAAAATCTAATATTTTTGGGATGAGAATACATGCAGGTTTTATAAATGATTTACAAAATAGACACAAGTACGTGAAACTACATTCTATGGTTGAATTATCGAAATCGAATATGCCCCTTTTTATTAAGTCTGGTAATCTAAGAATTAGGGAACAGACACCCTAATTGACGCGAATCCTAAAGATAGATCTATTCAGCCTAACAAACCCCATCCAAAGTACCGGATGCTTTAGTACTTCGAAATTTATATCATATCCGAAGGGTGTCCCGGAATGATTGGGATATTCTTATATATGCATCTTGTTAATGTCGGTTACCAGGTGTTCACCATATGAATGATTTTTATCTCTATGTATGGGATGTGTATTGAAATATGAAATCTTGTGGTCTATTATTATGATTTGATATATATAGGTTAAACCTATAACTCACCAACATTTTTGTTGACGTTTTAAGCATGTTTATTCTCAGGTGATTATTAAGAGCTTCCGCTGTCGCATACTTAAATAAGGACGAGATTTGGAGTCCATGCTTGTATGATATTGTGTAAAAACTGCATTCAAGAAACTTATTTTATTGTAACATATTTGTATTGTAAACCATTATGTAATGGTCGTGTGTAAACAGGATATTTTAGATTATCATTATTTGATAATCTACGTAAAGCTTTTTAAAACCTTTATCTATGAAATAAAGGTTATGGTTTGTTTTAAAAATGAATGCAGTTTTTGAAAAACGTCTCATATAGAGGTCAAAACCTCGCAACGAAATCAATTAATATGGAACGTTTTTAATCAATAAGAACGGGACATTTCATTAACCACGGGTCATGATGGATTAAATGCGTAATAAGATGGTGTAATGACGACCGGCCATTGCCATTACTTCATTTTAGTACGCATTGACGTCTACTATGGTCATGGTGAATTGAGTTAGGAATTCTTTCGGTTTGCTTGGTTGTGGTAAGTAATGATGCAGGTATTTGAACTAATGAGTTGGATGTTTTGTTTCAGAATGGCTATTGTATCTCCAAACAGAGGTAATGATGAGGACGATGAGTACATCCACACCCCGTCAATGGAGTCTATAGAAGGCTCACACTCCGAATCCGATGAGGTTACTATGGCAAACGATATATCGGGACAAATAGGACAAGCTTTGATACGATACACCTCAACCCTCTTAGAGAAGATTAAGACGTTGATTAATGATCAATTGGACGAAAAGTTAAAGACTCTTATGACCAATAATCCTACTTTAAGAGGAGAAGGGGGAAGTGGGGTAAGATAGGAAGAAGTAAAAGCACCGAGAAAGAAAGATGATCGTTTTGAGTACAAGAATTTTGCAAATTGTCATCCACCGGAGTTTCATGGTAAGGTTGACCCAATTATTAGTCAAAGGTGGATTGATGAGTTGGAAGAAACATTTATGTTGTGTGAGTGTCCCGAGCACTTAAAAGTCATTTACGCGGCTCATCAAATGAAAGGGAGTGGTTACGAATGGTGGAATTTCATAGTTAAGTCACACGGGCGAGAAGTGGCAACAAGTTTTTCGTGGGAAAAGTTTCGAGGGATGTTTATGGATCAATTGAAACCTCAGGAGTCTATCATTGGATTGCCAAAGATTTGGAGGCCCAAGCAGTCCACCAAGCTGTTGAAGACACCAGAAGGCTACAAATTATCTTGGATGCAAGAGCCCAAATGTGTTGGGCCAAGACAGGACGAGATAACTACTGGGGAGACCATTGGCCAGAAGTTAAGCAACAGGCCCAACAGATCAGGGACATTCTCATCGAACTTGAAAAATTGGGAGATTCACTCTCCAGGAGCCCGAGATTAGTAGGTTAAAGTCCGAATTCATGAACATAGAGCATGGGAGTAAATCGGTGACCGAATTTAATGCCGAGTTTAATGATAAGTCTCGTTTTTGCCTGGACTTTGTGTCAATTCCTAAGTTAATGATGGATCACTATCACGAGAAGTTAAACCCAGAAATAAGTGAGTTTATCGATAAGGGCACGTATAAGACTTTAGCCTAAATGATGAATAGGGCTCTTGTGAGGGAACATGAACTTAGGAAGAAAGCCGCGTTTAAGCGGAAGTTAGATCAAGACTCAAAATCAATGCAAAGTATGAGCCCGAAGAAGGGTAAGTTTAATTCCGAATCTCCTCACAAATCAAAAGAGGGTTTCATGTCGGGAAAGGGTGGTGGTAAAGAAGTGAAGTCATGTAATAGGTGCGGTAAGAATCATGCGGGTGAGTATAAAGCGGGTACTACCGATTGTTATTCATGTGGGAAGCCGGGTCATAGAGCCGCCGAGTGTCCTAAGAAGGGAAAACAATGTTACTATTGTTTTGAAAAGGGTCATTTTCAAGCCGAGTGTCCGGAGTATAAGAAAGATTTGGCAAGTGGTAGTGTTATGAAAGAGGTTAAAATGGAACTAAAGACTAGTGATAGCCGACCAAGAGCCCGAGCTCATCAGATTACCGCACTTGAAGCGAAGGAGTCCCAAAATGTGGTGTCAGGTACCTTTATTGTAAATTCTTTACCTGCGCATGTTTTGTTTGATTCCGGTGCTACGCGGTCGTTTGTTTCTTATTCTTTTTGTAAACATTTTTACATGACGCCAAGTATGTTAGAGCATCCTTTAGAGGTTGAGATAGCGGATAATAAAACCGTTATGGTGTGTAGTATCATTAAGGGATGTGAAATTATTTTAGATGTTGAAAAGTTTGTTATAGATTTAATACCCATGCATATGGGAGAATTTCAAGTAATTGTAGGTATGGATTGGCTAAATGACAATGAAGGAATAATTTTGTGTTGTAAGAAAATTGTATTAGTTCAATCACCAAGTGGGAAAGTTATATGGATTTATGGGGAACGGGCTAGGCGTGCTATTCCTATATGCACGTATGCTAGAGCTAAAAGATTTTTGTCTCATGGGTGTTGTGCGTTTTTAGCACATGTTGTAGATGATTCGAAGAAGGTTGTGGAATTGAGTGATGTACCGATAGTCAATGAGTTTCCGGATGTGTTTCCGAATGAGTTGCCCGGTGTACCTCCCGAACGAGAGGTAGAGTTTAGAATAGATTTGATTCTGGGAGCCACGCCAATTGCTAAAGCACCTTATCGATTAGCTCCGTTGGAAATGAGGGAAATGATGACTCAACTACAACATTTGATAGATAAAGGTTTTATACGTCCTAGTAGTTCACCTTGGGGAGCCCCGGTGTTGTTTGTGAAAAAGAAGGATGGGACAATGAGAATGTGTATAGATTATCGTGAATTGAATAAGGTCACTATTAAGAATAAATATCCATTTCCGAGGATAGATGATTTGTTTGATCAATTACAAGGTGCATGTTTCTTTTCAAAGATAGATCTAAGGTCGGGTTATCATCAATTAAAGGTGAAGGAAGAAGATATCCCTAAAACGGCTTTTTGTACGAGGTATGGTCATTATGAATTAGTGGTTATGCCTTTTAGGTTAACTAATGCTCCGACCACGTTTTCTGGATTTGATGAATAGGGTTTGTCGACCGATGCTCGATAGGTTTGTGATTGTATTCATTGATGATATTTTGGTGTATTCTAAAGGGGAAGAGGAGCATACGGTGCATTTACGACAAGTATTAGAGGCTTTAATAAGAGAAAGGTTGTTTGCTAAGTTCTCTAAATGCGAGTTTTGGCTTCGTGAAGTTCAATTTTTGGGACATGTCATTAATAAGAAGGGTATTTGTGTAGATCCGACAAAGATTGAGGCGATAATGAGATGGGAACCACCTATGAATCCCACCGAAGTTAGGAGTTTCCTAGGTTTAGCGGGGTATTATCGACGGTTTATACAAGATTTTTCTAGGATAGCTAACCCACTCACAAAGTTGACCCGTAAAGATGTGCCATGGAGATGGGAAGAAAAGCAAGAACAAGCGTTTCAACTCCTTAAGGAGAAACTTGTTCAAGCTCCTATACTAGTTTTACCGGAAGGGAATGAGAATATGACGGTTTATTACGATGCTTCTAAGAAAGGTTTAGTGTGTGTGCTAATGCAAAATGGGAAAGTCATAGCTTATGCTTCCCGACAATTGAAAGAACATGAAAAACGTTATCCCACCCATGATTTAGAATTAACGGCCGTGGTTTTTTGCTTTGAAGATTTGGCGTCATTATCTTTATGGTGTTAAGTTCACTATTTATACCGATCATAAGAACTTAAAGTATTTATTCGATTAAAGAGACTTAAATGATAGGCAAAGGAGAGGGCTCGACTTGGTGAAAGATTATGATTGTGAAATTTTGTATCTCCCCGGGAAGGCTAATGTGGTGGCTGACGCTCTTAGTAGAAAATTGAGTCATCAACCGATTAAGATAACGAGTTTCGCTATGGTAATATCACCTCAAATATTTGATAGTATCCGAGTAGCACAAGATGAAGCGTTAAAACGCGAAAACGTGAGGAAAGAAAGAATCAAGGGGCAAGTTGATGATTTTATGATAGATTCTCGTGGTCTAAGGCTTAGATATGGGAGAATTTGGGTACCTTTACAAAGTGGTGTTAGAAGTGAGCTCCTTGATTTAGCTCACAAATCTAAGTATTCGATTCATCCCGGTGCTACGAAAATGTATAGGGATCTAAGGAAAGACTATTGGCGGCCGGGAATGAAGAGGGATATAGTAAAGTATGTTCATAAATGTCTTACTTGTCTTCAAGTGAAAGCCGATCATCAAATGCCTTACGATAAGTTGCAACCATTAGAAGTACCGGTTTGGAAATGGGAACATATTACAATGGATTTAGTGACTAAGTTGCCTAAGACCCTTTGACAACACGACGCCATTTGGGTTATTATTGATAGATTAACTAAGAGTGCGTTATTTTTGGCAATAAGAAAAGCTTCATCGTCAGAAGCAATGTCTAAATTGTATATGAAAGAGGTTGTTGCAAGGCATGGAGTACCGGTTTCCATTGTTTTGGACCGTGACACTCGATTTACCTCACGATATTGGAGAAAGTTTCAAGAAGAGATGGGCACTAAGTTGCATGTGAGTACTGCATTTCACCCACAAACGACAAAGTGAGCGAACTATACAAACTCTTGAGGATATGTTAAGGGCGTGCGTCATTGATTTTGGTGGTAGTTGGGATACTCACCTACCTTTAGTTAAATTTTCGTATAATAATAGTTATCACTCTACTATCGGAATGGCGCCTTATGAGATGTTGTATGGAAGGAGATGTAGAACCCCAATATGTTGGGGTGAAGTGGGTCAAAGGGAATTGGAAGCACGGAAGTAGTACAACAAACAACCGAAATGATAGATCAAATTCGTGAAAGAATGAAAGTGGCACAAGATCGACAAAAGTCTTACGTGGATAAAAGAAGGAAGCCGATAGAATTTCAAGTGGGTGATAAAGTAATGCTTAAAGTTTCCCCATGGAAGGGTATTATTCATTTTAGAAAAAGGGGAAAATTGGGTCCAAGGTTTGTGGGACCATTTGAGATAGTAGCAAAGGTCGGGAAGGTAGCCCATCGTTTGGCCTTGCCCGATGAATTGAGTAATATACATGACACATTTCACGTGTCACAATTGAGAAAGTGTTTGGCAGATGAATCAACTTATGTTCCTTTGAGTGAGATTGAGGTTGATGACAAGTTAAGATATGCGGAAAAGCCAATAAAGATTTTGGATCATAAGGTGAAGCAATTAAGAAATAAGTCGGTTATGTTATTGAAAGTGTTATGGCAATTTAGATAGGGTTCCGAATGTACGTGGGAACCCGAAGAATGGCTTATGAAGTATTATCCATCGTTGCATCAAGAATGGTTCGCGAGGACGCGAACAATCCAAGAGGGGGAGAGTTGTAACATCCCAATTAATTAAGGTATTATTTTATATAAATTAATTATCAAGTATTTGGATGGTATGATTTAAATTAAATAAATGGAAATAGTTAATGTTTGTTAGTTAAGTTAGAAGGGACTAGAGGTGTAAAGTTAGAATTAAGGACCTCCCTCATTATAGTTTTTGTGGGGAGGGTAGAAAGTGCAATTTTAACAAAGTTAATTTAATAAAAGAAGTGAAAATGCTGGAAATTAGAATTAGTTGCAAAAAAATTGAGCAGAGTGTGTGACAACCAGGAAATTTCCAACCAAATTTAAACTTTAATCTTTATATGTTTCCGACACGATAAGCAATATTTGTTAATTTAAATTTCAAGAATTTTAAACTATGTTCATACATTCATTCAACCTCGACCAAGTTCCAACGATTCACGAACCATTAAACAAATATGATTATATATGTATATGTGTATATATATTATAACTTGAAACGTAAACAAAATATTAGATTAAATACTTTATAGGATTGTATCTGTTTCAAAATGTTTATCAATGGAATTAGAAGATACGATCAAATGATTGAATTATCAGATATATTGAATTATGATTACAAGTCTCTGTTGAAAGGCCCACGTTGATTTGAGAAATCTTTCCATTTTAACAATATTCGGAAAATGGTAAAGTGATTTATAAATAAGAACAAATTGTCAATCATTGAGAACTAGACAAAGGATAGTGGAAGATTGAATCTCATAAAGACTCGATTGATCTATTTAGTTTCAAACGTACAAAAACGTTTTCAGTTTAAAAAGAACTTTATTATTAAAACGTATATAACTTTTATAAATATCTAGAATCACTTTTGACAACTCATTACTTAACTAGTATGATAAAGATAACGATATTTATATTTTATTTTATTAAATATATATAACGATTTAAATTAATATTATATATATTTATACGCGTATTATACGTACATAGTTTTATACTTTTACTATACTTAAACTTTAGCTTTACTTTATTTTTACTTTACTTTAACTTTAATAATTCACTTTAATAATTTATACTTTAATAATTCACTTTAATAATTTATACTTTAATAATTCACTTTAATAATTCATACTTTAATAATTCACTTTAATAATTCATACTTTAATAATTCACTTTAATAATTCAAAAATTCATTATAAATAGAATTCAATAGGTTTTATTATTTCATAGAAACTTGAAAATATTTTTCTCTAAATTCGCTCAATCGATTTACATATATATATTTACTCCGTATTATTTTAAGATATTATTAGTATACATAAAATATTACGACGGAGTGCTGTCCGAGTGATTTCGAAATTGTTTTTCGAGTAGGATAGGATTAAGGAAATTATGGGTTATAGATATGGAGGTGATTGAGTATGGTTCATGGGTATGCTCGTGAGGTCAATATAGTGTTTATCATTTCCGTTGCGTCTACATACCTCCCTGCAATATTGAATCTCAATATTGATACGTGAGTAATCATAATTTAACTTTTACATACTAATAGTGTATCCCTGGCTAGTGCTCGAGTATTTAGGATTATGCATGCTTGTACTTTTAATATTGCCCTTAGACAGGTTAAGTTGAATCTTGAATTAGTTACACTTGCGGTTGAGATAAGGTATAAGATATGCATGTCCTTGGAAAGCTAGCAAAAAATTAAGAACTTTTCCTTTAGATATCGAATGGTTTCGATGAACGGATCAGAAGTTATAATCAATTGAATTTTTGATATTTTTATTAAAAAATGATTATTATTATTATCGTCGTTTTTATCGTCGTTCTAGTTTTATCTTATTATTATCATTATTATTATCTTTATCAATAAAGGGATTTATCATTAAAAATTGTTATTTTTTTTATTATTAATATCGTTATTATCGTTAAAGTTATAATTAGTATTATTATTATCCAATTATTATTATTATTATTATTATTATTATTATTATTATTATTATTATTATTATTAGTATTATTATTATTATTATCATTATTAATATATATATCATTATTTAAAAATGGTTATTGTTATTGTTATTATTATTATTACTATATTATCATTAAGATAATTATTAGTATTATCTTTAATAATGTTATAGTAACTATCATTATTAATATTAGTGTAATTAAAACAAATATTTGTAACACCTAATTGTTTTGATTACTATTATTATCATTATTATGAACACGATATAAAAGATGATTAAAAGCTATTAAACGAAACGATTAGAAAATAATGAGTAAGAGTATCATGATTAAATTAAAATATTATAAGATATTGATTTAGATAAAATTATTGTTCTTATTATTTTTATCATTACTATTATTATTAAAAGTATCGTTAGTATTAAACTATCATTTTAACAAAAATTATCATTTTAATAGAAATGTCATTATTACTATAAAATATCATTATTATTATTATTTTAAATAGAATTATTATTTTAAAGATAATATTAAAAATTATCGTAAATATTAAAGTTATCATAATTAGAATTATCGTTTTATCATAATGTCATCTTAGTAATTATAAATGTTGATATTTTTATAATAATAATTATTATTACAAAATAATACAACTTTTACTTACTATCATTATAGATATTATTTTATCAAATAAATATATGATACAAACATATTTTACTACGTGTAATAACTTACTTTAATAATACCTATCATATTATCTTTATGATATTAAATGAACCCTATAAATTTTATTACTTAATATATATAAAAGTATATTTTATTATATAAATTTAATATAAAATTTTATTTATTAATAAATAAATTATATTATTTACTCTAATAAATCTTTTAAAAATATTTAAAAATATAAAATGACGATATTTAAACTATATATTAATCATGTATAGATTTTTGGAAATTATTTTGAGTCAAATTTACTTTTGTTGACTTTTGCATATTAGTCTCGAGCATTAGGATTGTGGTACACTATGACTTGACCTAATTTGTTAGACAAATATTGACCAACACATAAATATATATAATTAATTTAGGTTCGTGAATCCGAGGCCAACCTTGCACTTGTTCAATGACGTTATATGTATTTTTACTACGAAATACAGTATGGTGAGTTTCATTTGCCTTTTTACCCTTTATATTTTTGGGACTGAGAATACATGCGCTTTTATAAATGTTTGACGAAATAGACACAAGTAATTGAAACTACATTCTATGGTTGAATTATCAAAATCGAATATGCCCCTTTTTATTAAAGTCTGGTAATCTAAGAATTAGGGAACAGACACCCTAATCCTAAAGATAGATCTATTGGGCCTAACAAACCCCATCCAAAGTACCGGATGCTTTAGTACTTCGAAATTTATATCATGTCCGAAGGAGGATCCCGGAATGATAGGGGATATTCTTATATGTATCTAGTTAAAGTCGGTTACCAGGTGTTCACCATATGAATGATTATTTTTGTCTCTATGCATGGGATGTATATTTATGAGAACTGGAAATGAAATTCTCGTGGTCTATTAAAATGATGAAAATAAATGATTATGATAAACTAATGAACTCACCAACCTTTTGGTTGACACTTTAAAGCATGTTTATTCTCAGGTGTTAAAGAAATCTTCCGCTATGCATTTGCTCATTTTAAAGATATTACTTGGAGTCTTTCATAGCATATTTTGAAGAACGTTGCATTCGAGTTATTGAGTTCATCAAAGATTATTATTAAATGAATTTATAGTTGGATAGTGGATATTATGAAATGGTATGCATGCCTGTCAATTTTCCTTGTAAATAAAGTTTTGTCTTTTAAAAACGAATGCAATGTTTGTAAAATGTATCATATAGAGGTCAAATACCTCGCAATGTAATCAACCATTGTGAATCGTTTATAATGTATATGAACGGGTCCTTTAAGTTGGTATCAGAGCGGTGGTCTTAGCGAACCAGGTCTGCATTAGTGTGTCTAACTGATAAGTCCATAGGATGCATTAGTGAGTCTGGACTTCGACCGTGTCTGCATGTCAAAAGTTTTGCTTATCATTTTGTGTCGAAAATTAACTACTTATCATCCTCAGGAAATTACCTGCTTATCATTTTTAGTCTAAGACACGTCTTGCTGCATTGATTGCATGAATAGTGTATAGACAAAAATTCATATCTTAGCATATCTGCTAAATCATATCTTATCGTATCTGTTACTGAAAGGATCGCTTCCTAACCATCTGGACAAAGTCCATATTGATTATAAACGAATTACAATAGTTGATAACATCGCGAGGTACTTGACCTCTATATGATACATTTTACAAACGTTGCATTTATTCTTAAAAGATAACCTTTCATTACATCGAGAGTTGACATGTACGTCTATCATTTCATAATATCCAAATGACCTAATCTATCATTTACTTAATAATAACCTCTATTGAACTTCAATGACTCGAATGCAACGTCTTTTGAATTATAGCATGAATGGCCCCAAGTAATATCCTTAATATGAGCAAATGCACAACGGAAGACTTAATTCGTACCTGAGAATAACATGCTTTAAAACGTCAACATAAAGTTGGTGAGATATATAGGTTTGATGCTAGCAGCGTAATAACTATGGACCACAAGATTTCATATAATTAAACATAATACACTCGCAAGTGTATGTAAAAGTAGTTGAGCACTTGGTAACCATACTTAACATTTAAATCATCGCAGCATATTCTTAAATAATCGCTACACCGTACCAAGTGTAGTATACAGAAACAAAGTACTGTGCAACCGTTGAAAACTGGTCGTCCATCCCGGTTGGGGTTGTCAGGCCCGATAGATCTATCAACAGGATTCGCGTTTACATTCCTCATGTAAATATTAGCTACCAAGTATAAAGAAATATGCCATGGTACAACTCAACATAGAATTTATTTTTGATCACTTGTGTCCATAACGTAAATCATAAAATGCATGTATTCTCATCCCAAAATATTTAGAGTTTAAAAGGGACTATATACTCACCATACTGTATTTTGTAGTAAAAATACATATAACATCATTGAACACGTATAAGGTTGGCCTTCGATTCACGAACCTATATCATTTGTATATTTATTAACACACATATTTGAAATCAAACAAATAATATATTTTACTATTAGTGATATAATTTTTATATTAATAATTTATATGTTTATTTACTAAATTGATAATAATGTATTTATTTATATGTTTTAAAATGGAAAATTTATTATTTGTCAAAATAATGATATAATTATGTTATGTATTAAATATATAATATTTACTTGTTAAATTTTAATAATAGAAATATTATTTATAATATTGATACTTAATAATAATAACAAATACAATAAAAATAATAATGATGATAATAATAATAATCCTAATCATGTTAATCCTAATAGTAGTTATTTTACTAGTAATAACCATAATAATAATGCTTTTACTAATAGTAATAATAATAATAATAATAATAATAATAATAATAATAATAATAATAATAATAATAATAATAATAATAATAATAAGTTAATTAATGAAATACCTTTAAATGCTAAAAAAATAGTAAACAGTCCAAGCTGGGACTCGAACCCGTGACCTCCCGCTTATACGCAAACACCCTAACCATCTGATCCCGTTTGTTTTTTGTTTTTAATACCACATAATATTCTTAAAACCCGTATTATTCTGTTTTAACTTCTTCTTCATACCAAAACTGTAACGACCAGGAACCAATGAAAATCATACAGCGAGTTTGTGATTTGAATTAGGACTTGAAATTGAACAATACAACCCCAGTGATCGTTATTGTTCATCAAAGGAAGATAAGAAAAAAAAACTGAATATATCTGTTGTTCCAAATAAACGAAGAACACCAAATCTGATTTTGACTTTTAGAAGGTTTTTAGCTAAAATTTTTAACACGAAATATATTTCAAATCTATCCTAGAAACTTTCTGATGCATCAATTGAACCTTAAACATCAAAACGAAATCGAATTTTTGGTTAATCTCATCGTTTGACTTTTCTTCATAAATACTTTGACTTAAAAATTTGAAATTAACAGAAGGAATTAATGCGTGAAATCTTACAGATAGTTTCAATAGGTACCTCCTAACAATTCTGTGTTATTAGATTTTGAATATTGATTTGGTTTTGGGGTTTTCGATTTATAAGTTTGAAACAGAGGTGTCGCAAAAAAAAAAAAAAAAAATTCCTGTCGTTTAATCTCAGCAACATGATACATATATATATATATAGAAGGAAATTGCTGATTGTAGGGTCATTGTTTGGAATCTAATATCACAAGCATAATAGTTTGATAAAGATTGGAAAACAGCAAATACGTATTTTCTTTAATTTTTATATGTATTTAGTGTATTTATATATGTATATATATCTGTGTATATATAATCAGTATGTATCCATACTTTATATTCGTATTTTATCTGATTATGTATATATCTGATTATATCTATATCTGTATTTATATATGTAAAGAAACTATATTATTATTAATTATACAACCTTAATATTTAATATTTACTTTAATCATAATAATGGAACTAATAATAATAAATAATTTAATAATGATGATAATATTAATAATTCTAATAAACATATTAATAATATTAATAATTATTAATTTTAATAAGTTTATGAATAATAATTAATAAGAATGATAATAATAATAATAATATTGTTAATGATACCTATAACAAATTGTATTATTTTCTATGAACATTTATGATAGTAATGATTTTAAATAATAATAGAAATTATAAATATTAATAATCTTAATCAAAATTTTATTACAAAATCATTATATTTATAATACTTATCAATAATTATAATACAATACATAATTATTATAGTATCTGATAATATATAAATTACAATTTATAATATATACGTAAAACTAATACTAATATTGATATTAGTTTTAGTATTAATAATGAAAGTAACAATAAAGTTAGTATAATGACTATATTCTTGACTTGTGTTTATGTTTAATATATACAATTTATCAATTATGTAATATTTAATAATTATATATAATAACTTACATTTATATATATGTATATATATTTTATTACATATTTAATTTCAAATAAATTATTCGTGAATCTTCGAGCATAGTCAAAGGGTAACTGATTATCCGAATATAGATTTCAAACTTTCTAGACTCAACATTATAGATTTTTTCTTATCGTGTCGGAAACATATAAAGTTCAAAGTTTAAATTTGGTCGGAAATTTCCGGGTCATTACAGTACCTACCCGTTAAAGAAATTTCGTCCCCAAAATTTGATAGAGGTTGTCATAGATAACAATAGGAATGTTTTCATGACGAATAGGAGGTAATAATGAAGTTTTATCATTATTGAGAGATATAGATAAAACGATTCGATTACGCGAAGGATGAAGTTATCACAAAAGAGTGAGAGGAGTAAAAATATACTTATTTTAACCGATGACATAGTTATGATTGATTTTCGGAATTCATGGGATTTAAAGAAAATCTTACGTAATAAGATTTGGTTCTTCGGCGATCAGGATCTTCTTTGATTTAATGCGGCAATCTGTTTCGATTTTCTCTGTAGTATATTTCACTATAAATCCACCTCCTTCCCTTCCTTACTTCCAAACCTCACATCTTCTATCCTTTCTCCCTCAATTCATACCTTAAAGTATTCTTTAAAATGCTGCATCCCGTTCTGATTCTTGTTATACTTCTAACTTTCATATCTTTCATTCTTCTCTTTCATCTGCCGCCAGAAGAATCTATTCAATTCTATTATTTCCTTGGAATTATAATGTTTTTAATTCTCATGTATCTTTACGTTGCAATACGTATTGATATACACGATTTGTAAATTTTGGGGTGGTTGTTGGGTTTTATATCTTCCCTTATACTTCGATGTTCCTGTTTCTGTCTTCTATAATCATTGTCATCCATAGTTAATGCTTTCAGGAAGAAATGATAATGGCATGATTTTGATTTGTCAAATTACCAGATTATCTTGGAACAGACCGAATTATCAAGAAATATTTTCTTGATATTTTTAGAATTTGAATAGAATGTAAGAGTCGTGTAACATGGCACATGATGATGGTACTGTGAATCATCACATTCCATTAGAAACTCAACATGACTTACTGTAATATAATGACGTTGATCAAGTGTCATTATATTATACTAATTCATGCATCAGTTCCCAACACTATTTCAAAACATTCATATTTTAAATTTGGAGGTTTCAGGATTTAGAAACTAACACAGTTTCTTTTATATTGTAACGCAGATATTACGGAGAGATACATGATCTCAGATAAGAATAGTTGTGAAAATATCTCCAGAAATATGGAGAATATGTATAACGCAAAATATGAAGATATCTTATAATATCTAAGATAAGATGATGATGAAAAATATCATCTGGAAAGGTTTAGAATAAGGAGTAGGGTTCTTACTAACGGTTTTAGCAGGCACTGAATCATTTGGATTCTTTGAAGGCAGGTTCAGTCCTTGTATTTGTTCTTTGTTTCCTTCACGGTTAGCTCAATCCGTTTTTCAGTACCAACTTTTCTATCGAGCGTTCCCAACACTCTATTCTGTTATCATCACTTTTGGCCATTAAGACCATTTACTACATGCTGCTTCGTCAGCATTTTCAAAGTTAACGGATCTGGGTCATCGGTTATCAACCCAAGGTGGTTTCGGGAGAATTGTGTTTTTAGATGATTAAACACTGATGGTAATATGGTGGAATATTAAAGGTTCTCCGGTAACGATGAGGAAAGCTAATCGTATATATCAAAGTTATAATAAGGTTGATTCGAACGAAAAATTGAAGTTGGCTTGCTGGAGTTGTGACAAAATTGGCTACTTTGAAAAGAAATTGTAAGGTTATTTTTGCTAATAAATGCTAAAGAATTCGTCGCGGTACGTGTTAAACTATGACTTTGGGTTCAAGAGTTTTTCATGTGTATAGATCTTTTCTTCTGTAGATGAAGTGCGGTCGGTTCAACTTCTCGATTGAGGTATTTTCAAGAATCCTGATAGGTTTGTACGCGGATTGTAAACGTCGAGATACAAATGAGGTTTAGGATGAAATCAAGTGGAAAGCTTAAAGAATTGTTTAGTTTCATATGTTATAATCAATATTTTAATTCATTTTAATTATCCACAGTTAGCAGTCCAATAGTCCAATTGTCCAATGGTCCAATAGTCCAATGATTCATATACAGTTTAATATATAATATTCGAATTAATTAATACGTATCGTGACCCGTGTACCGGTCTCAGTATTGATCACAACTCAAACCATATATATATTTTGGAATCAACTCCAACCCTGTATAGCCAACTCCAACATTCACATATATAGTGTCCATGGTTGTTCCGAAATATATATATAGATGGGTCGATATGATAAGTCGAAACCTTATACATGTGTCCCGTTATTTAAAGTGTGTAAAATAAATAAATATATATCATGACGCGTGTACAACGTATTGTCTCAGAATTAATCCGACGTATTGTGTACATGTGTCCCAATTTAAAGTACGTAAAAGTAAATAACAGAAATAAAATGACGATAAATAAAATTGCGAGAATGTAAATTGCGATAATATAAATTGCTATAAATAAAATGTAATCAGTTAGCTGGGAACAGTTAGCTAGGAACAGTTAGTGTGGATTCTTAACAATATTTCAATTAGTTAGTTCGTTTGTTTCTAACAAATTTTTATCATGTCCAATGTTTTCTTCATTATGCCACTTGTTGGATTCTGATAGGTCAAAATCCAATTATGAAATTTGAATGGAAATGGTTATTTTGTGGTGAACGGATACTTATATCGGTGGTTGTAAGTATGATAGTAAATGACCGTTGATTCAGATTCGAAGAATGTACAGTGTAACTTTTTAATGTGAAATCTAAATATTCCTCGGGTATTACCTACCCGTTAAAATATTTTCATCATTAATAGTTTGTACGAAAGAATTTTTTTTTTAATTACAATCTTTGTGAAAATATACATGCATATATATTTTCTTCAGATGTAATTATAGATTTAATGAGTCAATAAGATATTAAACTCATTTGATTTATCGTTAATACTAGATTACATGATCTCTAGAACATTAGAGATTACATAATCGCCATGTCAAACGAAGATAAATTGAAATGTCCCGTTCTTATTGATTAAAAACGTTCCATATTAATTGATTTCGTTGCGAGGTTTTGACCTCTATATGAGACGTTTTTCAAAGACTGCATTCATTTTTAAAACAAACCATAACCTTTATTTCATAGATAAAGGTTTTAAAAAGCTTTACGTAGATTATCAAATAATGATAATCTAAAATATCCTGTTTACACACGACCATTATATAATGGTTTACAATACAAATATGTTACAACAAAATAAGTTTCTTGAATGCAGTTTTTACACAATATCATACAAGCATGGACTCCAAATCTCGTCCTTATCTAAGTATGCGACAGCGGAAGCTCTTAATAATCACCTGAGAATAAATATGCTTAAAACGTCAACAAAAATGTTGGTGAGTTATAGGTTTAACCTATATATATCAAATCATAATAATAGACCACAAGATTTCATATTTCAATACACATCCCATACATAGAGATAAAAATCATTCATATGGTGAACACCTGGTAACCGACATTAACAAGATGCATATATAAGAATATCCCCATCATTCCGGGATACCCTTCGAATATGATATAAATTTCGAAGTACTAAAGCATCCGGTACTTTGGATGGGGTTTGTTAGGCCCAATAGATCTATCTTTAGGATTCGCGTCAATTAGGGTGTCTGTTCCCTAATTCTTAGATTACCAGACTTAATAAAAAGGGGCATATTCGATTTCGATAATTCAACCATAGAATGTAGTTTCATGTACTTGTGTCTATTTTGTAAATCATTTATAAAACCTGCATGTATTCTCATCCCAAAAATATTAGATTTTAAAAGTGGGACTATAACTCACTTTCACAGATTTTTACTTCGTCGGGAAGTAAGACTTGGCCACTGGTCGATTCCAGAACCTATAACAAATATGTACATATATATCAAAGTATGTTCAAAATATATTTACAACACTTTTAATACATTTTGATGTTTTAAGTTCATTAAGTCAGCTGTCCTCGTTAGTAACCTACAACTAGTTGTCCACAGTTAGATGTACAGAAATAAATCGATATATATTATCTTGAATCAATCCACGACCCAGTGTATACATATCTCAGTATTGATCACAACTCAAACTATATATATATTGGAATCAACCTCAACCCTGTATAGCTAACTCCAACATTCACATATAGAGTGTCTATGGTTTTTCCGAAATATATATAGATGTGTCGACATGATAGGTCGAAACATTGTATATGTGTCTATGGTATCTCAAGATTACATATTATACAATACAAGTTGATTAAGTTATGGTTGGAATAGATTTGTTACCAATTTTCACGTAGCTAAAATGAGTAGTTTTTACCAATTTTGTTTTGCTCGCCATTTTTTTGTTTCTAATCCATTTTGAGTGATTTAAGCGGCCACAATTTCGTATTGAACTTGAATTTATGAAACTAAACAGAAAAGGTATAGGTTTATAGTCGTAAATACAAGTTACAAGTCATTTTTAAAAGAGGTAGTCATTTCCGTCGAAAGAACGACATCTTGATGACTGTTTTGAAAAACATACTTTCACTTTGAGTTTAACCATGATTTTTGGATATGGTTTCATGTTCATAAGAAAAATCATTTTTCCAGAAGTATAGCTTTTAAATCAAAGTTTTTCATAGTTTTTAATTATCCAAACCAAAACAGCCCCCGGTTGTAACTACGACGGCGTAAATCCGGTTTTATGGTGTTTATCGTGTTTCCGGGTTTTAAATCATTAAGTTAGCATATCATATAGATATAGATCATGTGTATAGTTGATTTTAAAAGTGTAGTTAGAAGGATTAACTTTATTTGTGAACAAGTTTAGAATTAACTAAACTATGTTCTAGTGATTACTAGTTTACCACTTCGAATATGATAGCTTTTTATGTATGAATCGAATGATGTTATGAACATCATTACTACCTTAAGTTCCTTGGATAAACATACTGGAAAAGACAAAAATGGATCTAGCTTCAACGGATCCTTGGATGGCTCGAAGTTCTTGAAGCAGAATCATGACACGAAAACAAGTTCAAGTAAGATCATCACTTGAAATAAGATCGTTATAGTTATAGAAATTGAAATAAAGTTTGAATATGATTATTACCTTGTATTAGAAAGATAACCTACTGTAAGTAACAAAGGTTTCTTGATCTTGGATGATTACTTGGAATGGATTTAGAAAACTTGGAAGTAAACTTGCAATCTTGGAAGTATTCTTGATTTTATGAAACTAGAACTTTTGGAATTTATGAAGAACACTTAGAACTTGAAGATAGAACTTGAGAGAGATCAATTAGATGAAGAAAATTGAAGAATGAAAGTTTTTGTAGGTGTTTTTGGTCGTTGGTGTATGGATTAGATATAAAGGATATGTAATTTTGTTTTCATGTAAATAAGTCATGAATGATTACTCATATTTTTGTAATTTTATGAGATATTTCATGCTAGTTGCCAAATGATAGTTCCCACATGTGTTAGGTGACTCACATGGGCTGCTAAGAGCTGATCATTGGAGTGTATATACCAATAGTACATACATCTAAAAGCTGTGTATTGTACGAGTACGAATACAGGTGCATACGAGTAGAATTGTTGATGAAACTGAACGAGGATGTAATTGTAAGCATTTTTGTTAAGTAGAAGTATTTTGATAATTTCTTGAAGTCTTTCAAAAGTGTATGAATACATATTAAAACACTACATGTATATACATTTTAACTGAGTCGTTAAGTCATCGTTAGTCGTTACATGTAAATGTTGTTTTGAAACCTTTAGGTTAACGATCTTGTTGAATGTTGTTAACCCATTGTTTATTATAACAAATGAGATGTTAAATTGTTATATTATTATGATATTATGATATATAATATATCTTAGTATGATATATATACAGTTAAATGCCGTTACAACGATAATCGTTACATATATGTCTCGTTTCGAAATCATTAAGTTAGTAGTCTTATTTTTACATATGTATTTCATTGTTAATACACTTAATAATATATTTACTTATCATTTAACATAATTAACCAAGTGTATCAATATCTTAGTATGATTCATATGTACCTAGTAAGACGTTGTTATAACGATAATCGTTATATATATTGTTTTCGAGTTTCTTAAATTAATAGTCTCATTTTTATGTATATAACTCATTGTTAAAATACCTAATGAGATACATACTTATAATAAAATCATGTTAACTATATATAACCATATATATGTCATCGTATAGTTTTTACAAGTTTTAACGTTCGTGAATCACCGGTCAACTTGGGTGGTCAATTGTCTATATGAAACCTATTTCAATTAATCAAGTCTTAACAAGTTTGATTGCTTAACATGTTGGAAACACTTAATCATGTAAATAACAATTTCATTTAATATATATAAACATGTAAAAGTTCGGGTCACTACAGTACCTACCCGTTAATTAAATTTCGTCCCGAAATTTTAAGCAGTTGGAGGTGTTGACGTATCTTCTGGAAATAAGTGCGGGTATTTCTTCTTCATCTGATCTTCTCGTTCCCAGGTGAACTCAAGTCCTCTATGAGCATTCCATCAAAACTTAACAATTGGTATCTTGTTTTGTTTAAGTCTTTTAACCTCACGATCCATTATTTCGACGGGTTCTTCGATGAATTGAAGTTTTACGTTGATTTGGATTTCGTCTAATGGAATAGTGAGATCTTCTTTAGCAAAACATTTCTTCAAATTCGAGACTTGGAAAGTGTTATGTACAGCCACGAGTTGTTGAGGTAACTCAAGTCGGTAAGCTACTGGTCCGACACGATCAATAATCTTGAATGGTCCAATATACCTTGGATTTAATTTACCTCGTTTACCAAATCGAACAACGCCTTTCCAAGGTGCAACCTTAAGCATGACCATCTCTCTAATTTCAAATTCTATATCTTTTCTTTTAATGTCGGCGTAGCTCTTTTGTCGACTTTGGGCGGTTTTCAACCGTTGCTGAATTTGGATGATCTTCTCGGTAGTTTCTTGTATTATCTTCGGACCCGTAATCTGTCTATCCCCCACTTCACTCCAATAAATTGGAGACCTGCACTTTCTACCATAAAGTGCTTCAAATGGTGCCATCTCAATGCTTGAATGGTAGCTGTTGTTGTAGGAAAATTCTGCTAACGGTAGATGTCGATCCCAACTGTTTCCGAAATCAATAACACATGCTCGTAGCATGTCTTCAATCGTTTGTATCATCCTTTCACTTTGCCCATCAGTTTGTGGATAATAGGCAGTACTCATGTCTAGACGAGTTCCTAATGCTTGCTGTAATGTCTGCCAGAATCTTGAAATAAATCTGCCATCCCTATCAGAGATAATAGAGATTGGTATTCCATGTCTGGAGACGACTTCCTTCAAATACAATTGTGCTAACTTCTCCATCTTGTCATCTTCTCTTATTGGTAGGAAGTGTGCTGATTTGGTGAGACGATCAACTATTACCCAAATAGTATCAAAACCACTTGCAGTCCTTGGCAATTTAGTGATGAAATCCATGGTAATGTTTTTCCATTTCCATTCCGGGATTTTGGGTTGTTGAAGTAGACCTGATGGTTTCTGATGCTCCGCTTTGACCTTAGAACACGTCAAACATTCCCCTACGTATTTAGCAACATCGACTTTCATACCTGGCCACCAAAAATGTTTCTTGAGATCCTTGTACATCTTCCCCGTTCCAGGATGTATTGAGTATCTGGTTTTATGAGCTTCTCTAAGTACCATTTCTCTCATATCTCCAAATTTTGGTACCCAAATTCTTTCAGCCCTATACCGGGTTCCGTCTTCCCGAATATTAAGATGCTTCTCCGATCCTTTGGGTATTTCATCCTTTAAATTTCCCTCTTTTAAAACTCCTTGTTGCACCTCCTTTATTTGAGTAGTAAGGTTAGTGTGAATCATTATATTCATAGATTTTACTCGAATGGGTTCTCTGTCCTTTCTGCTCAAGGCGTCGGCTACCACATTTTGTAGCGACCCGACCAAATCGTCATTGACGGCGCCGACTACTTAGGTCCCGTTACGTGGTCGTAGTCCCTATATGAGACTCGTTTGACCAAAATTATGTCGCATTCATTTGAAAGGTACAAGACTTGCAAGTTTAGTTTACAAAACCGTTCGACAACAAGTCTAAGTTTACAAAAGTCATAAAGTATAAATGAAATAACTTGCGACATAATATAAGTTGAAAAACACAGTTGCTATAAATAGCGTAAGTATGTAAACAATATGTTTGAATCCAAAGGTGCTATCACTAGCGTATGCATGTATGTATCTTGACTCCAAGCAAATAATCAGAGTGTATGCGGAAGCATGTATCAAATAGCCATGTATGAACCTGAGAAACATATAGAAAACTGTCAACGAAAAACGTTGGTGAAATCATAGATGTATTTGTAAACGTTGTTTTTGAACCACAAGATTTAGTATTCCCATAGTTGATTATCAAAATCGTTTGCATTCCAAAAGTATTGTTCGCGAGCACCCAATTATCAAGACTTAACGTTTCCTTCCATTGAACCCCATCACTATAGTGTTAGAACATACACTGTTTCTCAAAAATATATTTCACCCGTAGACGGTAGCGAACCGTCCGTAGTGAGGGTTTGTCAAACCCGTATGGCCACACAATATAAGTTCTCGCTTACACCCTGCAAGTGTAACTAATGATAATCGAATTGAGGATTTTTGTTCTAACTCGCTGTGGAATGTTTGTTTTCCTTGTACTTGTGTTCAAAGTATAAAAGTAAGTAGCACCAAATGTAACAAGGTATATGTTTCTCAGCCCACAATTTAAAGTATAAAAAGTTGTTGAAAAGGTGGGACTATGATCTCACCTCGAGTGCACGAGTATAAAAGTACTTCACAAAGAAACGTATGCATGAAAGTTGCTTAGCCTTGACCTAAACAAGTAAGTTATATCAATTAACCGGTTACGACACAAGGTCGGGTGAAATGTGTTCAATTAGTCCTATGGCTCGTTACGACTCGAATAGTATAGCATGTGAATCACGTTGTCAAGTTTCATGCAAGAATCAAGTATAAAAGCATGTTAGAACGATTGTAATAAAGTTTGAGTTGACATTTCAAAACCTTACCATTAGAAAGGAAATCTTATTACGTTTCCAACGATATTTGATTCATCGAAAACGGAGTTACGGTCAAAAAGTTATGGCCAAAACAAGTTTGCTGAAGTTCGGATGAAACAGGCAATTGTCGCGGCGCGACAAATGGCTCCGCGGCGCGACAAATGCCTATGTTGAAGGTCAGAAAGCCTGAAAAACATGTTCTAAAATCACCCTTTGGGCCACGGCGCGACAAATGGCTCCGCGGCGCGACAAATAACGTGGTCTGGTGCCTGGTCAGTCTCAAATGTTCAAGTCTTGGTCAAAACTTCAAACAACCATAAAACGCAAACCGTAAACAACTAGAAGGCGTATCTTATACCGTTGGAAAGCTCTTTTGACAAGGAACACAACTAACCACATATCATCAAACAAAAACATCATTTATAATAGCCGAAATCTCATCAAGTGATCAATAAAAGTCCATTTTCAAAGTTCCAAGTTCGTAAAACGTATTTTATGATTCGGGAATCCAATTTACACATACAATATGCCGTTTTGAAGGTAATGAGGCATACATTACAACTAAACACTAACAATTAACATTCCATGGCATTTAAGCATCCAAAAGTTCATGTCAAGAACTATCAAACCCTAGTCAAACATCACAAAATCATTAATCGGGTTTTTGAAGTTTTCTTAATCAACCTACGCATCAAAACGAAGCTAGTGATACTAGTAACACAATTAAAACATGCACTTTAACAATCTAACAACATTAACTCATCCAAAATCAAGGATTAAGCAAACCCATTTCAAGTTCATGCTAGTTACTCCAAAAACAACAAATCGAGCAAACCAAACATATATTCATGTTAGACTTGAGCCATAGACACTAACTAACACCATTTCAAATCAAAAACACGAATTTAGAGAAATCTAGAGTTTTAGAAATGTTACCCAAACGAGATGAAGTTGGTATCAAATTGTAGAGGATGAAGAGAGGATTCCAAATATGTAATTTGTTTTGAAGTTTGCTTCCCGATCCGGATTTAGATGATGATTTATGTTTGTGTTCTTGAGAGAAAAAAAGAAAGAAAGAAAGAAGAAGAAATGGATGAATGAGGGGTGGAGGTGGTGAGTGGTTGACTAGTCAACTACTAGCCACCTCTTTGGTCAAGTGGCGGAACTAGTCCCTCAAGTTTCAAAGCGGGTGCGGGAATTAACCAAACGAAATATTTTAAAAACGCTCGAGTAGACGAGTGGTGTTATAATTAAATAACGAGAATATTATAAACGTTAGTCAACGGAAATTGGGAATTTAAATAGCGAAAGATATTATTTAAAAAAAAGACGGTGTTAAAAATAAATTTAACGGAAAAACGCGGGATGTTACATTATCCACAACTCAAAAGAAATTTCGTCCCGAAATTTAGTTGGAAGTAGTAGTTGTTGAATCTTACTCGAGATCTTGCGTTGTAAATTCTACGAATAGGTGAAGGTACGTCCTTGAGTATTTCCACGAATTTTGACAGTTGCGATTTTACGTTGGTTTTAAAGTTGGTTCCACAATTTATAGTTTCAACCGGTCCTCCTTGGAAGTGAGGTTTATCGTTGATAGTAAGTTCATCGAAGAGGATAACAAGTTCTTGTCTCGCAAAACACGTCTTTAAGTTGATACATCGAATGTAGGATAAACGGAGACTCGAAATGAGCCGGAAAATCTAAACGGCTAGCAACGGGTCTAAAACGCCCCAAGATTTCAAAAGGATTAAAATATCACGGATTTAGCTTCCTACGTTTTCCCGAAATGGATTGCACCTTTCCAAGGTGCGACTCTTAACGTGACGCGGTTTCCCACGCGGAATTTGAAATGTTTACGTCTAACATCGGCGTAGCTCTTGGTGATTACGAGTCGCGTAGGGTTTTGCCTGAATATGAATAAATTTTCTCGGTTGCTCATGAATAACCTCGGCCCCGGTGAATTGGTCATCGTTTACTTGGTTCGTCAAAGGAGAATGACGTTTCCGGTCACATGTGGTTTCAAAAGGCGTGACGTTAAAACTCGAATGAAGATCATTGTAGTACGAGGATTAAGCTAAAGGAAAATACTTTTCTCAAGTAAATTTGAAGTTGGTAATACAAATTCGTATTATGGTTTTCAAGACTTAAATCGTATGTTTGTTCGGTCCGTCGGGTTGTGGATGGTACGCGGTACCCATGTCTAAACGTGGTCCCGAGGCTTTTTGTGAGGCACTCCGAAGTCTAGAAATGAAATGAGGATCTCAGTCCAAAACGGAGTACATTCCGTAAGGTATATTTAGACAAGTTTGTTAGGACAAGTTTCTCAAGAAAATTCGCGTAGCGAAAGATTTATCAGTTTCCAAAAACGTTCGTCGGGGCAAGTCCTCATCGGTTTCTGAAAGAAAAACGTTCGTCGGAACTATTCACCCTCGAGGTGAATACTAGTATAACGTGGAGAGTCTCTCTCCATTGGGAATTTAGAATAAGGACCTCCTGAACCGGAAGTACGAGGGTGATGCAAAAGAAGTTTCCGCCTCGGTGCGAGCATAATGAGTAAATCGTAATTAGTCAATAAGACTGTGCGAGGACGAGATAGTATACACGTGTAACATACGGTTGAAGTCGAGAGGAATCGGTAATTCATTCGGAAGCATAAGTATAGTTCGACAAAAGTCGAAGGGGTGTCCCCGGTATGGTTGTTATCAATATTCTCGGAGTTTTCGGATGTCCAAACATGAAAGGATGAAGTCATGTACATGGCACATGGTGGTGTTTAGGTTGATCGAGTCTAACCACCATCACGCGTCACTAGAACTTTGGTATGTCTTACCGTAATATAACCACGTTGATCGAGTGTCGTTATATTACGCTAACTCATACCTCCATTCCCACATCACTCTATAGATTCAAGTTCGTGTCATCGTGAAGACCTAAAATGAACAAAATGTAACGACGTCTCAAACGTGACTCATATTAAATCGAAAGAATTTCTGCAACTCTAAGGAAGCGTTCCCCGAGGGAAGTGTATAAATGATTGTTCACGTCAATGCGGTTCGAGTCAGACAAAAACGTATTCAGGTATGAAAAGAGTAACTAGTCATGATAACGAGTAGCACGCAACCGTAGTGATAAATGTTGATGACGATACTCACCTAGAGTGGTGATGGTAGTAACACCCAAAAAGTAGATAGTAAGAAACACCAGTGGGAAACCGATAGTAAGTTGAAACGGTGGCAAATAACAATCCGGGAGACAGAGTTCCCGAACAAGTGTGACTAATGAAGTCGTCGTCATCCATACGTGTATGAATCATGAATTTACGTGTGTTACCAAAAAGTGGCGGAATACGAGTTCGTAGGATGAAGGTTGGGTACCATTAAAAAGTTTGCCTAAGAATGATTCAAGTATAATGCACAAGTAGTCAAGTAAGTGCTATCTATAGCAAATGTATGTCAGAATGCAAATGCTAACTATCCGGTTGTAGTCTAGACTCACTAATGCGTCCTAACGACTCTGTTAGACACACTAATGCACGTCCTAGTTCCCTACAACCAACGCTCTGATACCATCTGTAGCGACCCGACCAAATCGTCATTGACGGCGCCGACTACTTAGGTCCCGTTACGTGGTCGTAGTCCCTATATGAGACTCGTTTGACCAAAATTATGTCGCATTCATTTGAAAGGTACAAGACTTGCAAGTTTAGTTTACAAAACCGTTCGACAACAAGTCTAAGTTTACAAAAGTCATAAAGTATAAATGAAATAACTTGCGACATAATATAAGTTGAAAAACACAGTTGCTATAAATAGCGTAAGTATGTAAACAATATGTTTGAATCCAAAGGTGCTATCACTAGCGTATGCATGTATGTATCTTGACTCCAAGCAAATAATCAGAGTGTATGCGGAAGCATGTATCAAATAGCCATGTATGAACCTGAGAAACATATAGAAAACTGTCAACGAAAAACGTTGGTGAAATCATAGATGTATTTGTAAACGTTGTTTTTGAACCACAAGATTTAGTATTCCCATAGTTGATTATCAAAATCGTTTGCATTCCAAAAGTATTGTTCGCGAGCACCCAATTATCAAGACTTAACGTTTCCTTCCATTGAACCCCATCACTATAGTGTTAGAACATACACTGTTTCTCAAAAATATATTTCACCCGTAGACGGTAGCGAACCGTCCGTAGTGAGGGTTTGTCAAACCCGTATGGCCACACAATATAAGTTCTCGCTTACACCCTGCAAGTGTAACTAATGATAATCGAATTGAGGATTTTTGTTCTAACTCGCTGTGGAATGTTTGTTTTCCTTGTACTTGTGTTCAAAGTATAAAAGTAAGTAGCACCAAATGTAACAAGGTATATGTTTCTCAGCCCACAATTTAAAGTATAAAAAGTTGTTGAAAAGGTGGGACTATGATCTCACCTCGAGTGCACGAGTATAAAAGTACTTCACAAAGAAACGTATGCATGAAAGTTGCTTAGCCTTGACCTAAACAAGTAAGTTATATCAATTAACCGGTTACGACACAAGGTCGGGTGAAATGTGTTCAATTAGTCCTATGGCTCGTTACGACTCGAATAGTATAGCATGTGAATCACGTTGTCAAGTTTCATGCAAGAATCAAGTATAAAAGCATGTTAGAACGATTGTAATAAAGTTTGAGTTGACATTTCAAAACCTTACCATTAGAAAGGAAATCTTATTACGTTTCCAACGATATTTGATTCATCGAAAACGGAGTTACGGTCAAAAAGTTATGGCCAAAACAAGTTTGCTGAAGTTCGGATGAAACAGGCAATTGTCGCGGCGCGACAAATGGCTCCGCGGCGCGACAAATGCCTATGTTGAAGGTCAGAAAGCCTGAAAAACATGTTCTAAAATCACCCTTTGGGCCACGGCGCGACAAATGGCTCCGCGGCGCGACAAATAACGTGGTCTGGTGCCTGGTCAGTCTCAAATGTTCAAGTCTTGGTCAAAACTTCAAACAACCATAAAACGCAAACCGTAAACAACTAGAAGGCGTATCTTATACCGTTGGAAAGCTCTTTTGACAAGGAACACAACTAACCACATATCATCAAACAAAAACATCATTTATAATAGCCGAAATCTCATCAAGTGATCAATAAAAGTCCATTTTCAAAGTTCCAAGTTCGTAAAACGTATTTTATGATTCGGGAATCCAATTTACACATACAATATGCCGTTTTGAAGGTAATGAGGCATACATTACAACTAAACACTAACAATTAACATTCCATGGCATTTAAGCATCCAAAAGTTCATGTCAAGAACTATCAAACCCTAGTCAAACATCACAAAATCATTAATCGGGTTTTTGAAGTTTTCTTAATCAACCTACGCATCAAAACGAAGCTAGTGATACTAGTAACACAATTAAAACATGCACTTTAACAATCTAACAACATTAACTCATCCAAAATCAAGGATTAAGCAAACCCATTTCAAGTTCATGCTAGTTACTCCAAAAACAACAAATCGAGCAAACCAAACATATATTCATGTTAGACTTGAGCCATAGACACTAACTAACACCATTTCAAATCAAAAACACGAATTTAGAGAAATCTAGAGTTTTAGAAATGTTACCCAAACGAGATGAAGTTGGTATCAAATTGTAGAGGATGAAGAGAGGATTCCAAATATGTAATTTGTTTTGAAGTTTGCTTCCCGATCCGGATTTAGATGATGATTTATGTTTGTGTTCTTGAGAGAAAAAAAGAAAGAAAGAAAGAAGAAGAAATGGATGAATGAGGGGTGGAGGTGGTGAGTGGTTGACTAGTCAACTACTAGCCACCTCTTTGGTCAAGTGGCGGAACTAGTCCCTCAAGTTTCAAAGCGGGTGCGGGAATTAACCAAACGAAATATTTTAAAAACGCTCGAGTAGACGAGTGGTGTTATAATTAAATAACGAGAATATTATAAACGTTAGTCAACGGAAATTGGGAATTTAAATAGCGAAAGATATTATTTAAAAAAAAGACGGTGTTAAAAATAAATTTAACGGAAAAACGCGGGATGTTACACATTTGCCTTCCCCGGGTGGTAACGAATCTCAAAGTCGTAATCATTCAACAATTCAATCCACCTACGCTGCCTCATATTCAGTTGTTTCTGATTAAATATGTGTTGAAGACTTTTGTGGTCGGTATATATAATACTTTTGACCCCATATAAGTAGTGCCTCCAAGTCTTTAATGCAAAAACAACCGTGCCTAATTCCAAATCATGCGTCGTATAATTTTGTTCGTGAATCTTCAATTGTCTAGACGCATAAGCAATCACCTTCGTCCGTTGCATTAATATACAACCGAGACCTTGCTCTGATGCGTCACAATAAATCACAAAATCATCATTCCCTTCAGGCAATGACAATATAGGTGCCGTAGTTAGCTTTTTCTTCAATAATTGAAATGCCTTCTCTTGTTCATCCTTCCATTCAAATTTCTTCCCTTTATGCGTTAATGCAGTCAAGGGTTTTGCTATTTTGGAGAAATCTTGGATGAATCTTCTGTAGTAACCAGCCAATCCTAAAAATTGACGTATATGCTTCGGAGTTTTTGGGGATTCCCACTTTTCAACGGTTTCGATCTTTTCCGGGTCCACCTGGATACCTTCTTTATTCACTATGTGACCGAGGAATTGAACTTCTTCCACCCAAAATGCACACTTTGAAAACTTAGCTTACAGTTTTTCTTTCCTCAATACTTCTAGCACTTTTCTCAAATGTTCTTCGTGCTCTTGATCATTCTTTAAGTAAATAAGTATGTCATCGATGAAAATAATGACAAACTTATCAAGATATAGCCCACACACTCGGTTCATGAGGTCCATGAACAAAGCTGGTGCGTTAGTAAATCCAAACGGCATAACCATAAACTCGTAATGACCATAATGCGTCCTAAAAGCAGTTTTTGGAATATCATCCTGTAGTGACCCGAAATTTTCCATGTTTATATATATTAATTGAGATTGATATTTACATGATTAAATGTTTCCAACATGTTAAGCAATCAAACTTGTTAAGACTTGATTAATTGAAATATATTTCATATAGACAATTGACCACCCAAGTTGACCGGTGATTCACGAACGTTAAAACTTGTAAAAACTATATGATGACATATATATGGATATATATATAGTTAACATGATACTATGATAAGTAAACATATCATTAAGTATATTAATAATGAACTACATATGTAAAAACAAGACTACTAACTTAATGATTTTTAAACGAGACATATATGTAACGATTATCGTTGTAAAGACATTTAATGTATATATATCATATTAAGAGATATTCATACATGATAATATCATGATAATATAATAATTTAAAATCTCATTTGATATTATAAACATTGGGTTAACAACATTTAACAAGATCGTTAACCTAAAGGTTTAAAAACAACACTTACATGTAACGACTAACGATGACTTAACGACTCAGTTAAAATGTATATACATGTAGTGTTTTAATATGTATTTATACACTTTTGAAAGACTTCAATACACTTATCAAAATACTTCTACTTAACAAAAATGCTTACAATTACATCCTCGTTCAGTTTCATCAACAATTCTACTCGTATGCACCCGTATTCGTACTCGTACAATACATAGCTTTTAGATGTATGTACTATTGGTATATACACTCCAATGATCAGCTCTTAGCAGCCCATGTGAGTCACCTAACACATGTGGGAACCATCATTTGGCAACTAGCATGAAATATCTCATAAAATTACAAAAATATGAGTAATCATTCATGACTTATTTACATGAAAACAAAATTACATATCCTTTATATCTAATCCATACACCAACGACCAAAAACACCTACAAACACTTTCATTCTTCAATTTTCTTCATCTAATTGATCTCTCTCAAGTTCTATCTTCAAGTTCTAAGTGTTCTTCATATATTTTACAAGTTCTAGTTACATAAAATTAAGAATACTTTCAAGTTTGCTAGCTCACTTCCAATCTTGTAAGATGATCATCCAACCTCAAGAAATCTTTGTTTCTTATAGTAGGTTATCATTCTAATACAAGGTAATAATCATATTCAAACTTTGGTTCAATTTCTATAACTATAACAATCTTATTTCAAGTGATGATCTTACTTGAACTTGTTTTCGTGTCATGATTCTGCTTCAAGAACTTCGAGCCATCCAAGGATCCGTTGAAGCTAGATCCATTTTTCTCTTTTCCAGTAGGTTTATCCAAGGAAGTTAAGGTAGTAATGATGTTCATAACATCATTCGATTCATACATATAAAGCTATCTTATTCGAAGGTTTAAACTTGTAATCACTAGAACATAGTTTAGTTAATTCTAAACTTATTCGCAAACAAAAGTTAATCCTTCTAACTTGAATTTTAAAATCAACTAAACACATGTTCTATATCTATATGATATGCTAACTTAATGATTTAAAACCTGGAGACACGAAAAACACCGTAAAATCGGATTTACGCCGTCATAGTAACACCGCGGGCTGTTTTGGGTTAGTTAATTAAAAACTATGATAAACTTTGATTTAAAAGTTGTTATTCTGAGAAAATGATTTTTATTATGAACATGAAACTATATCCAAAAATTATGGTTAAACTCCAAGTGGAAGTATGTTTTCTAAAATGGTCATCTAGACGTCGTTCTTTCGACTGAAATGACTACCTTTACAAAAACGACTTGTAACTTATTTTTCCGACTATAAACCTATACTTTTTCTGTTTAGATTCATAAAATAGAGTTCAATATGAAACCATAGCAATTTGATTCACTCAAAACGTATTTAAAATGAAGAAGTTATGGGTAAAACAAGATTGGATAATTTTTCTCATTTTAGCTACGTGAAAATTAGTAACAAATCTATTCCAACCATAACTTAATCAACTTGTATTGTTCATATGTAATCTTGAGATACCATAGACACGTATACAATGTTTCGACCTATCATGTCGACACATCTATATATATTTCGGAACAACCATAGACACTCTATATGTGAATGTTGGAGTTAGCTATACAGGGTTGAGGTTGATTCCAAAATATATATAGTTTGAGTTGTGATCAATACTGAGATACGTATACATTGGGTCGTGGATTGATTCAAGATAATATTTATCGATTTATTTCTGTACATCTAACTGTGGACAACTAGTTATAGGTTACTAACGAGGACAGCTGACTTAATAAACTTAAAACATCAAAATATATTAAAAGTGTTGTAAATATATTTTGAACATACTTTGATATATATGTATATATTGTTATAGGTTCGTGAATCAACCAGTGGCCAAGTCTTACTTCTCGACGAAGTAAAAATCTGTGAAAGTGAGTTATAGTCCCACTTTTAAAATCTAATATTTTTGGGATGAGAATACATGCAGGTTTTATAAATGATTTACAAAATAGACACAAGTACGTGAAACAACATTCTATGGTTGAATTATCGAAATCGAATATGCCCCTTTTTATTAAGTCTGGTAATCTAAGAATTAGGGAACAGACACCCTAATTGACGCGAATCCTAAAGATATATCTATTGGGCTTAACAAACCCCATCCAAAGTACCGGATGCTTTAGTACTTCGAAATTTATATCATATCCGAAGGGTGTCCCGGAATGATGGGGATATTCTTATATATGCATCTTGTTAATGTCGGTTACCAGGTGTTCACCATATGAATTACTTTTATCTCTATGTATGGGATGTGTATTGAAATATGAAATCTTGTGGTCTATTATTATGATTTGATATATATAGGTTAAACCTATAACTCACCAACATTTTTGTTGACGTTTTAAGCATGTTTATTCTCAGGTGATTATTAAGAGCTTCCGCTGTCGCATACTTAAATAAGGACGAGATTTGGAGTCCATGGTTGTATGATATTGTGTAAAAACTGCATTCAAGAAACTTATTTTGTTGTAGCATATTTGTATTGTAAACCATTATGTAATGGTTGTGTGTAAACAGGATATTTTAGATTATCATTATTTGATAATCTACGTAAAGCTTTTTAAACCTTTATTGATGAAATAAAGGTTATGGTTTGTTTTAAAATGAATGCAGTCTTTGAAAAACGTCTCATATAGAGGTCAAAACCTCGCAACGAAATCAATTAATATGGAACGTTTTTAATCAATAAGAACGGGACATTTCAGTTGGTATCAGAGCGTTGGTCTTAGAGAACCAGAATTTTGCATTAGTGTGTCTTATCGAGTTTGTTAGGATGCATTAGTGAGTCTGGACTTCTACCGTGTTTACTTGAAAAATGATTGCTTAACAAATTTTGTTGGAAACTATATATTTTTAACATGTGAATATTATGTGATATATTAATCTCTTAACGCGTTTGATATTATGTGATAGATGTCTACCTCCAGAACAAGTCCCATTGACTCACCTAATAATAATGAAGAGTCAAATGTAAATTGGAATGATTCGTGGACTGATTCACAAGTTCCCGAAGAGGAACCGGAAGAAGAGTCAGAACCGGAAGAAGAATCGGAACCGGAAGAAGAATCGGAACCGGAAGAAGAATCAGAACCGGATGAAGAAATAGAACCGGTGGGGGAAATAATAAAACGGTTAAGTAAAAGAAAATCCTCAACCAACCAACCAAGGTTAATTATGGTCAATGGTGTTTCCGCCAAGGAAGCAAAATATTGGGAGGATTACCAATTCTCCGATGAATCGGATTCCGACGAGAATTCCGATGATGTTATAGAAATTACTCCAACTGAATTTAAAAAGGTAAAAGAAAATAATAAGGGAAAGGGCATAAAAATAGAGAAATCTAATTCCAACCCCGATGAACTTTATATATATCGTCAACCCCCGAAGTCCTTAAGTTGTAACAATGACCCGGGAACCCCTAAACCACCAGGTTTTTCTAAACCAATGTGGAAAATGACGGCTCGTATTAGGGGAACATCATATATCCCTAGAAACTTGGCAAAACGAACCAAAACCTAAGAAGAAGAAGAAGAAGCAAGCGAGTCGGAATAAGATAGTTGTATTCGTGTGGTGTAATATATGTAATATAGCGTGCTTATGCTTTATGATATATGTAAAAATTGCTTGTATTAATAAGTATTTTTTTTATGAATCTAACTCTTGTCTATTTTACAGTATAAAAATACAAAATGGATAGACAACCCAATATTTTAAGAGACCTACCCGGAGACATGATTGATGAAATCTTGTCTAGAGTCGGTCAGAATTCTTCGGCACAACTATTTAAGGCGAGATCAGTTTGTAAGACATTCGAAGAACGTTCCAAGAATGCCTTGGTTTATAAAAGGCTTTCGTTCGAAAGATGGGGGATATCACATTGGGAAATCCATAAGTTACGATGTGTTTACTTTGACGCATATATTGCGGGGAACCCAAATGCTATTTTACGCAATGGGTTAAGAAATTATTTTGACTCAATATATCCGAATATTGGACTTCGTGATTTAGAAAAAGCGGCTAACATGCAACATAAAGAAGCATGTTATGCTTACGGATTAGTAATGTTCGCTTCTCACCAAAGTGAGAACAAGAACATCGGGCTACAACTATTAAACAAAACGTTCCCACAAGTGACGGAGTCGGTAATTGGGGTAAGAAATGAGGTTTTTAGATTGTTACGGGACTGTTGGACATTACGTAACCCTCGTCCCTTTGACGACGTTACAACACGCTGTCTTATCAACGGCCATAACGGTTATGTTCCACAAGACCAAGGATGGGAAGTAATCCTAATAAAACCAGAATGCATGACTTGTTTCTGGACGTATGAATTACGTGTCTTTATTGCCTTTGCTGAACGACTTGTGTACTAGCTAGAATTATCTTCACAACCATCTTGTATCAAATTTATTGTGTGCTATATTTCATGCTATATGTAAAATAAGCGGTATTGTAAGTTTGTAAAATATTGTGTAAAAGTTTGAACGCGAAATATTATTATAATCAGTTTTTCATATAGAATTGTAGTAGTTGATTTGTATATTAGCTACTAAGTATGAGCTTAACGGGTAGGTACTACCCGAATTTAAACTTATAAAACGCTAATATGAAGAAAAAGCTTTTATAAATGAGTTCATATTATGCTACGAAATACTATTAACTACTCTTAATATTCTGTATGATTAACTTGTTCCATTTGACTATTTTGAAGGAAATGGCACCGACTACTCGACACACCGTGAATATGAATGAAGAGGAATTCCGTACTTTTCTAGCTTCAAACATAGCCGCAGTACAGGCTGCGCTACACACCAACAATAACCTTGTATCTAGCAGTACAGGAAATCGTGTAGGATGCACCTACAAAGAATTCACTGCCTGCAAACCTTTGGAATTTGATGGAACCGAAGGACCGATCGGATTGAAACGGTGGACCGAGAAGGTCGAATCGGTGTTTTCCATAAGTAAGTGTACTGAAGAGGACAAAGTAAAGTACGCTACGCATACCTTCACAGGTTCTGCGTTAACATGGTGGAATACCTATCTAGAGCAAGTGGGACAAGACGATGCGTACGCACTACCGTGGTCAGCATTCAAGCACTTGATGAACGAGAAGTACCGTCCCAGAACCGAGGTCAATAAGCTCAAGACAGAACTTAGAGGGTTACGAACCCAAGGATTTGATATTACCACGTACGAAAGACGATTCACAGAATTGTGCCTATTGTGTCCGGGAGCATTCAAAGATGAGGAAGAGAAGATCGACGCGTTTGTGAAAGGATTACCGGAAAGGATCCAAGAAGATATAAGTTCACACGAGCCCGCCTCCATACAACAGGCATGTAGAATGACTCACAAACTAGTGAACCAGATTGAAGAAAGGATTAAAGAACAGACTGCTGAAGAGGCCAATGTGAAGCAAGTCAAAAGAAAGTGGGAGGAAAACGGTGATAAGAATCACCAATACAACAACAACAGCAATTACAACAATAATCGCAACAATTATCCAAGCAATCGCAACATCAATCGCAACTACAACAAACGGCCCAACAACAACAACAACAACAACAATAGCAGCAACTACAACAATCATCCCAACAACAATAAT
Source organism: Rutidosis leptorrhynchoides (assembly GCF_046630445.1). NCBI lineage: Eukaryota > Viridiplantae > Streptophyta > Magnoliopsida > Asterales > Asteraceae > Rutidosis > Rutidosis leptorrhynchoides. Next base: position 147,732,649 of record NC_092343.1, read on the forward strand.
AATCGCAACAACAACAACAATCAGAAGCAGCTATGCCAAAGGTGTGAAAAGTATCACTCGGGGTTCTGCACCAAATTTTGCAACAAGTGTAAAAGAAATGGTCATAGCGCGGCGAAGTGTGAGGTCTACGGACCAGGGGTTAATAGAACGAAAGGAACAAATGGTGACGGAACGAGTAATGGTGGAGCAAGTAGTGTCGGAGCAAGTTATGCCAATGTAGTTTGTTATAAATGTGGAAAACTGGGCCACATTATTAGAAATTGCCCGAACCAGGAGAACACGAATGGACAAGGCCGCGGAAGAGTTTTCAATATTAATGCGGCAGAGGCACAGGAAGACCCGGAGCTTGTTACGGGTACGTTTCTTATTGACAATAAATCTGCTTACGTTTTATTTGATTCGGGTGCGGATAGAATCTATATGAGTAGAGATTTTTGTGCTAAATTAAGTTGTCCATTGACGCCTTTGGATAGTATATTTTTACTCGAATTAGCAAATGGTAAATTAATTTCAGCAGATAATATATGTCGGAATCGAGAAATTAAACTGGTTAGCGAAACATTTAAGATTGATTTGATACCAGTAGAGTTAGGGAGTTTTGATGTGATAATCGGTATGGACTGGTTGAAAGAAGTGAAAGCAGAGATCGTTTGTTACAAAAATGCAATTCGCATTATACGAGAAAAAGGAAAACCCTTAATGGTGTACGGAGAAAAGGGCAACACGAAGCTACATCTTATTAGTAATTTGAAGGCACAAAAACTAATAAGAAAAGCTTGCTATGCTGTTCTAGCACACGTCGAGAAAGTACAAACTGAAGAAAAGAGCATCAATGATGTTCCCATTGCAAAAGAATTTCCCGATGTATTTCCAAAAGAATTACCGGGATTGCCCCCACATCGATCCGTTGAATTTCAAATAGATTTTGTACCAGGAGCTGCACCAATAGCTCGTGCTCCTTATAGACTCGCACCCAGCGAGATGAAAGAACTGCAAAGCCAATTACAAGAACTTTTAGAGCGTGGTTTCATTCGACCAAGCACATCACCGTGGGGAGCTCCTGTTTTGTTTGTCAAGAAGAAAGATGGTACATTCAGGTTGTGTATCGACTACCGAGAGTTGAACAAACTTACCATCAAGAACCGCTACCCACTACCGAGAATCGATGACTTATTTGATCAACTACAAGGCTCGTCTGTTTATTCAAAGATTGACTTACGTTCCGGGTATCATCAAATGCGGGTGAAAGAAGATGATATTCCAAAGACTGCTTTTAGAACACGTTACAGTCATTACGAGTTTATGGTCATGCCGTTTGGTTTAACTAATGCACCAGCTGTGTTCATGGACCTTATGAACCGAGTGTGTGGACCATACCTTGACAAGTTTGTCATTGTTTTCATTGATGACATACTTATTTACTCAAAGAATGACCAAGAACACAGTGAACATTTGAGAGAGGTGTTAGAAGTATTGAGGAAGGAAGAATTGTACGCTAAGTTTTCAAAGTGTGCATTTTGGTTGGAAGAAATTCAATTCCTCGGTCACATAGTGAACAAAGAAGGTATTAAGGTGGATCCGGCAAAGATAGAAACTGTTGAAAAGTGGGAAACCCCGAAAACTCCGAAACACATACGCCAGTTTTTAGGACTAGCTGGTTACTACAGAAGGTTCATCCAAGACTTTTCCAGAATAGCAAAACCCTTGACTGCATTAACGTATAAAGGGGAGAAATTTGAATGGAATGATGAACAAGAGAAAGCGTTTCAGTTATTAAAGAAAAAGCTAACTACGACACCTATATTGTCATTGCCTGAAGGGAATGATGATTTTGTGATTTATTGTGATGCATCAAAGCAAGGTCTCGGTTGTGTATTAACGCAACGAACGAAGGTGATTGCTTATGCGTCTAGACAATTGAAGATTCACGAACAAAATTATACGACGCATGATTTGGAATTAGGCGCGGTTGTTTTTGCATTAAAGACTTGGAGGCACTATTTAAATGGGGTCAAAAGTATTATATATACCGACCACAAAAGTCTTCAACACATATTTAATCAGAAACAACTGAATATGAGGCAGCGTAGGTGGATTGAATTGTTGAATGATTACGACTTTGAGATTCGTTACCACCCGGGGAAGGTAAATGTGGTAGCCGATGCCTTGAGCAGGAAGGACAGAGAACCCATTCGAGTAAAATCTATGAATATAATGATTCATAATAACCTTACTACTCAAATAAAGGAGGCGCAACAAGGAGTTTTAAAAGAGGGAAATTTAAAGGATGAAATACCCAAAGGATCGGAGAAGCATCTTAATATTCGGGAAGACGGAACCCGGTATAGGGCTGAAAGGATTTGGGTACCAAAATTTGGAGATATGAGAGAAATGGTACTTAGAGAAGCTCATAAAACCAGATACTCAATACATCCTGGAACGGGGAAGATGTACAAGGATCTTAAGAAACATTTTTGGTGGCCGGGTATGAAAGCCGATGTTGCTAAATACGTAGGAGAATGTTTGACGTGTTCTAAGGTCAAAGCTGAGCATCAGAAACCATCAGGTCTACTTCAACAACCCAAAATCCCGGAATGGAAATGGGAAAACATTACCATGGATTTCATCACTAAATTGCCAAGGACTGCAAGTGGTTTTGATACTATTTGGGTAATAGTTGATCGTCTCAGCAAATCAGCACACTTCCTGCCAATAAGAGAAGATGACAAGATGGAGAAGTTAGCACGACTGTATTTGAAAGAAGTCGTCTCCAGACATGGAATACCAATCTCTATTATCTCTGATAGGGATGGCAGATTTATTTCAAGATTCTGGCAGACATTACAGCAAGCATTAGGAACTCGTCTAGACATGAGTACTGCCTATCATCCTCAAACTGATGGGCAGAGCGAAAGGACGATACAAATGCTTGAAGACATGCTACGAGCATGTGTTATTGATTTCGGAAACAGTTGGGATCGACATCTACCGTTAGCAGAATTTTCCTACAACAACAGCTACCATTCAAGCATTGCGATGGCGCCATTTGAAGCACTTTATGGTAGAAAGTGCAGGTCTCCGATTTGTTGGAGTGAAGTGGGGGATAGACAGATTACGGGTCCAGAGATTATACAAGAAACTACCGAGAAGATCATCCAAATTCAACAACGGTTGAAAACCACCCAAAGTCGACAAAAGAGCTACGCTGACATTAAAAGAAAAGATATAGAATTTGAAATTGGAGAGATGGTCATCCTTAAAGTTGCACCTTGGAAAGGCGTTGTTCGATTTGGTAAACGAGGGAAATTAAATCCAAGGTATATTGGACCATTCAAGATTATTGATCGTGTCGGACCAGTAGCTTACCGACTTGAGTTACCTCAACAACTTGGGCCTGTACATAACACTTTCCACGTCTCGAATTTGAAGAAATGTTTTGCTAAAGAAGATCTCACTATTCCGTTAGATGAAATCCAAATCAACGAAAAACTTCAATTCATCGAAGAACCCGTCGAAATAATGGATCGTGAGGTTAAAAGACTTAAGCAAAACAAGATACCAATTGTTAAGGTTCGATGGAATGCTCGTAGAGGACCCGAGTTTACCTGGGAGCGTGAAGATCAGATGAAGAAGAAATACCCGCATCTATTTCCAGAAGATTCGTCAACACCTTCAACAGCTTAAAATTTCGGGACGAAATTTATTTAACGGGTAGGTACTGTAGTGACCCGAAATTTTCCATGTTTATATATATTAATTGAGATTGATATTTACATGATTAAATGTTTCCAACATGTTAAGCAATCAAACTTGTTAAGACTTGATTAATTGAAATATGTTTCATATAGACAATTGACCACCCAAGTTGACCGGTGATTCACGAACGTTAAAACTTGTAAAAACTATATGATGACATATATATGGATATATATATAGTTAACATGATACTATGATAAGTAAACATATCATTAAGTATATTAACAATGAACTACATATGTAAAAACAAGACTACTAACTTAATGATTTTTAAACGAGACATATATGTAACGATTATCGTTGTAAAGACATTTAATGTATATATATCATATTAAGAGATATTCATACATGATAATATCATGATAATATAATAATTTAAAATCTCATTTGATATTATAAACATTGGGTTTACAACATTTAACAAGATCGTTAACCTAAAGGTTTAAAAACAACACTTACATGTAACGACTAACGATGACTTAACAACTCAGTTAAAATGTATATACATGTAGTGTTTTAATATGTATTTATACACTTTTTAAAGACTTCAATACACTTATCAAAATACTTCTACTTAACAAAAATTCTTACAATTACATCCTCGTTCAGTTTCATCAACAATTCTACTCGTATGCACCCGTATTCGTACTCGTATAATACATAGCTTTTAGATGTATGTACTATTGGTATATACACTCCAATGATCAGCTCTTAGCAGCCCATGTGAGTCACCTAACACATGTGGGAACCATCATTTGGCAACTAGCATGAAATATCTCATAAAATTACAAAAATATGAGTAATCATTCATGACTTATTTACATGAAAACAAAATTACATATCCTTTATATCTAATCCATACACCAACGACCAAAAACACCTACAAACACTTTCATTCTTCAATTTTCTTCATCTAATTGATCTCTCTCAAGTTCTATCTTCAAGTTCTAAGTGTTCTTCATATATTTTACAAGTTCTAGTTACATAAAATCAAGAATACTTTCAAGTTTGCTAGCTCACTTCCAATCTTGTAAGGTGATCATCCAACCTCAAGAAATCTTTGTTTCTTACAGTAGGTTATCATTCTAATACAAGGTGATAATCATATTCAAACTTTGGTTCAATTTCTATAACTATAACAATCTTATTTCAAGTGATGATCTTACTTGAACTTGTTTTCGTGTCATGATTCTGCTTCAAGAACTTCGAGCCATCCAAGGATCCGTTGAAGCTAGATCCATTTTTCTATTTTCCAGTAGGTTTATCCAAGGAACTTAAGGTAGTAATGATGTTCATAACATCATTCGATTCATACATATAAAGCTATCTTATTCGAAGGTTTAAACTTGTAATCACTAGAACATAGTTTAGTTAATTCTAAACTTGTTCGCAAACAAAAGTTAATCCTTCTAACTTGACTTTTAAAATCAACTAAACACATGTTCTATATCTATATGATATGCTAACTTAATGATTTAAAACCTGGAGACACGAAAAACACCGTAAAACCGGATTTACGCCGTCGTAGTAACATCGCGGGCTGTTTTGGGTTAGTTAATTAAAAACTATGATAAACTTTGATTTAAAAGTTGTTATTCTGAGAAAATGATTTTTATTATGAACATGAAACTATATCCAAAAATTATGGTTAAACTCCAAGTGGAAGTATGTTTTCTAAAATGGTCATCTAGACGTCGTTCTTTCGACTGAAATGACTACCTTTACAAAAACGACTTGTAACTTATTTTTCCGACAATAAACCTATACTTTTTCTGTTTAGATTCATAAAATAGAGTTCAATATGAAACCATAGCAATTTGATTCACTCAAAACGGATTTAAAATGAAGAAGTTATGGGTAAAACAAGATTGGATAATTTTTCTCATTTTAGCTACGTGAAAATTAGTAACAAATCTATTCCAACCATAACTTAATAAACTTGTATTGTTCATATGTAATCTTGAGATACCATAGACACGTATACAATGTTTCAACCTATCATGTCGACACATCTATATATATTTCGAAACAACCATAGACACTCTATATGTGAATGTTGGAGTTAGCTATACAGGGTTGAGGTTGATTCCAAAATATATATAGTTTGAGTTGTGATCAATAATGAGATACGTATACATTGGGTCGTGGATTGATTCAAGATAATATTTATCGATTTATTTCTGTACATCTAACTGTGGACAACTATTTATAGGTTACTAACGAGGACATCTAACTTAATAAACTTAAAACATCAAAATATATTAAAAGTGTTGTAAATATATTTTGAACATACTTTGATATATATGTATATATTGTTATAGGTTCGTGAATCAACCAGTGGCCAAGTCTTACTTCCCGACGAAGTAAAAATCTGTGAAAGTGAGTTATAGTCCCACTTTTAAAATCTAATATTTTTGGGATGAGAATACATGCAGGTTTTATAAATGATTTACAAAATAGACACAAGTACGTGAAACTACATTCTATGGTTGAATTATCGAAATCGAATATGCCCCTTTTTATTAAGTCTGGTAATCTAAGAATTAGGGAACAGACACCCTAATTGACGCAAATCCTAAAGATAGATCTATTGAGCTTAACAAACCCCATCCAAAGTACCGGATGCTTTAGTACTTCGAAATTTATATCATATCCGAAGGGTGTCCCGGAATGATGGGGATATTTTTATATATGCATCTTGTTAATGTCGGTTACCAGGTGTTCACCATATGAATGATTTTTATCTCTATGTATGGGATGTGTATTGAAATATGAAATCTTGTGGTCTATTATTATGATTTGATATATATAGGTTAAACCTATAACTCACCAACATTTTTGTTGACGTTTTAAGCATGTTTATTCTCAGGTGATTATTAAGAGCTTCCGCTGTCGCATACTTAAATAAGGACGAGATTTGGAGTCCATGCTTGTATGATATTGTGTAAAAACTGCATTCAAGAAACTTATTTTGTTGTAACATATTTGTATTGTAAACCATTATGTAATGGTTGTGTGTAAACAGGATATTTTAGATTATCATTATTTGATAATCTACGTAAAGCTTTTTAAACCTTTATTGATGAAATAAAGGTTATGGTTTGTTTTAAAATGAATGCAGTCTTTGAAAAATGTCTCATATAGAGGTCAAAACCTCGCAACGAAATCAATTAATATGGAACGTTTTTAATCAATAAGAACGGGATATTTCACATCCTCCTTTACTCGCATTTGATGATATCCATAACGTAAATCGATCTTCGAATAAACTGACGAGCCTTGTAGTTGATCAAATAAGTCGTCAATTCTCGGTAGTGGAAAACAGTTTTTGATGGTAAGTTTGTTCAACTCTCTGTAGTCAGTACACAACCTAAATATACCATCCTTCTTCTTGACAAACAAAACAGGAGCTCCCCATGGTGATGTGCTTGGTCGAATGAAACCACGTTCTAATACTTCTTGCAGTTGGCTTTGCAGTTCTTTCATCTCTCTGGGTGCGAGTCTATAAGGAGCACGAGCTATTGGTGCAGCTCCTGGTACAAGATCTATTTGAAATTCAACAGATCGATGTGGAGGTAGTCCCGGTAATTCTTTCGGAAATACATCGGGAAATTCTTTTGCGACGGGAACATCATTGATGCTCTTTTCTTCAGTTTGTACTTTCTTGACATGTGCTAGAATAGCATAGAAACCTTTTCTTATTAGTTTTTGTGCCTTCAAATTACTAATAAGATGTAGCTTCATGTTGCCCTTTTCTCCGTACACCATTAAGGGTTCTCCTTCTTCTCGTACAATTTGAATTGCATTTTTATAACATACGATCTCTGCTTTCACCTTCTTCAGCCAGTCCATGCCAACTATTACATCAAAACTCCCTAACTCTACTGGTATCAAATCAATCTTAAATATTTCGCTACCCAGTTTAATTTCTCGATTCCGACATATATTATCTGCTGAAATTAATTTACCGTTTGCTAATTCGAGTAAAAATTTACTATCCAACGGCGTCAATGGACAACTTAATTTAGCACAAAAATCTCTACTCATATAGCTTCTATCCGCACCCGAATCAAATAAAACGTAAGCAGATTTATTGTCAATAAGAAACGTACCCGTAACAAGCTCCGGGTCTTCCTGTGCCTCTGCCGCATTAATATTGAAAACTCATCCGCGGCCTTGTCCATTCGTGTTCTCCTGGTTCGGGCAATTTCTAATAATGTGGCCCGGTTTTCCACATTTATAACAAACTACATTGGCATAACTTGCTCCGACACTACTTGCTCCGCCATTACTCGTTCCAACACCATTTGTTCCTTTCGTTCTGTTAACCCCTGGTCCGTAGACCTCACACTTCGCCGCGCTATGACCATTTCTTTTACACTTGTTGCAAAATTTGGTGCAGAACCCCGAGTGATACTTTTCACACCTTTGGCATAGCTGCTTCTGATTGTTGTTGTTGTTACGGTTGTTATTGTTGTTGGGATGATTGTTGTTGTTGTTGTTGTTGTTGTTGTTGTTGTTGTTGTTGTTGGGCCGTTTGTTGTAGTTGCGATTGATGTTGCGATTGTTGGGATAATTGTTGCGATTATTATTGTAATTGCAGTTGTTGTTGTATTGGTGATTCTTATCACCGTTTTCCTCCCACTTTCTTTTGACTTGCTTCACATTGGCCTCTTCAGCCGTCTGTTCTTTAATTCTTTCCTCAATTTGGTTCACTAGTTTGTGAGCCATTCTACATGCCTGTTGTATGGAGGCGGGCTCGTGTGAACTTATATCTTCTTGGATTCTTTCCGGTAATCCTTTCACAAACGCGTCGATCTTCTCTTCCTCATCTTCGAACGCTCCCGGACACAATAGGCACAATTCTGTAAATCGTCTTTCGTACGTGGTAATATCAAATCCTTGGGTTCGTAACCCTCTAAGTTCTGTCTTGAGCTTATTAACCTCGGTTCTGGGACGGTACTTCTCGTTCATCAAGTGCTTGAATGCTGACCACGGTAGTGCGTATGCATCATCTTGTCCCACTTGCTCTAGATAGGTATTCCACCATGTTAACGCAGAACCTGTGAAGGTATGCGTAGCGTACTTCACTTTATCCTCTTCAGTACACTTACTTATGGCAAACACCAATTCGACCTTCTCGGTCCACCATTTCAATCCGATCGGTCCTTCGGTTCATCAAATTCCAAAGGTTTGCAGGCAGTGAATTCTTTGTAGGTGCATCCTACACGATTTTCTGTACTGCTAGATCCAAGGTTATTGTTGGTATGTAGCGCAGCCTGTACTGCGGCTATGTTTGAAGCTAGAAAAGTACGGAATTCCTCTTCATTCATATTCACGGTGTGTCGAGTAGTCGGTGCCATTTCCTTCAAAATAGTCAAATGGAACAAGTTAATCATACAGAATATTAAGAGTAGTTAATAGTATTTCGTAGCATAATATGAACTCATTTATAAAAGATTTTTCTTCATATTAACATTTTATAAGTTTAAATTCGGGTAGTATCTACCCGTTAAGTTCATACTTAGTAGCTAATATACAATTCAACTACTACAATTCTATATGAAAAACTGATTATAATAATATTTCGCGTTCAAACTTTTATACAATATTTTACAAACTTACAATACCGCTTATTTTACATAAAGCATGAAATATAGCACACAATAACATTGATACAAGATAGTTGTCAAGATAATTCTAGCTAGTACACAAGTCGTTCAGCAAAGGCAATAAAGACACGTAATTCATACGTCCAGAAACAAGTCATGCATTCTGGTTTTACTAGGACTACTTCCCATCCTTGGTCTTGTGGAACATAACCGTTATGGCCGTTGATAAGACAGCGTGTTGTAACGTCATCAAAGGGACGAGGGTTACGTAATGACCAACAGTCTCGTAATAACCTAAAAACCTCATTTCTTACCCCAATTACCGACTCCGTCACTTGTGGGAACGTTTTGTTTAATTGTTGTAGCCCGATGTTCTTTTTCTCACTTTGGTGAGAAGCGAACATTACTAACCCGTAAGCATAGCATGCTTCTTTATGTTGCATGTTAGCCGCTTTTTCTAAATCATGAAGTCCTATATTCGGATACATTGAGTCAAAATAATTTCTTAACCCGTTGCGTTAAATAGCATTTGGGTTCCCCGCAATATATGCGTCAAAGTAAACACATCGTAACTTATGGGTTTCCCAATGTGATATCTGAAATGTCCCGTTCTTATTGACTAAAAACGTTCCATATTAATTGATTTCGTTGCGAGGTTTTGACCTCTATATGAGACGTTTTTCAAAGACTGCATTCATTTTTAAAACGAACCATAACCTTTATTTCATAGATAAAGGTTTTAAAAAACTTTACGTAGATTATCAAATAATGATAATCTAAAATATCCTGTTTACACACGACCATTACATAATGGTTTACAATACAAATATGTTACAACAAAATAAGTTTCTTGAATGCAGTTTTTACACAATATCATACAAGCATGGACTCCAAATCTCGTCCTTATTTAAGTATGCGACAGCGGAAGCTCTTAATAATCACCTGAGAATAAACATGCTTAAAACGTCAACAAAAATGTTGGTGAGTTATAGGTTTAACCTATATATATCAAATCATAATAATAGACCACAAGATTTCATATTTCAATACACATCCCATACATAGAGATAAAAATCATTCATATGGTGAACACCTGGTAACCGACATTAACAAGATGCATATATAAGAATATCCCCATCATTCCGGGACACCCTTCGGATATGATATAAATTTCGAAGTACTAAAGCATCCGGTACTTTGGATGGGGTTTGTTAGGCTCAATAGATCTATCTTTAGGATTCGCGTCAATTAGGGTGTCTGTTCCCTAATTCTTAGATTACCAGACTTAATAAAAAGGGGCATATTCGATTTCGATAATTCAACCATAGAATGTAGTTTCACGTACTTGTGTCTATTTTGTAAATCATTTATAAAACCTGCATGTATTCTCATCCCAAAAATATTAGATTTTAAAAGTGGGACTATAACTCACTTTCACAGATTTTTACTTCGTCGGGAAGTAAGACTTGGCCACTGGTTGATTCACGAACCTATAACAATATATACATATATATCAAAGTATGTTCAAAATATATTTACAACACTTTTAATATATTTTGATGTTTTAAGTTTATTAAGTCAGCTGTCCTCGTTAGTAACCTACAACTAGTTGTCCACAGTTAGATGTACAGAAATAAATCGATAAATATTATCTTGAATCAATCCACGACCCAGTGTATACGTATCTCAGTATTGATCACAACTCAAACTATATATATTTTGGAATCAACCTCAACCCTGTATAGCTAACTCCAACATTCACATATAGAGTGTCTATGGTTGTTCCGAAATATATATAGATGTGTCGACATGATAGGTCGAAACATTGTATATGTGTCTATGGTATCTCAAGATTACATAATATACAATACAAGTTGATTAAGATATGGTTGGAATAGATTTGTTATCAATTTTCACGTAGCTAAAATGAGAAAAATTATCCAATCTTGTTTTACCCATAACTTCTTCATTTTAAATCCGTTTTGAGTGAATCAAACTGCTATGGTTTCATATTGAACTCTATTTTATGAATATAAACAGAAAAGTATAGGTTTATAGTCGGAAAAATAAGTTACAAGTCGTTTTTGTAAAGGTAGTCATTTCAGTCGAAAGAACGACGTCTAGATGACCATTTTAGAAAACATACTTCCACTTTGAGTTTAACCATAATTTTTGGATATAGTTTCATGTTCATAATAAAAATCATTTTCCCAGAATAACAACTTTTAAATCAAAGTTTATCATAGTTTTTAATTAACTAACCCAAAACAGCCCGCGGTGTTACTACGACAGCGTAAATCCGGTTTTACGGTGTTTTTCGTGTTTCCAGGTTTTAAATCATTAAGTTAGCATATCATATAGATATAGAACATGTGTTTAGTTGATTTTAAAAGTCAAGTTAGAAGGATTAACTTTTATTTGCGAACAAGTTTAGAATTAACTAAACTATGTTCTAGTGATTACAAGTTTAAACCTTCGAATAAGATAGCTTTATATGTATGAATCGAATGATGTTATGAACATCATTACTACCTTAGGTTCCTTGGATAAACCTACTGGAAAATAGAAAAGTGGATCGAGCTTCAATGGATCCTTGGATGGCTCGAAGTTCTTGAAGCAGAATCATGACACGAAAACAAGTTCAAGTAAGATCATCACTTGAAATAAGATTATTATAGTTATAGAAATTGAACCAAAGTTTGAATATGATTATTACCTTGTATTAGAATGATAACCTACTGTAAGAAACAAAGATTTCTTGAGGTTGGATGATCACCTTACAAGATTGGAAGTGAGCTAGCAAACTTGAAAGTATTCTTGATTTTATGAAACTAGAACTTTTGGAATTTATGAAGAACACTTAGAACTTGAAGATAGAACTTGAGAGAGATCAATTAGATGAAGAAAATTGAAGAATGAAAGTGTTTGTAGGTGTTTTTGGCCGTTGGTGTATGGATTAGATATAAAGGATATGTAATTTTGTTTTCATGTAAATAAGTCATGAATGATTACTCATATTTTTGTAATTTTATGAGATATTTCATGCTAGTTGCCAAATGATGGTTCCCACATGTGTTAGGTGACTCACATGGGCTGCTAAGAGCTGATCATTGGAGTGTATATACCAATAGTACATACATCTAAAAGCTGTGTATTGTACGAGTACGAATACGGGTGCATACGAGTAGAATTGTTGATGAAACTGAACGAGGATGTAATTGTAAGCATTTTTGTTAAGTAGAAGTATTTTGATAAGTGTCTTGCAGTCTTTCAAAAGTGTATGAATACATATTAAAACACTACATGTATATACATTTTAACTGAGTCGTTAAGTCATCGTTAGTCGTTACATGTAAATGTTGTTTTGAAACCTTTAGGTTAACGATCTTGTTGAATGTTGTTAACCCATTGTTTATTATAACAAATGAGATATTAAATTGTTATATTATCATTATATTATGATATATAATATATCTCAGTATGATGTATATACAGTTAAATGTCGTTACAACGATAATCGTTACATATATGTCTCGTTTCGAAATCATTAAGTTAGTAGTCTTATTTTTACATATGTATTTCATTATTAATACACTTAATAATATATTTACTTATCATTTAACATAATTAACCAAGTGTATCAATATCTTAATATGATTCATATGTACCTAGTAAGACGTTGTTATAACGATAATCGTTATATATATCGTTTTCGAGTTTCTTAAATTAATAGTCTCATTTTTATGTATATAACTCATTGTTAAAATACCTAATGAGATACATACTTATAATAAAAACATGTTAACTATATATATAACCATATATATGTCATCGTATAGTTTTTACAAGTTTTAACGTTCGTGAATCACCGGTCAACTTGGGTGGTCAATTGTCTATATGAAACATATTTCAATTAATCAAGTCTTAACAAGTTTGATTGCTTAACATGTTGGAAACATTTAATCATGTAAATATCAATCTCAATTAATATATATAAACATGGAAAAGTTCGGGTCACTACAGTACCTACCCGTTAAGTAAATTTCGTCCAGAAATTTTAAGCTGTTGAAGGTGTTGACGAATCTTCTGGAAATAGATGCGGGTATTTCTTCTTCATCTGATCTTCACGCTCCCAGGTGAACTCGGGTCCTCTACGAGCATTCCATCGAACCTTAACAATTGGTATCTTGTTTTGCTTAAGTCTTTTAACCTCACGATCCATTATTTCGACGGGTTCTTCGATGAATTGAAGTTTTTCGTTGATTTGGATTTCATCTAACGGAATAGTGAGATCTTCTTTAGCAAAACATTTCTTTAAATTCGAGACGTGGAAAGTGTTATGTACAGCCGCGAGTTGTTGAGGTAACTCTAGTCGGTAAGCTACTGGTCCGACACGATCAATAATCTTGAATGGTCCAATATACCTTGGATTTAATTTCCCTCGTTTACCAAATCGAACAACGCCTTTCCAAGGTGCAACTTTAAGCATGACCATCTCTCCAATTTCAAATTCTATATCTTTTCTTTTAATGTCAGCGTAGCTCTTTTGTCGACTTTGGGCGGTTTTCAACCGTTGTTGAATTTGGATGATCTTCTCGGTAGTTTCTTGTATAATCTCCGGACCCGTAATCTGTCTATCCCCCACTTCACTCCAACAAATCGGAGACCTGCACTTTCTACCATAAAGTGCTTCAAACGGCGCCATCTCAATGCTTGAATGGTAGCTGTTGTTGTAGGAAAATTCTGCTAACGGTAGATGTCGATCCCAACTGTTTCCGAAATCAATAACACATGCTCGTAGCATGTCTTCAAGTGTTTGTATCGTCCTTTCACTCTGCCCATCAGTTTGTGGATGATAGGCAGTACTCATGTCTAGACGAGTTCCTAATGCTTGCTGTAATGTCTGCCAGAATCTTGAAATAAATCTGCCATCCCTATCAGAGATAATAGAGATTGGTATTCCATGTCTGGAGATGACTTCCTTCAAATACAGTCGTGCTAACTTCTCCATCTTGTCATCTTCTCTTATTGGCAAGAAGTGTGCTGATTTGGTGAGACGGTCAACTATTACCCAAATAGTATCAAAACCACTTGCAGTCCTTGGCAATTTAGTGATGAAATCCATGGTAATGTTTTCCCATTTCCATTCCGGGATTTCGGGTTGTTGAAGTAGACCTGATGGTTTCTGATGCTCAGCTTTGACCTTAGAACATGTCAAACATTCTCCTACGTATTTAGCAACATCGGCTTTCATACCCGGCCACCAAAAATGTTTCTTGAGATCCTTGTACATCTTCCCCGTTCCAGGATGTATTGAGTATCTGGTTTTATGAGCTTCTCTAAGTACCATTTCTCTCATATCTCCAAATTTTGGTACCCAAATCCTTTCAGCCCTATACCGGGTTCCGTCTTCCCGAATATTAAGATGCTTCTCCGATCCTTTGGGTATTTCATCCTTTAAATTTCCCTCTTTTAAAACTCCTTGTTGCGCCTCCTTTATTTGAGTAGTAATGTTATTATGAATCATTATATTCATAGATTTTACTCGAATGGGTTCTCTGTCCTTCCTGCTCAAGGCATCGGCTACCACATTTGCCTTCCCCGGGTGGTAACGAATCTCAAAGTCGTAATCATTCAATAATTCAATCCACCTACGCTGCCTCATATTCAGTTGTTTCTGATTAAATATGTGTTGAAGACTTTTGTGGTCGGTATATATAATACTTTTGACCCCATATAAGTAGTGCCTCCAAGTCTTTAATGCAAAAACAACCGCGCCTAATTCCAAATCATGCGTCGTATAATTTTGTTCGTGAATCTTCAATTGTCTAGACGCATAAGCAATCACCTTCGTTCGTTGCATTAATACACAACCGAGACCTTGCTTTGATGCATCACAATAAATCACAAAATCATCATTCCCTTCAGGCAATGACAATATAGGTGCCGTAGTTAGCTTTTTCTTCAATAACTGAAACGCTTTCTCTTGTTCATCATTCCATTCAAATTTCTTCCCTTTATGCGTTAATGCAGTCAAGGGTTTTGCTATTCTGGAAAAGTCTTGGATGAACCTTCTGTAGTAACCAGCTAGTCCTAAAAACTGGCGTATGTGTTTCAGAGTTTTCGGGGTTTCCCACTTTTCAACAGTTTCTATCTTTGCCGGATCCACCTTAATACCTTCTTTGTTCACTATGTGATCGAGGAATTGAACTTCTTCCAACCAAAATGCACACTTTGAAAACTTAGCGTACAATTCTTCCTTCCTCAATACTTCTAACACCTTTCTCAAATGTTCACCGTGTTCTTGGTCATTCTTTGAGTAAATAAGTATGTCATCAATGAAAACAATGACAAACTTGTCAAGGTATGGTCCACACACTCGGTTCATAAGGTCCATGAACACAGCTGGTGCATTAGTTAAACCAAACGGCATGACCATAAACTCGTAATGACCGTAACGTGTTCTGAAAGCAGTCTTTGGAATATCATCTTCTTTCACCCGCATTTGATGATACCCGGAACGTAAGTCAATCTTTGAATAAACAGACGAGCCTTGTAGTTGATCAAATAAGTCATCGATTCTCGGTAGTGGGTAGCGGTTCTTGATGGTAAGTTTGTTCAACTCTCGGTAGTCGATACACAACCTCTTGACAAACAAAACAGGAGCTCCCCACGGTGATGTGCTTGGTCGAATGAAACCACGCTCTAAAAGTTCTTGTAATTGGTTTTGTAGTTCTTTCATCTCGCTGGGTGCGAGTCTGTAAGGAGCACGAGCTATTGGTGCAGCTCCTGGTACAAGATCTATTTGAAATTCAACGGATCGATGTGGGGGTAATCCCGGTAATTCTTTCGGAAATACATCAGGAAATTCTTTTGCGACGGGAACATCATTGATGCTCTTTTCTTCAGTTTGTACTTTCTCGACGTGTGCTAGAATAGCATAGCAACCTTTTCTTATTAGTTTTTGTGCTTTCAAATTACTAATAAGATGTAGCTTCGTGTTGCCCTTTTCTCCGTACACCATTAAGGGTTTTCCTTTTTCTCGTATAATGCGAATTGCATTTTTGTAACAAACGATCTCCGCTTTCACTTCTTTCAACCAGTCCATACCGATTATCACATCAAAACTCCCTAACTCTACTGGTATCAAATCAATCTTAAATGTTTCGCTAACCAGTTTAATTTCTCGATTCCGACATATATTATCTGCTGAAATTAATTTACCATTTGCTAATTCGAGTAAAAATTTACTATCCAAAGGCGTCAATGGACAACTTAATTTAGCACAAAAATCTCTACTCATATAGCTTCTATCCGCACCCGAATCAAATAAAACGTAAGCAGATTTATTGTCAATAAGAAACGTACCCGTAACAAGCTCCGGGTCTTCCTGTGCCTCTGCCGCATTAATATTGAAAACTCTTCCACGGCCTTGTCCATTCGTGTTCTCTTGGTTCGGGCAATTTCTAATAATGTGGCCCGGTTTTCCACATTTATAACAAACTACATTGGCATAACTTGCTCCGACACTACTTGCTCCGCCATTACTCGTTCCGACACCATTTGTTCCTTTCGTTCTATTAACCCCTGGTCCGTAGACCTCACACTTCGCCGCGCTATGACCATTTCTTTTACACTTGTTGCAAAATTTGGTGCAGAACCCCGAGTGATTCTTTTCACACCTTTGGCATAGCTGCTTCTGATTGTTGTTGTTGTTGCGGTTATTATTGTTGTTGGGATGATTGTTGTAGTTGCTGTTGTTGTTGTTGTTGTTGTTGTTGGGCCGTTTGTTGTAGTTGCGATTGATGTTGCGATTGTTGGGATAATTGTTGCGATTATTGTTGTAATTGCTGTTGCTGTTGTATTGGTGATTCTTATCACCGTTTTCCTCCCACTTTCTTTTGACTTGCTCACATTGGCCTCTTCAGCAGTCTGTTCTTTAATTCTTTCTTCAATTTGGTTCACGAGTTTGTGAGCCATTCTACATGCCTGTTGTATGGAGGCGGGATCGTGTGAACTTATATCTTCTTGGATTCTTTCCGGTAATCCTTTCACAAACGCGTCGATCTTCTCTTCCTCATCTTCGAATGCTCCCGGACACAATAGGCACAATTCTGTGAATCGTCTTTCGTACGTGGTAATATCAAATCCTTGGGTTCCTAACCCTCTAAGTTCTGTCTTGAGCTTATTGACCTCGGTTCTGGGACGGTACTTCTCGTTCATCAAGTGCTTGAATGCTGACCACGGTAGTGCGTACGCATCGTCTTGTCCCACTTGCTCTAGATAGGTATTCCACCATGTTAACGCAGAACCTGTGAAGGTATGCGTAGCGTACTTTACTTTGTCCTCTTCAGTACACTTACTTATGGCAAACACCGATTCGACCTTCTCGGTCCACCGTTTCAATCCGATTGGTCCTTCGGTTCCATCAAATTCCAAAGGTTTGCAGGCAGTGAATTCTTTGTAGGTGCATCCTACATGATTTCCTGTACTGCTAGATCCAAGGTTATTGTTGGTATGTAGCGCAGCCTGTACTGCGGCTATGTTTGAAGCTAGAAAAGTACGGAATTCCTCTTCATTCATATTCACGGTGTGTTGAGTAGTCGGTGCCATTTCCTTCAAAATAGTTAAATGGAACAAGTTAATCATACAGAATATTAAGAGTAGTTAATAGTATTTCGTAGCATAATATGAACTCATTTATAAAAGCTTTTTCTTCATATTAGCGTTTTATAAGTTTAAATTCGGGTAGTACCTACCCGTTAAGTTCATACTTAGTAGCTAATATGTAACGACCCGCACTTTTTCGATCGTTCTATACTTATAAGATTGATATTTACATAAATTAAACCTTACCAACATGATAAGTAATCCAAATTGTTGAGACTTATATTTCCGAAAAGAGTTTTATACAACGTTTGACCGTCTAGTTTGACCGATGATATCACGAACTATACAATATATGATAATTATACGTCTGTGTATATATATGTATATATACATATTTAACATGATTAAAGAATGATTTAATACCTCATTTTATATTAATAACAACAAGTTATATGTGTATTTTGAAACTACTAACTTAAGTTTTCAAAACGATAACAATACGTAACGTTATTTGACATAAATACTTAAGACTTATAATGTTTATACATATATCGTATAAGTAATGTATTTAATCACTTTTAAGAACTTAAATACATAAAATCATATAAGTGTATTCACAAAAGATAGCTATATTTAAATCCTCATTCCATTTTTCACAAAATTTCTATACGTATACCTAGAGTATTTGTACTCGTATCATACCAAGCTTCTATACGTATTTACTATTGGTATATACACATCAAATCACCACCTAACCAGCCCTTATTCATGCCTTATGTATAAGGTAATTACTTTTGAATCATTGCAAGACTAATTACAAAAATACAAACTAAAATTTTGTCATGTTATCCTTAAAGATCACATTTTTAGGAGTATATATGTATCATCATTTTGATCCATTTTTACTACCATTTTCTTATCAAAAACACACACTCTTTCTTACTCTCTAAACTCCATAACAATCCAGCAAATAACCAAGAAGATCTAGCCATAAAAACCATACTAAAACACCATAAGAAAACTCTTACAAAAACACTTCAAGAAAACCTTCCAAGAACACCAACTTACTTCCAATCTTTCATCCACTTCTATCACCCTTTTGATTCTAGCTTCTTACTCCTCTTTTACAGCAAACTTATCCAAGGAACTTGAGGTAGAATCTATGTTCATAATCTTATTCAATTCATATATATATAGCTATCTTATTTTGTGGTACAAAAGTTTAACAACAAGAACATAGTTTGAATGTTTTCAAACTTGTTTGCAAACTAAATAGATCCTTCTAACTTAACTTTTAAAATACTTCAAGACCTGTAATATAACTTATGTATATACTAATTTAACAAGGTAAAACTTGGTTTTTCAAAGTATAAGTATTTTTAGAAAAATGGTCATTAAATGATTTTGTTGTAACAAAAATGTTTAACTTCATATGTTTCACTAATGTTTCACTTATGCCGTATGATTTTGAATACAAACCAAGGTATTTACAGTTCATAGTCTTAAAGAAGAACTCGATCCAAGAAGATGGCAATTTGAATCAACGAAAACGGATTTGTAACGAAGAAACTATGACCGAAACAAAATTGGTTATCCTAGATCATTTCAACTACGGGATCAATTGGAAAAAAATGATATAAATCACATATTTCTAAGATAACATGATATTTTATATATATGTACTTATAATTCAATTTTATATGGTTCAGGATCACCCGTAAACAACACGAGAAGATTAATCATAAGATCCCATGATTGTACGCAACACGTCATTTGACAACACCGGTACCATGGGTCAAGATTAATCTCGACCAATACATATACGATGGGGTTTTATTTATTTCGTTGGGGGTTTTGTTTATTGCGGGTATATTAAACATCTAAAAATGAACCATTAAAAATTGAATTACTAACATCGGAATGCTAACTACGGACTAAGGAAATATTCAAAATATTAAAAGTATAACAAGTATATATATATATAACGTTTGTTTTAAAATGAAAACATATTGATATATTATATATGGATAGGTTCGTGATATCAACCGGAAGACCGAGTCAAAATATATATATCATCAAGACAAGAGTGAGTATATAGTCCCACTTTTAAACTCTAAATATTTCGGGATGAGAATACATGTATTTTATGTTTTACGATATGGACACAAGTAACTGAAAAATATGTTCTACGTTGAGTTGTACCACTGGCATACTTCCCTATAGCTTGGTAACTAATATTTACAGCGGTATTGTAAACGCGAATCCTGTTGATAGATCTATCGGGCCTGACAACCCCAATCGGACTGGACGACCAGTATTCAACGGTTGCACAGTACTTCGTTTTGTGACTACACTTGGTACGGTGTAGTAAGATTTCATATTAAAGGGAATATGCGACGTGAAAATGTTAAGTATGGTTACCAAGTGCTCAACCACTTAGAATATTTTTATTGAAATGTTTATATACGAAATCTTGTGGTCTATATATATATTGCTGCGCACTAAACCTATATCTCACCAACTTTATGTTGACGTTTTTAAACATGTTTATTCTCAGGTGATAATTAAAGCTTCCGCTGCATTATGTTGAATCTAAGCAGGATCATGCGTACTCATATTTGTGTCAAAAATAAAACTGCATATCCGAGGACGTGTGTTGTAAAATATGCTAGAAATCGTGTTGTTATTATCATTTGTAAAGTTTGTAAGTCGAAGATTATCGTTAAACGATAATCATCTTTTTATTGTCTAAAGCTTGTAACAAAAATAATGGTTTGGTTTGTAATGTATAATATATGCAGTTTTCCTTTTTAAAAATGTCGCATATAGAGGTCAATACCTCGCAATGAAATCATACGTTATCTAACACGTTCTTATGGTTAAGGACGAGTTATGACATGTGGTATCAGAGCGTTGGTCTTAGCGAACCAGGTCTGCATTAGTGTGTCTAACCGAGAAGCCGTTAAGATACATTAGTAAGTCTGGACTTTGACCGGGTCTGATTTAAAAAAAAAAAAAACCATTGCTTATCACTGTTGGTTAAAATTTATATGTAAATATTATATAAGTACTAATGGGTTAGTTGTTGTGTGATAGATGTCGAGCTCAAAAATTGTTATCACAATCAACGACTCCGAATCAGAATCTTCAGATGGCGTTCCAGTCATTAACCTGTCCGATGACGAAAATGATATCCTTGGGGAAGACTCACAAATTCCGGAAAGTGAACTCGAGGAGGAAAGTGAACCCGAGGAGGAAAGTGAACCCGAGGAGGAAAGTGAACCCGAGGAAGAAATACAGGAAATTACAAAAGACGAGTTCGAACTAGGAAAGAAACGAAAGGCTAATGAATTAGAAAATCCAAATCCCGAGTTTAATGAGAATGATGTGGCACCAATTCCACTCAACACTACCACCCCTATCCCCGCTATTCCTATTCGTTCTGTCCCGGCATCCAGTTCTTCAGTCCCACAGCCAAAATATAGGCAGACAGTTAGGATAAGCGTTAAGCAAATCTTTGTGTCTAAACGTCCTAGAAAATAGATCAAACGATGCGCTGCTGTGTCAAACCATGGAACCGAATAATGTTTTGTATAATATTAATAGTGTGGTTTGCTTAATGTTCGATGTAAGATAAGCATATGTAAAATATTGAAGTATGAAATGCAATAATTTTCCATGGTTAAGTATTATTTAGATTGTAGTAATTGATTCTGTACTAAGCTATTAAGTATGAACATTAACGGGTAGGTACTACCCAAGATATAATTATAAAACGCTAATAAGAAGAAAAGGCTTTTATAATAATACCTAGTTCATATTATTAATAAGCTATAATGTACTATAAATACACACTACATCTATAATAATCCATGTGAATAATTATTTTCTTTCATTAGGAAATGGCGCGATTGAATCGAATGACGGAACAAGAACTCGAGGAACTCATCAACCAGCGAGTGAACGACAGAATGTTATGGGTTGAGGCTGCAAGAGCTGCTGCAGTTAATCCAAATCCTCGTGTAGGATGCTCCTACAAGACGTTCCAAGCTTGCAAGCCATCATCATTCAGTGGAACGGAAGGACCTATCGGTTTAACCCGATGGATAGAAAAGATGGAGACGGTGTTCAAAATCAGCGGTTGTGATGAAAAAGACATGACCAAGTTTGCATCGTGCACTTTACAAGATAGTGCACTCACATGGTGGAAGAATTATGTGAAGGCGGTAGGAGGAGATGTAGCTTATGATACTCCATGGGAAGAATTCAAAGCAATTATAATCACCGAGTATTGTCCAAGGAATGAGGTTATTAAGTTAGAAGATGAGTTACGAAGTTTGAAGGTGGTTGGTACTGAAATCACCAACTACAACCAGCGATTCATGGAATTAGTTTTGCTATGTCCTGAATTGGTTCCAACCGAAGAACGGAAGATTGAAATGTACAAAGCTGGTTTGCCCAAAAAGGTCAAGGCAAATGTTACAGCATCGAAACCTAAGACAATTCATGAAGCTATAACCATGGCAAACGAGCTAATGGATCAGGTCATTTTGGACAAGAAAGCATTCAATACTGAGGTGAAGGTATTGGGGAACAAGAAAAAGTGGAATGGAGGTTATGATCAAGGTAACCAACAATAACCTTATAAGAAACAAGAAACCACGAAAGGTGCGGGTAGCGGTTCAGGCTTTGGTTACAAAGGACAAAGTCCTTTATGCAACCGTTGTCACAAACATCATTTTGGTTACTGTAGTGTGTTGTGCACTAAATGCAATAGACAGGGACATCTTGCTGAAGATTGTAAGGCTCTCGTTACAAATGCAAATGGTAACAAGACTCCTGCCACCAACGCAAATAGAACTGCTTTGGCTAACATTACTTGTTTTGGGTGTGGAAAACAAGGTCATTATAAGAGCCAGTGCCCGAATCAGAATGGCGGACCTGCACGTGGAAGAGCGTTTGTTATTAATGCTAGAGAGGCACGAGAAGACCCGGAGCTTGTTACGGGTACGTTTACCATTAATAACTTATCAGCATCTATTTTATTTGATACTGGCGCCGATAGAAGTTACGTGTGTATAAATTTTTACACTAAATTGAATTGTTCATCATTACCTCTAGATGCTAAGTACATGATTGAGTTAGCTAATGGTAAACTAATTAAAGCCGATAAAATTTGTCGTGATTGTAAGATAAATTTAGCCGGAGAAACATTTAAGATTGATTTGATACCCGTAGAATTAGGAAGTTTTGATGTAATAGTCGGCATGGACTGGATGTCCAAAGTAGGAGCGGAAGTTGTTTGTGCCAAGAAGGCAATTCGTATTCCTGGTAAGGATAAAATGCCGGTGATGATTTACGGAGAGAAGGGTGATTCAAAGCTAAAACTCATTAGCTGTTTGAAAGCCAAAAAGTGTTTAGAAAAGGGATGTTACGCTATTTTAGCACATGTTAATAAAGTCGAAAAGGAAGAGAAGTGCATCAATGACGTGCCTGTGGCAAGAGATTTTCCCGAAGTTTTTCCGGAAGAATTGCCGGGATTACCTCCATTTAGATCGGTAGAATTTCAAATAGATTTAGTACCAGGAGCTGCACCAGTGGCTCGTGCTCCATATAGACTTGCACCGTCCGAGTTAAAAGAACTTCAGAGTCAGTTAAAAGAATTACTGGATCATGGATTCATACGACCAAGTACTTCACCGTGGGGAGCTCCGATTCTATTTGTTAAAAAGAAAGATGGATCTTTTAGGATGTGTATAGATTATCGTGAATTAAATAAGTTAACTATCAAGAATCGATATCCACTACCGAGAATTGATGACTTATTTGATCAACTGCAAGGATCATGTATTTATTCGAAAATCGACCTAAGATCGGGCTATCATCAACTACGCGTTAAAGAAGAGGACATTCCGAAAACTGCTTTTCGGACACGTTATGGTCATTACGAATTTTTGGTCATGCCGTTTGGATTGACGAATGCGCCAGCTGTATTCATGGACCTCATGAATCGAGTTTGTAGTCCGTATTTAGATAAGTTTGTTATCGTTTTCATTGATGACATTCTTATCTATTCCAAGAGTGAGCAAGAGCATGAGCAGCATTTAAGGTTGATATTAGAGTTGTTGAGAAAAGAACAGCTATACGCTAAATTTTCTAAGTGTGCTTTCTGGTTGAAAGAAGTGCAATTTCTTGGCCACGTTGTTAGTAGCAAAGGAATTCAGGTTGATCCAGCAAAAATTGAAGCCATTGAAAAATGGGAGACTCCTAAAACACCAATGCAGATACGCCAATTTTTGGGTTTAGCCGGTTATTATAGAAGGTTTATTCAAGATTTTTCCCGAATAGCTAAGCCGTTGACAGCATTAACGCAAAAAGGGAAGAAATATGAATGGACCTCGGAGCAGGAGAACGCATTTCAAATACTGAAGAAGAAGTTAACTACGGCGCCTATTTTATCGTTACCAGAAGGGAACGATGATTTTGAAATATATTGTGACGCTTCGCGACAAGGTTTTGGTTGTGTTCTTATGCAACGGAAGAAAGTTATTGCATTCGCATCCCGACAATTGAAGATTCACGAGCGAAATTATACGACGCATGATCTAGAATTGGGAGCAGTCGTGTTTGCATTGAAGATGTGGAGACACTACTTGAATGGGGTTAAATTCACTGTGTTTACTGATCATAAAAGCCTTCAACATATTTTCGATCAAAAACAGCTGAACATGAGGCAACGTAGGTGGGTCGAGCTGATAAACGACTATGATTGTGAAATTCGTTATCATCCCGGGAAGGCGAACGTGGTGGCCGATGCTCTAAGCAGAAAGGAACGAGAACCAATTCGAGTACGAGCGATGAACATAAAAATTCGCATGAATCTCAACTCACAAATCAAAGAAGTTCAACGAGAAGCACTTACTAAAGAAAATATAGGAAATGAAATAATGAAGAAGTATGAGAAGCAACTCGTTATGCGGGAAGATGGAATTCGATATTTTGCAAATCGTATTTGGGTACCGAAGTTGGGTGGATTAAGGAAGTTGATATTGAACGAGGCACATAAGACAAGATATTCGATACATCCTGGAGTTGGAAAGATGTACCAAGATCTTAAGACGCATTATTGGTGGCCTAATTTGAAGACAGACGTTGCAACATATGTTGGGGAATGTTTAACTTGTTCCAAAGTCAAAGCAGAACACCAGAAGCCGTCAGGGTTACTTCAACAACCAGAAATCCCAGAATGGAAATGGGATGGTATTACCATGGATTTCATCACGAAGTTACCAAAGACTGCCTGGGGATACGACACCATTTGGGTAATTGTTGATCGTCTTACCAAATCTGCACATTTCTTGCCTATAAAGGAAACAGATAGAATGGAGAAACTATTACGATTGTATATAAAGGAAGTTGTTTCAAGGCATGGAATACCTATTTCCATTATATCCGATCGTGATAGTAGATTTACCTCAAAGTTTTGGCAATCACTACAGGAGGCACTAGGAACTCGTTTGGATATGAGTACCGCATATCATCCGCAGACCGACGGGCAGAGTGAGAGAACAATTCAGACTCTTGAAGACATGCTCAGGGCATGTGTGATCGATTTTGGAAACGGATGGGATAAATATCTACCGTTAGCAGAATTCTCGTATAATAATAGTTATCATGCGAGCATTGGAGCTGCGCCATTCGAAGCATTGTACGGAAGGAAGTGTAGATCTCCTATCTGTTGGAATGAAGTAGGAGATCGACAATTAACTGGTCCCGAGATCATACATGAAACGACTGAGAAGATAGTACAAATCAAGGAGAGATTGAAAACAGCCCGTAGTCGCCAAAAGAGCTACGCCGATGTCCGAAGGAAACCATTAGAGTTTCAGGTCGGGGACATGGTTATGCTAAAGGTGTCACCTTGGAAAGGTGTGATACGTTTCGGCAAAAGGGGTAAACTAAACCCAAGGTACGTAGGCCCGTTCAAGATCATCGAACGCATTGGACCGGTAGCTTATCGGCTCGAGTTACCGCAACAACTCGCCGGAGTACATAATACCTTTCACGTCTCAAACCTTAAGAAGTGTCTTGCAAAGGAAGACCTCACCATTCCTCTTGAAGAAATCCATGTCGACGAGAAACTACAATTCGTCGAAGAACCAATCGAAATCATGGACCGTGAAGTTAAACAGCTCAAACAGAGTAATATACCGATTGTTAAGGTTCGTTGGAATGCTAGAAGAGGTCCCAAGTTTACTTGGGAACGCGAGGATCAGATGAAACGAAAGTATCCGCACTTGTTTCTCGATAACGCAAAATAGGTACAATTTTAAAATTTCGGGACGAAATTTATTTAACGGGGAGGTAATGTAACGACCCGCACTTTTTCGATCGTTCTATACTTATAAGATTGATATTTACATAAATTAAACCTTACCAACATGATAAGTAATCCAAATTGTTGAGACTTATATTTCCGAAAAGAGTTTTATACAACGTTTGACCGTCTAGTTTGACCGATGATATCACGAACTATACAATATATGATAATTATACGTCTGTGTATATATATGTATATATACATATTTAACATGATTAAAGAATGATTTAATACCTCATTTTATATTAATAACAACAAGTTATATGTGTATTTTGAAACTACTAACTTAAGTTTTCAAAACGATAACAATACGTAACGTTATTTGACATAAATACTTAAGACTTATAATGTTTATACATATATCGTATAAGTAATGTATTTAATCACTTTTAAGAACTTAAATACATAAAATCATATAAGTGTATTCACAAAAGATAGCTATATTTAAATCCTCATTCCATTTTTCACAAAATTTCTATACGTATACCTAGAGTATTTGTACTCGTATCATACCAAGCTTCTATACGTATTTACTATTGGTATATACACATCAAATCACCACCTAACCAGCCCTTATTCATGCCTTATGTATAAGGTAATTACTTTTGAATCATTGCAAGACTAATTACAAAAATACAAACTAAAATTTTGTCATGTTATCCTTAAAGATCACATTTTTAGGAGTATATATGTATCATCATTTTGATCCATTTTTACTACCATTTTCTTATCAAAAACACACACTCTTTCTTACTCTCTAAACTCCATAACAATCCAGCAAATAACCAAGAAGATCTAGCCATAAAAACCATACTAAAACACCATAAGAAAACTCTTACAAAAACACTTCAAGAAAACCTTCCAAGAACACCAACTTACTTCCAATCTTTCATCCACTTCTATCACCCTTTTGATTCTAGCTTCTTACTCCTCTTTTACAGCAAACTTATCCAAGGAACTTGAGGTAGAATCTATGTTCATAATCTTATTCAATTCATATATATATAGCTATCTTATTTTGTGGTACAAAAGTTTAACAACAAGAACATAGTTTGAATGTTTTCAAACTTGTTTGCAAACTAAATAGATCCTTCTAACTTAACTTTTAAAATACTTCAAGACCTGTAATATAACTTATGTATATACTAATTTAACAAGGTAAAACTTGGTTTTTCAAAGTATAAGTATTTTTAGAAAAATGGTCATTAAATGATTTTGTTGTAACAAAAATGTTTAACTTCATATGTTTCACTAATGTTTCACTTATGCCGTATGATTTTGAATACAAACCAAGGTATTTACAGTTCATAGTCTTAAAGAAGAACTCGATCCAAGAAGATGGCAATTTGAATCAACGAAAACGGATTTGTAACGAAGAAACTATGACCGAAACAAAATTGGTTATCCTAGATCATTTCAACTACGGGATCAATTGGAAAAAAATGATATAAATCACATATTTCTAAGATAACATGATATTTTATATATATGTACTTATAATTCAATTTTATATGGTTCAGGATCACCCGTAAACAACACGAGAAGATTAATCATAAGATCCCATGATTGTACGCAACACGTCATTTGACAACACCGGTACCATGGGTCAAGATTAATCTCGACCAATACATATACGATGGGGTTTTATTTATTTCGTTGGGGGTTTTGTTTATTGCGGGTATATTAAACATCTAAAAATGAACCATTAAAAATTGAATTACTAACATCGGAATGCTAACTACGGACTAAGGAAATATTCAAAATATTAAAAGTATAACAAGTATATATATATATAACGTTTGTTTTAAAATGAAAACATATTGATATATTATATATGGATAGGTTCGTGATATCAACCGGAAGACCGAGTCAAAATATATATATCATCAAGACAAGAGTGAGTATATAGTCCCACTTTTAAACTCTAAATATTTCGGGATGAGAATACATGTATTTTATGTTTTACGATATGGACACAAGTAACTGAAAAATATGTTCTACGTTGAGTTGTACCACTGGCATACTTCCCTATAGCTTGGTAACTAATATTTACAGCGGTATTGTAAACGCGAATCCTGTTGATAGATCTATCGGGCCTGACAACCCCAATCGGACTGGACGACCAGTATTCAACGGTTGCACAGTACTTCGTTTTGTGACTACACTTGGTACGGTGTAGTAAGATTTCATATTAAAGGGAATATGCGACGTGAAAATGTTAAGTATGGTTACCAAGTGCTCAACCACTTAGAATATTTTTATTGAAATGTTTATATACGAAATCTTGTGGTCTATATATATATTGCTGCGCACTAAACCTATATCTCACCAACTTTATGTTGACGTTTTTAAACATGTTTATTCTCAGGTGATAATTAAAGCTTCCGCTGCATTATGTTGAATCTAAGCAGGATCATGCGTACTCATATTTGTGTCAAAAATAAAACTGCATATCCGAGGACGTGTGTTGTAAAATATGCTAGAAATCGTGTTGTTATTATCATTTGTAAAGTTTGTAAGTCGAAGATTATCGTTAAACGATAATCATCTTTTTATTGTCTAAAGCTTGTAACAAAAATAATGGTTTGGTTTGTAATGTATAATATATGCAGTTTTCCTTTTTAAAAATGTCGCATATAGAGGTCAATACCTCGCAATGAAATCATACGTTATCTAACACGTTCTTATGGTTAAGGACGAGTTATGACATAATATACAATTCAACTACTACAATTCTATATGAAAAACTGATTATAATAATATTTCGCGTTCAAACTTTTATACAATATTTTACAAACTTACAATACCGCTTATTTTACATAAAGCATGAAATATAGCACACAATAACTTTGATACAAGATAGTTTTGAAGATAATTCTAGCTAGTACATAAGTCGTTCAGCAAAGGCAATAAAGACACGTAATTCATACGTCCAGAAACAAGTCATGCATTCTGGTTTTACTAGGACTACTTCCCATCCTTGGTCTTGTGCAACATAACCGTTATGGCCGTTGATAAGACAGCGTGTTGTAGCGTCGTCAAAGGGACGAGGGTTACGTAATGTCCAACAGTCCCGTAATAATCTAAAAACCTCATTTCTTACCCCAATTACCGACTCCGTCACTTGTGGAAACGTTTTGTTTAATAGTTGTAGCCCGATGTTCTTGTTCTCACTTTGGTGAGAAGCGAACATTACTAATCCGTAAGCATAACATGCTTCTTTATGTTGCATGTTAGCCACTTTTTCTAAATCACGAAGTCCAATATTCGGATATATTGAGTCAAAATAATTTCTTAACCCGTTGCGTAAAATAGCATTTGGGTTCCCCGCAATATATGCGTCAAAGTAAACACATCGTAACTTATGGGTTTCCCAATGTGATATCCCCCATCTTTCAAACGAAAGTCTCTTATAAACCAAGACATTCTTGGAACGTTCTTCGAATGTCTTACAAACTGATCTCGCCTTAAATAGTTGTGCCGAGGAATTCTGGCCGACTCTAGACAAGATTTCATCAATCATGTCTCCGGGTAGGTCTCTTAAAATATTGGGTTGTCTATCCATTTTGTGTTTTTAAACTGTAAAATAGACAAGAGTTAGATTCATAAAAAAAATACTTATTAATACAAGCAATTTTTACATATATCATAAAGCATACGAACACTATATTACATATATTACACCACACGAATACAACTATCTTATTCCGACTCGCTCGTTTCTTCTTCTTCGGTTTTGGTTCGTTTTGCCAAGTTTCTAGGGATATATGATGTTCCCCTAATACGAGCCGTCGTGATCCACATTGGTTTAGAAAAACCTGGTGGTTTAGAGGTTCCCGGGTCATTGTTACAACTTAAGGACTTCGGGGGTTGACGATACATATAAAGTTCATCGGGGTTGGAATTAGATTTCTCTATTTTTATGCCCTTTCCCTTATTATTTTCTTTTGCCTTTTTAAATTCAGTTGGGGTAATTTCTATAACATCATCGGAATTCTCGTCGGAATCCGATTCATCGGAGAATTGGTAATCCTCCCAATATTTTGCTTCCTTGGCGGAAACACCATTGACCATAATTAACCTTGGTCGGTTGGTTGAGGATTTTCTTTTACTTAACCGTTTTATAATTTCCCCCACCGGTTCTATTTCTTCATCCGGTTCCGATTCTTCTTCCGGTTCCGATTCTTCTTCCGGTTCCGACTCTTCTTCCGGTTCCTCTTCGGGAACTTGTGAATCAGTCCACAAATCATTCCAATTTACATTTGACTCTTCATTATTATTAGGTGAGTCAATGGGACTTGTTCTAGAGGTAGACATCTATCACATAATATCAAACGCGTTAAGAGATTAATATATCACATAATATTCACATGTTAAAAATATATAGTTTCCAACAAAATTTGTTATGCAATCATTTTTCAAGTAAACACGGTCGAAGTCCAGACTCACTAATGCATCCTAACAAACTCGATAAGACACACTAATGCAAAATTCTGGTTCTCTAAGTCCAACGCTCGGATACCAACTGAAATGTCCCGTTCTTATTGACTAAAAACGTTCCATATTAATTGATTTCGTTGCGAGGTTTTGACCTCTATATGAGACGTTTTTCAAAGACTGCATTCATTTTTAAAACGAACCATAACCTTTATTTCATAGATAAAGGTTTTAAAAAACTTTACGTAGATTATCAAATAATGATAATCTAAAATATCCTGTTTACACACGACCATTACATAATGGTTTACAATACAAATATGTTACAACAAAATAAGTTTCTTGAATGCAGTTTTTACACAATATCATACAAGCATGGACTCCAAATCTCGTCCTTATTTAAGTATGCGACAGCGGAAGCTCTTAATAATCACCTGAGAATAAACATGCTTAAAACGTCAACAAAAATGTTGGTGAGTTATAGGTTTAACCTATATATATCAAATCATAATAATAGACCACAAGATTTTATATTTCAATACACATCCCATACATAGAGATAAAAATCATTCATATGGTGAACACCTGGTAACCGACATTAACAAGATGCATATATAAGAATATCCCCATCATTCCGGGACACCCTTCGGATATGATATAAATTTCGAAGTACTAAAGCATCCGGTACTTTGGATGGGGTTTGTTAGGCCCAATAGATCTATCTTTAGGATTCGCGTCAATTAGGGTGTATGTTCCCTAATTCTTAGATTACCAAACTTAATAAAAAGGGGCATATTCGATTTCGATAATTCAACCATAGAATGTAGTTTCACGTACTTGTGTCTATTTTGTAAATCATTTATAAAACCTGCATGTATTCTCATCCCAAAAATATTAGATTTTAAAAGTGGGACTATAACTCACTTTCACAGATTTTTACTTCGTCGGGAAGTAAGACTTGGCCACTGGTTGATTCACGAACCTATAACAATATATACATATATATCAAAGTATGTTCAAAATATATTTACAACACTTTTAATATATTTTGATGTTTTAAGTTTATTAAGTCAGCTGTCCTCGTTAGTAACCTACAACTAGTTGTCCACAGTTAGATGTACAGAAATAAATCGATAAATATTATCTTGAATCAATCCACGACCCAGTGTATACGTATCTCAGTATTGATCACAACTCAAACTATATATATTTTGGAATCAACCTCAACCCTGTATAGCTAACTCCAACATTCACATATAGAGTGTCTATGGTTGTTCCGAAATATATATAGATGTGTCGACATGATAGGTCGAAACATTGTATATGTGTCTATGGTATCTCAAGATTACATAATATACAATACAAGTTGATTAAGATATGGTTGGAATAGATTTGTTATCAATTTTCACGTAGCTAAAATGAGAAAAATTATCCAATCTTGTTTTACCCATAACTTCTTCATTTTAAATCCGTTTTGAGTGAATCAAATTGCTATGGTTTCATATTGAACTCTATTTTATGAATCTAAACAGAAAAGTATAGGTTTATAGTCAGAAAAATAAGTTACAAGTCGTTTTTGTAAAGGTAGTCATTTCAGTCGAAAGAACGACGTCTAGATGACCATTTTAGAAAACATACTTCCACTTTGAGTTTAACCATAATTTTTGGATATAGTTTCATGTTCATAATAAAAATCATTTTCCCAGAATAACAACTTTTAAATTAAAGTTTATCATAGTTTTTAATTAACTAACCCAAAACAGCCCGCGGTGTTACTACGACGGCGTAAATCCGGTTTTACGGTGTTTTTCGTGTTTCCAGGTTTTAAATCATTAAGTTAGCATATCATATAGATATAGAACATGTGTTTAGTTGATTTTAAAAGTCAAGTTAGAAGGATTAACTTTTATTTGCGAACAAGTTTAGAATTAACTAAACTATGTTCTAGTGATTACAAGTTTAAACCTTCGAATAAGATAGCTTTATATGTATGAATCGAATGATGTTATGAACATCATTACTACCTAAGGTTCCTTGGATAAACCTACTGGAAAAGAGAAAAGTGGATCGAGCTTCAATGGATCCTTGGATGGCTCGAAGTTCTTGAAGCAGAATCATGACACGAAAACAAGTTCAAGTAAGATCATCACTTGAAATAAGATTGTTATAGTTATAGAAATTGAACCAAAGTTTGAATATGATTATTACCTTGTATTAGAATGATAACCTACTGTAAGAAACAAAGATTTCTTGAGGTTGGATGATCACCTTACAAGATTGGAAGTGAGCTAGCAAACTTGAAAGTATTCTTGATTTTATGAAACTATAACTTTTGGAATTTATGAAGAACACTTAGAACTTGAAGATAGAACTTGAGAGAGATCAATTAGATGAAGAAAATTGAAGAATGAAAGTGTTTGTAGGTGTTTTTGGTCGTTGGTGTATGGATTAGATATAAAAGATATGTAATTTTGTTTTCATGTAAATAAGTCATGAATGATTACTCATATTTTTGTAATTTTATGAGATATTTCATGCTAGTTGCCAAATGATGGTTCCCACATGTGTTAGGTGACTCACATGGGCTGCTAAGAGCTGATCATTGGAGTGTATATACCAATAGTACATACATCTAAAAGCTGTGTATTGTACGAGTACGAATACGGGTGCATACGAGTAGAATTGTTGATGAAACTGAACGAGGATGTAATTGTAAGCATTTTTGTTAAGTAGAAGTATTTTGATAAGTGTCTTGAAGTCTTTCAAAAGTGTATGAATATATATTAAAACACTACATGTATATACATTTTAACTGAGTCGTTAAGTCATCGTTAGTCGTTACATGTAAATGTTGTTTTGAAACCTTTAGGTTAACGATCTTGTTGAATGTTGTTAACCCATTGTTTATTATAACAAATGAGATATTAAATTGTTATATTATCATTATATTATGATATATAATATATCTCAGTATGATGTATATACAGTTAAATGTCGTTACAACGATAATCGTTACATATATGTCTCGTTTCGAAATCATTAAGTTAGTAGTCTTATTTTTACATATGTATTTCATTATTAATACACTTAATAATATATTTACTTATCATTTAACATAATTAACCAAGTGTATCAATATCTTAATATGATTCATATGTACCTAGTAAGACGTTGTTATAACGATAATCGTTATATATATCGTTTTCGAGTTTCTTAAATTAATAGTCTCATTTTTATGTATATAACTCATTGTTAAAATACCTAATGAGATACATACTTATAATAAAAACATGTTAACTATATATATAACCATATATATGTCATCGTATAGTTTTTACAAGTTTTAACGTTCGTGAATCACCGGTCAACTTGGGTGGTCAATTGTCTATATGAAACATATTTCAATTAATCAAGTCTTAACAAGTTTGATTGCTTAACATGTTGGAAACATTTAATCATGTAAATATCAATCTCAATTAATATATATAAACATGGAAAAGTTCGGGTCACTACAATATCCCCCATCTTTCAAACGAAAGTCTCTTATAAACCAAGACATTCTTGGAACGTTCTTCGAATGTCTTACAAACTGATTTCACCATAAATAGTTGTGCCGAAGAATTCTGACCGACTTTAGACAAGATTTCATCAATCATGTCTCCGGGTAGGTCTCTTAAAATATTGGGTTGTCTATCCATTTTGTGTTTTTATACTGTAAAATAGACAAGAGTTAGATTCATAAAAAAAATTACTTATTAATACAAGCAATTTTTTACATATATCATAAAGCATAAGCACACTATATTACATATATTACACCACACGAATACAACTATCTTATTCCGACTCGCTCGTTTCTTCTTCTTCGGTTTTGGTTCGTTTTGCCAAGTTTCTAGGGATATATGATGTTCCCCTAATACGAGCTGTCATTTTCCACAACGGTTTAGAAAAACCTGGTGGTTTAGAGGTTCCCGGGTCATTGTTACAACTTAAGGGCTTCGGGGGTTGACGATACATATAAAGTTCATCGGGGTTGGAATTAGATTTCTCTATTTTTATGCCCTTTCCCTTATTATTTTCTTTTGCCTTTTTAAATTCAGTTGGGGTAATTTCTATAACATCATCGGAATTCTTGTCGGAATCCGATTCATCGGAGAATTGGTAATCCTCCCAATATTTTGCTTCCTTGGCGGAAACACCATTGACCATAATTAACCTTGGTCGGTTGGTTGAGGATTTTCTTTTACTTAACCGTTTTATTATTTCCCCCACCGGTTCTATTTCCTCCTCCGGTTCCTCCTCTTCCGGTTCTGATTCTACTTCCGATTCTGATTCTTCTTCCGGTTCTTCTTCGGGAACTTGTGAATCAGTCCAATATATATTCGACTCTTCGTTATTATTAGGTGAGTCAATGGGATTTGTGCTAGAGGTAGACATCTATCACACAATATCAAACATGTTAAGAGATTAATATATCACATAATATATATATGTTAATAATATATAGTTTCCAACAAAAATGTTAAGAAATCATTTTTAAAGAAAACACGGTCGAAGTCCAGACTCACTAATGCATCCTAACAAACTCGATAAGACACACTAATGCAAATTTTCTGGTTCTCTAACACCAACGCTCGGATACCAACTGAAATGTCCCGTTCTTATTGATTAAAAACGTTCCATATTAATTGATTTCGTTGCGAGGTTTTGACCTCTATATAAGACGTTTTTCAAAGACTGCATTCATTTTTAAAACAAACCATAACCTTTATTTCATAGATAAAGGTTTTAAAAAGCTTTACGTAGATTATCAAATAATGATAATCTAAAATATCCTGTTTACACACGACCATTATATAATGGTTTACAATACAAATATGTTACAACAAAATAAGTTTCTTGAATGCAGTTTTTACACAATATCATACAAGCATGGACTCCAAATCTCGTCCTTATTTAAGTATGCGACAGCGGAAGCTCTTAATAATCACCTGAGAATAAACATGCTTAAAACGTCAACAAAAATGTTGGTGAGTTATAGGTTTAACCTATATATATCAACTCATAATAATAGACCACAAGATTTCATATTTCAATACACATCCCATACATAGAGATAAAAATCATTCATATGGTGAACACCTGGTAACCGACATTAACAAGATGCATATATAAGAATATCCCCATCATTCTGGGACACCCTTCGGATATGATATAAATTTCGAAGTACTAAAGCATCCGGTACTTTGGATGGGGTTTGTTAGGCCCAATAGATCTATCTTTAGGATTCGCGTCAATTAGGGTGTCTGTTCCCTAATTCTTAGATTACCAGACTTAATAAAAAGGGGCATATTCGATTTCGATAATTCAACCATAGAATGTAGTTTCACGTACTTGTGTCTATTTTGTAAATCATTTATAAAACCTGCATGTATTCTCATCCCAAAAATATTACATTTTAAAAGTGAGACTATAACTCACTTTCACAGATTTTTACTTCGTCGGGAAGTAAGACTTGGCCACTGGTCGATTCACGAACCTATAAAAAATATGTACATATATATCAAAGTATGTTTAAAATATATTTACAACACTTTTAATACATTTTGATGTTTTAAGTTCATTAAGTCAGCTGTCCTCGTTAGTAACCTACAACTAGTTGTCCACAGTTAGATGTACAGAAATAAATCGATATATATTATCTTGAATCAATCCACGACCCAGTGTATACATATCTCAGTATTGATCACAACTCAAACTATATATATATTGGAATCAACCTCAACCCTGTATAGCTAACTCCAACATTCACATATAGAGTGTCTATGGTTGTTCCGAAATATATATAGATGTGTCGACATGATAGGTCGAAACATTGTATACGTGTCTATGGTATCTCAAGATTACATAATATACAATACAAGTTGATTAAGTTATGGTTGGAATAGATTTGTTACCAATTTTCACGTAGCTAAAATGAGTAGTTTTTACCAATTTTGTTTTGCTCGCCATTTTTTCGTTTCTAATCCGTTTTGAGTGATTTAAGCTGCCACGATTTTGTATTGAACTTGAATTTATGAAACTAAACAGAAAAGGTATAGGTTTATAGGTGGAAATACAAGTTACAAGTCATTTTTGAAAGAGGTAGTCATTTCCGTCGAAAGAACGACATCTTGATGACTGTTTTGAAAAACATACTTTCACTTTGAGTTTAACCATGATTTTTGGATATGGTTTCATGTTCATAAGAAAAATCATTTTCCCAGAAGTATAGCTTTTAAATCAAAGTTTTTCATAGTTTTTAATTATCCAAACCAAAACAGCCCCCGGTTGTAACTACGACGGCGTAAATCCGGTTTTATGGTGTTTATCGTGTTTCCGGGTTTTAAATCATTAAGTTAGCATATCATATAGATATAGATCATGTGTATAGTTGATTTTAAAAGTTTAGTTAGAAGGATTAACTTTATTTGCGAACAAGTTTAGAATTAACTAAACTATGTTCTAGTGATTACTAGTTTACCACTTCGAATATGATAGCTTTTTATGTATGAATCGAATGATGTTATGAACATCATTACTACCTTAAGTTCCTTGGATAAACATACTGGAAAAGACAAAAATGGATCTAGCTTCAACGGATCCTTGGATGGCTCGAAGTTCTTGAAGCAGAATCATGACACGAAAACAAGTTCAAGTAAGATCATCACTTGAAATAAGATCGTTATAGTTCTAGAAATTGAATTAAAGTTTGAATATGATTATTACCTTGTATTAGAAAGATAACCTACTGTAAGTAACAAAGGTTTCTTGATCTTGGATGATTACTTGGAATGGATTTAGAAAACTTGGAAGTAAACTTGCAATCTTGAAAGTATTCTTGATTTTATGAAACTAGAACTTTTGAAATTTATGAAGAACACTTAGAACTTGAAGATAGAACTTGAGAGAGATCAATTAGATGAAGAAAATTGAAGAATTAAAGTGTTTGTAGGTGTTTTTGGTCGTTGGTATATGGATTAGATATAAAGGATATGTAATTTTGTTTTCATGTAAATAAGTCATGAATGATTACTCATATTTTTGTAATTTTATGAGATATTTCATGCTAGTTGCCAAATGATGGTTCCCACATGTGTTAGGTGACTCAAATGGGCTGCTAAGAGCTGATCATTGGAGTGTATATACCAATAGTACATACATCTAAAAGCTGTGTATTGTACGAGTACGAATACGGGTGCATACGAGTAGAATTGTTGATGAAACTGAACGAGGATGTAATTGTAAGCATTTTTGTTAAGTAGAAGTATTTTGATAAGTTTCTTGAAGTCTTTCAAAAGTGTATGAATACATATTAAAACACTACATGTATATACATTTTAACTGAGTCGTTAAGTCATCGTTAGTCGTTACATGTAAATGTTGTTTTGAAACCTTTAGGTTAACGATCTTGTTGAATGTTGTTAACCCATTGTTTATTATAACAAATGAGATGTTAAATTGTTATATTATCATGATATTATGATATATAATATATCTTAGTATGATATATATACAGTTAAATGCTGTTACAACGATAATCGTTACATATATGTCTCGTTTCGAAATCATTAAGTTAGTAGTCTTATTTTTACATATGTATTTCATTGTTAATACACTTAATAATATATTTACTTATCATTTAACATAATTAACCAAGTGTATCAATATCTTAGTATGATTCATATGTACCTAGTAAGACGTTGTTATAACGATAATCGTTATATATATCGTTTTCGAGTTTCTTAAATTAATAGTCTCATTTTTATGTATATAACTCATTGTTAAAATACCTAATGAGATACATACTTATAATAAAATCATGTTAACTATATATATAACCATATGTATGTCATCGTATAGTTTTTACAAGTTTTAACGTTCGTGAATCACCGGTCAACTTGGGTGGTCAATTGTCTATATGAAACCTATTTCAATTAATCAAGTCTTAACAAGTTTGATTGCTTAACATGTTGGAAACACTTAATCATGTAAATAACAATTTCATTTAATATATATAAACATGTAAAAGTTCGGGTCACTACATAAATGAGGTAGAACAATACGTAAAGTGAAGATAATCGATATAGAACGATATGTAGAACGAAGATCATACTCGAAGTACAGATGGTGATATTGAGGTACGTGGTGCGGATGTGATTGTTGGTGGTGGTAATGATACGGTTGATGTTGATGATGATGATGCCGTTGATGTCGGTGATGCGGCTGGTACCGAAGCTTGTGATGTTGATGTTACTGGCGGTACTGGTTATGCTGCCGGTGCTGCTGCTGGTGTTTGTAACCTTCGCACCATATTCTCCAATGCCGTTACGCGAGCGCAAAGTTCGTTAACTTCTGCTAATACACCAGGATGATTGACGATTGGAACGATCGGATGAATAAGATTCGAAATATGGGATAGTATATAATCGTGACGAGACACTCTTGAGATGAGAGAGAAAATGGTTCCTCGAACAAATTCGCCGGTAAGTGCTTCAGGTTCATCGCCAAGTGAGCAATTTGGTGGATGGAAGGGATCTTCGATGTGAAATGATTTTCGGATATCGGATGATATTCTAGCTATATAGAATATCTATATATATAATACTAAAGATTTCGTAGACTACAGAGGAAACTACGGCATATGTCAGGCAAGCCTACAGATGCTAAGATATGAATTATCAGATACGCTAAGATATGAATTTTGTCTATACACTATCGATGCACTAAATGCAGTAAGACGTGTCTAGACTTAAGAATGATAAGTAGGTAATTTTCTAAGGATGATAAGCAGATAATTTCCGACTAGAAATGATAAGCAAAACTTTTTGACATGTAGACACGGTCGAAGTCCAGACTCACTAATGTATCCTAACAACTTATCAGTTAGACACACTAATGCAGACCTGGTTCGCTAAGACCACCGCTCTGATACCAACTGAAAGGATCGCTTCCTAACCATCTGGACAAAGTCCATATTGATTATAAACGAATTACAATAGTTGATAACATCGCGAGGTACTTGACCTCTATATGATACATTTTACAAACGTTGCATTTATTCTTAAAAGATAACCTTTCATTACATCGAGAGTTGACATGTACGTCTATCATTTCATAATATCAAAATGACCTAATCTATCATTTACTTAATAATAACCTCTATTGAACTTCAATGACTCGAATGCAACGTCTTTTGAATTATAGCATGAATGGCCCCAAGTAATATCCTTAATATGAGCAAATGCACAACGGAAGACTTAATTCGTACCTGAGAATAACATGCTTTAAAACGTCAACATAAAGTTGGTGAGATATATAGGTTTGATGCTAGCAGCGTAATAACTATGGACCACAAGATTTCATATAATTAAACATAATACACTCGTAAGTGTATGTAAAAGTAGTTGAGCACTTGGTAACCATACTTAACATTTAAATCATCGAAGCATATTCTTAAATAATCGCTACACCGTACCAAGTGTAGTATACAGAAACAAAGTACTGTGCAACCGTTGAAAACTGGTCGTCCATCCCGGTTGGGGTTGTCAGGCCCGATAGATCTATCAACAGGATTCGTGTTTACATTCCTCATGTAAATATTAGCTACCAAGTATAAAGAAATATGCCATGGTACAACTCAACATAGAATTTATTTTTGATCACTTGTGTCCATAACGTAAATCATAAAATGCATGTATTCTCATCCCAAAATATTTAGAGTTTAAAAGGGACTATATACTCACCATACTGTATTTTGTAGTAAAAATACATATAACATCATTGAACACGTATAAGGTTGGCCTTCGATTCACGAACCTATATCATTTGTATATTTATTAACACACATATTTGAAATCAAACAAATAATATATTTTACAATTAGTGATAAAAATTTTATATTAATAATTTATATGTTTATTTACTAAATTGATAATAATGTATTTATTTATATGTTTTAAAATGGAAAATTTATTATTTGTCAAAATAATGATATAATTATGTTATGTATTAAATATATAATATTTACTTGTTAAATTTTAATAATAGAAATATTATTTATAATATTGATACTTAATAATAATAACAAATACAATAAAAATAATAATGATGATAATAATAATAATCCTAATCATGTTAATCCTAATAGTAGTTATTTTACTAGTAATAACCATAATAATAATGCTTTTAATAATAATAATAATAATAATAATAATAATAATAATAATAATAATAATAATAATAATAATAATAATAATAATAATAATAATAATAATAATAATAATAATAATAATAATAATAATAATAATAATAATAATAATAATAATAATAATAATAATAATAATAATAATAAGTTAATTAATGAAATACCTTTAAATGCTAAAAAAATAGTAAAAAGTCCAAGCTGGGACTCGAACCCGTGACCTCCCGCTTATACGCAAACACCCTAACCATCTGATCCCGTTTGTTTTTCTGTTTTTAATACCACATAATATTCTTAAAATCCGTATTATTCTGTTTTAACTTCTTCTTCATACCAAAACTGGAACGACCAGGAACCAATGAAAATCATACAGCGAGTTTGTGATTTAAATTAGGACTTGAAATTGAACAATACAACCTGAGTGATCGTTATTGTTCATCAAAGGAAAATAAGAAAAAAAAAACTGAATATATCTGTTGTTCCAAATAAACGAAGAACACCAAATCTGATTTTGACTTTTAGAAGGTTTTTAGCTAAAATTTTTAACACGAAATATATTTCAAATCTATCCTAGAAACTTTCTAATGCATCAATTGAACCTTAAACATCAAAATGAAATCGAATTTTTGGTTAATCTCATCGTTTGACTTTTCTTCATAAATACTTTGACTTAAAACTTTGAAATTAACAGAAGGAATTAATGCGTGAAATCTTACAGATAGTTTTAATAGGTACCTCCTAACAATTCTGTGTTATTAGATTTTGAATATTGATTTGGTTTTGGGGTTTTCAATTTATAAGTTTGAAACAGAGGTGTCGCAAAAAAAAAAAACAAAAAATTCCTGTCGTTTAATCTCAGCAACACGATACATATATATATAGAAGGAAATTGCTGATTGTAGGGTCGTTGTTTGGAATCTAATATCACAAGCATAATTGTTTGATAAAGATTGGAAAACAGCAAATACGTATTTTCTTTAATTTTTATATGTATTTAGTGTATTTATATATGTATATATATCTGTGTATATAATCAGTATGTATCCATACTTTATATTCGTATTTTATCTGATTATGTATATATCTGATTATATCTATATCTCTATTTATATATGTAAAGAAACTATATTATTATTAATTATACAACCTTAATATTTGATATTTACTTTAATCATAATAATGGAACTAATAATAATAAATAATTTAATAATGATGATAATATTAATAATTCTAATAAACATATTAATAATATTAATAATTATTAATTTTAATAAGTTTATGAATAATAATTAATAAGAATGATAATAATAATATTGTTAATGATACCTATAACAAATTGTATTATTTTCTTTGAACATTTATGATAGTAATGATTTTAAATAATAATAGAAATTATAAATATTAATAATCTTAATCAAAATTTTATTACAAAAATCATTATATTTATAATACTTATCAATAATTATAATATAATACATAATTATTATAGTATCTGATAATATATAAATTACAATTTATAATATATACGTAAAACTAATACTAATATTGATATTAGTTTTAGTATTAATAATGAAAGTAATAATAAAATTAGTATAACGACTATATTCTTGACTTGTGTTTACGTTTAATATATACAATTTATTAATTATGTAATATTTAATAATTATATATAATAACTTACATTTATATATATGTATATATATTTTATTACATATTTAATTTCAAATAAATTGTTCGTGAATCGTCGAGCATAGTCAAAGGGTAACTGATTATCCGAATAAAGATTTCAAACTTTCTAGACTCAACATTACAGATTTTTGCTTATCGTGTGGGAAACATATAAAGTTCAAAGTTTAAATTTGTTCGGAAATTTCCAGGTCATTACAGTTACTTTAAACTTTGCCTGACATATCCCGCAAAGTCCTCCGTAATCTACGAAATCTTTTGATCTATATATATATATATATATATATATATATATATATATATATATATATATATATATATATATATATATATATATATGTATATTCTATGTAATTAGAATACCATCCGTTAGCCAAAATCATTTCATATCGAAAAAAAAATCCTTTATCCAATCGTTCGAAATGGAATTCGTCATCAGTTCAAGTCACTCAGATTCCGAAATGGAATCTCATTCAAGCTCAGAAGGCAGTGTGACCGGAATAGATCAACCAATCAGTCATCACCTATTCTGGATGAATTGGGGATGGGTTCGTAGCCTCCTCAATCATTGGAGAAAAGAAGAAGGTGATCCCTTCCATCCACCACATTGCCCTCTTGACGAAAAACCTGAAGTACTTACCGGCGAACCTGTCCAAAACACCATCTTCTCGCTCATTTCCAGAGTATCTCGTCACGATTATATATTACATCAAATTTTAGATTTTATTTATCTGCTCGTCCGAACCGACAATCACCCCGGTGTAATAGAAGAAGTCAACGAGCTTCGCGCTCGGGTAGTGGCTTTGGAGAATATGGTGCAGAGATTACAAACACCAGCAGCAGCATCAGCAGCATAACTGTAGTGACCCGAACTTTTCCATGTTTATATATATATTAAATGAAATTGTTATTTACATGATTAAGTGTTTCCAACATGTTAAGCAATCAAACTTGTTAAGACTTGATTAATTGAAATAGGTTTCATATAGACAATTGACCACCCAAGTTGACCGGCGATTCACGAACGTTAAAACTTGTAAAAACTATACGATGACATATATATATGGTTATATATATAGTTAACATGATTTTATTATAATTATGTATCTCATTAGGTATTTTAACAATGAGTTATATACATAAAAAATGAGACTATTAATTTAAGAAACTCGAAATCG
Organism: Rutidosis leptorrhynchoides; assembly: GCF_046630445.1. Taxonomy (NCBI): domain Eukaryota; kingdom Viridiplantae; phylum Streptophyta; class Magnoliopsida; order Asterales; family Asteraceae; genus Rutidosis; species Rutidosis leptorrhynchoides. The sequence continues at coordinate 147,776,551 of NC_092343.1, forward strand.
ATATATATATAACGATTATCGTTATAACAACGTCTTACTAGGTACATATGAATCATATTAAGATACTGATACACTTGGTTAATTATGTTAAATGATAAGTAAATATATTATTAAGTGTATTAACAATGAAATACATATGTAAAAATAAGACTACTAACTTAATGATTTCGAAACGAGACATATATGTAACGATTATCGTTGTAACGACATTTAACTGTATATATATCATAATAAGATATATTATATATCATAATATCATGATAATATAACAATTTATCATCTCATTTGTTATAATAAACAATGGGTTAACAACATTCAACAAGATCGTTAACCTAAAGGTTTCAAAACAACATTTACATGTAACGACTAACGATGACTTAACGACTCAGTTAAAATGTATATACATGTAGTGTTTTAATATGTATTCATACACTTTTGAAAGACTTCAAGACACTTATCAAAATACTTCTACTTAACAAAAATGCTTACAATTACATCCTCGTTCAGTTTCATCAACAATTCTACTCGTATGCACCCGTATTCGTACTCGTACAATACACAGCTTTTAGATGTATGTACTATTGGTATATACACTCCAATGATCAGCTCTTAGCAGCCCATGTGAGTCACCTAACACATGTGGGAACCATCATTTGGCAACTAGCATGAAATATCTCATAAAATTACAAAAATATGAGTAATCATTCATGACTTATTTACATGAAAACAAAATTACATATCCTTTATATCTAATCCATACACCAACGACCAAAAACACCTACAAACACTTTCATTCTTCAATTTTATTCATCTAATTGATCTCTTTCAAGTTCTATCTTCAAGTTCTAAGTGTTCTTCATAAATTCCAAAAGTTCTAGTTTCATAAAATCAAGAATACTTCCAAGATTGCAAGTTTACTTCCAAGTTTTCTAAATCCATTCCAAGTAATCATCCAAGATCAAGAAACATTTGTTACTTACAGTAGTTTATCTTTCTAATACAAGGTAATAATCATATTCAAACTTTAATTCAATTTCTATAACTATAACAATCTTATTTCGAGTGGAAATCTTACTTGAAATTGTTTTCGTGTCATGATTCTGCTTCAAGAACTTTCAAGCCATCCAAGGATCCTTTGAAGCTAGATCTATTTTTCTCATTTTTATTAGGTTTATCCAAGGAACTTGAGGTAGTAATTATGTTCATAACATCATTCTATTCATACATATAAAGCTATCTTATTCGAAGGTTTAAACTTGTAATCACTAGAACGTAGTTTAGTTAATTCTAAACTTGTTCGCAAATAAAAGTTAATCCTTCTAACTTGACTTTTAAAATCAACTAAACACATGTTCTATATCTATATGATATGCTAACTTAATGATTTAAAACCTGGAAACACGAAAAACACCGTAAAACCGGATTTACACCGTCGTAGTAACACCGCGTGCTATTTTGGGTTAGTTAATTAAAAACTATGATAAACTTTGATTTAAAAGTTTTTATTCTGGGAAAATAATTTTTATTATGAACATGAAACTATATCCAAAAATTATGGTAAAACTCAATGTGGAAGTATGTTTTCTAAAATGGTCATCTAGACGTCGTTCTTTCGACTTAAATGACTACCTTTACAAAAACGACTTGTAACTTATTTTTCTGACTATAAACTTATACTTTTTCTGTTTAGATTCATAAAATAGAGTTCAATATGAAACCATAGCAATTTGATTCACTCAAAACGGATTTAAAATGAAAAAGTTATGGGAAAAACAAGATTGGATAATTTTTCTCATTTTAGCTACGTGAAAATTGGTAACAAATCTATTCCAACCATAATTTAATCAACTTGTATTGTATATTATGTAATCTTGAGATACCATAGACACGTATACAATGTTTCGACCTATCATGTCGACACATCTATATATATTTCAGAACAACCATAGACACTCTATATGTGAATGTTGGAGTTAGCTATACAGGGTTGAGGTTGATTCCAAAATATATATAGTTTGAGTTGTGATCAATACTGAGATACGTATACACTGGGTCGTGGATTGATTCAAGATAATATTTATCGATTTATTTCTGTACATCTAACTGTGGACAACTAGTTGTAGGTTACTAACGAGGACAGCTGACTTAATAAACTTAAAACATCAAAATACATTAAAAGTGTTGTAAATAAATTTTGAACATACTTTGATATATATGTATATATTGTTATAGGTTCGTGAATCAACCAGTGGCCAAGTCTTACTTCCCGACGAAGTAAAAATCTATGAAAGTGAGTTATAGTCCCACTTTTAAAATCTAATATTTTTAGGATGAGAATACATGCAGGTTTTATAAATGATTTACAAAATAGACACAAGTACGTGAAACTACATTCTATGGTTGAATTATCGAAATCGAATATGCCCCTTTTTATTAAGTCTGGTAATCTAAGAATTAGGGAACAGACACCCTAATTGACGCGAATCCTAAAGATAGATCTATTGGGCCTAACAAACCCCATCCAAAGTACCGGATGCTTTAGTACTTCGAAATTTATATCATATCCGAAGGGTGTCCCGGAATGATGGGAATATTCTTATATATGCATCTTGTTAATGTCGGTTACCAGGTGTTCACCATATGAATGATTTTTATCTCTATGTATGGGATGTGTATTGAAATATGAAATCTTGTGGTCTATTGTTACGATTTGATATATATAGGTTAAACCTATAACTCACCAACATTTTTGTTGACGTTTAAAGCATGTTTATTCTCATGTGAATACTAAGAGCTTCCGCTATTGCATACTAAAATAAGGACAAGATTTGGAGTTCATGTTTGTATGATATTGTGTAAAAACTGCATTCAAGAAACTGATTTCGATGTAACATATTTGTATTGTAAACCATTATGTAATGGTCGTGTGTAAACAGGATATTTTAGATTATCATTATTTGATAATCTACGTAAAGCTTTTTAAACCTTTATTTATGAAATAAAGGTTATGGTTTGTTTTAAAAATGAATGTAGTCTTTGAAAAACGTCTCATATAGAGGTCAAAACCTCGCAACGAAATCAATTAATATGGAACGTTTTTAATCAATAAGAACGGGACATTTCAGTTGGTATCAGAGCGTTGGTCTTAGAGAACCAGAAAATTTGCATTAGTGTGTCTTATCGAGTTTGTTAGAATGCATTAGTGAATCTGGACTTCGACCGTGTTTTCTTTAAAAATGATTGCTTAACATTTTTGTTGGAAACTATATATTATTAACATGTATATATTATGTGATATATTAATCTCTTAACATGTTTGATATTGTGTGATAGATGTCTACCTCTAGCACAAATCCCATTGACTCACCTAATAATAACGAAGATTCGAATATATATTGGACTGATTCACAAGTTCCCGAAGAAGAACCGGAAGAAGAATCAGAACCGGAAGAAGAATCAGAACCGGAAGAGGAGGAACCGGAGGAGGAAATAGAACTGGTGGGGAAAATAATAAAACGGTTAAGTAAAAGAAAATCTTCAACCAACCGACCAAGGTTAATTATGGTCAATGGTGTTTCCGCCAAGGAAGCAAAATATTGGGAGGATTACCAATTCTCTGATGAATCGGATTCCGACTAGAATTCCAATGATGTTATAGAAATTACCCCAACTGAATTTAAAAAGGCAAAAGAAAATAATAAGGAAAAGGGCATAAAAATAGAGAAATCTAATTCCAACCCCGATGAACTTTATATGTATCGTCAACCCCCGAAGTCCTTAAGTTGTAACAATGACCCGGGAACCTCTAAACCACCAGGTTTTTCTAAACCGTTGTGGAAAACGACAGCTCGTATTAGGGGAACATCATATATCCCTAGAAACTTGGCAAAACGAACCAAAACCGAAGAAGAAGAAACGAGCGAGTCGGAATAAGATAGTTGTATTCGTGTGGTGTAATATATGTAACATAGTGTGCTTATGCTTTATGATATATGTAAAAATTGCTTATATTAATAAGTATTTTTTTATGAATCTAACTCTTGTCTATTTTACAGTATAAAAACACAAAATGGATAGACAACCCAATATTTTAATAGACCTACCCGGAGACATGATTGATGAAATCTTGTCTAGAGTCGGTCAGAATTCTTCGGCACAACTATTTACGGTGAAATCAGTTTGTAAGACATTCGAAGAACGTTCCAAGAATGTCTTGGTTTATAAGAGACTTTCGTTTGAAAGATGGGGGATATCACATTGGGAAACCCATAAGTTACGTTGTGTTTACTTTGACGCATATATTGCGGGGAACCCAAATGCTATTTTACGCAACGGGTTAAGAAATTATTTTGACTCAATGTATCCGAATATAGGACTTCATGATTTAGAAAAAGCGGCTAACATGCAACATAAAGAAGCATGCTATGCTTACGGGTTAGTAATGTTCGCTTCTCACCAAAGTGAGAACAAGAACATCGGGCTACAACTATTAAACAAAACGTTCCCACAAGTGACGGAGTCGGTAATTGGGGTAAGAAATGAGGTTTTTAGGTTATTACGAGACTGTTGGTCATTACGTAACCCTCGTCCCTTTGACGACGTTACAACACGCTGTCTTATCAATGGCCATAACGGTTATGTTCCACAAGACCATGGATGGGAAGTAGTCCTAGTAAAACCAGAATGCATGACTTGTTTCTGGATGTATGAATTACGTGTCTTTATTGCCTTTGCTGAACGACTTGTGTACTAGCAAGAATTATCTTCACAACTATCTTGTATCAAAGTTATTGTGTGCTATATTTCATGCTTTATGTAAAATAAGCGGTATTGTAAGTTTGTAAAATATTGTATAAAAGTTTGAACGCGAAATATTATTATAATCAGTTTTTCATATAGAATTGTAGTAGTTGAATTGTATATTAGCTACTAAGTATGAACTTAACGGGTAGGTACTACCCGAATTTAAACTTATAAAACGCTAATATGAAGAAAAAGCTTTTATAAATGAGTTCATATTATGCTACGAAATACTATTAACTACTCTTAATATTCTGTATGATTAACTTGTTCCATTTGACTATTTTGAAGGAAATGGCACCGACTACTCGACACACCGTGAATATGAATGAAGAGGAATTCCGTACTTTTCTAGCTTCAAACATAGCCGCAGTACAGGCTGCGCTACATACCAACAATAACCTTGGATCTAGCAGTACAGGAAATCGTGTAGGATGCACCTACAAAGAATTCACTGCCTACAAACCTTTGGAATTTGATGGAACCGAAGGACTGATCGGATTGAAACGGTGGACCGAGAAGGTCGAATCGGTGTTTGCCATAAGTAAGTGTACTGAAGAGGACAAAGTGCAGTACGCTACGCATTCCTTCACAGGTTCTGCGTTAACATGGTGGAATACCTATCTAGAGCAAGTGGGACAAGATGATGCGTACGCACTACCGTGGTCAGCATTCAAGCACTTGATGAACGAGAAGTACCGTCCCAGAACCGAGGTCAATAAGCTCAAGACAGAACTTAGAGGGTTACGAACCCAAGGATTTGATATTACCACGTACGAAAGACGATCACAGAATTGTGCCTATTGTGACAACCCGAAAATTTCCAACCAAATTTAAACTTTAATCTTTATATGTTTCCGACACGATAAGCAATATTTGTTAAGTTAAATTTCAAGAATTTTAAACTATGTTCATACATTCATTCAACCTCGACCAAGTTCCAACGATTCACGAACCATTAAACGAATATGATTATATATGTATATGTGTATATATATATTATAACTTGAAACGTAAACAAAATATTAGATTAAATACTTTATATGATTGTATCTGTTTCAAAATGTTTATCAATGGAATTAGAAGATAAGATCAAATGATTGAATTATCAGATATATTGAATTATGATTACAAGTCTCTGTTGAAAGGCCCACGTTGATTTGAGAAATCTTTCCATTTTAACAATATTCGAAAAATGGTAAAGTGATTTATAAATAAGATCAAATTGTCAATCATTGAGAACTAGACAAAGGATAGTGGAAGATTGAATCTCATAAAGACTCGATTGATCTATTTAGTTTCAAACGTACAAAAACGTTTTCAGTTTAAAAAGAACTTTATTATTAAAACGTATATAACTTTTATAAATATCTAGAACCACTTTTGACAACTCATTACTTAACTAGTATGATAAAGATAACGATATTTATATTTTATTTTATACATATAACGATTTAAATTAATATTATATATATTTATACGCGTATTATACGTACATAGTTTTATATTTTTACTATACTTAAATTTTACCTTTACTTTATTTTTACTTTACTTTAACTTTAATAATTTACTTTAATAATTCATACTTTAATAATTCACTTTAATAATTCATACTTTAATAATTTACTTTAATAATTCATTCTTTAATAATTCACTTTAATAATTCATACTTTAATAATTCACTTTAATAATTCATACTTTAATAATTCACTTTAATAATTCAAAAATCTATTATAAATAGAATTCAATAGGTTTCATTATTTCATAGAAACTTGAAAAATATTTTTCTCTAAACTCTCTCAATCGATTTACATATATATATTTACTCTGTATTATTTCAAGATATTATTAATATACATAAAATATTACGACGGAGTGCTGTTCGAGTGATTTTGAAATTGTTTTTCGAGTGGGATAGGATTAAGGAAATTATGGGTTATAGCTATGGAGGTGATTGAGTATGGTTCATGGGTATGCTCGTGAGGTCAATATAGTGTTTATCATTTCCATTGCGTCTACGTACCTTTCCTGCAATATTGAATCTCAATATTGATACGTTCGTGAATCCGAGGCCAACCTTGCACTTGTTCAATGACGTTATATGTATTTTTACTACGAAATACAGTATGGTGAGTTTCATTTGCCTTTTTACTCTTTATATTTTTGGGACTGAGAATACATGCGCTTTTATAAATGTTTGACGAAATAGACACAAGTAATTGAAACTACATTCTATGGTTGAATTATCGAAATCGAATATGCCCCATTTTATTAAAGTCTGGTAATCTAAGAATTAGGGAACAGACACCCTAATTGACGCGAATCCTAAAGATAGATCTATTGGGCCTAACAAACCCCATCCAAAGTACCGGATGCTTTAGTACTTCGAAATTTATATCATGTTCGAAGGAGGATCCCGGAATGATAGGGGATATTCTTATATGTATCTAGTTAATGTCGGTTACCAGGTGTTCACCATATGAATGATTATTTTTGTCTCTATGCATGGGACGTATATTTATGAGAACTGGAAATGAAATTCTTGTGGTCTATTAAAATGATGGAAATAAATGATTATGATAAACTAATGAACTCACCAACCTTTTGGTTGACACTTTAAAGCATGTTTATTCTCAGGTGTTAAAGAAATCTTCCGCTGTGCATTTGCTCATTTTAAAGATATTACTTGGAGTCTTTCATAGCATATTTCGAAGAACGTTGCATTCGAGTCATTGAGTTCATCAAAGATTATTATTAAATCAATTTATAGTTGGATAGTGGATATTATGAAATGGTATGCATGCCTGTCAATTTTCGATGTAAAGAAAGATTGTCTTTTAAAAACGAATGCAATGTTTGTAAAATGTATCATATAGAGGTCAAATACCTCGCAATGTAATCAACTATTGTGAATCGTTTATAATGTATATGAACGGGTCCTTTCAGCTGGTATCAGAGCGGTGGTCTTAGCGAACCAGGTCTGCATTAGTGTGTCTAACTGATAAGTCGATAGGATGCATTAGTGAGTCTGGACTTCGACCGTGTCTGCATGTCAAAAGTTTTGCTTATCATTTTGTGTCGAAAATTAATTACTTATCATCCTCAGGAAATTACCTGCTTATCATTTTTAGTCTAAGACACGTCTTGCTGCATTGATTGCATGAATAGTGTATAGACAAAAATTCATATCTTAGCATATCTGCTAAATCATATCTTATCGTATCTGTTACTTTAAACTTTGCCTGACATATCCTGCAAAGTCCTCCGTAATCTACGAAATCTTTTGATCTATATATATATATATATATATATATATATATATATATATATATATATATATATATATATATATATATATATATATATATTCTATGTAATTAGAATACCATCCGTTAGCCAAAATCATTTCAAAAAAAAAAAAAAATTCCTTTATCCAATCGTACGAAATGGAATTCGTCATCAGTTCAAGTCACTCAGATTCCGAAATGGAATCCCATTCAAGCTCCGAAAGCAGTGTGACCGGAATAGATCAACCAATCAGTCATCACCTATTCTGGATGAATTGGGGATGGGTTTGTAGCCTCCTCAATCATTGGAGACAAGAAGAAGGTGATCTCTTCCATCCACCACATTGCCCTCTTGACGAAGAACCTGAAGCACTTACCGGCGAACCTGCCCGAAACACCATGTTCTCGCTCATTTCCCGAGTATCTCGTCACGATTATATATTACATCAAATTTTAGATTTTATTTATCCGCTCGTCCGAATCGACAATCACCCCGGTGTAATAGAAGAAGTCAACGAGCTTCGCGCTCGGGTAGTGGCTTTGGAGAATATGGTGCAGAGATTACAAACACCAGCAGCAGCATCAGCAGCATAACCAGTACCACCATCATCAACGCCAATAGTACCATTACCACCTCCAACCACAACCGCGTCGTAAACCTCAACTTCACAATCTGTCCCACGAGCATCAACGTCATACGCACCATAGATACCAAGGAGTACCAACAACAATAACTGACGAAGTATTAATTCATAACTTCATTGGAGAAACATTCTGCGGCGATTATGTAATCTCTAAAGTCTTAGAGAATATCTAATCTAGCCCTAACCATAAATCAGTTAAGCGAACCAAAAATGATAGAAGGAAGAGTAGAAACCCTGACAAAAATGGTGTGTGATTAACAAGCTAAACTTGCTTTACCAACAGCATCAGCAGTACCTTCAGAGTTACCAGCATCGTCAGTACAGTCAACATCCGAATCAACAACACCGATAACATCACAAACTCCGTCAGTTCAAGAATCACTGTGGACATCATTACGAATCAATAACGTGTATATTATATCAACGAGTTATGAAGAATTAACTCATTCCCTCTCAAGAAATTATATGTATATATATATATATATATATATATATATATATATATATATATATATATATATATATATATATATATATATATATATATATATATATATATATATATATATATATATATATATTTTGAAATAAATCTTTCCGTGCTAAACTATTGTGTGTGAATCTTAACTACTCGGTTAATTCATATTACAAATATGCAATAATGTACGTCCTTCGACCGCAACTTAACCAGCGTTAACTACAATCTCTGTCGCAATTCAACAAATTTCAATTCATAATAAATCAAGTATATATTTGATTTTACACTTTCTTCATCGATGTACCCGAAACTTTTCAGATAACATCATTCGTTTTGCGAAATTCACAAGAATTCCACGAACCGAACATCATACATCAACAAATAACGAAGTATTGATTCATAATTTCAATGTCATTAAAGAAATACTGCGTAAAAGTTATGTACTTTTTAAAGCCTTTAGGGATTATTAAATTCTAGTATCAACCGTAAATCAAATGAGTTTAATTTAACATTAACTCATTAAATCTATGTTACATCTGAAGAAAATATACATATATATATTTTCATAAAGACTGTAATAAAATTCTTTTGTACAAAATATTAATTGTGAAATTTTTTTTTAACGGGTAGGTAATACCCGAGAGATATATAAATTCACAAATAATATATTACATTCTTCGAATCTGATTCAGCAAATTATCCATTATACTCCCTACTTTCACAACAATATACATTCTTTTATAGAAATCAAAACAACCATACTCATTCAAAATTTAATTACATATTCTGATTTTGAAATCTCAAAATTCAACTCGAGATACGACCAAAATCATCACTCTTAGATCCTTACATCTTTCACAAGCTATATTTTGACTTCAAAACTGTGTTAGAACATCAAATGTATGTTAACGATTACAGTCTGTGTTCAAACCCTTCGAAAATTTCTGAAGACACTTCGAATGATGAGCAATCGAGATGATGATCCAACCACATGTTACCCACTGTTATGTACCCGAAAAACTCTTGAAACCAAAGTAAAAGTTTAAACAACGTATCCGCGTCAGATTCTTTGGCATTTATTAGTAAAAATAACTTTGCGACTCCTATTCAATGTAGCCAGTTTTGTCACAGCTCCAGCAAGTCAACTTCGACTTTTCAGTCAGACTAACCTTATTATAACCTTGAGATATACACCATCGTTACCAGGGAACCTTTTACATTCCACCACATTATTAGCAGATGTACCAACAACTTCATTACCCTTTGACTTTAGCCTCTCCAAAAAGTCATTATAATTATTTATTGAAACCCCATCATTTACTCATTCGCATCTTGTAATGAGAATTGCCATACGAATCATTGGGAATTAGCAATCAAGTATTTTGAAATCTCACAGCATGTCTACGCCAACAGTTATATGTGTATATATAACGTCTATCTTCTGGACTTAATTTGAATGTGAAGTTTCTGAAAAACACTCCGAACTAAGAATTGGTTCTCCGAAAATGGAAAAAAATGCTGATGAAGCAACAAAAACTAAAAACAACTTTAAACGGTAAAAGCTGAATGATAATGATGAAGTGTGCTGGCAAAGCGCAGAAAAAGAGAAGTTTTGGAACTGGAAAACGGATTGAGCAAAGTAGGAAGGAGGCTTTGGACAAATTACAAAGACTGAACCTGACTTCAAAGGATCCAAATGATTCAGTACCTGCTGAAGTCATTAACGAATACCTTGCTCCTGACTCTAAACTCCTGCGAACAATATTCTTCATCATCCTCTGATATTAGAAATTCTAAAATATCATCATATCTTTCATTATAAATATCCTCCATATTTCTGAAGATATTTTCTTAATTTTTCTTATTTGAAATCATTTACCTCTTCGCGCTATTTGTATTACATCATAAAAGAAACTATTTTAGTTTCTAAATTCTGAAACATTCAAGTTTAAAATAGGAATATTTTGAAGTAGTGTTGGGAACTGAAGCATGAATTAGTATAATATAATGACACTTGATCAATGTGATTATATTACAGTAACTCATGCTGAGTTTCTAAATAGAACGTGATGATTCACAGATAATAACATCATCATGTGCCATGTTATACGACTCTTTTATTCTATTTAACCTCTAAAATATCAAGAAAATATTTCTTGATGATTCGGCCTTTTCCAAGGTATTCTAGTAATTTGACAAGTCAAGATCGTGCCATCACAATTTCCTTCCTAGAACATTAACAATGTTCATTCTGAAATTCATATCTGTGAATTCTGGACCATTACAAGCGGTGCTTAATCGCAAGAAGAAGAAACGAAAGGACAAAACTCCAAAATAGAAATTGGGGTATAAATTGCAGTAAATAAAAGAGAGCATTAATTGTGAATGATAATGATTATAGAAGACAGAAGCAGAGACTTTGAAATATAAGGGAACATATAAAGCTCAACGACAAACCAGAAATTATAAACCATATATATCGATGCATATAGCAATATAAAGACACGGAAGAACTAGAAACACTATAAACCCAAGAGTATAGTAGAAGTAAATAGATTCTTCCAGCGGTAGATGAAAAAAAAGAAGAATGACCGATATGAAATTTAGAAGTATATCGAGAATCAGAACTGGATGGAGCATATTGATGAATACTTTAAAATATGAGTTGATGGGGAAAGAATAGAAGGTGATGAAACATGACTAGGAACTTAGAAATCAACAGATTTAACTCACACAATGGCAGAATAAGTGAATCAAACCCTCTAGTGAATAGGTTAAGTTTTTTTTGATTAATTTAGTCAAACCACAACTAAATCAAGTGTGATTAGATCAACACCTAGAGCTATTATTCACCACCTGGGTGATTTGGACTGAGAGAGAATCGAAGGAGCTAACTAGATCTAAGTGTGTGTAACAAATGAGAGGCTTAACCTAAAATGAAGAACATAAGACTTTATATACCCCTGCTGTTGACACACCCATACGATTCATTCATCACACGTACGAGTTGGCTTCATCAACCGTACGGGTGATCACTCACTCGTGTCTTATCATTTAGGTTGTAATTGTGACTTAGCTCAGCATCAACCATGCGTATGAGCCTGTCAGCCGTACTAGTGAGGCTTCACTCGTACGTCTAACTAAGTTTAACATAGTCAAACATCTAAATCTCTTTCCTGCAATTCCTGTAACCACATACAAACACGTATAGGATAATAACGAGCAATCATGGTGGCCTGTAAACTGTTGTACCTGCAATGGACGTGGGTAGATGTCTAGGGACTTGCATAAAATGCATCAACAGAAGGTGTGAGTTGTAAGGAAACGAAGGAGGTGAATTTATAAGAAAATCTCTGACAGAACAATTAAAATGGACGATCGCATTTAAAGCGGATCCTAATTCCCTTGATTACCGGAGAGTCAAATCTTATTAAGAAGATTTTCTTCAAATCCCTTGAAATCTGGGAATCAATCATATCTACGTCAAATGATAAGATGAATCTACACTTACTCATTTCACTCTTCTATGTTAGCTTCATTCGTACTCTTCATATAAATGGATTGTTTATCCAAATTATTCGCTGATGATAAAACTCTAATTTTTAGCCCGTATGCATCATGAAAACATACTTATTATCATTCACGACCTTTCCACTCAAATTTCGGGACGAAATTTCTTTAACGGGTAGGTACTGTGACAACCCGAAAATTTCCAACCAAATTTAAACTTTAATCTTTATATGTTTCCGACACGATAAGCAATATTTGTTAAGTTAAATTTCAAGAATTTTAAACTATGTTCATACATTCATTCAACCTCGACCAAGTTCCAACGATTCACGAACCATTAAACGAATATGATTATATATGTATATGTGTATATATATATTATAACTTAAAACGTAAACAAAATATTAGATTAAATACTTTATATGATTGTATCTGTTTCAAAATGTTTATCAATGGAATTAGAAGATAAGATCAAATGATTGAATTATCAGATATATTGAATTATGATTACAAGTCTCTGTTGAAAGGCCCACGTTGATTTGAGAAATCTTTCCATTTTAACAATATTCGAAAAATGGTAAAGAGATTTATAAATAAGAACAAATTGTCAATCATTGAGAACTAGACAAAGGATAGTGGAAGATTGAATCTCATAAAGACTCGATTGATCTATTTAGTTTCAAACGTACAAAAACGTTTTCAGTTTAAAAAGAACTTTATTATTAAAACGTATATAACTTTTATAAATATCTAGAACCACTTTTGACAACTCATTACTTAACTAGTATGATAAAGATAACGATATTTATATTTTATTTTATACATATAACGATTTAAATTAATATTATATATATTTATACGCATATTATACGTACATAGTTTTATACTTTTACTATACTTAAATTTTACCTTTACTTTATTTTTACTTTACTTTAACTTTAATAATTCACTTTAATAATTCATACTTTAATAATTCACTTTAATAATTCATACTTTAATAATTTACTTTAATAATTCATTCTTTAATAATTCACTTTAATAATTCATACTTTAATAATTCACTTTAATAATTCATACTTTAATAATTCACTTTAATAATTCAAAAATCTATTATAAATAGAATTCAATAGGTTTCATTATTTCATAGAAACTTGAAAAATATTTTTCTCTAAACTCTCTCAATCGATTTACATATATATATTTACTCCGTATTATTTCAAGATATTATTAATATACATAAAATATTACGACGGAGTGCTGTTCGAGTGATTTTGAAATTGTTTTTCGAGTGGGATAGGATTAAGGAAATTATGGGTTATAGCTATGGAGGTGATTGAGTATGGTTCATGGGTATGCTCGTTAGGTCAATATAGTGTTTATCATTTCCGTTGCTTCTACGTACCTTTCCTGCAATATTGAATCTCAATATTGATACGTTCGTGAATCCGAGGCCAACCTTGCACTTGTTCAATGACGTTATATGTATTTTTACTACGAAATACAGTATGGTGAGTTTCATTTGCCTTTTTACTCTTTATATTTTTGGGACTGAGAATACATGCGCTTTTATAAATGTTTGACGAAATAGACACAAGTAATTGAAACTACATTCTATGGTTGAATTATCGAAATCGAATATGCCCCATTTTATTAAAGTCTGGTAATCTAAGAATTAGGGAACAGACACCCTAATTGACGCGAATCCTAAAGATAGATCTATTGGGCCTAACAAACCCCATCCAAAGTACCGGATGCTTTAGTACTTCGAAATTTATATCATGTTCGAAGGAGGATCCCGGAATGATAGGGGATATTCTTATATGTATCTAGTTAATGTCGGTTACCAGGTGTTCACCATATGAATGATTATTTTTGTCTCTATGCATGGGATGTATATTTATGAGAACTGGAAATGAAATTCTTGTGGTCTATTAAAATGATGGAAATAAATGATTATGATAAACTAATGAACTCACCAACCTTTTGGTTGACACTTTAAAGCATGTTTATTCTCAGGTGTTAAAGAAATCTTCCGCTGTGCATTTGCTCATTTTAAAGATATTACTTGGAGTCTTTCATAGCATATTTCGAAGAACGTTGCATTCGAGTCATTGAGTTCATCAAAGATTATTATTAAATCAATTTATAGTTGGATAGTGGATATTATGAAATGGTATGCATGCCTGTCAATTTTCGATGTAAAGAAAGATTGTCTTTTAAAAACGAATGCAATGTTTGTAAAATGTATCATATAGAGGTCAAATACCTCGCAATGTAATCAACTATTGTGAATCGTTTATAATGTATATGAACGGGTCCTTTCACCTATTGTGTCCGGGAGCGTTCGAAGATGAGGAAGAGAAGATCGACGCGTTTGTGAAAGGATTACCGGAAGGAATCCAAGAAGATATAAGTTCACACGAGCCCGCCTCCATACAACAGGCATGTAGAATGGCTCACAAACTAGTGAACCAGATTGAGGAAAGAATTAAAGAACAGACGGCTGAAGAGACCAATGTGAAGCAAGTCAAAAGAAAGTGGGAGGAAAACGGTGATAAGAATCACCAATACAACAACAACAACAACAATTACAATAATAATCACAACAATTATCCCAACAATCGCAACATCAATCGCAACTACAACAAACAGCCCAACAACAACAACAACAACAACAACAACAACAACAACAACAACAACAACAACAACAACAACAACAACAACAACAACAACAACAACAACAACAACAACAACAACAACAACAACAACAACAACAACAACAACAACAACAACAACAACAACAACTACAACAATCATCCCAACATCAATAATAACCGCAACAACAACAACAATCAGAAGCAGCTATGCCAAAGGTGTGAAAAGTATCACTCGGGGTTCTGCACCAAATTTTGCAACAAGTGTAAAAGAAATGGTCATAGCGCGGTGAAGTGTGAGGTCTACGGACCAGGGGTTAACAGAACGAAAGGAACAAATGGTGTCGGAATGAGTAATGGCGGAGCAAGTAGTGTCGTAGCAAGTTATGCCAATGTAGTTTGTTATAAATGTGGAAAACCGGGCCACATTATTAGAAATTGCCCGAACCAGGAGAACACGAATGGACAAGGCCGCGGAAGAGTTTTCAATATTAATGCGGCCGAGGCACAGGAAGACCCGGAGCTTGTTACGGGTACGTTTCTTATTGACAATAAATCTGCTTAAGTTTTATTTAATTCGGGTGCGAATAGAAGCTATATGAGTAGAGATTTTTGTGCTAAATTAAGTTGTCCATTGACGCCGTTGGATAGTAAATTTTTACTCGAATTAGCAAACGGTAAATTAATTTCAGCAGAAAATATATGCCGGAATCGAGAAATTAAACTGGGTAGCGAAATATTTAAGATTGATTTGATACCAGTAGAGTTAGGGAGTTTTGATGTAATAGTTGGGATGGACTGGCTGAAGAAGGTGAAAGCAGAGATCGTATGTTATAAAAATGCAATTCGCATTGTACGAGAAGAAGGAGAACCCTTAATGGTGTACGGAGAAAAGGGCAACATGAAGCTACATCTTATTAGTAATTTGAAGGCACAAAAACTAATAAGAAAAGGTTGCTATGATGTTCTAGCACACGTCGAGAAAGTACAAACTTAAGAAAAGAGCATCAATGATGTTCCCGTCGCAAAAGAATTTCCCGATGTATTTCCGAAAGAATTACCGGGACTACCTCCACATCGATCTGTTGAATTTCAAATAGATCTTGTACCAGGAGCTGCATCAATAGCTCGTGCTCCTTATAGACTCGCACCCAGCAAGATGAAAGAACTGCAAAGCCAACTGCAAGAACTATTAGAACGTGGTTTCATTCGACCAAGCACATCACCATGGGGAGCTCCTGTTTTGTTTGTCAAGAAGAAGGATGGTACATTTAGGTTGTGTATTGACTACAGAGAGTTGAACAAACTTACCATCAAAAACCGTTATCCACTGTCGAGGATTGACGACTTATTTAATCAACTACAAGGCTCGTCGATTTATTCAAAGATCGATTTACGTTCTGGATATCATCAAATGCGAGTAAAGGAGGATGATATTCCAAAAACTGCTTTTAGGACGTGTTATGGTCATTACGAGTTTATGGTTATGCCGTTTGGATTGACTAACGCACCAGCTGTGTTCTTGACAAGTTTGTCATTGTTTTTATCGATGACATACTTATTTACTCAAAGAATGATCAAGAGCACGAAGAACATTTGAGAAAAGTGCTAGAAGTATTGAGGAAAGAAAAACTGTACGCTAAGTTTTCAAAGTGTGCATTTTGGTTGGAAGAAGTTCAATTCCTCGGTCACATAGTTAACAAAGAAGGTATCCAGGTGGACCCGACAAAGATCGAAACCGTTAAAAAGTGGGAAACCCCAAAAACTCCGAAGCATATACGTCAATTTTTAGGATTGGCTGGTTACTACAGAAGATTCATCCAAGATTTCTCCAAAATAGCAAAACCCTTAACTACATTAACGCATAAAGGGAAGAAATTTGAATGGAAGGATGAACAAGAGGAGGCGTTTCAATTATTGAAGAAAAAGATAACTACGACACCTATATTGTCATTGCCTGAAGGGAATGATGATTTTGTGATTTATCGTGACGCATCAAAGCAAGGTCTCGGTTGTGTATTAATGCAACGAACGAAGGTGATTGCTTATGCGTCTAGAAAATTGAAGATTCACGAGCAAAATTATACGACGCATGATTTGGAATTAGGCGCGGTTGTTTTTGCATTAAAGACTTGGAGGCACTACTTATATGGGGTCAAAAGTATTATATATACCGACCACAAAAGTCTTCAACACATATTTAATCAGAAACAACTGAATATGAGGCAGCGTAGGTGGATTGAATTGTTGAATGTGTAATGACCCGGAATTTTCTGACCAAATTATACTTATGAGATTAATATTTACATAAATTAAACCATACCAACATGATAAGCAATCCAAATTGTTGAGACTTGTGTTTTTGAAAGAGTTTTACACAACGTTTGACCGTCCAATATGACCGATGATATCACGAACTATATAACATACGATAATTATACGTTTGTGTATATATATGTATTTATATATATTTAACATGATCTAAGGATGGTTTAACATCTCATTGTGTACTAATGACAATGAGTTATAAGTATATTTTGAAACTACTAATTTAAGTTTTCAAAACGATAACTATACGTAACATTCTTTGATATATACTTATAATCTATAATGCTTATAAATGTATCGTATATATAATGTATTTAATCACTTTTTAAGGACTTAAATACATAAAACAATATAAGTATATTCACAAAAGATAGCTATATTTGAATTCTCATTCCGTTTCCTCAAGATTTCTATACGTATATCTAGGGTATATGTACCCGTATCATACCCAGCTTCTATACGTATTTACTATTGGTATATACACATCAAATCAACATCCTAATCAACATTATTACTGCCCTAATTATGAGGTAACTAGGATTTGTCAAGTAGTATGAATTATTAGTAAGAAAACAAAATTAGGAATCCTTTTCTTTCTTTATAAACTAAAAACGTTTTTATAAATGAACACCATTTCTTCACTCCATTTTCTCATACCTACACCATCATTTCTCTCTCAAAATACTCCTAACTTCATACTTGATCATCTCCAAGCATTTTCTCCATCATTTAGCTTCAATTACAAGCCTTAAACACCATAAGAAAACTCTTTCAAGAACATATCAAAATAACCACCCATTTGAAGAAGTTTACTTCCAACCTTTTGATCTAACTCCACCACTCTTTGATTCCAAGATTATTTCTTATCTTTTGCAGTAACTTTGTCCAAGTAACTTGAGGTAGTAACCTTGTTCATAATCTTATTCAATTCATATTCATATAGCTATCTTATTTTGTGGTATAAAATTTTAACAACAAGAACATAGTTTGAATGATTTCAAACTTGTTCGCAAACTAAATAGATCCTTCTAAATTGACTTTTAAAACACTTCAAGACCTGTAATATATCATAATGATATGCTAACCTAACAAGATATAACTTGGTTTTACAAAGAACATCTTAAAAACTGAATCTACGTCGTCGGAGTGCAACCGGGGGCTGTTTTGGGTTGGATAATTAAAAACCATCTTGAACTTTGAATTGGAAGTTCATGTTCTGGAAAAATGATATTTCTTATGAATATGTTAACACATAAAAATTTCATGGTTTAACTCAAAGTGTAAGTATTTTTAGAAAAATGATCATTAAATGTTGTTTTTATGATGGAAAATGATCACTTTCATAAGTTTTACCAAAGTTTGACCTATAACCTATGATTTCAAATACAAACTAAGGTATTTTCAGTTCATATTCTTAAAATTTAACTCGATCCAAGGAAGTAGAAAGTTGAACCAACAAAAACGAAGTTGTAATGAAGAAACTACGACTAATTCAAGATTGGGTATCCGAAGCTAGTTTAGCTACGAAAATATTTAGAGAAAAAGTAAATTAATCATATCTTTTCTAATTAATATGATATTTTATATATAATTACTTATTATTTGATTTTATATATTTCAGGACCACCCGTAAACAACACGAGAAGATTAATCATAAGACCTCATGATTGTACGCAACACGTCATTTGACAACACGGTACTTTATGTACGCAACATGTCATTTGACAACATGGTACCATGGGTCGAGATTAATTCTGATCAATATGAATACGATGGGGTCTTTATTTATTTTATTTAAGCAACTAATTGTGGACCACTAACATCGGACTGCTAACTACGGACTAAGAAAATATTAAAAGTATTAAAAGTATATATATATGTAACGATTACTTAAAAAGAAAATATGTTGATATATTATATATATGGTTAGGTTCGTGATATCTATCGGAGACCAAGTCGAATTAAATACCTTCAAGGCAAAAGTGAGTTTCATTTGCTCCCTTTTTAATTGCTTTTGCAATATATATTTTTGGGCTGAGAATACATGCGCTGCTTTTATAAATGTTTACAAAATAGACACAAGTACTTAAAAATATATTCTACGTTGAGTTGTACCACTGGCATATTTCCCTGTAGCTTGGTAACTACTATTTACATGGGTATTGTAAACGCGAATCCTGTTGATAGATCTATCGGGCCTGACAACCCCAACCGGACTGGACGACCAGTATTCAACGGTTGCACAGTACTTCGTTTTGGTGACTACACTTGGTACGGTGTAGTGAGATTTCATAATAAAGGGAATATGAGACGTTGATTAAATGTTAAGTATGGTTACCAAGTGCTCAACCACTTAGAATGCTTTACATACACTTGCGAGTGTATTATTTTTATGATTATGAAATCTTGTGGTCTATTAACATATTGAAATGATTGTTATGATAAACCTATGAACTCACCAACCTTTTGGTTGACACTTTAAAGCATGTTTATTCTCAGGTACGAATTAAGTCTTCTGCTGTGCATTTGCTCAATATAAGGACATTACTTGGAGCCGATCATCGCAATGGGACCAAATGTTGATGACTTCGTCCAGGTGGATTAGGACGGGTCCTTTCAGTTGGTATCAGAGCGGTGGTCGTAGCGAACCAGGTCTTGCATTAGTGTGTCTAACTAGTAGTTGTTAGGATGCATTAATGAGTCTGGACTTCGACCGTGTCTACATGTCAAAAGTTTTGCTTATCATTTCTAGTCGGAAATCATCTGCTTATCATCCTTAGGAAATTACCTGCTTATCATTCATAAGTCTAGACACGTTTTACTGCATTTACTGCATTGATAGTGTATAGACGAATTCTTATCTTAGCATATCTGTTATTGCGAACTTTGACTGATATCTTTTCAAAGATTCTCTGTAATTTACGGGAATTTGGTATTATATAAACATATGTAAATTATGTATTGAAAAGTACCAAATCTAACTCCTATAATCTATTCCATACCAAAAATTCATTTTCCCCATTATACAAGATGGATTCCGCATCTAGTTCGAATTCTTCAGATTCCGACAGTTATGCCGATATGGATTTCCATTCGGGCTCCGAAAGCAGCGTCACCAGAATGGATCAACCAATTTCCCATCATCTATTCTGGATGAATTGGGGATGGGTTCGTAATATACTAAATCACTGGAGACAAGAAGAAGGTGATCCATTCCATCCACCAAATTGCCCCCTTGGCGATGAACCTGAAGTACTTACCGGCGAACCTATTCGAAACACCATTTTCTCTCTCATTTCTAGAGTATCTCATCACGATTATATACTATCCCATATTACAAATCTTGTTCATTCGCTCGCTCCAACAGCCAATCATCCCGGTGTACTAGCAGAAGTTAACGAACTTCGCGCTCGCGTGACGGCTTTGGAGAACATGGTGCGAAGGTTACAAACACCAGCAGCAGCACCAGCAGAAGCTCCAATAGCATAATCAGCACCACCATCAATAACATCAACAATTCCATCATCACCACTAACAAACAACATCCGCATCACACGTCTCGACATCATAATCTGTCCCACAAACATCAACATCATACACACCATAGATACCAAGGAGTACCAACAATAATGAACGATAAAGTATTGATCCATAACTTCATTGATATTCTGCGAAGAATATGTGGTTTCAAAAAGTTTTAGAGATTTCTTATTCTAGCTCAAACCGAAAAGCAAATGAGATTAATATCATATTAACTTATTAAATTCATGATTTCATCTGAAGAAAATATATATGTATATATGTTTTCATAAAGATTGTAATTAAAAGTTCTTTTGTACAAAATATTAATGGTGAATTTTTTTTTTAACGGGTAGATAATACCCGAGGAATAATTAGATTTCATCTTAATAAGTTACATTGTACATTCATCGAAGTTGATTCAACAGTCATTTACTATCCTACTTACAACCACCGATATACGTATCCGTTCACCGCAGAATAACCATTTTTATTCAATTTCATATTTGGATTTTGACTTCCCAGAATCCAACAAGTGGCATATGAAGAAAACATATGACAAAATAAAATCTGTTAGAAACAAACAAATTAACTATGAAAAATTTTGTTAAGAATCCACGCTAACTGTTCTAGCTAACTGTTCTTAGCTAACTGATTACATTTTATTTATCGCAGTTTATTTATCGCAATTTAATTATCGCATTTTTATTTATCGTCATTTAATTTCTGTAATTATTTTACGCACTTTAAATATCGGGACACGTATACAATGTTTTGACATATCATATCGACGCATCTATATATATTATTTGGAATCACCATAGACACTCTATATGCAGTAATGATCGAGTTCTCTATACAGGGTTGAGGTTGATTCTACAATAATATATATAGTTTGAGTTGTGATCGAGTCTGAGACGTATACGGGTCACGACACGTATTAATTAATTCGTATATTATATATTAAACTATATATGAATTATTGGACTGTTACTGTGGATTATCGACTGTGGACTAATGACATTGGACAATTAAAATGAATTAAAATATTGATTATAACATATGAAACTAAACATTTCTTCAAGATTGCCACTTGATTTCATCTTAAACCTCATTGTATCTCGACGATTACAATCAGCGTTCAAATCTATCATGATTCTTAAAAACACCTCAATCGAGAAGATAAACCAACCGCACTTCATCTACGGAAGAAAAGATTGATGCATATAGTTATGCACCTGAAAAACCCTCAGAAACTGAGTAAACGTTTGACACGTATCTGTTCTAGTTCCTCTGACATTGTTATTACCGAAGATCGTTTTGCAATCCCTTTCCAAAGTAGCTAATTTTGTCACAGCTCCAGCAAGTCAACACCGACTTTTCATCCGAAACAACTTTATTATAACCGCGATATATATGCGTACTCTTTATTGTTACTGGGGAACCTTTTATATTCCACAATATTACCATCAGCGATTAATCATTCTAAAAACACAATTCTCCTGAAACTACCTCGGTTTGATAACCGATGACCCAGATCAGTTAACTTTGAAAATGCTGACGAAGCAGCATGTTGTAGATGATCTTAATGGCCAAAAGTTTGATGATAAAGAAAGGAGTGTTAGGAACGTTCGATAGAAAATTTAGTACCGAAAAGCGGATTATGCGAAACTATGAAGAAAGTCGTGGACAAATCACAAAGAATAAGTTTGCCTTCAAAGAATCCAAATGATTCTGTGCCTGCTGAAATCGTTAGCAAACATCTTATTTCTCATTCTAAACCTTCACAGACAAATCTTCTTCATCATCCATTAATATTAGAAATTCTAAGATATTCTCGTATGTTCTATTATAAATATCCTCCATATTTCTGGCGATATTTTCACAACTATTCTTATCTGAGATCATTTATCTCTCCGTAATATCTGCAACATAAAAGAAACTGTGTTAGTTTTTAAATTCTGAAACCTTCGAGTTTAAAATATGAATGTTTTGAAGTAGTGTTGGGAACTGAAGCATGGATTAGTATAATATAATGACACTTGATCAACGTCATTATATTACAGTAAGTCATGCTGAGTTTCTAATGAAGTATGATGATTCACAGTACCGTCATCATGTACCATTTACACGACTCTTACATTCTATCTAATCTCTAAACATATCAAGAGAATATTTTTCTGGATGACTCGGTCTTCTCCAGGGTATTCTGGTAATTTAACAAATCAAAATCGTTCTATTACCATTTTCTTCTTAGAGCATTAGCTATGTTCATTCTGAATTTCATATCTACGAATTCCGGACCATTACTCGCTTGACTCGAAGTCGGGAAGAGAAAACGAAAGCATGAAGCTCCGAAAATAATGAAGAATATAAACTCCGATAATAACCCTGAAATTACAAACCGTGTATATCGATGCAGATAGCAATATAGAGACACGGGAGAATTAGAAACACTATAAACACAAGAGTATAGTAGAAGTAAATAGATTCTTCTGGTGGTATATGAAAAAGAAGAATGACAGATATAAAAGTTAGGAGTATATCAAGAATCAGGACTGGATGGAGCATATTGATGAATGCTTTAAAGTAAGAATCAAGGGAGAAAGAATAGAAGGTGTGAGTCGTGGAAAATAAGGAAACGAAGGGGTGAATTTATAGTGAAATATCCGACAGAGCAATCGGGAACAGATTATTGCATATAATAAAAGAAGATCCTGATTTCCTTAATCACCAAAGAACCAAATCTTATTACGTAAGATTCTCTTTAAATCCCTTAAATCCCAGAAATCAATCATAACTACGTCATCGGTTAAGACGAATATATTTTACTCATCTCACTCTTTTACGATAGTCTCATTTATATTCTTCGCATAATCGAATCGTTTTATCTACATTACTCAATGATGATAAAACTCCATTATCACCTTATATTTGTCATGAAAACCTTCTTATTGTTATCCATAACAACCTCTATCAAATTTCGGGGACGAAATTTCTTTAACGGGTAGGTACTGTAATGACCCGGAATTTTTTGACCAAATTATACTTATGAGATTAATATTTACATAAATTAAACCATACCAACATGATAAGCAATCCAAATTGTTGAGACTTGTGTTTTTGAAAAGAGTTTTACACAACGTTTGACAGTCCAATATGACCGATGATATCACGAACTATATAACATACGATAATTATACGTTTGTGTATATATATGTATTTATATATATTTAACATGATCTAAGGATGGTTTAACATCTCATTGTGTACTAATGACAATGAGTTATAAGTATATTTTGAAACTACTAATTTAAGTTTTCAAAACGATAACTATACGTAACATTCTTTGATATATATACTTATAATCTATAATGCTTATACATGTATCGTATATATAATGTATTTAATCACTTTTTAAGGACTTAAATACATAAAACAATATAAGTATATTCACAAAAGATAGCTATATTTGAATTCTCGTTCCGTTTCCTCAAGATTTCTATACGTATATCTAGGGTATATGTACCCGTATCATACCCAGCTTCTATACGTATTTACTATTGGTATATACACATCAAATCAACATCCTAATCAACATTATTACTGCCCTAGATATGAGGTAACTAGGATTTTTCAAGTAGTATGAATTATTAGTAAGAAAACAAAATTAGGAATCCTTTTCTTTCTTTATAAACTAAAAACGTTTTTATAAATGAACACCATTTTTTCACTCCATTTTCTCATACCTACACCATCATTTCTCTCTCAAAATACTCATAACTTCATACTTGATCATCTCCAAGCATTTTATCCATCATTTAGCTTCAATTACAAGCCTTAAACACCATAAGAAAACTCTTTCAAGAACATATCAAAATAACCACCCATTTGAAGAAGTTTACTTCCAACCTTTTGATCTAACTCCACCACTCTTTGATTCCAAGATTATTTCTTATCTTTTGCAGTAACTTTGTCCAAGTAACTTAAGGTAGTAACCTTGTTCATAATCTTATTCAATTCATATTCATATAGCTATCTTATTTTGTGGTATAAAATTTTAACAACAAGAACATAGTTTGAATGATTTCAAACTTGTTCGCAAACTAAATAGATCCTTCTAAATTGACTTTTAAAACACTTCAAGACCTGTAATATATCATAATGATATGCTAACCTAACAAGATATAACTTGGTTTTACAAAGAACATATTAAAAACTGAATCTACGTCGTCGGAGTGCAACCGAGGGCTGTTTTGGGTTGGATAATTAAAAACCATCTTGAACTTTGAATTAGAAGTTCATGTTCTGGAAAAATGATATTTCTTATGAATATGTTAACACATAAAAATTTCATGGTTTAACTCAAAGTGTAAGTATTTTTAGAAAAATGATCATTAAATGTTGTTTTTATGATGGAAAATGATCACTTTCATAAGTTTCACCAAAGTTTGACCTATAACCTATGATTTCGAATACAAACTAAGTTATTTTCAGTTCATATTCTTAAAATTTAACTCGATCCAAGGAAGTGGAAAGTTGAACCAACAAAAACGAAGTTGTAATGAAGAAACTACGACTAATTCAAGATTGGGTATCCGAAGCTAGTTTAGCTACGAAAATATTTAGAGAAAAAGTAAATTAATCATATCTTTTCTAATTAATATGATATTTTATATATAATTACTTATGATTTGATTTTATATATTTCAGGACCACCCGTAAACAACACGAGAAGATTAATCATAAGACCTCATGATTGTACGCAACACGTCATTTGACAACACGGTACTTTATGTACGCAACACGTCATTTGACAACATGGTACCATGGGTCGAGATTAATTCTGATCAATATGAATACGATGGGGTCTTTATTTATTTTATTTAAGCAACTAATTGTGGACCACTAACATCGGACTGCTAACTACGGACTAAGAAAATATTAAAAGTATTAAAAGTATATATATATATATATATATATATATATATATGTAACGATTACTTAAAAAGAAAATATGTTGATATATTATATATATGGTTAGGTTCGTGATATCTATCAGAGACCAAGTCGAATTAAATACCTTCAAGGCAAAAGTGAGTTTCATTTGCTCCCTTTTTAATTGCTTTTGCAATATATATTTTTAGGCTGAGAATACATGCGCTGCTTTTATAAATGTTTACAAAATAGACACAAGTACTTAAAAATATATTCTACGTTGAGTTGTACCACTGGCATATTTCCCTGTAGCTTGGTAACTACTATTTACATGGGTATTGTAAACGCGAATCCTGTTGATAGATCTATCGGGCCTGACAACCCCAACCGGACTGGACGACCAGTATTCAACGGTTGCACAGTACTTCATTTTGGTGACTACACTTGGTACGGTGTAGTGAGATTTCATAATAAAGGGAATATGAGACGTTGATTAAATGTTAAGTATGGTTACCAAGTGCTCAACCACTTAGAATGCTTTACATACACTTGCGAGTGTATTATTTTTATGATTATGAAATCTTGTGGTCTATTAACATATTGAAATGATTGTTATGATAAACCTATGAACTCACCAACCTTTTGGTTGACACTTTAAAGCATGTTTATTCTCAGGTACGAATTAAGTCTTCCGCTGTGCATTTGCTCAATATAAGGACATTACTTGGAGCCGATCATCGCAATGGGACCAAATGTTGATGACTTCGTCCAGGTGGATTAGGACGGGTCCTTTCAGAATGATTACGACTTTGAGATTCGTTACCACCCGGGGAAGGCAAATGTGGTAGCCGACGCCTTGAGCAGAAAGGACAGAGAACCCATTCGAGTAAAATCTATGAATATAATGATTTACACTAACCTTACTACTCAAATAAAGGAGGCGCAATAAGGAGTTTTAAAAGAGGGAAATTTAAGGGATGAAATACCCAAAGGATCGGAGAAGCATCTTAATATTCGGGAAGACGGAACCCGGTATAGGGCTGAAAGAATTTGGGTACCAAAATTTGGAGATATGAGAGAAATGGTACTTAGAGAAGCTCATAAAACCAGATACTCAATACATCCTGGAACGGGGAAGATGTACAAGGATCTTAAGAAACATTTTTGGTGGCCAGGTATGAAAGCCGATATTGCTAAATATGTAGGAGAATGTTTGACGTGTTCTAAGGTCAAAGCTGAACATCAGAAACCATCAGGTCTACTACAACAACCTGAAATCCCAGAATGAAAATGGGAAAACATTACCATGGATTTCATTACTAAATTGCCAAGGACTGCAAGTGGTTATGATATTATTTAGGTAATAGTTGATCGTCTCACCAAGTCAGCACACTTCCTTCCAATAAGAGAAGATGACAAGATGGAGAAGTTAGCATGACTGTATTTGAAGGAAGTCGTCTCCAGACATGGAATACCAATCTCTATTATCTCTGATAGGGATGGCAGATTTATTTCAAGATTCTGGCAGACATTACAGCAAGCACTGAGAACTCGTCTAGACATGAGTACTGCCTATCATCCACAAACTGATGGGCAGAGCGAAAGGACGATACAAATGCTTGAAGACATGCTACGAGCTTATGTTATTGATTTCGGAAACAGTTGGGATCGACATCTACCGTTAGCAGAATTTTCCTACAACAACAGCTACCATTCAAGCATTGAGATGGTGCCGTTTGAAGCACTTTATGGTAGAAAGTGCAGGTCTCCGATTTGTTGGAGTGAAGTGGGGGACAGACAGATTACGGGTCCAGAGATAATACAAGAAACTACCGAGAAAATCATCCAAATTCAACAAAGATTGAAAACCGCCCAGAGTCGACAAAAGAGCTACGCGGACAGTAAAAGAAAAGATATAGAGTTTGAAATTGGAGAAATGGTCATGCTTAAGGTTTCACCTTAGAAAGGCGTTGTTCGATTTGGTAAACGGGGGAAACTAAATCCAAGGTACATTGGACCATTCAAGATTATAGATCGTGTTGGACCAGTAGCTTACCAACTGGAGCTACCTCAACAACTTGCGGCTGTACATAACACTTTCCACGTCTCAAATTTGAAGAAATGTTTTGCTAAAGAAGATCTCACTATTCCGTTGGACGAAATCCAAATCAATGAAGAACTTCAATTCATTGAAGAACCCATCGAAATAATGGATCGTGAGGTTAAGAGACTTAAACAAAACAAGATACCGATTGTTAAGGTTCGATGGAATGCTCGTAGAGGACCCGAGTTCACCTGGGAGCGTGAAGATCAGATGAAGAAGAAATACCCGCATTTATTTCCAGAAGATACGTCAACACCTCTAACTGCTTAAAATTTCGGGACGAAATTTATTTAACGGGTAGGTACTGTAGTGACCCGAACTTTTCCATGTTTATATATATATTAAATGAAATTGTTATTTACATGATTAAGTGTTTCCAACATGTTAAGCAATCAAACTTGTTAAGACTTGATTAATTGAAATAGGTTTCATATAGACAATTGACCACCCAAGTTGACCGGTGATTCACGAACGTTAAAACTTGTAAAAACTATACGATGACATATATATGGTTATATATATAGTTAACATGATTTTATTATAAGTATGTATCTCATTAGGTATTTTAACAATGAGTTATATACATAAAAAATGAGACTATTAATTTTAGAAACTCGAAAACGATATATATAATGATTATCGTTATAACAACGTCTTACTAGGTACATATGAATCATATTAAGATATTGATACACTTGGTTAATTATGTTAAATGATAAGTAAATATATTATTAAGTGTATTAACAATGAAATACATATGTAAAAATAAGACTACTAACTTAATGATTTCGAAACGAGACATATATGTAACGATTATCGTTGTAACGACATTTAACTGTATATATATCATACTAAGATATATTATATATCATAATATCATGATAATATAACAATTTATCATCTCATTTGTTATAATAAACAATGGGTTAACAACATTCAACAAGATCGTTAACCTAAAGGTTTCAAAACAACATTTACATGTAACGACTAACGATGACTTAACGACTCAGTTAAAATGTATATACATGTAGTGTTTTAATATGTATTCATACACTTTTGAAAGACTTCAAGACACTTATCAAAATACTTCTACTTAACAAAAATGTTTACAATTACATCCTCGTTCAGTTTCATCAACAATTCTACTCGTATGCACCCGTATTCGTACTCGTACAATACACAGCTTTTAGATGTATGTACTATTGGTATATACACATAAATGATCAGCTCTTAGAAGCCCATGTGAGTCCCCTAACACATGTAGGAACCATCATTTGGCAACTAGCATGAAATATCTCATAAAATTACAAAAATATGAGTAATCATTCATGACTTATTTACATGAAAACAAAATTACATATCCTTTATATCTAATCCATACACCAACGACCAAAAACACCTACAAACACTTTCATTCTTCAATTTTCTTCATCTAATTGATCTCTCTCAAGTTCTATCTTCAAGTTCTAAGTGTTCTTCATAAATTCCAAAAGTTCTAGTTTCATAAAATCAAGAATACTTCCAAGATTGCAAGTTTACTTCCAAGTTTTCTAAATCCATTCCAAGTAATCATTCAAGATCAAGAAACCTTTGTTACTTACAGTAGGTTATCTTTCTAATACAAGGTAATAATCATATTCAAACTTTAATTCAATTTCTATAACTATAACAATCTTATTTCGAGTAGAAATCTTACTTGAAATTGTTTTCGTGTCATGATTCTGCTTCAAGAACTTTCAAGCCATCCAAGGATCCTTTGAATCTAGATCTATTTTTCTCATTTCCAGTAGGTTTATCCAAGGAACTTGAGGTAGTAATGATGTTCATAACATCATTCTATTCATACATATAAAGCTATCTTATTCGAAGGTTTAAACTTGTAATCACTAGAACGTAGTTTAGTTAATTCTAAACTTGTTCGCAAATAAAAGTTAATCCTTCTAACTTGACTTTTAAAATCAACTAAACACATGTTCTATATCTATATGATATGCTAACTTAATGATTTAAAACCTGGAAACACGAAAAACACCGTAAAACCGGATTTACTCCGTCGTAGTAACACCGCGGGCTGTTTTGGGTTAGTTAATTAAAAACTATGATAAACTTTGATTTAAAAGTTGTTATTCTGGGAAAATAATTTTTATTATGAACATGAAACTATATCCAAAAATTATGGTAAAACTCAAAGTGGAAGTATGTTTTCTAAAATGGTCATCTAGACGTCGTTCTTTCGACTGAAATGACTACCTTTACAAAAACGACTTGTAACTTATTTTTCTGACTATAAACCTATACTTTTTCTGTTTAGATTCATAAAATAGAGTTCAATATGAAACCATAGCAATTTTATTCACTCAAAACGGATTTAAAATGAAGAAGTTATGGGTAAAACAAGATTGGATAATTTTTCTCATTCTAGCTACGTGAAAATTGGTAACAAATCTATTCCAGCCATAACTTAATCAACTTGTATTGTATATTATGTAATCTTGAGATACCATAGACAAGTATACAATATTTCGACCTATTATGTCGACACATCTATATATATTTCGGAACAACCATAGACACTCTATATGTGAATGTTGGAGTTAGCTATACAGGGTTGAGGTTGATTCCAAAATATATATAGTTTGAGTTGTGATCAATACTGAGATACGTATACACTGGGTCGTGGATTGATTCAAGATAATATTTATCGATTTATTTCTGTACATCTTGAAATGTCCCGTTCTTATTGATTAAAAACGTTCCATATTAATTGATTTCGTTGCGAGGTTTTGACCTCTATATGAGACGTTTTTCAAAGACTGCATTCATTTTAAAACAAACCATAACCTTTATTTCATCAATAAAGGTTTAAAAAGCTTTACGTAGATTATCAAATAATGATAATCTAAAATATCCTGTTTACACACGACCATTACATAATGGTTTACAATACAAATATGTTACAACAAAATAAGTTTCTTGAATGCAGTTTTTACACAATATCATACAAGCATGGACTCCAAATCTCGTCCTTATTTAAGTATGCGACAGCGGAAGCTCTTAATAATCACCTGAGAATAAACATGCTTAAAACTTCAACAAAAATGTTGGTGAGTTATAGGTTTAACCTATATATATCAAATCATAATAATAGACCACAAGATTTCATATTTCAATACACATCCCATACATAGAGATAAAAATCATTCATATGGTGAACACCTGGTAACCGACATTAATAAGATGCATATATAAGAATATCCCCATCATTCCGGGACACCCTTCGGATATGATATAAATTTCGAAGTACTAAAGCATCCGGTACTTTGGATGGGGCTTGTTAGGCCCAATAGATCTATCTTTAGGATTCGCGTCAATTAGGGTGTCTGTTCCCTAATTCTTAGATTACCAGACTTAATAAAAAGGGGCATATTCGATTTTGATAATTCAACCATAGAATGTAGTTTCACGTACTTGTGTCTACTTTGTAAATCATTTATAAAACCTGCATGTATTCTCATCCCAAAAATATTAGATTTTAAAAGTGGGACTATAACTCACTTTCACAGATTTTTACTTCGTCGGGAAGTAAGACTTGACCACCGGTTGATTCACGAACCTATAACAATATATACATATATATCAAAGTATGTTTAAAATATATTTACAACACTTTTAATATATTTTGATGTTTTAAGTTTATTAAGTCAGCTGTCCTCGTTAGTAACCTATAACTAGTTGTCCACAGTTAGATGTACAGAAATAAATCGATAAATATTATCTTGAATCAATCCACGACCCAGTGTATACGTATCTCAGTATTGATCACAACTCAAACTATATATATTTTGGAATCAACCTCAACCCTGTATAGCTAACTCCAACATTCACATATAGAGTGTCTATGGTTGTTCCGAAATATATATAGATGTGTCGACATGATAGGTCGAAACATTGTATACGTGTCTATGGTATCTCAAGATTACATAATATACAATACAAGTTGATTAAGTTATGGTTGGAATAGATTTGTTACCAATTTTCACGTAGCTAAAATGAGAAAAATTATCCAATCTTGTTTTACCCATAACTTCTTCATTTTAAATCCGTTTTGAGTGAATCAAATTGCTATGGTTTCATATTGAACTCTATTTTATGAATCTAAATAGAAAAGTATAGGTTTATAGTCGGAGAAATAAGTTACAAGTCGTTTTTGTAAAGGTAGTCATTTCAGTCGAAAGAACGACGTCTAGATGACCATTTTAGAAAACATACTTCCACTTTGAGTTTAACCATAATTTTTGGATATAGTTTCATGTTCATAATAAAAATCATTTTCTCAGAATAACAACTTTTAAATCAAAGTTTATCATAGTTTTTAATTAACTAACCCAAAACAGCCCGCGGTGTTACTACGACGGCGTAAATCCGGTTTTACGGTGTTTTTCGTGTTTCCAGGTTTTAAATCATTAAGTTAGCATATCATATAGATATAGAACATGTGTGTAGTTAATTTTAAAAGTCAAGTTAGAAGGATTAACTTTTGTTTGCGAACAAGTTTAGAATTAACTAAACTATGTTCTAGTGATTACAAGTTTAAACCTTCGAATAAGATAGCTTTATATGTATGAATCGAATGATGTTATGAACATAATTACTACCTTAAGTTCCTTGGATAAACCTACTGGAAAAGAGAAAAATTGATCTAGCTTCAACGGATCCTTGGATGGCTCGAAGTTCTTGAAGCAGAATCATGACACGAAAACAAGTTCAAGTAAGATCATCACTTGAAATAAGATTGTTATAGTTATAGAAATTGAACCAAAGTTTGAATATGATTATTACCTTGTATTAGAATGATAACCTACTGTAAGAAACAAAGATTTCTTGAGGTTGGATGATCACCTTACAAGATTGGAAGTGAGCTAGCAAACTTGAAAGTATTCTTGATTTTATGAAACTAGAACTTTTGGAATTTATGAAGAACACTTAGAACTTGAAGATAGAACTTGAGAGAGATCAATTAGATGAAGAAAATTGAAGAATGAAAGTGTTTGTAGGTGTTTTTGGTCGTTGGTGTATGGATTAGATATAAAGGATATGTAATTTTGTTTTCATGTAAATAAGTCATGAATGATTACTCATATTTTTGTAATTTTATGAGATATTTCATGCTAGTTGCAAAATGATGGTTCCCACATGTGTTAGGTGACTCACATGGGCTGCTAAGAGCTGATCATTGGAGTGTATATACCAATAGTACATACATCTAAAAGCTGTGTATTGTACGAGTACGAATACGGGTGCATACGAGTAGAATTGTTGATGAAACTGAACGAGGATGTAATTGTAAGCATTTTTGTTAAGTAGAAGTATTTTGATAAGTGTATTGAAGTCTTTCAAAAGTGTATAAATACATATTAAAACACTACATGTATATACATTTTAACTGAGTCGTTAAGTCATCGTTAGTCGTTACATGTAAGTGTTGTTTTGAAACCTTTAGGTTAACGATCTTGTTAAATGTTGTTAACCCAATGTTTATAATATCAAATGATATTTTAAATTATTATATTATCATGATATTATCATGTATGAATATCTCTTAATATGATATATATACATTAAATGTCGTTACAACGATAATCGTTACATATATGTCTCGTTTCAAAATCATTAAGTTAGTAATCTTGTTTTTACATATGTAGTTCATTGTTAATATAATTAATGATATGTTTACTTATCATAATATCATGTTAACTATATATATAACCATATATATGTCATCATATAGTTTTTACAAGTTTTAACGTTCGTGAATCACCGGTCAACTTGGGTGGTCAATTGTCTATATGAAACCTATTTCAATTAATCAAGTCTTAACAAGTTTGATTGCTTAACATGTTGGAAACATTTAATCATGTAAATATCAATCTCAATTAATATATATAAACATGGAAAAGTTCGGGTCACTACAGTACCTACCCGTTAAATAAATTTTGTCCCGAAATTTTAAGCTGTTGAAGGTGTTGACGAATCTTCTGGAAATAGATGCGGGTATTTCTTCTTCATCTGATCTTCACGCTCTCAGGTGAACTCGGGTCCTTTACGAGCATTCCATCGAACCTTAACAATTGGTATCTTGTTTTGCTTAAGTCTTTTAACCTCACGATCCATTATTTCGACGGGTTCTTCGATGAATTGAAGTTTTTCGTTGATTTGGATTTCATCTAACGGAATAGTGAGATCTTCTTTAGCAAAACATTTCTTCAAATTCGAGACGTGGAAAGTGTTATGTACAGCCGCGAGTTGTTGAGGTAACTCAAGTCGGTAAGCTACTGGTCCGACACGATCAATAATCTTGAATGGTCCAATATACCTTGGATTTAATTTCCCTCGTTTACCAAATCGAACAACGCCTTTCCAAGGTGCAACTTTAAGCATGACCATCTCTCCAATTTCAAATTCTATATCTTTTCTTTTAATGTCAGCGTAGCTCTTTTGTCGACTTTGGGCGGTTTTCAACCGTTGTTGAATTTGGATGATCTTCTCGGTAGTTTCTTGTATAATCTCCGGACCCGTAATCTGTCTATCCCCCACTTCACTCCAACAAATCGGAGACCTGCACTTTCTACCATAAAGTGCTTCAAACGGCGCCATCTCAATGCTTGAATGGTAGCTGTTGTTGTAGGAAAATTCTGCTAACGGTAGATGTCGATCCCAACTGTTTCCGAAATCAATAACACATGCTCGTAGCATGTCTTCAAGCGTTTGTATCGTCCTTTCGCTCTGCCCATCAGTTTGTGGATGATAGGCAGTACTCATATCTAGACGAGTTCCTAATGCTTGCTGTAATGTCTGCCAGAATCTTTAAATAAATCTGCCATCCCTATCAGAGATAATAGAGATTGGTATTCCATGTCTGGAGACGACTTCCTTCAAATACAGTCGTGCTAACTTCTCCATCTTGTCATCTTCTCTTATTGGCAGGAAGTGTGCTGATTTGGTGAGACGATCAACTATTACCCAAATAGTATCAAAACCACTTGCAGTCCTTGGCAATTTAGTGATGAAATCCATGGTAATGTTTTCCCATTTCCATTCTGGGATTTCGGGTTGTTGAAGTAGACCTGATGGTTTCTGATGCTCATCTTTGACCTTAGAACACGTCAAACATTCTCCTACATATTTAGCAACATCGGCTTTCATACCCGGCCACCAAAAATATTTCCTGAGATCCTTGTACATCTTCCCCGTTCCAGGATGTATTGAGTATCTGGTTTTATGAGCTTCTCTAAGTACCATTTCTCTCATATCTCCAAATTTTGGTACCCAAATCCTTTCAGCCCTATACCGGGTTCCATCTTCTCGAATATTAAGATGCTTCTCCGATTCTTTGGGTATTTCATCCTTTAAATTTCCCTCTTTTAAAACTCCTTGTTGCGCCTTCTTTATTTGAGTAGTAAGGTTATTATGAATCATTATATTCATAGATTTTACTCGAATGGGTTCTCTGTCCTTCCTGCTCAAGGCATCGGCTACCACATTTGCCTTCCCCGGGTGGTAACGAATCTCAAAGTCGTAATCATTCAACAATTCAATCCACCTACGCTGCCTCATATTCAGTTGTTTCTGATTAAATATGTGTTGAAGACTTTTGTGGTCGGTATATATAATACTTTTGACCCCATATAAGTAGTGCCTCCAAGTCTTTAATGCAAAAACAACCGCGCCTAATTCCAAATCATGCGTCGTATAATTTTGTTCGTGAATCTTCAATTGTCTAGACGCATAAGCAATCACCTTCGTTCGTTGCATTAATACACAACCGAGACCTTGCTTTGATGCGTCACAATAAATCACAAAATCATCATTCCCTTCAGGCAATGACAATATAGGTACCGTAGTTAGCTTTTTCTTCAATAACTGAAACGCTTTCTCTTGTTCATCATTCCATTCAAATTTCTTCCCTTTATGCGTTAATGCAGTCAAGGGTTTTGCTATTCTGGAAAAGTCTTGGATGAACCTTCT
The DNA here is from genome assembly GCF_046630445.1 of Rutidosis leptorrhynchoides. Taxonomy (NCBI): domain Eukaryota; kingdom Viridiplantae; phylum Streptophyta; class Magnoliopsida; order Asterales; family Asteraceae; genus Rutidosis; species Rutidosis leptorrhynchoides. The sequence goes on from NC_092343.1 coordinate 147,812,838, forward strand.
GTAGTAACCAGCTAGTCCTAAAAACTGGCGTATGTGTTTCGGAGTTTTCGGGGTTTCCCACTTTTCAACAGTTTCTATCTTTGCCGGATCCACCTTAATACCTTCTTTGTTCACTATGTGACCGAGGAATTGAACTTCTTCCAACCAAAATGCACACTTTGAAAACTTAGCGTACAATTCTTCTTTCCTCAATACTTCTAACACCTTTCTCAAATGTTCACCGTGTTCTTGGTCATTCTTTGAGTAAATAAGTATGTCATCAATGAAAACAATGACAAACTTGTCAAGGTATGGTCCACACACTCGGTTCATAAGGTCCATGAACACAGCTGGTGCATTAGTTAAACCAAACGGCATGACCATAAACTCGTAATGACCGTAACGTGTTCTGAAAGCAGTCTTTGGAATATCATCTTCTTTCACCCGCATTTGATGATACCCGGAACGTAAGTCAATCTTTGAATAAACAGACGAGCCTTGTAGTTGATCAAATAAGTCGTCGATTCTCGGTAGTGGGTAGCGGTTCTTGATGGTAAGTTTGTTCAACTCTCGGTAGTCGATACACAACCTGAATGTACCATCTTTCTTCTTGACAAACAAAACAGGAGCTCCCCACGGTGATGTGCTTGGTCGAATGAAACCACGCTCTAAAAGTTCTTGTAATTGGCTTTGCAGTTCTTTCATCTCGCTGGGTGCAAGTCTGTAAGGAGCACGAGCTATTGGTGCAGCTCCTGGTACAAGATCTATTTGAAATTCAACGGATCGATGTGGGGGTAATCCCGGTAATTCTTTCGGAAATACATCGGGAAATTCTTTTGCAATGGGAACATCATTGATGCTCTTTTCTTCAGTTTGTACTTTCTCGACGTGTGCTAGAACAGCATAGCAACCTTTTCTTATTAGTTTTTGTGCCTTCAAATTACTAATAAGATGTAGCTTCGTGTTTCCCTTTTCTCCGTACACCATTAAGGGTTTTCCTTTTTCTCGTATAATGCGAATTGCATTTTTGTAACAGACGATCTCTGCTTTCACTTCTTTCAACCAGTCCATACCGATTATCACATCAAAACTCCCTAACTCTACTGGTATCAAATCAATCTTAAATGTTTCGCTAACCAGTTTAATTTCTCGATTCCGACATATATTATCTGCTGAAATTAATTTACCATTTGCTAATTCGAGTAAAAATTTACTATCCAAAGGCGTCAATGGACAACTTAATTTAGCACAAAAATCTCTACTCATATAGCTTCTATCCGCACCCGAATCAAATAAAACGTAAGCAGATTTATTGTCAATAAGAAACGTACCCGTAACAAGCTCCGGGTCTTCATGTGCCTCTGCCGCATTAATATTGAAAACTCTTCCGCGGCCTTGTCCATTCGTGTTCTCCTGGTTCGGGCAATTTCTAATAATGTGGCCCGGTTTTCCACATTTATAACAAACTACATTGGCATAACTTGCTCCGACACTACTTGCTCCGCCATTACTCGTTCCGACACCATTTGTTCCTTTCGTTCTATTAACCCCTGGTCCGTAGACCTCACACTTCGCCGCGCTATGACCATTTCTTTTACACTTGTTGCAAAATTTGGTGCAGAACCCCGAGTGATACTTTTCACACCTTTGGCATAGCTGCTTCTGATTGTTGTTGTTGTTGCGGTTATTATTATTGTTGGGATGATTGTTGTAGTTGCTGTTGCTGTTGTTGTTGTTGTTGTTATTGTTGGGCCGTTTGTTGTAGTTGCGATTGATGTTGCGATTGTTGGGATAATTGTTGCGATTATTGTTGTAATTGCTGCTGTTGTTGTATTGGTGATTCTTATCACCGTTTTCCTCCCACTTTCTTTTGACTTGCTTCACATTGGCCTCTTCAGCAGTCTGTTCTTTAATTCTTTCTTCAATCTGGTTCACTAGTTTGTGAGCCATTCTACATGCCTGTTGTATAGAGGCGGGCTCGTGTGAACTTATATCTTCTTGGATTCTTTCCGGTAATCCTTTCACAAATGCGTCGATCTTCTCTTCCTCATCTTCGAATGCTCCCGGACACAATAGGCACAATTCTGTGAATCGTCTTTCGTACGTGGTAATATCAAATCCTTGGGTTCGTAACCCTCTAAGTTCTGTCTTGAGCTTATTGACCTCGGTTCTGGGACGGTACTTCTCGTTCATCAAGTGCTTGAATGCTGACCACGGTAGTGCGTACGCATCGTCTTGTCCCACTTGCTCTAGATAGGTATTCCACCATGTTAACGCAGAACCTGTGAAGGTATGCGTAGCGTACTTCACTTTGTCCTCTTCAGTACACTTACTTATGGCAAACACCGATTCGACCTTCTCGGTCCACCGTTTCAATCCGATCGGTCCTTCGGTTCCATCAAATTCCAAAAGTTTGCAGGCAGTGAATTCTTTGTAGATGCATCCTACACGATTTCCTGTACTGCTAGATCCAAGGTTATTGTTGGTATGTAGCGCAGCCTGTACTGCGGCTATGTTTGAAGCTAGAAAAGTACGGAATTCCTCTTCATTCATATTCACGGCGTGTCTAGTAGTCGGTGCCATTTCCTTCAAAATAGTCAAATGGAACAAGTTAATCATACAGAATATTAAGAGTAGTTAATAGTATTTCGTAGCATAATATGAACTCATTTATAAAAGCTTTTTCTTCATATTAGCGTTTTATAAGTTTAAATTCGGGTAGTACCTACCCGTTAAGTTCATACTTAGTAGCTAATATACAATTCAACTACTACAATTCTATATGAAAAACTGATTATAATAATATTTCGCGTTCAAACTTTTATACAATATTTTACAAACTTACAATACCGCTTATTTTACATAAAGCATGAAATATAGCACACAATAACTTTGATACAAGATAGTTGTGAAGATAATTCTAGCTAGTACACAAGTCGTTCAGCAAAGACAATAAAGACACGTAATTCATACGTCCAGAAACAAGTCATGCATTCTGGTTTTACTAGGATTACTTCCCATCCTTGGTCTTGTGGAACATAACCGTTATGGCCGTTGATAAGACAACGTGTTGTAACATCGTCAAAAGGACGAGGGTTACGTAATGTCCAACAGTCCCGTAACAATCTAAAAACCTCATTTCTTACCCCAATTACCGACTCCGTCACTTGTGGAAACGTTTTGTTTAATAGTTGTAGCCCGATGTTCTTGTTCTCACTTTGGTGAGAAGCGAACATTACTAATCCGTAAGCATAACATGCTTCTTTATGTTGCATGTTAGCCGCTTTTTCTAAATCACGAAGTCCAATATTCGGATATATCGAGTCAAAATAATTTCTTAACCCGTTGCGTAAAATAGCATTTGGGTTCCTCGCAATATATGCGTCAAAGTAAACACATCGTAACTTATGGGTTTCCCAATGTGATATCCCCCATCTTTCAAACGAAAGTCTCTTATAAACCAAGACATTCTTGGAACGTTCTTCGAATGTCTTACAAACTGATCTCGCCTTAAATAGTTGTGCCGAGGAATTCTGGCCGACTCTAGACAAGATTTCATCAATCATGTCTCCGGGTAGATCTCTTAAAATATTGGGTTGTCTATCCATTTTGTGTTTTTAAACTGTAAAATAGACAAGAGTTAGATTCATAAAAAAATACTTATTAATACAAGCAATTTTTACATATATCATAAAGCATAAGAACACTATATTACATATATTACACCACACGAATACAACTATCTTATTCCGACTCGCTCGTTTCTTCTTCTTCGGTTTTGGTTCGTTTTGCCAAGTTTCTAGGGATATATGATGTTCCCCTAATACGAGCCGTCGTTGTCCACATTGGTTTAGAAAAACCTGGTGGTTTAGAGGTTCCCGGGTCATTGTTACAACTTAAGAACTTCGGGGGTTGACGATACATATAAAGTTCATCGGGGTTGGAATTAGATTTCTCTATTTTTATGCCCTTTCCCTTATTATTTTCTTTTGCCTTTTTAAATTCAGTTGGGGTAATTTCTATAACATCATTGGAATTCTCGTCGGAATCCGATTCATCGGAGAATTGGTAATCCTCCCAATATTTTGCTTCCTTGGCGGAAACACCATTGACCATAATTAACCTTGGTCGGTTGGTTGAGGATTCTCTTTTACTTAACCGTTTTATTATTTCCCCCACCGGTTCCGATTCTTCTTCCGGTTCTGATTCTTCTTTCGGTTCCGATTCTTCTTCCGGTTCCGACTCTTCTTCCGGTTCCGACTCTTCTTCCGGTTCCTCTTCGGGAACTTGTGAATCAGTCCACGAATCATTCCAATTTACATTTGACTCTTCATTATTATTAGGTGAGTCAATGGGACTTGTTCTAGAGGTAGACATCTATCACATAATATCAAACACGTTAAGAGATTAATATATCACATAATATTCATATGTTAAAAATATATAGTTTCCAACAAAAATGTTAAGCAATCATTTTTAAAGAAAACACGGTCGAAGTCCAGAATCACTAATGCATCCTAACAAACTCGATAAGACACACTAATGCAAATTTTCTGGTTCTCTAAGACCAACGCTCGGATACCAACTGAAATGTCCCGTTCTTATTGATTAAAAACGTTCCATATTAATTGATTTCGTTGCGAGGTTTTGACCTCTATATGAGACGTTTTTCAAAGACTGCATTCATTTTAAAACAAACCATAACCTTTATTTCATCAATAAAGGTTTAAAAAGCTTTACGTAGATTATCAAATAATGATAATCTAAAATATCCTGTTTACACACGACCATTACATAATGGTTTACAATACAAATATGTTACAACAAAATAAGTTTCTTGAATGCAGTTTTTACACAATATCATACAAGCATGGACTCCAAATCTCGTCCTTATTTAAGTATGCGACAGCGGAAGCTCTTAATAATCACCTGAGAATAAACATGCTTAAAACGTCAACAAAAATGTTGGTGAGTTATAGGTTTAACCTATATATATCAAATCATAATAATAGACCACAAGATTTCATATTTCAATACACATCCCATACATAGAGATAAAAATCATTCATATGGTGAACACCTGGTAACCGACATTAACAAGATGCATATATAAGAATATCCCCATCATTCCGGGACACCCTTCGGATATGATATAAATTTCGAAGTACTAAAGCATCCGGTACTTTGGATGGGGCTTGTTGGGCCCAATAGATCTATCTTTAGGATTCGCGTCAATTAGGGTGTCTGTTGAAATGTCCCGTTCTTATTGATTAAAAACGTTCCATATTAATTGATTTCGTTGCGAGGTTTTGACCTCTATATGAGACGTTTTTCAAAGACTGCATTCATTTTTAAACAAACCATAACCTTTATTTCATCAATAAAGGTTTAAAAAGCTTTACGTAGATTATCAAATAATGATAATCTAAAATATCCTGTTTACACACGACCATTACATAATGGTTTACAATACAAATATGTTACAACAAAATAAGTTTCTTGAATGCAGTTTTTACACAATATCATACAAGCATGGACTCCAAATCTTGTCCTTATTTAAGTATGCGACAGCGGAAGCTCTTAATAATCACCTGAGAATAAACATGCTTAAAACGTCAACAAAAATGTTGGTGAGTTATAGGTTTAACCTATATATATCAAATCGTAACAATAGACCACAAGATTTCATATTTCAATACACATCCCATACATAGAGATAAAAATCATTCATATGGTGAACACCTGGTAACCGACAATAACAAGATGCATATATAAGAATATCCCCATCATTCCGGGACACCCTTCGGATATGATATAAATTTCGAAGTACTAAAGCATCCGGTACTTTGGATGGGGTTTGTTAGGCCCAATAGATCTATCTTTAGGATTCGCGTCAATTAGGGTGTCTGTTCCCTAATTCTTAGATTACCAGACTTAATAAAAAGGGGCATATTCGATTTCGATAATTCAACCATAGAATGTAGTTTCACGTACTTGTGTCTATTTTGTAAATCATTTATAAAACCTGCATGTATTCTCATCCCAAAAATATTAGATTTTAAAAGTGGGACTATAACTCACTTTCACAGATTTTTACTTCGTCGGGAAGTAAGACTTGGCCACTGGTTGATTCACGAACCTATAACAATATATACATATATATCAAAGTATGTTCAAAATATATTTACAACACTTTTAATATATTTTGATGTTTTAAGTTTATTAAGTCAGCTGTCCTCGTTAGTAACCTACAACTAGTTGTCCACAGTTAGATGTACAAAAATAAATCGATAAATATTATCTTGAATCAATCCACGACCCAGTGTATACGTATCTCAGTATTGATCACAACTCAAACTATATATATTTTGGAATCAACCTCAACCCTGTATAGCTAACTCCAACATTCACATATAGAGTGTCTATGGTTGTTCCGAAATATATATAGATGTGTCGACATGATAGGTCGAAACATTGTATACGTGTCTATGGTATCTCAAGATTACATAATATATAATACAAGTTGATTAAGTTATGGTTGGAATAGATTTGTTACCAATTTTCACGTAGCTAAAATGAGAAAAATTATCCAATCTTGTTTTACCCATAACTTCTTCATTTTAAATCCGTTTTGAGTGAATCAAATTGCTATGGTTTCATATTGAACTCTATTTTATGAATCTAAACAAAAAAAGTATAGGTTTATAGTCGGAAAAATAAGTTACAAGTCGTTTTTGTAAAGGTAGTCATTTCAGTCGAAAGAACGACGTCTAGATGACCATTTTAGAAAACATACTTCCACTTTGAGTTTAACCATAATTTTTGGATATAGTTTCATGTTCATAATAAAAATCATTTTCTCAGAATAACAACTTTTAAATCAAAGTTTATCATAGTTTTTAATTAACTAACCCAAAACAGCCCGCGGTGTTACTACGACGGCGTAAATCCGGTTTTACGGTGTTTTTCGTGTTTCCAGGTTTTAAATCATTAAGTTAGCATATCATATAGATATAGAACATGTGTTTAGTTGATTTTAAAAGTCAAGTTAGGAGGATTAACTTTTGTTTGCGAACAAGTTTAGAATTAACTAAACTATGTTCTAGTGATTACAAGTTTAAACCTTCGAATAAGATAGCTTTATATGTATGAATCGAATGATGTTATGAACATCATTACTACCTTAAGTTCCTTGGATGAACCTACTGGAAAAGTGAAAAATGGATCTAGCTTCAATGGATCCTTGGATGGCTCAAAGTTCTTGAAGCAAAATCATGACACGAAAACAAGTTCAAGTAAGATCATCACTTGAAATAAGATTGTTATAGTTATAGAAATTGAACCAAAGTTTGAATATGATTATTACCTTGTATTAGAATGATAACCTACTGTAAGAAACAAAGATTTCTTGAGGTTGGATGATCACCTTACAAGATTGGAAGTGAGCTAGCAAACTTGAAAGTATTCTTGATTTTATGAAACTAGAACTTTTGGAATTTATGAAGAACACTTAGAACTTGAAGATAGAACTTGAGAGAGTTCAATTAGATGAAGAAAATTGAAGAATGAAAGTGTTTGTAGGTGTTTTTGGTCGTTGGTGTATGGATTAGATATAAAGGATATGAAATTTTGTTTTCATGTAAATAAGTCATGAATGATTACTCATATTTTTGTAATCTTATGAGATATTTCATGCTAGTTGCCAAATGATGGTTCCCACATGTGTTAGGTGACTCACATGGGCTGCTAAGAGCTGATCATTGGAGTGTATATACCAATAGTACATACATCTAAAAGCTGTGTATTGTACGAGTACGAATACGGGTGCATACGAGTAGAATTGTTGATGAAACTGAACGAGAATGTAATTGTAAGCATTTTTGTTAAGTAGAAGTATTTTGATAAGTGTATTGAAGTCTTTCAAAAGTGTATAAATACATATTAAAACACTACATGTATATACATTTTAACTGAGTCGTTAAGTCATCGTTAGTCGTTACATGTAAGTGTTGTTTTGAAACCTTTAGGTTAACGATCTTGTTAAATGTTGTTAACCCAATGTTTATAATAACAAAAGAGATTTTAAATTATTATATTATCATGATATTATGATGTACGAATATCTCTTAATATGATATATATACATTAAATGTCGTTACAACGATAAACGTTACATATATGTCTCGTTTCAAAATCATTAAGTTAGTAGTCTTGTTTTTACATATGTAGTTCATTGTTAATATAATTAATGATATGTTTACTTATCATAATATCATGTTAACTATATATATAACCATATATATGTCATCATATAGTTTTTTTTTTTACAAGTTTTAACGTTCGTGAATCACCGGTCAACTTGGGTGGTCAATTGTCTATATGAAACCTATTTCAATTAATCAAGTCTTAACAAGTTTGATTGCTTAACATGTTGGAAACATTTAATCATGTAAACCTCAATCTCAATTAATATATATAAACATGGAAAAGTTCGGGTCACTACAGTACCTACCCGTTAAATAAATTTCGTCCCGAAATTTTAAGCTGTTGAAGGTGTTGACGAATCTTCTGGAAATAGATGCGGGTATTTCTTCTTCATCTGATCTTCACGCTCCCAGGTGAACTCGGGTCCTCTACGAGCATTCCATCGAACCTTAACAATTGGTATCTTGTTTTGCTTAAGTCTTTTAACCTCACGATCCATTATTTCGACGGGTTCTTCGATGAATTGGAGTTTTTCGTTGATTTGGATTTCATCTAACGGAATAGTGAGATCTTCTTTAGCAAAACATTTCTTCAAATTCGAGACGTGGAAAGTGTTATGTACAGCCGCGAGTTGTTGAGGTAACTCAAGTCGGTAAGCTACTGGTCCGACACGATCAATAATCTTGAATGGTCCAATATACCTTGGATTTAATTTCCCTCGTTTACCAAATCGAACAACGCCTTTCCAAGGTGAAACTTTAAGCATGACCATCTCTCCAATTTCAAATTCTATATCTTTTCTTTTAATGTCAGCGTAGCTCTTTTGTCGACTTTGGGCGGTTTTCAACCGTTGTTGAATTTGGATGATCTTCTCGGTAGTTTCTTGTATAATCTCCGGACCCGTAATCTGTCTATCCCCCACCTCACTCCAACAAATTGGAGACCTGCACTTTCTACCATAAAGTGCTTCAAACGGCGCCATCTCAATGCTTGAATGGTAGCTGTTGTTGTAGGAAAATTCTGCTAACGGTAGATGTCGATTCCAACTGTTTCCGAAATCAATAACACATGCTCGTAGCATGTCTTCAAGCGTTTGTATCGTCCTTTCGCTCTGCCCATCAGTTTGTGGATGATAGGCAGTACTCATGTCTAGACGAGTTCCTAATGCTTGCTGTAATGTCTGCCAGAATCTTGAAATAAATCTGCCATCCCTATCAGAGATAATAGAGATTGGTATTCCATGTCTGGAGACGACTTCCTTCAAATACAGTCGTGCTAACTTCTCCATCTTGTCATCTTCTCTTATTGGTAGGAAGTGTGCTGATTTGGTGAGACGATCAACTATTACCCAAATAGTATCAAAACCACTTGCAGTCCTTGGCAATTTAGTGATGAAATCCATGGTAATGTTTTCCCATTTCCATTCCGGGATTTCGGGTTGTTGAAGTAGACCTGATGGTTTCTGATGCTCAGCTTTGACCTTAGAACACGTCAAACATTCTCCTACGTATTTAGCAACATCGGCTTTCATACCCGGCCACCAAAAATGTTTCTTGAGATCCTTGTACATCTTCCCCGTTCCAGGATGTATTGAGTATCTGGTTTTATGAGCTTCTCTAAGTACCATTTCTCTCATATCTCCAAATTTTGGTACCCAAATCCTTTCAGCCCTATACCGGGTTCCGTCTTCCCGAATATTAAGATGCTTCTCCGATCCTTTGGGTATTTCATCCTTTAAATTTCCCTGTTTTAAAACTCCTTGTTGCGCCTCCTTTATTTGAGTAGTAATGTTATTATGAATCATTATATTCATAGATTTTACTCGAATGGGTTCTCTATCCTTCCTGCTCAAGGCATCGGCTACCACATTTGCCTTCCCCGGGTGGTAACGAATCTCAAAATCGTAATCATTCAATAATTCAATCCACCTACGCTGCCTCATATTCAGTTGTTTCTGATTAAATATGTGTTGAAGACTTTTGTGGTCGGTATATATAATACTTTTGACCCCATATAAGTAGTGCCTCCAAGTCTTTAATGCAAAAACAACCGCGCCTAATTCCAAATCATGCGTCGTATAATTTTGTTCGTGAATCTTCAATTGTCTAGACGCATAAGCAATCACCTTCGTTCGTTGCATTAATACACAACCGAGACCTTGCTTTGATGCGTCACAATAAATCACAAAATCATCATTCCCTTCAGGCAATGACAATATAGGTGCCGTAGTTAGCTTTTTCTTCAATAACTGAAACGCTTTCTCTTGTTCATCATTCCATTCAAATTTCTTCCCTTTATGCGTTAATGCAGTCAAGGGTTTTGCTATTCTGGAAAAGTCTTGGATGAACCTTCTGTAGTAACCAGCTAGTCCTAAAAACTGGCGTATGTGTTTCGGAGTTTTCGGGGTTTCCCACTTTTCAACAGTTTCTATCTTTGCCGGATCCACCTTAATACCTTCTTTGTTCACAATGTGACCGAGGAATTGAACTTCTTCCAACCAAAATGCACACTTTGAAAACTTAGCGTACAATTCTTCCTTCCTCAATACTTCTAACACCTTTCTCAAATGTTCACCGTGTTCTTGGTCATTCTTTGAGTAAATAAGTATGTCATCAATGAAAACAATGACAAACTTGTCAAGGTATGGTCCACACACTCGGTTCATAAGGTCCATGAACACAGCTGGTGCATTAGTTAAACCAAACGGCATGACCATAAACTCGTAATGACCGTAACGTGTTCTGAAAGCAGTCTTTGGAATATCATCTTCTTTCACCCGCATTTGATGATACCCGGAACGTAAGTCAATCTTTGAATAAACAGACGAGCCTTGTAGTTGATCAAATAAGTCGTCGATTCTCGGTAGTGGGTAGCGGTTCTTGATGGTAAGTTTGTTCAACTCTCGGTAGTCGATACACAACCTGAATGTACCATCTTTCTTCTTGACAAACAAAACAGGAGCTCCCCACGGTGATGTGCTTGGTCGAATGAAACCACGCTCTAAAAGTTCTTGTAATTGGCTTTGCAGTTCTTTCATCTCGCTGGGTGCGAGTCTGTAAGGAGCACGAGCTATTGGTGCAGCTCCTGGTACAAGATCTATTTGAAATTCAACGGATCGATGTGGGGGTAATCCCGGTAATTCTTTCGGAAATACATCGGGAAATTCTTTTGCAATGGGAACATCATTGATGCTCTTTTCTTCAGTTTGTACTTTCTCGACGTGTGCTAGAACAGCATAGCAACCTTTTCTTATTAGTTTTTGTGCCTTCAAATTACTAATAAGATGTAGCTTCGTGTTGCCCTTTTCTCCGTACACCATTAAGGGTTTTCCTTTTTCTCGTATAATGCGAATTGCATTTTTGTAACAAACGATCTCCGCTTTCACTTCTTTCAACCAGTCCATACCGATTATCACATCAAAACTCCCTAACTCTACTGGTATCAAATCAATCTTAAATGTTTCGCTCACCAGTTTAATTTCTCGATTCCGACATATATTATCTGCTGAAATTAATTTACCATTTGCTAATTCGAGTAAAAATTTACTATCCAAAGGCGTCAATGGACAACTTAATTTAGCACAAAAATCCCTACTCATATAGCTTCTATCCGCACCCGAATCAAATAAAACGTAAGCAGATTTATTGTCAATAAGAAACGTACCCGTAACAAGCTCCGGGTCTTCCTGTGCCTCTACCGCATTAATATTGAAAACTCTTCCACGGCCTTGTCCATTCGTGTTCTCCTGGTTCGGGCAATTTCTAATAATGTGGCCTGGTTTTCCACATTTATAACAAACTACATTGGCATAACTTGCTCCGACACTACTTGCTCCGCCATTACTCGTTCCGACACCATTTGTTCCTTTCGTTCTATTAACCCCTGGTCCGTAGACCTCACACTTCGCCGCGCTATGACCATTTCTTTTACACTTGTTGCAAAATTTGGTGCAGAACCCCGAGTGATTCTTTTCACACCTTTGGCATAGTTGCTTCTGATTGTTGTTGTTGTTGCGGTTATTATTGTTGTTGGGATGATTGTTGTAGTTGCTGTTGTTGTTGTTGTTGTTGTTGTTGTTGTTGGGCCGTTTGTTGTAGTTGCGATTGATGTTGCGATTGTTGGGATAATTGTTGCGATTATTGTTGTAATTGCTGTTGTTGTTGTATTGGTGATTCTTATCACCGTTTTCCTCCCACTTTCTTTTGACTTGCTTCACATTGGCCTCCTCAGCAGTCTGTTCTTTAATTCTTTCTTCAATCTGGTTCACTAGTTTGTGAGCCATTCTACATGCCTGTTGTATGGAGGCGGGCTCGTGTGAACTTATATCTTCTTGGATTCTTTCCGGTAATCCTTTCACAAACGCGTCGATCTTCTCTTCCTCATCTTCGAATGCTCCCGGACACAATAGGCACAATTCTGTGAATCGTCTTTCGTACGTGGTAATATCAAATCCTTGGGTTCGTAACCCTCTAAGTTCTGTCTTGAGCTTATTGACCTCGGTTCTGGGACGGTACTTCTCGTTCATCAAGTGCTTGAATGCTGACCACGGTAGTGCGTACGCATCATCTTGTCCCACTTGCTCTAGATAGGTATTCCACCATGTTAACGCAGAACCTGTGAAGGTATGCGTAGCGTACTTCACTTTGTCCTCTTCAGTACACTTACTTATGGCAAACACCGATTCAACCTTCTCGGTCCACCGTTTCAATCCGATCGGTCCTTCGGTTCCATCAAATTCCAAAGGTTTGCAGGCAGTGAATTCTTTGTAGGTGCATCCTACACGATTTCCTGTACTGCTAGATCCAAGGTTATTGTTGGTATGTAGCGCAGCCTGTACTGCGGCTATGTTTGAAGCTAGAAAAGTACGGAATTCCTCTTCATTCATATTCACGGTGTGTCGAGTAGTCGGTGCCATTTCCTTCAAAATAGTTAAATGGAACAAGTTAATCATACAGAATATTAAGAGTAGTTAATAGTATTTTGTAGCATAATATGAACTCATTTATAAAAGCTTTTTCTTCATATTAGCGTTTTATAAGTTTAAATTCGGGTAGTACCTACCCGTTAAGTTCATACTTAGTAGCTAATATACAATTCAACTACTACAATTCTATATGAAAAACTGATTATAATAATATTTCGCGTTCAAACTTTTATACAATATTTTACAAACTTACAATACCGCTTATTTTACATAAAGCATGAAATATAGCACACAATAACTTTGATACAAGATAGTTGTGAAGACAATTCTAGCTAGTACACAAGTCGTTCAGCAAAGGCAATAAAGACACGTAATTCATACGTCCAGAAACAAGTCATGCATTCTGGTTTTACTAGGACTACTTCCCATCCTTGGTCTTGTGCAACATAACCGTTATGGCCGTTGATAAGACAGCGTGTTGTAACGTCATCAAAGGGACGAGGGTTACGTAATGTCCAACAGTCCCGTAATAATCTAAAAACCTCATTTCTTACCCCAATTACCGACTCCGTCACTTGTGGAAACGTTTTGTTTAATAGTTGTAGCCCGATGTTCTTGTTCTCACTTTGGTGAGAAGCGAACATTACTAATCCGTAAGCATAACATGCTTCTTTATGTTGCATGTTAGCCGCTTTTTCTAAATCACGAAGTCCAATATTCGGATATATTGAGTCAAAATAATTTCTTAACCCGTTGCGTAAAATAGCATTTGGGTTCCCCGCAATATATGCGTCAAAGTAAACACATCGTAACTTATGGGTTTCCCAATGTGATATCCCCCATCTTTCAAACGAAAGTCTCTTATAAACCAAGACATTCTTGGAACGTTCTTCGAATGTCTTACAAACTGATCTCGCCTTAAATAGTTGTGCCGAAGAATTCTGGCCGACTCTAGACAAGATTTCATCAATCATGTCTCCGGGTAGGTCTCTTAAAATATTGGGTTGTCTATCCATTTTGTGTTTTTAAACTGTAAAATAGACAAGAGTTAGATTCATAAAAAAAATACTTATTAATACAAGCAATTTTTACATATATCATAAAGCATAAGAACACTATATTCCATATATTACACCACACGAATACAACTATCTTATTCCGACTCGCTCGTTTCTTCTTCTTCGGTTTTGGTTCGTTTTGCCAAGTTTCTAGGGATATATGATGTTCCCCTAATACGAGCCGTCGTTGTCCACATTGGTTTAGAAAAACCTGGTGGTTTAGAGGTTCCCGGGTCATTGTTACAACTTAAGGACTTCGGGGGTTGACGATACATATAAAGTTCATCGGGGTTGGAATTAGATTTCTCTATTTTTATGCCCTTTCCCTTATTATTTTCTTTTGCCTTTTTAAATTCAGTTGGGGTAATTTCTATAACATCATCGGAATTCTCGTCGGAATCCGATTCATCGGAGAATTGGTAATCCTCCCAATATTTTGCTTCCTTGGCGGAAACACCATTGACCATAATTAACTTTGGTCGGTTGGTTGAGGATTTTCTTTTACTTAACCGTTTTATTATTTCCCCCACCGGTTCTATTTCTTCATCCGGTTCCGATTCTTCTTCCGGTTCCGATTCTTCTTCCGGTTCCGACTCTTCTTCCGGTTCCTCTTCGGGAACTTGTGAATCAGTCCACAAATCATTCCAATTTACATTTGACTCTTCATTATTATTAGGTGAGTCAATGGGACTTGTTCTAGAGGTAGACATCTATCACATAATATCAAACACGTTAAGAGATTAATATATCACATAATATTCATATGTTAAAAATATATAGTTTCCAACAAAAATGTTAAGCAATCATTTTTAAAGAAAACACGGTCGAAGTCCAGACTCACTAATGCATCCTAACAAACTCGATAAGACACACTAATGCAAATTTTCTGGTTCTCTAAGACCAACGCTCGGATACCAACTGAAATGTCCCGTTCTTATTGATTAAAAACGTTCCATATTAATTGATTTCGTTGCGAGGTTTTGACCTCTATATGAGACGTTTTTCAAAGACTGCATTCATTTTTAAACAAACCATAACCTTTATTTCATCAATAAAGGTTTAAAAAGCTTTACGTAGATTATCAAATAATGATAATCTAAAATATCCTGTTTACACACGACCATTACATAATGGTTTACAATACAAATATGTTACAACAAAATAAGTTTCTTGAATGCAGTTTTTACACAATATCATACAAGCATGGACTCCAAATCTTGTCCTTATTTAAGTATGCGACAGCGGAAGCTCTTAATAATCACCTGAGAATAAACATGCTTAAAACGTCAACAAAAATGTTGGTGAGTTATAGGTTTAACCTATATATATCAAATCGTAACAATAGACCACAAGATTTCATATTTCAATACACATCCCATACATAGAGATAAAAATCATTCATATGGTGAACACCTGGTAACCGACAATAACAAGATGCATATATAAGAATATCCCCATCATTCCGGGACACCCTTCGGATATGATATAAATTTCGAAGTACTAAAGCATCCGGTACTTTGGATGGGGTTTGTTAGGCCCAATAGATCTATCTTTAGGATTCGCGTCAATTAGGGTGTCTGTTCCCTAATTCTTAGATTACCAGACTTAATAAAAAGGGGCATATTCGATTTCGATAATTCAACCATAGAATGTAGTTTCACGTACTTGTGTCTATTTTGTAAATCATTTATAAAACCTGCATGTATTCTCATCCCAAAAATATTAGATTTTAAAAGTGGGACTATAACTCACTTTCACAGATTTTTACTTCGTCGGGAAGTAAGACTTGGCCACTGGTTGATTCACGAACCTATAACAATATATACATATATATCAAAGTATGTTCAAAATATATTTACAACACTTTTAATATATTTTGATGTTTTAAGTTTATTAAGTCAGCTGTCCTCGTTAGTAACCTACAACTAGTTGTCCACAGTTAGATGTACAAAAATAAATCGATAAATATTATCTTGAATCAATCCACGACCCAGTGTATACGTATCTCAGTATTGATCACAACTCAAACTATATATATTTTGGAATCAACCTCAACCCTGTATAGCTAACTCCAACATTCACATATAGAGTGTCTATGGTTGTTCCGAAATATATATAGATGTGTCGACATGATAGGTCGAAACATTGTATACGTGTCTATGGTATCTCAAGATTACATAATATATAATACAAGTTGATTAAGTTATGGTTGGAATAGATTTGTTACCAATTTTCACGTAGCTAAAATGAGAAAAATTATCCAATCTTGTTTTACCCATAACTTCTTCATTTTAAATCCGTTTTGAGTGAATCAAATTGCTATGGTTTCATATTGAACTCTATTTTATGAATCTAAACAAAAAAAGTATAGGTTTCTAGTCGGAAAAATAAGTTACAAGTCGTTTTTGTAAAGGTAGTCATTTCAGTCGAAAGAACGACGTCTAGATGACCATTTTAGAAAACATACTTCCACTTTGAGTTTAACCATAATTTTTGGATATAGTTTCATGTTCATAATAAAAATCATTTTCTCAGAATAACAACTTTTAAATCAAAGTTTATCATAGTTTTTAATTAACTAACCCAAAACAGCCCGCGGTGTTACTACGACGGCGTAAATCCGGTTTTACGGTGTTTTTCGTGTTTCCAGGTTTTAAATCATTAAGTTAGCATATCATATAGATATAGAACATGTGTTTAGTTGATTTTAAAAGTCAAGTTAGGAGGATTAACTTTTGTTTGCGAACAAGTTTAGAATTAACTAAACTATGTTCTAGTGATTACAAGTTTAAACCTTCGAATAAGATAGCTTTATATGTATGAATCGAATGATGTTATGAACATCATTACTACCTTAAGTTCCTTGGATGAACCTACTGGAAAAGTGAAAAATGGATCTAGCTTCAATGGATCCTTGGATGGCTCAAAGTTCTTGAAGCAAAATCATGACACGAAAACAAGTTCAAGTAAGATCATCACTTGAAATAAGATTGTTATAGTTATAGAAATTGAACCAAAGTTTGAATATGATTATTACCTTGTATTAGAATGATAACCTACTGTAAGAAACAAAGATTTCTTGAGGTTGGATGATCACCTTACAAGATTGGAAGTGAGCTAGCAAACTTGAAAGTATTCTTGATTTTATGAAACTAGAACTTTTGGAATTTATGAAGAACACTTAGAACTTGAAGATAGAACTTGAGAGAGTTCAATTAGATGAAGAAAATTGAAGAATGAAAGTGTTTGTAGGTGTTTTTGGTCGTTGGTGTATGGATTAGATATAAAGGATATGAAATTTTGTTTTCATGTAAATAAGTCATGAATGATTACTCATATTTTTGTAATCTTATGAGATATTTCATGCTAGTTGCCAAATGATGGTTCCCACATGTGTTAGGTGACTCACATGGGCTGCTAAGAGCTGATCATTGGAGTGTATATACCAATAGTACATACATCTAAAAGCTGTGTATTGTACGAGTACGAATACGGGTGCATACGAGTAGAATTGTTGATGAAACTGAACGAGAATGTAATTGTAAGCATTTTTGTTAAGTAGAAGTATTTTGATAAGTGTATTGAAGTCTTTCAAAAGTGTATAAATACATATTAAAACACTACATGTATATACATTTTAACTGAGTCGTTAAGTCATCGTTAGTCGTTACATGTAAGTGTTGTTTTGAAACCTTTAGGTTAACGATCTTGTTAAATGTTGTTAACCCAATGTTTATAATAACAAAAGAGATTTTAAATTATTATATTATCATGATATTATGATGTACGAATATCTCTTAATATGATATATATACATTAAATGTCGTTACAACGATAAACGTTACATATATGTCTCGTTTCAAAATCATTAAGTTAGTAGTCTTGTTTTTACATATGTAGTTCATTGTTAATATAATTAATGATATGTTTACTTATCATAATATCATGTTAACTATATATATAACCATATATATGTCATCATATAGTTTTTTTTTTTACAAGTTTTAACGTTCGTGAATCACCGGTCAACTTGGGTGGTCAATTGTCTATATGAAACCTATTTCAATTAATCAAGTCTTAACAAGTTTGATTGCTTAACATGTTGGAAACATTTAATCATGTAAACCTCAATCTCAATTAATATATATAAACATGGAAAAGTTCGGGTCACTACATCTGTTCCCTAATTCTTAGATTACCAGACTTAATAAAAAGGGGCATATTCGATTTCGATAATTCAACCATAGAATGTAGTTTCACGTACTTGTGTCTACTTTGTAAATCATTTATAAAACCTGCATGTATTCTCATCCCAAAAATATTAGATTTTAAAAGTGGGACTATAACTCACTTTCACATATTTTTACTTCGTCGGGAAGTAAGACTTGACCACCAGTTGATTCACGAACCTATAACAATATATACATATATATCAAAGTATGTTTAAAATATATTTACAACACTTTTAATATATTTTCATGTTTTAAGTTTATTAAGTCAGCTGTCCTCGTTAGTAACCTATAACTAGTTGTCCACAGTTAGATGTACAGAAATAAATCGATAAATATTATCTTGAATCAATCCACGACCCAGTGTATACGTATCTCAGTATTGATCACAACTCAAACTATATATATTTTGGAATCAACCTCAACCCTGTATAGCTAACTCCAACATTCACATATAGAGTGTCTATGGTTGTTCCGAAATATATATAGATGTGTCGACATGATAGGTCGAAACATTGTATACGTGTCTATGGTATATCAAGATTACATAATATACAATACAAGTTGATTAAGTTATGGTTGGAATAGATTTGTTACCAATTTTCACGTAGCTAAAATGAGAAAAATTATCCAATCTTGTTTTACCCATAACTTCTTCATTTTAAATCCGTTTTGAGTGAATCAAATTGCTATGGTTTCATATTGAACTCTATTTTATGAATCTAAATAGAAAAGTATAGGTTTATAGTCGGAGAAATAAGTTACAAGTCGTTTTTGTAAAGGTAGTCATTTCAGTCGAAAGAACAACGTCTAGATGACCATTTTAGAAAACATACTTCCACTTTGAGTTTAACCATAATTTTTGGATATAGTTTCATGTTCATAATAAAAATCATTTTCTCAGAATAACAACTTTTAAATCAAAGTTTATCATAGTTTTTAATTAACTAACCCAAAACAGCCCGCGGTGTTACTACGACGGCGTAAATCCGGTTTTACGGTGTTTTTCGTGTTTCCAGGTTTTAAATCATTAAGTTAGCATATCATATAGATATAGAACATGTGTGTAGTTAATTTTAAAAGTCAAGTTAGAAGGATTAACTTTTGTTTGCGAACAAGTTTAGAATTAACTAAACTATGTTCTAGTGATTACGAGTTTAAACCTTCGAATAAGATAGCTTTATATGTATGAATCGAATGATGTTATGAACATCATTACTACCTTAAGTTCCTTGGATAAACCTACTGGAAAAGAGAAAAATTGATCTAGCTTCAACGGATCCTTGGATGGCTCGAAGTTCTTGAAGCAGAATCATGACACGAAAACAAGTTCAAGTAAGATCATCACTTGAAATAAGATTGTTATAGTTATAGAAATTGAACCAAAGTTTGAATATGATTATTACCTTGTATTAGAATGATAACCTACTGTAAGAAACAAAGATTTCTTGAGGTTGGATGATCACCTTACAAGATTGGAAGTGAGCTAGCAAACTTGAAAGTATTCTTGATTTTATGAAACTAGAACTTTTGGAATTTATGAAGAACACTTAGAACTTGAAGATATAACTTGAGAGAGATCAATTAGATGAAGAAAATTGAAGAATGAAAGTGTTTGTAGGTGTTTTTGGTCGTTGGTGTATGGATTAGATATAAAGGATATGTAATTTTGTTTTCATGTAAATAAGTCATGAATGATTACTCATATTTTTGTAATTTTATGAGATATTTCATGCTAGTTGCCAAATGATGGTTCCCACATGTGTTAGGTGACTCACATGGGCTGCTAAGAGCTGATCATTGGAGTGTATATACCAATAGTACATACATCTAAAAGCTGTGTATTGTACGAGTACGAATACGGGTGCATACGAGTAGAATTGTTGATGAAACTGAACGAGGATGTAATTGTAAGCATTTTTGTTAAGTAGAAGTATTTTGATACGTGTATTGAAGTCTTTCAAAAGTGTATAAATACATATTAAAACACTACATGTATATACATTTTAACTGAGTCGTTAAGTCATCGTTAGTCGTTACATGTAAGTGTTGTTTTGAAACCTTTAGGTTAACGATCTTGTTAAATGTTGTTAACCCAATGTTTATAATATCAAATGATATTTTAAATTATTATATTATCATGATATTATCATGTATGAATATCTCTTAATATGATATATATACATTAAATGTCGTTACAACGATAATCGTTACATATATGTCTCGTTTCAAAATCATTAAGTTAGTAGTCTTGTTTTTACATATGTAGTTCATTGTTAATATAATTAATGATATGTTTACTTATCATAATATCATGTTAACTATATATATAACCATATATATGTCATCATATAGTTTTTACAAGTTTTAACGTTCGTGAATCACCGGTCAACTTGGGTGGTCAATTGTCTATATGAAACCTATTTCAATTAATCAAGTCTTAACAAGTTTGATTGCTTAACATGTTGGAAACATTTAATCATGTAAATATCAATCTCAATTAATATATATAAACATGGAAAAGTTCGGGTCACTACACATCTAACTATGGACAACTAGTTGTAGGTTACTAACGAGGACAGCTGACTTAATAAACTTAAAACATCAAAATACATTAAAAGTGTTGTAAATATATTTTGAACATACTTTGATATATATGTATATATTGTTATAGATTCTTGAATCAACCAGTGGCCAAGTCTTACTTCCCGACGAAGTAAAAATCTGTGAAAGTGAGTTATAGTCCCACTTTTAAAATCTAATATTTTTGGGATGAGAATACATGCAGGTTTTATAAATGATTTACAAAATAGACACAAGTACGTGAATCTAAGAATTATCGAAATCGAATATGCCCCTTTTTATTAAGTCTGGTAATCTAAGAATTAGGGAACAGACACCCTAATTGACGCGAATCCTAAAGATAGATCTATTGGGCCTAACAAACCCTATCCAAAGTACCGGATGCTTTAGTACTTCGAAATTTATATCATATCCGAAGGGTGTCCCGAAATGATGGGGATATTCTTATATATGCATCTTGTTAATGTCGGTTACCAGGTGTTCACCATATGAATGATTTTTATCTCTATGTATGGGATGTGTATTGAAATATGAAATCTTGTGGTCTATTGTTACGATTTGATATATATAGGTTAAACCTATAACTCACCAACATTTTTGTTGAAGTTTAAAGCATGTTTATTCTCAGGTGAATACTAAGAGCTTCCGCTGTTGCATACTAAAATAAGGACAAGATTTGGAGTCCATGTTTGTGTGATATTGTGTAAAAACTGCATTCAAGAAACTGATTTCGATGTAACATATTTGTATTGTAAACCATTATGTAATGGTCGTGTGTAAACAGGATATTTTAGATTATCATTATTTGATAATCTACGTAAAGCTTTTTAAACCTTTATTTATGAAATAAAAGTTATGGTTTGTTTTAAAAATGAATGCAGTCTTTGAAAAACGTCTCATATAGAGGTCAAAACCTCGCAACGAAATCAATTAATATGGAACGTTTTTAATCAATAAGAACGGGACATTTCAATAACCAGTACCACCATCATCAACGCCAGCAGTACCATTACCACCTCCAACCACAACCGCGTCGTAAACCTCAACTTCACAATCTATCCCACGAGCATCAACGTCATACACACCATAGATACCAAGGAGTACCAACAACAATAACTGACGAAGTATTAATTCATAACTTCATTGGAGAAACATTCCGCGGCGATTATGTAATCTCTAAAGTCTTAGAGATTATCTAATCTAGCTCTAACCATAAATCAGTTAAGCGAACCAAAATGATAGAAGGAAGAGTAGAAACCCTGAAAAAAATGGTGTGTGATTAACAAGCTAAACTTGCTTTACCAACAGCATCAACAGTACCGTCAGCATTACCAGCATCGTCAGTACAGTCAACATCCGAATCAACAACACCGATAACATCACAAACTCCGTCAGTTCAAGAATCACTGTGGACATCATTACGAATCAATAACGTGTATATTGTATCAACGAGTTATGAAGAATTAACTCATTCCCTCTGAAGAAATTATATGTATATTATATATATATATATATATATATATATATATATATATATATATATATATATATATATATATATATATATATATATATATATATATATATATATATATATATATATATATATATATATATATATTGAAATAAATCTTTCCGTGCTAAGCTATTGTGTGTGAATCTTAACTACTCGGTTAATTCATATTACAAATATGCAATAATGTATGTCCTTCGGCCGCAACTTAACCAGCGTTAACTACAATCTCTGTCGCAATTCAACAAATTTCAATTCATAATAAATCAAGTATATATTTGATTTTACACTTTCATCATCGATGTACCCGAAACTTTTCAGATAACATCGTTCGTACTTTGCGAAATTCACAAGAATTCCACGAACCGAACATCATACATCAACAAATAACGAAGTATTGATTCATAATTTCAATGTCATTAAAGAAATACTGCGTAAAAGTTATGTACTTTTTAAAGCCTTTAAGGATTATTCAATTCTAGTTTCAACCGTAAATCAAATGAGTTTAATTTAACATTAACTCATTAAATCTATGTTACATATGAAGAAAATATACATATATATATTTTCATAAAGACTGTAATAAAATTCTTTTGTACAAAATATTAATTGTGAAATTTTTTTAACGGGTAGGTAATACCCGAGAGATATATAAATTCACAATTAATATGTTACATTCTTCGAATCTGATTCAGCAAATCATCCATTATACTCCCTACTTTCACAGCAATATACATTCTTTTATAGAAATCAATACAACCATACTCATTCAAAATTTAATTACATATTCGGATTTTGAAATCTCAAAATTCAACTTGAGATATGACCAAAATCTCAAATTCAACTGTGTTAGAACATCAAATGTATGTTAACGATTACAATCTGTGTTCAAACCCTTCGAAAATTTTGAAGACACTTCGAATGATGAGCAATCGAGATGATGATCCAACCACATGTTACCCACAGTTATGTACTCGAAAAACTCTTGAAACCAAAGTAAAAGTTTAAACAACGTATCCGCGTCAGATTCTTTGGCATTTATTAGCAAAAATAACTTTGCGAGTCCTATTCAATGTAACAACCCAACCCGTAATACATACGATAATTTTTTTTTTATACAACACAATTACGCGCCAAATAAATAAGTGACCCATTACACGAGTTCCATTTAAAACGCACAACAATTAATTGTTTACAAAAGGCACGAGGGCCACGAATAAAGTTTAGTACAAGTTTGACCCAATACAAATGATAGTTTATAAACCAAACGACGTTCCGAGCATGGTTTGGGACTAAACTACCCAAAACTAAGCCAACTTCCAAAAGCTCCAACATAACAACAACATGGGACACCTAGTGCCCAACGACCCCCTTGCCCTTGTCCGCGCCTGCATCTAAAAAGATAAACAACGAGAGGGGTAAGCAAAGCTTAGTGAGTAGAATAAATATATACATGCATATAAGACTTACCCACACGCATCCACGATATCATATAACACACACAATCGCATAACATCTCGATAAATAAGCTAGTATCGTCAAGCCGTACAACTAGCCCCATTAATAGCATAAATATCATAATCATAAATCAAATGCTAGCATCAACAACTATAAACCATGGTTAACCAAAATTCTTCGCTAGGGGAATGACTTCGCGAAACAAGTCATCGATGTTCATAACAACCGTTAGCTCCCAAACCCGGCTATGGTATACTAACCCCCGAGGTGTTCCAAAAACGGCTATGGCATCACCCCCAAGTGTTCCAAAAACGGCTATGGCATCACTTGATCATCATGTGAGTAAAACACGGCTATTACTCACAATCTTGTACACAAACACGGCTATGTGCACAAATAACACGGATAACAAAGTGGGAGTAAAACACGGCTATTACTCGTCACTATATGCACAAACACGGCTATGTGCATAAATAACAAACGTAGACAAAAACAGCTATGTCTCGCAACTATGGTCACAAAACGGCTATGTGACACCATCAATACGGTACATAAATCATATACATACATATATAGATATTCCACTCACCTCAAGTCTCTTGTGAAAGCTAACCGAGCTTGCAAACCTTCAATGTAACATACCTATTACATTATGCATTCATTAACATACAATCTAGTTGAATTAAATGCTAACCTCTTACCCTTGAGCATTTAATGACCCTATCGCATTAAATGACTCAACTACACCAAAACCGCCAATAAATGACCATTCTTGTCATAAATCACTAAAAGCTAGTGATTAGGGTCTAATTAACATCAACTAACATAAACTTGGTGTATTTCATAACCATTTCACCCAATTAGGTCAACTAGTGCTCTTTTGACTCTTTGACTTACAAATCAAGTCAAACTTACACAATAACAACTCTTTCATCTTTTTAAAAGTGCATTAATGACTAACAACATCATTTAGCACTTACAACCTCAAATCATAAGACCAAATCCTAGATAATAGCTTTTAGGGTTTCCTTTCAACAATCCAACCCAAAATCCACCCATTTAACCCTCAAATGGGTCTTACAAACCCCACATGAACCAAACCCTAGCTTAAACAAAATAAAACTCAAAACATAGAGTTAAGACTTACCAATACAATCACAACATAGCTAGAGACGTAGGGAACAACTTTAAAACTTGAATTCGAGTGAGATTTGGTCTCCTTCTTCTCCAAGTGAGCTTTCTCTCACTAAGCCCTAACTCTCTCTCTAAAATTGAATGTGGTGTAGGTGAAGATGTGTTAAATGAGTTAGGATAACTCATTTATCAGTTTTCTAGATCTAAAACCATCCACAAGTGAAAAGACTTAAACACCCCCAAAGATGCCATTTAAATTGGGTCAAATTTGTCAAACAGCGACATATGTCTCGTTTCGCGACAACCTGTCGCGTTACGCAACACCCAAACGCGATAAACCCCAACAGAACACGATAACCTGGACAGAACTGGGGTTTCTGGAGCTGTCGCGTTCCAACCAACTTTGTCGCGTTTCGCGACGTACCAGGACGCGATGAAACCTATTAAAACGCGACAGAAGGCCTGAACAAACCATTTTCCCATATTTTCACACATTAAACTAATATAAACGATCATAGATGCAATAATAAACGTACACGAGGTTAATTACGCACCTTAAGTCATATTCGAGGAAAACGGGATGTTACAACTCTCCCCCACTTGAACCGGATTGCGTCCTCGCAATCCACGCCGCATGACACGCAGGAAAATAAACCAACACAAACTCTTCGGGTTCCCACGTAAACTCGGAACCTTTACTACGATGCCATTGGACTTTAAAAGTCCTCACCTCTTTATTACGCAACATTTTCACCTTTTCATCAAGTATAGCAATCGGCTCTTCGACATACTCTAACTTGTTGTTTAACTCGATCTCATCTAAAG
This sequence comes from Rutidosis leptorrhynchoides, assembly GCF_046630445.1. NCBI lineage: Eukaryota > Viridiplantae > Streptophyta > Magnoliopsida > Asterales > Asteraceae > Rutidosis > Rutidosis leptorrhynchoides. Next base: position 147,838,746 of record NC_092343.1, read on the forward strand.
GCATCCATGATGAATCATCCGCAAGACACTTACGGAGATGGGAAACATGAAATGTATTATGGATCCTCGCAAGCTCTTCGGGTAATTCCAAACGATACGCAACTTCACCAACACGAGCCAAAATCTTAAATGGTCCGATAAACCGAGGAGCTAACTTTCCTCGTTTCCAAAACCGAATAATACCCTTCCATGGAGAAACCTTAAGCATCACCATATCGCCTTCTTCAAATTCGATCGGTCGCCTACGTTTATCGACATAAGACTTTTGTCTATCTTGCGCCGCCTTTAAACGAGCCCGAATCATATCGATTTTGCTATTTGTCTTCAATACCAAGTCGGTGCTCCCGACTTCCCTTTGACCCACATCACCCTAACAAATCGGGGTTCGACACCTTCTACCGTATAACATCTCATATGGTGGCATTCCAATACTAGAGTGGAAACTATTATTGTACGAGAATTCCACCAATGGCAAATGTTCGTCCCAACTACCACCGAAGTCAATGATACACGCACGTAACATATCCTCCAAAGTTTGATTCGTACGTTCGGTTTGACCGTCCGTTTGAGGATGGTACGCCGTACTCATATTTACCCTCGTACCCATGTCTTCATGAAACTTATTCCAAAATCGAGAAGTAAAACGCGTGTCCCAATTCGAAACAATAGACGCGGGAATGCCATGTCTCGATATCACCTCTTTAATGAACATCTTCGCGAGTGCTTCCGACGATATTGCTTCTTTAATAGGAAGAAACAACGCACTCTTCGTCAATCTATCGACAATCACCCAAATAGTGTCAAATTGGGTTCTTGCCGTTTTCGGCAACTTTGTAATAAAATCCATGGTAATGTGCTCCCACTTCCACGTCGGAATTTCTAGCGGTTGCAACTTACCATACGGCTTTTGGTGTTCGGCTTTAACTTGCAAACACGTGACGCATTGCTCAACATACTTAACAACGTCGCGTTTCATGCCCGGCCACCAATAATCTTTCTTCAAATCGAGGTACATCTTTGTCGCACTCGGATGAATAGAATATTTAGACTTATGCGCTTCATCAAGAAGCACCTCTCGGAAATCACCCATCTTAGGCACCCACACTCTTTCTTGAAAAGACAATAACCCACGCGAACCCATCGTAATGAATTTCGATTGCCCCACAATTAGTTCCGCATGCTTGTTGTGAACGTAAGCCTCTATTTGAATCACACCAAGTTTTTCAAGGAAATCGTTAGTAATAATCATACATAACAATCCCAATCGTAACGCCGGGTGGTAACTCTTTCGGCTTAACGCATCCGCGACCACATTCACTTTGCCCGGATGATAAAGTATCTCACAATCATAATCCTTCACCACATCCATCCATCTCCGTTGACGATAATTCAAATCCCGTTGATCAAAAAGATGTTTCAAACTCTTGTGATCCGAATAAATCGTACACTTGACACCATACAAATAATGGCGCCAAATTTTCAAAGCATGGACCACCGCCGCTAATTCGAGATCATGAGTCGGGTATCTCTTTTCATGTTCCTTTAATTGGCGAGAGGCGTAAGAGATAACTTTACCTCGTTGCATTAGAACACACCCGAGCCCATTCAAAGAAACATCACAATAGACCATCATATCTTCTACACCTTTCGGCAACACCAACACCGGAGCTTGACATAACTTCTCTTTTAACAAATGAAAAGCAATTTCTTGCTCATTTTCCCAATTAAATTTAGCATTCTTCCTTGTAAATTTCGTTAACGGAGAAGTGATCTTAGAAAAGTCTTGGATAAACCGACGATAATAACCGGCCAATCCGAGAAAACTTTGGATTTCCGTAGGCGTAGTCGGTTGTCCCCAACTCTTCACCGTTTCTATCTTCCCCGGATCTACTTGAATACTATCCTTGTTCACAATATGGCCAAGGAATTGGACCTCCCTTAGCCAAAATTCACATTTCGAGAATTTAGCATACAACTTCTCTTTTCTCAACGTCTTCAACACTTCGCGCAAATGGTGTTCATGTTCCTTCATACTCCTAGAATATACAAGAATATCGTCAATGAACACAATTACCGATTTGTCCAACATAGGTTGGCACACTCGGTTCATAAGATCCATGAATGCTGCTGGTGCATTCGTAAGACCAAAAGGCATAACCACAAATTCAAAATGCCCATAACGAGTACGAAAGGCCGTTTTCTCGATATCTTCCTCACGGACCCGCATTTGATGATAGCCGGACCGTAGGTCAATTTTAGAGAAGTACGTAGCGTCTTGAAGTTGGTCGAATAAATCGTCAATCCTGGGCAACGGAAAACGATTTTTGATCGTCACTTTATTCAACTCCCGATAGTCGATGCACATACGCATACTACCATCTTTCTTCTTCACGAACAAGACCGGAGCACCCCATGGCGAAGCACTCGGTCGAACAAAACCCTTCTCAAGTAACTCCTGAATTTGATTCAACAATTCTTGCATTTCCGTCGGTGCTAAACGATAAGGAGTTTTAGCAATGGGAGTAGCTCCCGGAACCAACTCAATGCGAAATTCAACTTGTCTTTCTGCCGGAACACCCGATAATTCATCCAGAAAAACGTCTTCAAATTCACTAACCACCGGAATTTCACGAATGGGTGGTGGCTCATTACGGGTATCAATAACATGAGCAAGGAAATCCATGCCACCGGTAATAACGAGACGACGTGCCCTTGCAAAAGTGCATATCGGCACCGGTCTCCTTCGTTTATCACCATGAATAATTAGCTCTCCCCCATAAGGGGTCTTCACACGAATAGATTTCTCGTGGCATGCAATATCGGCTTTATAACGATCGAGCCAATCCATACCAACGATAATATCAAAATCACCCAAGGTCATCGGGATGAGATCAACTTTAAAGTTCTCGGAACCAAACACCACATTACAATCTTTACATACATCAACTACTAGCACTGTTTTGCCATCCGCTATTTCAACTTCTGCCGGACGACTCAACTTTACTAGCGGTTTATTTAATTTAGGCACAAATCTTGGAGACACGAAAGACAAATTAGCACCACTATCAAAAAGTATCCGTGCCAGATTAGAGTTAACCATGTAAGTACCTGAGACGACTTCGTTGGATTGTTTGGCTTCGTCATTCGTCATCAAGTAGTTACGCACCCTAGCCGACCCCGCCGCCTTCTCTAGCCTCTTTACTTGGTCGTTTGATAATTCGGGACATTCCGCCTTCCGGTGCCCCGTATTTTGACAATTAAAGCACGTGACCGTCTTGGTCAAACAATCACGAGCGTAATGACCCGGCTTCCCACAACTATAACAAGTAGGCGTAAAAGTATTCGAACCACCCTTCTTCACACTTCCGAAGCTTTCGGACACACCCTTGCTCTTCTTGTTGGAGTAACTAGGCGCTCCAAATTTTCTTTTACTCGACCCATAACTAACCGGAACCGGACTCGGAGCTTGTGCTTCAAATCCTTTTGCCACCGCCAAAAGCTTAGCGAAAGTTTCAACATGACCGATACTAATTTTACCCTTCAAATCATCTCTAAGGGTTGCATGAAAGTCTTCCATTAGCTTTTGATCATTTCCCGCATACTCGGGGTAAAAACGTGCCTTAGTGAGAAAGTTGGTTTTAAGAGTGTTTAGGTCCAAAGACCCTAAACGCATGTTCCTTAATTCGTTGCGCAATTTGGAAAGATCCTCTTGCGTACGATACTCAAGGAAAAACTCCTTCTTGAAATCCGCCCAAGATAACCCTACAAAAGCCGCATCACCCACCATATCAATCTTGCCAGCGAGCCAATCTTTAGCATGGCCCCTTAACAAACTAGTAGCAAGCCTTGTTTTCTTTTCGGGAGGGCACTCGGTCGTGCGAAAACAACCTTCAACATCGGAAATCCAAGCCGCACTCTTCATGGGGTCGGGATCCCCGTGAAAGTGAGGAGGCTTAGTCGCCAAAAAGTTCTTATAGCAAAACTCCAACTCGCCCACATTTTGAGGTCTAGGAAACCTCCTTTCAACTTCTTCTTTAACGGTATTTGTCATCCGTTCTTGAATCATTTCTACAATTTGTTCCGAAACCGACTCTTCAAATATTTGTTTAACCCTTCATGAGAAAACCGAAACATAGTTTTCTAAAGCAGTCTCAATCTTGGTAGTCATCTCATCTTCCTCCACATGAGAGGGACCACCATTGCCATTCGTATTCGTTCCCTTTCTCGTCTTCATTCTAAAGATTAAAAATGGGTTAGACACCACCAACAATTTAATACACATATATACCTATGCATATGACCGCACACACACCACATCTAGCTCGATACTTGTCGCACATCCTTGCTTGACTTGACTTGAAACCGTAATAGTGGTCGCGACTCACTATTACGCTCACATGCCATGCCATGCTCAAACGTGTCACAACCATCTTGCTCGATGTTCAAAACAACAGCACATGATAAGTACATCATAACATAGCATAGTTGTCCACTTATGCATCAAAGAACTAATCAAACCCCGCACTGACACGTAGTCCTACAAGTCCCGCATATAATTCCACAACACAAAAGTCTAAGTCTAGGCGCCTATCTCAAGTCACCTAAATCCCTTAGACCATGCTCTGATACCACTTGTAACAACCCAACCCGTAATACATACGATACATTTTTTTTTTATACAACACAATTACGCGCCAAATAAATAAGTGACCCATTACACGAGTTCCATTTAAAACGCACAACAATTAATTGTTTACAAAAGGCACGAGGGCCACGAATAAAGTTTAGTACAAGTTTGACCCAATACAAATGATAGTTTATAAACCAAACGACGTTCCGAGCATGGTTTGGGACTAAACTACCCAAAACTAGGCCAACTTCTAAAAGCTCCAACATAACAACAACATGGGACACCTAGTGCCCAACGACCCCCTTGCCCTTGTCCGCGCCTGCATCTAAAAAGATAAACAACGAGAGGGGTAAGCAAAGCTTAGTGAGTAGAATAAATATATACATGCATATAAGACTTACCCACACGCATCCACGATATCATATAACACACACAATCGCATAACATCTCGATAAATAAGCTAGTATCATCAAGCCGTACAACTAGCCCTATTAATAGCATAAATATCATAATCATAAATCAAATGCTAGCATCAACAACTATAAACCATGGTTAACCAAAATTTTTCGCTAGGGGAATGACTTCGCGAAACAAGTCATCGATGTTCATAACAACCGTTAGCTCCCAATCCCGGCTATGGTATACTAACCCCCGAGGTGTTCCAAAAACAGCTATGGCATCACCCCCAAGTGTTCCAAAAATGGCTATGGCATCACTTGATCATCATGTGAGTAAAACACGGCTATTACTCACAATCTTGTACACAAACACGGTATGTGCACAAATAACACGAAAAACAACGTGGGAGTAAAACACGGCTATTACTCGCCACTATATGCACAAACACGGCTATGTGCATAAATAACAAACGTAGACAAAAACAGCTATGTCTCGCAACTATGGTCACAAAACGGCTATGTGACACCATCAATACGGTACATAAATCATATACATACATATATATATATTCCACTCACCTCAAGTCTCTTGTGAAAGCTAACCGAGCTTGCAAACCTTCAATGTAACGTACCTATTACATTATGCATTCATTAACATACAATCTAGTTGAATTAAATGCTAACTTCTTACCCTTGAGCATTTAATGACCCTATCGCATTAAATGACTCAACTACACCAAAACCGCCAATAAATGACCATTCTTGTCATAAATCACTAAAAGCTAGTGATTAGGGTCTAATTAACATCAACTAACATAAACTTGGTGTATTTCATAACCATTTCACCCGATTAGGTCAACTAGTGCTCTTTTGACTCTTTGACTTACAAATCAAGTCAAACTTACACAATAACAACTATTTCATCTTTTTAAAAGTGCATTAATGACTAACAACATCATTTAGCACTTACAACCTCAAATCATAAGACCAAATCCTAGATAATAGCTTTTAGGGTTTCCTTTCAACAATCCAACCCAAAATCCACCCATTTAACCTTCAAATGGGTCATACAAACCCCACATGAACCAAACCCTAGCTTAAACAAAATAAAACTCAAAACATAGAGTTAAGACTTACCAATACAATCACAACGTAGCTAGAGATGTAGGGAACAACTTTAAAACTTGGATTCGGGTGAGATTTGGTCTCCTTCTTCTCCAAGTGAGCTTTCTCTCACTAAGCCCTAACTCTCTCTCTAAAATTGAATGTGGTGTAGGTGAAGATGTGTTAAATGAGTTAGGATAACTCATTTATCAGTTTTCTAGATCTAAAACCGTCCACAAGTGAAAAGACTTAAACACCCCCAAAGATGCCATTTAAATTGGGTCAAATTTGTCAAACAGCGACATATGTCGCGTTTCGCGACAACCTGTCGCGTTACGCGACACCCAAATGCGATAAACCCCAACAGAACGCGATAACCTCGACAGAACTGTGGTTTCTGGAGCTGTCGCATTCCAACCAACTTTGTCGCGTTTCACGACGTACCAGGACGCGATGAAACCTATTAAAACGCGACATAAGGCCTGAACAAACCATTTTCTCATATTTTCACACATTAAACTAATATAAACGATCATAGATGCAATAATAAACGTACACGAGGTTAATTACGCACCTTAAGTCATATTCGAGGAAAACGGGATGTTACATTCAAAGTAGCCAGTTTTGTCGCAGCTCCAACAAGTCAACTTCGACTTTTCAGTCAGACTAACCTTATTATAACCTTGAGATATACACCATCGTTACCAGGGAACCTTTTACATTCCACCACATTATTAGCAGATGTACCAACGACTTCATTACCCTTTGACTTTAGCCTCTCCAAAAAGTAATTATAATTATTCATTGAAACCCCATCATTTACTCATTCGCATCTTGTAATGAGAATTGCCATACAAATCATTGGGAATTAGCAATCAGTATTTTGAAATCTCGCAGCATGTCTACGCCAACAGTTATATGTGTATATATAACGTCTAACTTCTGGACTTAATTTGAATGTGAAGTTTTTCTGAAAAACACTCCGAACTACGAATTGGTTCTCCGAAAATGGAAAAAATGCTGATGAAGCAGCAAAAACTATAAACGACTTTAAACGGTAAAAGCTGGATGATAATGATGAAGTGTGCTGGCAAAGCGCAGAAAAAGAGAAGTTTTGGAACTGGAAAATGGATTGAGCAAAGTAGGAAGGAGGCTGTGGACAAATTACAAAGACTGAACCTGACTTCAAAGGATCCAAATGATTCAGTACCTGCTGAAGTCATTAACGAATACCTTGCTCCTGACTCTAAACCCCTGCGGATAATATTCTTCATCATCCTCTGATATTAGAAATTCTAAAATATCATCGTATCTTTCATTATAAATATCCTCCATATTTCTGAAAATATTTTCTTAATTTTTCTTATTTGAAATCATTTACCTCTTCACGCTATCTGTATTACATCATAAAAGAAACTATTTTAGTTTCTAAATTCTGAAACATTCAAGTTTAAAATAGGAATATTTTGAAGTAGTGTTGAGAACTGAAGCATGAATTAGTATAATATAATGACACTTGATCAATGTGATTATATTACAGTAAGTCATGCTGAGTTTCTAAATGGAACGTGATGATTCACAGATCATAACATCATCATGTGCCATGTTATACGACTCTTGTATTCTATTTAATCTCTAAAATATCAAGAAAATATTTCTTGATGATTCGGCCTTTTTCAAGGTATTCTAGTAATTTGACAAGTCAAGATCGTGCCATCATAATTTCCTTCCTAGAACATTTACAATGTTTATTCCGAAATTCATATCTGTGAATTCTGGACCATTACAAGCAGTGTTTAATCGCAAGAAGAAGAAACGAAAGGACAAAACTCCGAAATAGAAATTGGGGTATAAATTGCAGCAAATAAAAGAGAGCATTAACTGTGAATGATAATGATTATAGAAGACAGAAGCAGAGACTTTGAAATATAAGGGAACATATAAAGCCCAACGACAAACCAAAAATTATAAACCATATATATCGATGCATATAGCAATATAAAGACACGGGAGAACTAGAAACACTATAAACCCAAGATTATAGTAGAAGTAAATAGATTCTTCTGGCGGTAGATGAAACAGAAGAATGACCGATATGAAAGTTAGAAGTATATCGAGAATCAGAACTGGATGGAGCATATTGATGAATACTTTAAAATATGAGTTGAGGGGGAAAGAATAGAAGGTGATGAAACATGACTAGGAACTTAGAAATCAACAGATTTAACTCACACAATGGCTGAATAAGTGAATCAAACCCTCTAGTGAATAGGTTAAGTTTTTTTTGATTAATTTAGTCAAACCACAACTAAATATGGTGTGATTAGATCAACACCTAGAGCTATTATTCACCACCTAGGTGATTTGGATTGAGAGAGAATCGGAGGAGCTCACTAGATCTGAGTGTGTGTAACAAATGAGAGGCTTAACCTAAAATGAAGAACATAAGACTTTATATACCCCTGCTGTTGACTCACCCATACGATTCATTCATTACAGGTACGAGTTGGCTTCATCAGCCGTACGGGTGATCACTCACTCGTGTCTTCTCATTTAGGTTGTAATTGTGACTTAGCTCAGCATCAACCGTGCGTATGAGCCTGTCAGCCGTACTAGTGAGGCTTCACTCGTACGTCTGACTAAGTCTAACATAGTCAAACATCTAAATCTCGTTCCTGCAGTTCCTGTAACCACATACAAACATGGATAGGATAATAACGAGCAATCATGGTGGCCTGTAAACTGTTGTACCTGCAATGGATGTGGGTAGATATCTAGGGACTTGCATAAAATGCATCAACAGAAGGTGTGAGTTGTAAGGAAACGAAGGAGGTGAATTTATAAGAAAATCTCCGACAGAACAATTAAAATGGACGATCGCATTTAAAGCGGATCCTAATTCCCTTGATTACCGGAGAGTCAAATCTTATTAAGAATATTTTCTTCAAATCCCTTGAAATCTGGGAATCAATCATATCTATGTCAAATGATAAGATGAATCTACACTTACTCATTTCACTCTTCTATGTTAGCTTCATTCGTACTCTTCATATAAATGGATTGTTTATCCAAATTATTCGCTGATGATAAAACTCTAATTTTCAGCCCGTATGCATCATGAAAACATACTTATTATCATTCACGACCTTTCCACTCAAATGTCGGGATGAAATTTCTTTAACGGGTAGGTACTGTGACAACCCGGAAATTTCCAACCAAATTTAAACTTTAATCTTTATATGTTTCCGACACGATAAGCAATATTTGTTAATTTAAATTTCAAGAATTTTAAACTATGTTCATACATTCATTCAACCTCGACCAAGTTCCAACGATTCACGAACCATTAAACGAATATGATTATATATGTATATGTGTATATATAGTATAACTTGAAACGTAAACAAAATATTAGATTAAATACTTTATATGATTGTATCAGTTTCAAAATGTTTATCAGTGGAATTAGAAGATAAGATCAAATGATTGAATTATCAGATATATTGAATTATCAGATATATTGAATTATGATTACAAGTCTCTGTTGAAAGGCCCACGTTGATTTGAGAAATCTTTCCATTTTAACAATATTCGGAAAATGGTAAAGTGATTTATAAATAAGAACAAATTGTCAATCATTGAGAACTAGACAAAGGATAGTGGAAGATTGAATCTCATAAAGACTCGATTGATCTATTTAGTTTCAAACGTACAAAAACGTTTTCAGTTTAAAAAGAACTTTCTTATTAAAACGTATATAACTTTTATAAATATCTAGAACCACTTTTGAAAACTCATTACTTAACTAGTATGATAAAGATAACGATATTTATATTTTATTTTATTAAATATATATAACGATTTAAATTAATATTATATATATTTATACGCGTATTATACGTACATAGTTTTATACTTTTACTATACTTAAACTTTACTTTTACTTTATTTTTACTTTACTTTAACTTTAATAATTTACTTTAATAATTCATACTTTAATAATTCACTTTAATAATTCATACTTTAATAATTCACTTTAATAATTCATACTTTAATAATTCACTTTAATAATTCATACTTTAATAATTCACTTTAATAATTCATACTTTAATAATTCACTTTAATAATTCAAAAATCTATTTTAAATAGAATTCAATAGGTTTCATTATTTCATAGAAACTTGAAAATATTTTTCTCTAAACTCGCTCAATCGATTTACATATATATATTTACTCCGTATTATTTCAAGATATTATTAGTATACATAAAATATTACGACGGAGTGCTGTTCGAGTGATTTCGAAATTGTTTTTCGAGTAGGATAGGATTAAGAAAATTATGGGTTGTAGCTATGGAGGTGATTGAGTATGGTTCATGGGTATGCTCGTGAGGTCAATATAGTGTTTATCATTTCCGTTGCGTCTACGTACCTTTCCTGCAATATTGAATCTCAATATTGATACGTGAGTACTCATAATTTAACTTTTACATACTAATAGTGTATCCCTGACTAGTGCTCGAGTATTTAGGATTATGCATGCTTGTACTTTTGATATTGCCCTTAGACATGTTAGGTTGAATCTTGAATTAGTTACACTTGCGGTTGAGATAAGGTATAAGATATGCATGTCCTTGGAAAGCTAGCAAAAAATTAAGATCTTTTCCTTTAGATATCGAATGGTTTCGATGAACGGATTACAAGTTATAATCAATTGAATTTTTGATATTTTTATTAAAAATGATTATTATTATTATCTTCGTTTTTATCGCCGTTCTAGTTTTATCTTATTATTATCATTATTATTATCTTTATCAATAAAAGGGATTTATCATTAAAAATTGTTATTTTTTTATTATTAATATCGTTATTATCGTTAAAGTTATAATTAGTATTATTATTATTATCCAATTATTATTATTATTATTATTATTATTATTATTATTATTATTATTATTATTATTATTATTATTATTAGTATTAGTATTATTATTATTATTATCATTATTAATATATATATATATATATATCATTATTTAAAAATGGTTGTTGTTATTGTTATTATTATTATTACTATATTATCATTAAGATAATTATTAGTATTATCGTTAATAATGTTATAGTAACTATCATTATTAATATTAGTGTAATTAAAACAAATATTTGTAACACCTAATTATTTTGATTACTATTATTATCATTATTATGAACACGATATAAAAGACGATTAAAAGCTATTAAACGAAACGATTAGGAAATAATGAGTAAGAGTATCATGATGAAATTAAAATATTATAAGATATTGATTTAGATAAAATTATCGTTCTTATTATTTTTATCATTTCTATTATTATTAAAAGTATCGTTAGTATTAAAACTATCATTTTAACAAAAATTATCATTTTAATAGAAATGTCATTGTTACTATAAAATATCATTATTATTATTATTTTAAATAGAATTATTATTTTAAAGATAATATTAAAAATTATTGTAAATATTAAAGTTATCATAATTAGAATTATCGTTTTATCATAATGTCATCTTAGTAATTATAAATGTTGATATTTTTATAATAATAATTATTATTACAAAATAATACAACTTTTACTTACTATCATTATAGATATTATTTTATCAAATAAATATGTGATACAAACATATTTTACTACGTGTAATAACTTACTTTAATAATACCTATCATATTATCTTTATGATATTAAATGAACCCTATAAATTTTATTACTTAATATATATAAAAGTATATTTTATTATATAAATTTAATATAAAATTTTATTTATTAATAAATAAATTATATTATTTACTCTAATAAATCTTTTAAAAATATTTAAAGATATAAAACGACGATATTTAAACTATATATTAATCATGTATAGATTTTTAGAAATTATTTTGAGTCAAATTTACTTTTGTTGACTTTTGCATATTAGTCTCGAGCATTAGGATTGTGGTACACTATGACTTGACCTAATTTGTTAGACAAATATTGACCAACACATAAATATATATAATTAATTTAGGTTCGTGAATCCGAGGCCAACCTTGCACTTGTTCAATGACGTTATATGTATTTTTACTACGAAATACAGTATGGTGAGTTTCATTTGCCTTTCTACCCTTTATATTTTTGGGACTGAGAATACATGCGCTTTTATAAATGTTTGACGAAATAGACACAAGTAATTGAAACTACATTCTATGGTTGAATTATCGAAATCGAATATGCCCCTTTTTATTAAAGTCTGGTAATCTAAGAATTAGGGAACAGACACCCTAATTGACGCGAATCCTAAAGATAGATCTATTGGGCCTAACAAACCCCATCCAAAGTACCGGATGCTTTAGTACTTCGAAATTTATATCATGTCCGAAGGAGGATCCCGGAATGATAGGGGATATTCTTATATGTATCTAGTTAATGTCGGTTACAGGTGTTCACCATATGAATGATTATTTTTGTCTCTATGCATGGGACGTATATTTATGAGAACTGGAAATGAAATTCTTGTGGTCTATTAAAATGATGGAAATAAATGATTATGATAAACTAATGAACTCACCAACCTTTTGGTTGACACTTTAAAGCATGTTTATTCTCAGGTGTTAAAGAAATCTTCCGCTGTGCATTTCCTCATTTTAAAGATATTACTTGGAGTCTTTCATAGCATATTTCGAAGAACGTTGCATTCGAGTCATTGAGTTCATCAAAGATTATTATTAAATCAATTTATAGTTGGATAGTGGATATTATGAAATGGTATGCATGCCTGTCAATTTTCAATGTAAAGAAAGTTTGTCTTTTAAAAACGAATGCAATGTTTGTAAAATGTATCATATAGAGGTCAAATACCTCGCAATGTAATCAACCATTGTGAATCGTTTATAATGTATATGAACGGGTCCTTTCAGAGTGTATCCTTGTGTGTTTGTGTGTCGACATTTATAAGAGGAAGAAGAAGAAGCTTCAATTGAAAGGATTTTGTTCATGCAATTGAAAAATTGTGTAATCTAGTGTGCTCTAATCATCCTAGCAAGTTTTAATTCTTCAAATTTCTCTTCTTTGTGCACAATTAGGGTTCTTGAACTCCTGGAGACAAGGTATGAATGTTTATGTCTAAGTATTACTATTATTGGGTGTTTGTGATGAATCTTAAGCTCAAAAGTTGTTATATGATGAAAATGTGCACACTTGTATGATTTAAAACGAATTTGTTAGTAATTTTGGGAGTATGTTCATGTATGAACTTGCATTTTGAGTAAAGGATATGAATATGGTAAATTTGGTGATGTTTTAGCTTAGAATCAAGTCATGCACACCAAGTGTTTGATGAAATGCCTCAATGAAATGTTTATGTGTTTTAGTTGATAATTATAAAGAAGAAAGTTCATGTATGAATTGTTGTTATTGTTGTAAGTAATGGATTTTGGATAATTGATGATTTAGGGTTGCTAGTAATAGAAATGGGTTTATGCACACTTGATGCTTAATGAGATATTTGAAAGAATTGCATGTTATGATTATAAGAGATGAGCTAGAGATTTGTATGATTAAGGAAATGATGTTGGCTTGATAATGTTGTTATATTGGAAAAAGGTAAGTTAAAATGTTATGTATGTAAATGTTCATGTGTATATTGGAGTAATTAAGGGGTTAAGTAAATGTGTAGGTGTATGAATGTGTTGAAAGCTTGTGAAAGTTGTAATTTTGTTGAATTATGATATTGATAAGATTAGCTCATGTATAGGTGCTAATCAAGGCCAAGGAGCTTCAAGTAACCAAGGAATTTCATTTAATCAAGGTGAGTTTATAGGGGGTAAAATGGGCGGGTCAAGAGTGGCTTAGTGTTCTCGGATTGCATCCGTGCAAGAGAGTAACGACTAAGTGCACTAGTCGAGTAGCTTAGATAAAATTATTAGGTTCGCCTAATATTTGTATCTATGGATTGATGTTTAGCTTAGGCAAGATTATTACATTGCTAGTAATCTTGTCTATGGTATGGTTTAGCTTAGACACTTTGGATGTCTATGTGCATAGGTATGATTGTAATGTGATTAAGGTAGCTTAGACATATGTATATGTCTATGGTTGTGTTAGCTTAGACATGATTACTAAGGTTGGCCTTAGTAAGTTATGTCTATGGTAAGCAATGGGTCGGATCCGAAAGTAAGTAAGCAACCGTTTAGTTGAAAGACAAAGTAATGTGATGATTATGCCCAATGTAATATACACCTATAACTCACTAAGTGTAAAAGCTTACCCCCGTGTTGTTTTATGTTTTTAGGAACCAAAAGCCATCGTGAAGGTAAGGAACCCATTTGAAGGTAGCGGAGCATTGACATTAGAGTAAGTGGTAATGCAAGTCTCTGTTTTGAACCAAGCTCTTTTGGTACCGCTTATCAACGCCAAGCCTTTTGTACTTGACAATTATGTTTTCGTTATGTTTTGGGACCAAATGATGTTGTTAAATTGTGTGAACATGTGTTCTTGATTCAAAAGAGTTTAGTAATGTCGAATGATGCTTGAAACTGGTTTAGTCAAGTTTAAATATGTCTTGTGATGTTAAAAATGTGCTTTGGGCTAATGAATTGGGTAAAGTGTGATTTTATTAATAAGTTGCAGGTTTGTGCCAGTTCGTGGGTTATGTCGCGCCGCGACATTTGGTGTCGCGCCGGGGCATTAAACGCATTTTAGTAACAGAAAGGCTGCTAAGCATAATATAAAAATCCTTTATATGTCGCGCCGCGACAAAAGGAGCCGCGCCGCGGCAAATGCCTTGACCTGGGCAGGCACCCTTTTTATAAAAAAAAAAAATCTATCGTTTAAATGGCGTTAAAGATAACTTTCAATCCTTTCTTGCTTGTAACTCGAGAAACTGCTACGTATAATTGTCCATGTGTAAAGACAGGTTTACGTAGAAACAACCCAATATTGGACAACGATTGACACTGACTCTTGTTAATAGTCATTGCAAAGCAAACAGCAATTGGAAATTGGCGTCATTGAAACTTAACTGCAATCTTTTTGTCAGTAGGTGCAATGATCATTCGTGGAATATAGGTAAGGTTACCAAAACAGTCACATGTAATTATGTGAGCTTCAATTGTATGTTCTGCCATCCTCTCAACTAAAAGTCTAGTACCATTACATAGTCCTTTTGATTGATCCATGTTACGAAGTAATATTATTGGTACACCTGGCTTTAAAACTAATTTATGATTAGGAACTCCAGGGACTTTCAGTTCGTTCAAAATATCAGGAGAGTATAATTGTTCTGCAAAGCTATCATTCTCTTCATTTGGTGTTAGACTATCCGAACTATAATAAATGCGTTCAAAACTTGATATAGATTCTAATATATGATCATTTATCGAATCTACTTCTTCATTTGTCGGAGCGAGTATGGCCTTGGAACTAAAATAATCTCCAACACCTAGATTATCATGGAGTGATGGATATGTAGAGTCAACAATGGTCTGAATAGCATTAGAATTCGTTTTTAATAACATGTCATCATGAAATTCTACTTCTGCTTCACCATCATTAGGCTCGTTGATTTTACCTTCCCCTGTTTTTAATATCCATTCAGCAAACTCAGCAATTTCTTGATGGTTAGTAACATTGCTATTAGATCTAAGGCACATGTTTTTAGTTAACTTAAGTACCTTACAGTGGCGCCATAAATCTGATGAATGAAGTAATGCGTGCACAATTTTAGCTCTAGTACCTTTTTGTATTACCGGTAAGATCTGACAGAAATCACCACCAAAAACAACAACCTTACCACCAAATGGAGCTTTACTATTTGGTGACACTATTATGTCTCGCATAGTTCGGTCAAATGCTTCAAAACAATGTCTATGCATCATAGGTGCTTGATATCGCGTATTTCATATGCATTTTCCTTAGCGATATCGGGTACATTTTGGTCCTTTTGGATACGATTTAGAGTTATTTTGGTTAAAGTTGTGAAAGTTTGAGTTCCAAGACCAAGAAGGTTAAATTTGATGTTATTTGATGGTTTTGGATGTCTTTCGATGTTTACGAGTGAAAAGGTTTGATTCGGTTCGAGTTTTGGTGTTTATATGATGTTTTTAAGCTCGTTTCAGCAATATTATAATGGAGCGCCGCTCCAAAATAGGGCGCGCCGCGCCAAACAACTAGAAAAACAAGTCGAGCAGTTTTGAAGTTCAAAGGATTGATTTTCAGTGATTCGGCGCGCCGCGCGGTATATTGGCGCGCCGCGCGGGGTTGTGCCCGGGTTCAGAATTCCCTCCTATAAAAGCCCGAATTATACCCTAACTTATAATAATCGTATCCTGACGAATTCCAGCCACTTTTTGACGAACTTAGGTGATTTTTGGAGATCTTGAAGGTCATTCTAAGGTATTAATCATTCCGGGAACAAGTCTCGATTCGTGTATCATTCAGATTTCAATCTTTAATTAGTTTTATTCTTTTGTTATCAACAATGAATTATTCTATGTCTTTGATTGTTATTTTGATTTCAGCCATGATTGTAGGCTAAACCTTTAATGTTTGTCTAGATTGAATATTTGCAAGTGTTTGGATGTTACTTTGAGGTTTTATTGATTGATGCATGATTAATTATGAGTTTTGATTAAAGAACCATTCTTGTGGGTGTTAATTATTGTTACTAGGCTGATTAGTGAAACTTGTTTGAACAAAGGGAACCCTGTTTCAATTTAGTGATCTAATTTCCAATTGATTTGTCTTAACCGATTGGGTGCTTACTGGACCAAGGGGGTAAACCGTGTAACGTAATTAACCAAAATAGGGGTGAATTGTGTGGAGCGAACGCGTAACCAATTGAATCTTAATCTTGTAATTAGCTAGTTACTAAGTCACAAACGAAAGATAGTTTTTGGTGAAAGGGAACCCTAAGCCAATAAGTCCTAGTTTGATGTGTTTGCTAAAAGAGAACTCTGGGTAAACCGACTCTGTAATTGCGTGCATTGATTAATAGAACTAGTGCTTAATAACAAATCATCCAACACTGCGAATAGGATATCTAGGCGAACATTCTTTTATCCATTGAATTCAAATATCTTTATTTTTCTGTCGAGTCTGCATTTATTTTATTTAAACTTAAAAATCCAAAAATATTGTCTTTTACTTTTAAAGCTATCTTGATTTGGCTAATCGTTAAATAGCCGCAAAACAAACTATCTCGTACTTTCGATTTTCATAGTTTAACTTAGTTTACTTTTATTAGTTTCAAACTTAATTCTCACGTTAATACTGTCCTTGGAACGATACTTGGAATTACCATTTTTATACTATTGCACGATCGGGTACACTGCCCGTTAGTGTGTAGTAATCTTTAAACCAGGCATATTTCCAGAGATAATTTATATACTAGATTTAACACATCAAGTTTTTGGCGCCGCTGCCGGGGACAGTTGTGTTGAAAATTAAGTTTGATAATTAAGTTTGTTTTTAGTTAATTTTAACTGTTTAGTTTAATTTAATTCTAATTGAGTCGGTGCGTTTAATCGGTTTGTTAGCTGTGTTCTTGCAGTTACAGGTAGTGCATGCAACATACGCGTTCTTCAGATTCTCCAATTGTTAAACCATTTGACGAGCCTGAAAGAGAGTTGTTTAAAGCTTTAAGTCAGAAGCAAAAGTTAACAGTGGATTCATCAGTTTCATCGGGTGATACTTACGTTAATTTGGGAAGTACTTCTGAGACTGTGGTGCCCGAGACACCACCTGAAATTTTTAACGAAGAAGACTCTTACGCTTCGTCTGATACTACAGAAACTGAAGAAATGGCCGAAGGAGAAGCACCCCGTCCTCAGACTATGGCTGAAAAGTTAAAGGCCACCCGAGGAGGCCAAGGCAATTCGATTACTCAACCGAATATTACTCAGCCTTTTCAAATTACAGGGCCGATCCTGAATTTGATTTCTTCTGATTGCCGATTCTATGGCAAAGATACCGAGGATGCTAACGAGCATCTTCGTAATTTTAATGATGTTTGTAACTTGTTTAAGCTACATGAGGTTGCCGACACTTCAATTAAGACAAGACTTTTCCCTTGGACTCTTAAGGGAGAAGCTAAGAGATGGTTAGATAAGCAACCCGAGGGTACGATTAGATCTTGGGAGACTTTGGAGGATAAGTTTTTGTCAAAGTTTTTCCCTGCATCTCGAGCTGCTCGACTTCAAGCAGATATTTCTCAATTTAGACAAAAGAGCAGTGAGACATTGTTTGATGCTTGGGACCGTTTTGCTACTTTGTTACGCTCGTGTCCGCAACACGGGTTGAATGATTTACAGAAGGTTCAGATTTTCTACAAAGGTTGTGATATTCCTACGCGTCAGTGTATTGATCAAGCTGCAGGTGGTACGTTAATGGATAAGACTGAAGAAGAGGCGTTAGAAATCATTGAAAAGCAAGCTGCTTACTCTCATGAGTGGCATCAGGATCATGAGTCTTTCCAACCGGGTACAGGTGCTTATGATGATTTTGGGTCTATCAGTGCTAAGTTGGATTCGTTTGGTAGGAATTTGGAGAAGATGAACAAGGATATTCATGGTATGAAGGTTGGTTGTGAATACTGTGGAGGTTTGCATCTGGGCAAAGATTGTGATGCGGGTTTGACTATGAATCAGAAAGAAGAGGTCAACTATATTAGTCAGCAGAATAACAATCAGTTTCAGGGACGTGCTCAGTTTAATAGGAATTTCAATAATCCTTATAATCCGCAAGGTAATCAGGGTTCGAGGTTCCAACCGGGTTCTAGTGGAGGTTTTCAGCAGCAAGCTCCCGGTTATTTTCAGAAACCACAGGTCGAAGAGAAAAAGTCCAACCTTGAGGCTATGCTTGAGAAGTTAGTGATATCTCAGACTCAACTTGTCACTACCGTTACTCAGAATAATGAAAAGAATGACCAAATGTTTCGAAATCAACAAGCAGCGATTCATAATCTTGAACAGCAGATTGGTCAACTTGCTAATAAGAGTAGTGAGAGGAAACCGGGAGAGTTACCTAGCAAGACGGATACTAACCCGAAAAACGGGCATGTTAATGCTATCACCACCCGAAGTGGTTTAGCGTATCATCCACCGAGGAAGCCCGACGAGTATGATTTGAGGGTACCGTTAGTTAATGATAGTGAGCCGGTTGTTGAAAGTGAACCGGCAAAGGAAAAGGAGCCGGAACAGGTGGCTGAAAAAGTTGTTAAGGAACCGGTTACTGTTGCTGCTAAACCGGTAGTTAGAGAGTATCAACCACCGCTCCCATTCCCGAGGAAACAGCGATTGGAGAAGCTAGAGGCCGAAAAGTCCAAGTTCATGGACTTGATTAAAAAAGTTAACATAAATATGCCTTTTATTGATGTTATTGCAGGTATACCTAAGTATGCGAGGTTTCTTAAGGATTTGCTGACTAACAGGCGGAAACTGGAGAACGTGTCTTCAGTCAGGTTGAATGCCGCATGCTCAGCGGTTGTTGCAAACAAGCTTCCCGAGAAGCTTGAAGATCCTGGAAGTTTTACCATTCCTTGTTTACTTGGTAATTTGGACTGTATGAGGGCTTTGGCGGATTTGGGGGCTAGCATTAATTTAATGCCTTATTCTATTTACTTAAAGCTAGACCCCGGGGAGTTAAAACCCACGCGTATGGCTGTGCAGCTAGCCGACCGCTCTATTAAATTCCCTCGTGGAATCATAGAGAATATGCTAGTGAAGACCGGGTCGTTAGTTTTTCCGGCGGATTTTGTGGTTTTGGATATGGAAGTGGATGAAAGGATTCCACTAATTTTGGGTCGGCCATTCTTAAACACTGCTAGGTGTATGATTGATGTGTATGGCCAAAAGTTGACCCTTAGGATAGATGATTTGAGTGCAACATTCTCAATCGACCATGCTTTGAAATACCCTGGTTACACTGATGATACATGTTATTTTCTTAACACTGTGAATGTCCAGTCTGAGTTTTTGCAGGAATTCCCAGAGTTACAGGGTTCAGGAGAATGCTCATTGGTTGAGATTGATGAGGATGTGCAGGTTGAGGAGGTGGATCTTTTAACCACCTTGATGGAAAACGGCTATGAGCCGACTGAAGAGGAGTTCAAAGAACTCGAACGTGATTCAAATTACCGGAGCAAATCTTCAATTGAAGAACCTCCCGAGCTTGAATTGAAGCCACTTCCAGATCATTTGGAATACGCTTACTTGCATGAGGAATCTAAGCTTCCGGTAATTATTTCTTCTTCTCTTTCAGCAGGTCAGAAAACTGAGCTTGTAACCATGCTAAAGGCCCATAAACCGGCCATTGCATGGAAGATTCACGACATTAAGGGTATTAGTCCCTCCTATTGCACCCACAGGATTCTAATGGAGGATAACTCCAAACCCGTGGTGCAACGCCAAAGGAGGTTGAATCCGCACATGCAAGATGTCGTGAAGAAAGAGATCATAAAGCTCCTTGATGCAGGTCTGATTTACCCGATTTCTGATAGCCCGTGGATTAGCCCGGTACACTGTGTACCTAAGAAAGGTGGAATGACTGTTACCACCAATGATAAAAATGAGTTAATTTCCACGCGGACTGTCACGGGGTGGCGTGTTTGTATCGACTACCGAAAGTTGAACGACGCCACACGTAAAGACCACTTCCCGCTACCTTTCATGGATCAAATGCTAGAGAGGTTGGCGGGAAACAGTTTCTATTGCTTTCTCGATGGTTTCTCGGGCTATTTTCAAATTCCTATCTCGCCCGAGGACCAAGAGAAGACTACTTTCACGTGCCCGTATGGAACGTTCTCTTATCGACACATGCCCTTTGGCCTTTGCAATGCTCCGGCCACTTTTCAAAGGTGCATGATGGCCATATTCCATGACATGATCGAAGATTGCATGGAGGTGTTCATGGATGACTTCTCGGTTTTCGGTGACACTTTCGATTCATGCCTTCTTAACTTAGAACGGATGTTGGTCAGGTGCGAAAAGTCCAATCTTGTGCTCAACTGGGAGAAGTGCCATTTCATGGTTCAAGGGGGCATCGTTCTCGGGCACAAGATTTCTAAAAACGGTATAGAGGTGGATCCCGCAAAGGTTACCGCTATTAAGAACCTTCCACCCCCTACCGATGTTAAGGGTGTTAGGAGTTTTCTCGGGCACGCCGGTTTTTACCGGCGATTCATTAAAGATTTTTCTAAGATTGCCAACCCGATGAATAAACTCCTTGAAAAGGACACCCCGTGGAACTTCTCCGACGAGTGCCAAAAGGCATTCGAGCTTTTGAAGGAGAAACTCATCAATGCACCGATCATAATTGCTCCGAATTGGTCTCTTCCATTCGAGCTTATGTGCGATGCATCTGATTTCGCTGTTGGCTCAGTTTTGGGTCAAAGGGTCGAGAAGCATTTCCGACCCATCTACTATGCAAGCAAGACCTTGCAAGGAGCGCAATTAAATTATACTACCACTGAAAAAGAGCTCCTTGCGGTGGTCTTTTCGTTTGATAAGTTCCGGTCCTACTTAGTCTTATCTAAGACTATTGTCTTTACGGACCATTCTGCTCTAAAGTACCTTTTTGCTAAACCGGATGCAAAACCACGACTTCTTAGATGGATCTTGCTTTTGCAAGAATTTGATGTGGAGATCCGGGATAAAAAGGGTGCTGAAAACTTGGCGGCCGATCACCTTTCACGTCTTGAGAACCCCTCCCGTGAGGTTCTCGATGAGACTACCATTCATGATGATTTTCCCGGCGAATATCTCATGAAGGTGGATAAGGTTGATGAGCCGTGGTACGTGGACATAGCTAATTATCTCGTTGGGAGATTCTTGGAGAAAGGGTGGTCACATCAAAAGAGGAAGAAATTCTTCAGTGACCTTAAGTACTATTTCTGGGAGAATCCCTATCTTTTTCGTTGTTGTCCCGATGGTATTATCCGCCGGTGTGTTTCCGGTGATGAGTGTATGCGGATTTTAACCGAGTGCCATAGTGGGCCTACCGGTGGGCATTTTGGACCCCAAATTACGGGGCGTAAAGTCTATGATGCCGGCTTTTATTGGCCGACAATCTTCAAAGATGCCCACCTGGTTTGTAAGTCATGTGATTCGTGCCAAAGGGCCGGTAAAGTCACCAAACGTGATGAGATGCCTCAACAAAGCATCCAAGTTTGCGAAGTATTTGACGTTTGGGGAATTGACTTTATGGGGCCATTTCCGAAATCCCAGAATTATAGTTACATACTCGTTGCCATCGACTACGTGTCTAAATGGGCTGAAGCGCAAGCTTTACCCACAAATGATGCACGAGTTGTGATTTCGTTCCTTAAGCGTTTATTCTCTCGATTTGGAACTCCTAAAGCTTTAATTAGCGATAGGGGTACTCATTTTTGTAACGCTCAAATGGAGAAGGTATTGAAGCGATATGGAGTTGTCCATAAAGTTTCTACTTCATACCATCCCCAAACGAGCGGACAAGTTGAGAATACCAATCGAGCTCTTAAAAGTATTCTTGAGAAAACTGTGGGTTCGAATCCGAAGGAGTGGGCAAATAAGCTCGATGAAGCTTTGTGGGCGTTTAGAACCGCCTTCAAAACGCCACTTGGTACCACTCCTTATCGGTTGGTTTATGGGAAAGCGTGCCATCTCCCATTGGAGATTGAGCATAAAGCTATGTGGGCACTTCAAAAGTGCAATTTAGATTTGAAGGAAGCCGGACGCCTAAGGGCGGGGCAATTGAATGAGCTTGGTGAGTTACGCCTTGATGCGTACGAGAATTCATTGATTTATAAAGAAAAGACCAAGAAATGGCATGATAGGAAGTTAAAGGGTCCAAAAGAGTTTAACGAAGGCGACCGAGTGCTTTTGTTTAACTCTAGATTGAAGCTTTTACCAGGAAAACTTAAGTCCCGGTGGACGGGACCATTTGAGGTTGTTAAGGTGTACCCATATGGTACGATCGAGTTGAAAAATGCGAATGGTATCACCTTTAAGGTTAACGGACATCGTGTGAAGAAGTATGTTGATGGTCCGTTAGTGATTGATGATGAGGTTCACGTTGAACCCGATCCCAACGCCACTTGAAGTTGGGGACGAGTCGTGTGAACGACTCGTTAAATAAGGTTCACGTTGTTGTAAAGTTTGTATATTTTTGGTGCTAGTTTGATAATATGTGCAATACGATCATGTTTAGTTTTTATTGGGGATGGTTTGGTTGTTTTATGGCGAGAAAACTGGGTTTTATTGCTTAAAAATGCGGATTTTTGAAGTTACAGTACATGGAGCGCCGCTCCAATAAGGGGCGCGCCGCGCCACTTGAGTATATCTGAAGTACCAGTTTTTGAAAACAGCTCGGCATCAATTTTTAGTTAATCGGCGCGCCGCGCGAGACTTTGGCGCGCCGCGCGAAAACACTGCGCGCCGCGCGATATCCTGGAGCGCCGCGCCACCCTGTCAGCCAGCTGTTTTTGGGTTTTTATTTAAAGTCAATCCGAATTTTTACATCCCCACAATTTAGAAACGGGTGACCAGCTGTTTTTATACCCTTTCACTTCAATTATTTTCATTCTTACATCTCTTAAACACCTACAAATCCTTTGATCTTTCAAAACCCTAATTCTACAAAGTTTAATTTCTTGTTTCAAGTAACCTTAATCTTTCAAGAATGGCACCTAAGAAGGTCCGAATTTGTTCTTTTCTTTACTAATTTCATCTTATTATATGTTAATTGCTTGTTTAATTCTTAATTGTCTTGATGAATTAGTGTGGGGTTGCTTTAATTTGGGTTATATGATTCAATTAGTCATGGGTTTTTGTTAGATATTGTTTATATGCTTTGATTTCATGCTAAAGTTGGTGTTTTTAGAAGTTTAACATGAACCTAGGGTTTGTAGGGTTAAAGGTCCGAATTTTGTAAGTAAAAAGGGGTTTATTGCTTGAAAGTGTGATGTTCTTTGAATTGTTCATATGTTTTTGAACTAGTGTGGGGTAGTGTCCATATGGGCGGGTCACTTTGTTTTGAATGACTTTTGCTACATTGTTCCAATTATGTGATATGCCATGCTAGTGACGATTAAGTATATGATTTTGTATTGAGATGAAGCTTTTGTTTAATGGTTGTTGAATTTGTTAAAAGTTGCTAACATGATGAAGTTGATTGGATTTTTAGAATTTAAAGGAGTTATAAGTAATCATGTTGGTCGTGTTTTGGTTATGTTGTTTGATGACCAAGGTTATGAATTATTTGTTTATGGATAATGTGATTTGGTTGAGAGTTAGTTTTTGAAAAGTTTTCAAAAGAGTTATTGGTTTAAATGGTTATTGTATTTGAAAGTGATTTAGCATGAAACAAGGATTGATTGTAAAGGTGTTTGGTGCTTATTATGATGACTAACACTAACTTTTGAGTTTTGTGTTTGTTTTCTTTACTTGTTTCATGAATGCAGAGAACAAGAGGTAACCCACCACAGCAACCACCGAACAACCCTGAATTGTGGTTGTCCCAAGTTGGTAATATTGAGGATTTGGAACAAAGGTTTAACATCAATCTTGCTCGTCCGATTGAGCAAACCTACTACTTGGATTGAACGCCACTTCGAAATGAATGTGTTCAAGCTTATCGAGAATTGCGCGGTTACTTATGGGTTACGTATAGCGGTAATGAGTTGAGACCGTATGAGCGTTTGTTTCAGATTAACGAAGATGTTTATGAGCAATTGACTGTCGAGTTCTTTTCGACTGTAAGTTGTCGGCCCCGAGTTGCTCCTCGTGATTCGGACTTTTTGATATTTAGGCTTGGCGGGGCGGACCGTCAAATGAGTAAAGTTGAGTTAGCTCGGGCGTTGGGTTTGTACCCCGAGTTAAATGATGACATCGATTTAGGGTACCATTTGTTGGGGTGCAGGGTATTCGGTGACGGCGAGTTTAGTGAAAGTGAGTATTGGCCGACGATTATTAATCCGGGGGTTAGGGCTTTCAGTTCTAGTAGAAGCATTCAGTCTAATCTTCGACGTCCGGTGGACCGTATTCTGTTTAAAATGATTGCTACTATGTTCATGGCCCGGAGGAATGCAAACAAAATCAAAAGAAAGGATCTTTGGATCCTCCAGCAGATAAAAGCGAGAGAGGCAATTGATGTGCCGACTATGTTGGGGTCCTGGTTTCAGGAAATCGGTGAAGATAATCGTCCCGAGCGCCCGTTGTTAGGGGGCCATTTAGTGACACGGATAGCTGAGGCATTTTCTGTGCCTACTGATAGGTGTACTATCGCGGGGGTCGAAGCAATGGTAACAAACATTTTGTTTTTCGCTAAAGCCGATTTTATTAGGCGAGGACCGAACGGTTGGGTTTTGGTAGAGGATGAAGAGCAACAACAGGGTCAAGGTCAACAACAACAGCAAGAGCAAGGTCGAGGTCAAGGTAGAGGACGTGGTATTGGGTCCACGTATGAAGCAGGGAGTTCTAGTGGTAATGTTCGGGGAGGATGGGCTCCCGATGAGGAAGCTTTTAATGGGTTGGTGAATAGTGTTGACGGGCTGCATCTCGAGTTCCAAGATAGTCGTACATTTTATAATGATCAGGTTGCGCATAATCAGCGTATGTATGACGAGCAGCGCCGTCATAATGAGGAGTTGATGACGTGGCACCAGGGTAACTATGGGTCGCTTAACACGAGTTTGGGTCAGGTTCGGACAGAGGTTGGTAATTTGGGCGACCGTGTTGACAGGATAGAGTATGATGTTCGAGGGATTCGGGCCCACAATCAGTGGGAAATTCATCAGAGGCAGCTCCAACGGCAGATGCGTCATGTGCCGGATGCGTACATTCCTACGCAAACCACTATTCCGGACTACACCGCCGTGACGCCTCCGAGACCGGATCCGTATTATGACCCGTATCAAGCTTGCCAAGATACTTATGGCGTGACTTGGGACCCGTTGAGAGATTTTTGGCCGGGAAGCGATTGATGTGTTGCACGTATTATTGTTGTATTTGTTTAAACTATTTCCGTTTCGATTTGGTTGTACTTGACTATTTTTATTTTTCGTATGATGTACTTTGAGACCTATTTGGGGCAAGGCGTTTCGGTACCGGGTGGTACCACCTTGCCCATTTATGTATTTGGTGTGTTTTTCTTTTTGTTAGGTGTGTTGGTGAAACGGTTTTTCAAGTCTGGCATTAAGTTCAGCAAAACTACTTTAATGATGGTATTGGTGTGAGGATCGGGAATGGACGATGTTCTTATGCTGGCAGTCAGTTCAGCGCCATCTGTCACTGTCATTCCACGATCTGTGGTTAAGCTCGATAAGTTTTTATTTTTCTTACCCTTTTGATTTTAATCCATTTTTGATCTCAAGTGATGGGGACATTACTTGATCTCAAGTGTGGGGTGGGGGATGTAAAATCTCTCGGGTTGGTTATTAATAGAATCATCATTATTTTGGTTTTGATATTTAAATGACGTTTCACGGGGTTTTGGTCGTAAAAAAAAAAAAAATTGAAAAATTTAGGGGAAAATAAAAAAAAAATAAAAAAATTAGTTAGTTAAAAAAAAAGAAAAAAAATATATAAAAGTAGTTAAAAATTCGACCAAAACCTTTGTTTAAGTATGGCTTGGAATTTATATTTCATGATGTTTAAAGAAGCCAAAGTTGTGTTACATGTTCATTACCATTGAACATGAAATCCTACGAGTTCGAAGAACTCAATAGTAGGTCACCTGTACCAAAACGGGTGTAAACCGTGAGAGATCGGTGATTGCATAGCGTGATTGTGACCGAATCACGTGCCAGATCAAAAACTTTTGGTTACTTGGTATAGCATACTTCCGAAACTATATCATTTTATTATTGCATCATTTAATGATGTGATACTGTGGGAAGAGGAGCCTTGAGCTTCACCAGTGCTGTCCTTTTCAGGAGCAATAGCTACGTGCTTGTGTTTGCTTAGACAACACAACCCATAGCCAAAAGCTATGGAACCCGAAGGTTTTCGGGATTTTTCAAAACCGGTGTCAAGTGAAACAGATTGGCACTTCCGAGTGATTCAGATCCACTCATAAGGAAGTAAAGTCTTCCGATCGTCCTACTTGGTTCGTATACCTCTTAAGCGTGCCATTTCATTACCCATCATTTCACGATGAGGTACTGTTAGAGGAGAAAGTCTTGAACTTTCAAAACACGTTCATTATTTTGAATGTGAAATCCTACATGAACATTCAGTTCATACGTAGGTCACTTGTACAAAAACGGGTGTCAACCGTATGAACGGTGATTGGATCGTGTGGTCGAAGCCGGGCCACACGCTAGATCGAAAACTTTATAGGGCGGTCTTCATTGTTTCTCCTAACAAGGACAATGTATGCGCTCGACCACCTTTTATGACCATACAGGATGTATCCACTCCATCCTAAAGGGAGTCAAGTCTCCCGAACGACACACTTGCTGATTTATTTCAGAAGTTGTAGTCCAGACCAGTCGTAGGGTGACGAAAAACCTTGAAAAGTCATTGCTAAAATCGACTGGAAATCTACCAGGCCTCAACATCAAACAGGGAAACTGGTAGTCAAAGCTTATCTCAATGAGGGAGATTTGCTAGCCAAATGGGAAGCGCACCATGATACACAAAATGTCAGTGATTGATCAGATTCCCAGTGGATAACCTCCGGAAAGGTAAGATATCAGCTTTTAAGCCTGATGAACCTCAATCTTTATGGTTGAAATAACGGATTAGACGGTTACCTCATAACCATCGATGATATCCGGACGTAATGTGTATCCTCCTAAGCACATTATTTTCTACCGACATCTCGCGATGTTAGGTACTGTGGGAGGCTTGGCTTGACCAATTGCGGGGTAGCCCGTACGTTCTCTTGGCACACATGGTTCGATTGTTACATCTTTGGTGCTTGGTTCCTACTTGATTCCCGGTTTCTTTGAAGACTTTTATTATGATTCGAGATTCTCTATTTCATCAGTATGGTACGTTATCGAGATTATTTTTGGTTACTATTTTGATTCATATTGATTGCGGTTTGGGAAGTTACATCGGGGGAATGCAAGTGGGAACCATGGTTGTTATTTACTCCAAATCGTGCCCACGCTAGTTGCTTGATTGGTTCTTGTTCGTTTGATTCTACATATTTGCTTGAAGACGTTATTTTATTGTAGAAGATTATTATCGAGTTTCATTGCTTGAGGACAAGCAAAACTCTAGTGTGGGGTTGTTTGATATCGCGTATTTCATATGCATTTTCCTTAGCGATATCGGGTACATTTTGGTCCTTTTGGATACGATTTAGAGTTATTTTGGTTAAAGTTGTGAAAGTTTGAGTTCCAAGACCAAGAAGGTTAAATTTGATGTTATTTGATGGTTTTGGATGTCTTTCGATGTTTACGAGTGAAAAGGTTTGATTCGGTTCGAGTTTTGGTGTTTATATGATGTTTTTAAGCTCGTTTCAGCAATATTATAATGGAGCGCCGCTCCAAAATAGGGCGCGCCGCGCCAAACAACTAGAAAAACAAGTCGAGCAGTTTTGAAGTTCAAAGGATTGATTTTCAGTGATTCGGCGCGCCGCGCGGTATATTGGCGCGCCGCGCGGGGTTGTGCCCGGGTTCAGAATTCCCTCCTATAAAAGCCCGAATTATACCCTAACTTATAATAATCGTATCCTGACGAATTCCAGCCACTTTTTGACGAACTTAGGTGATTTTTGGAGATCTTGAAGGTCATTCTAAGGTATTAATCATTCCGGGAACAAGTCTCGATTCGTGTATCATTCAGATTTCAATCTTTAATTAGTTTTATTCTTTTGTTATCAACAATGAATTATTCTATGTCTTTGATTGTTATTTTGATTTCAGCCATGATTGTAGGCTAAACCTTTAATGTTTGTCTAGATTGAATATTTGCAAGTGTTTGGATGTTACTTTGAGGTTTTATTGATTGATGCATGATTAATTATGAGTTTTGATTAAAGAACCATTCTTGTGGGTGTTAATTATTGTTACTAGGCTGATTAGTGAAACTTGTTTGAACAAAGGGAACCCTGTTTCAATTTAGTGATCTAATTTCCAATTGATTTGTCTTAACCGATTGGGTGCTTACTGGACCAAGGGGGTAAACCGTGTAACGTAATTAACCAAAATAGGGGTGAATTGTGTGGAGCGAACGCGTAACCAATTGAATCTTAATCTTGTAATTAGCTAGTTACTAAGTCACAAACGAAAGATAGTTTTTGGTGAAAGGGAACCCTAAGCCAATAAGTCCTAGTTTGATGTGTTTGCTAAAAGAGAACTCTGGGTAAACCGACTCTGTAATTGCGTGCATTGATTAATAGAACTAGTGCTTAATAACAAATCATCCAACACTGCGAATAGGATATCTAGGCGAACATTCTTTTATCCATTGAATTCAAATATCTTTATTTTTCTGTCGAGTCTGCATTTATTTTATTTAAACTTAAAAATCCAAAAATATTGTCTTTTACTTTTAAAGCTATCTTGATTTGGCTAATCGTTAAATAGCCGCAAAACAAACTATCTCGTACTTTCGATTTTCATAGTTTAACTTAGTTTACTTTTATTAGTTTCAAACTTAATTCTCACGTTAATACTGTCCTTGGAACGATACTTGGAATTACCATTTTTATACTATTGCACGATCGGGTACACTGCCCGTTAGTGTGTAGTAATCTTTAAACCAGGCATATTTCCAGAGATAATTTATATACTAGATTTAACACATCAGTGCTTCATCCCATATTATTAATTTAGCTTTATTCAATAATGTTGCAAGTTCACTATCTTTCTTAATGGAACAAAATGAATCTTCTTGTACATTTATGGGTATCTTAAAGCGTGAATGTGCTGTGCGTCCTCCAGTTAAAAGTAAAGTGGCTATCCCACTTGATGCAACATTGATCACTATATCACCCCGAGACCGAACAGCAGCAGCAAGTGTTTTCCATACAAATGTCTTTCCTGTTCCACCATAACCATACACGAAAAATACTCCTCCAACATCTTTATCGAGTGCATGTACGACGGTATCATATACATAAATCTGTTCATTAGTCATAGTAGATTTCAACTTTTGATATTCTGCTTTAAGGGCGTCTATATCATAAGAAATCTCATCCTGAATGAGCATGTTACAGGATGACTGTATGAATTCAAAATCTGGAAAAGGCATATTTGGTATGTTACGCAATGTGTAACCTGCACTATTAAGTTCCATTTCTATTCTGGCTAGAGCAATATTGTGTAGCACACATTTGAATGTCTCCGGATCTACAAAAAGTTAACTTATTTAGCATTTTTAATCATTTTACAAAAATGTAATCTATTCAATTTGTTGAATAATAATTATAAATGTAACATACCGTTAGACCTTATATGTTCTGGGCATTCTCGAGTCAAATCATCAGAAAGTAAATCACATGTTTCTTTCCAAACACGATCCGGAAAGGAAAGACTATCAGATGTAATCAAGGCTACGAAATGTGAACGACATGAATTTCCAGTAGACCAATGATGAACTTCTTTGATGGAAGCAATATATTATTTATCATCGTCTAATAGTCCCATAGCATAACACACTTCCTTAAAAGTATTGTATGTTGTGCCATCAACGGTCCTTAGATCTTCGTAAGAAGTAGCACCTTTTATTTTGTTCAGCATGATCCTAAGATAATATGCTTCATCAGCTTTAGGATGAACAAAATGTACTCTAGCTACAGTTTTTCGGCCTAACCGTTTTGTCCACTTTCGCAATTCTGCTTTCCAAACATAATGTCTTGGAAATTTAACATAAGTGTATTGACGCGCTTCATGATCTATTTGATTGCATTTCATCCACTCAATGAATTGAGATGCACCTACAGAAGGCTTAGAAATAATAGATTCCATGTTATCATCACCATAAAATAGTATTGGCTGTTGGTTTGGTAGGTGAAAGGAAAGTCTATAAACAGCTAGTGATCGAAATACAATCTCATAGTTAAACAAACGCCAGGAGGCCTCACATGCAGAAAGATAACGACAAGTATAATATTCATTGATCTCATCTTTAGGTACGGATGTGTTTCATTGTTGGTTGCATTACTATTACCTTGAATATGTATAGATATCCTATCTGGACATTTGTTCATATATTTGAATAAATACTTGATAGATCCAACCTGATTACACCATTCGATGTTCATATGTGCCTGATATTGTTTGAGTAAGCTCTTGTTATAACCTACTACGTTTCTGTAAACATATAAATAAAATTATAAGTTTAAATGCAAGAATATAAATATAAAATATATAAGATATATTATTAATCTATAAAATTGTATTTTAAGATATAATTTATGGTAATTAGAAAAAATACTAACCTATTGTCTAACTTTTCCCCTTTTTTCATTATAAATTTACCATCGTCGCGGCGCTTGTATAGTGGGAATCCATCTACATCAAAGTGAGTTTCGTTTGTGAAATCCTTTGGGAAATGTTTGGAACATCTACCTCTTTTCATGCATGAACACTCTAAATGTTTCGTTCCACATGGTCCATGTATCATAAAATTGGATACTAATTCATACAATTCAGGTTCTTCATCCTTGTCTGGTATTTCAGCAGATATGACATTGTCTATTTCAGATGCAGTTGGGCCATTTGAGATTTTTCCAGTTTTATCGAGAAACAAACACATGTGGACATGTGGTAAACCACGCTTTTGAAATTCTATAACATAAAGTCCTGTTTAATTTAAGAAGTACAGAGATAGATATTATATGTTGGTTTTGAAGAATATATTTTTAAATAAAATAAAGGGGAAAAATATAATGCTTTAATTGTACATACCTCCCAAAAGATAAGCGAATATTTTTTCATCTCTAATTTGATCATACAATGCATCTAGCTTTATCTTGAAAACCCGTGATATAATATCCGGTCTGTCTTCTGGCTTTTGGTTTAGAGGTGTTAGAACCCTCATTATTTCAGGACACTTAGGATTACATGTTAATGTAATAAAAAGATCTGGTGAGCCGTAAGCTCTAACAATAGCCATTGCATCCATATAATTAGCGTACATGTAACGTGCTCCACCTGTAAAACTTGAAGGAAGCATAATCCTATTGCCTAAAACTGAAACATCTTCATTTCCCGAATCTTGTGCTTCTAGCAAATTTGATATTTGTTCAATTCTAAAAGCCTTTTGATTGTTCCTTATGTAATTCAATCTTGTATTCTCAACCATTGTATACACATCAACGATGAATTGTTGTAACAGTGCTCGTGACATTAAAATCAAGGAAGTCTCACCAACTCTCATTTGTAAACGATATGCAAAAAATTCCCTTAACGTAAGTTTTGCATGACCAGTTATGTCGTCTATTTCGACACCTCTATGAAGTATATTAACTCTATATCCATCCTCAGCGTAAGGAAACAAAAGAGGATATTGAAGAGCTAAATACGAAGTATGCAATTCACTAATACGTCTCGATCCTTTTTTACGATGTTCTAATATAATGTCACGCTTGTCGTAAGTACCATCAATATCTCCAATAATTAAAGCTGCAACTTCGTTTGCTGTTGGTAGATTATAGGTTCGACCATTTGTATCTCTGCTACCAATGAGTTTAATGCGTATAGGTTCTTTATCATCCATGTCGAACCTATCTCTTGCCATGCGAAATTTTTTGACTAAAGTGTTGACATAATCAAGTAATCCATTCAATTGATGTACGGTTTGTGAATTTAATGCATATTGATTTGAAGATTTGTCTGTGTTGTTAGAGCTGTTTAGTAAAAAAAATTTAATATTAAAAATTAAATATTAATAATCTATTATAAGAATACAATAAAAAGACAATAATACGTATACCTGTATGCATTTATTCGTTTATGAACTTCATTTCTTGTGTCATATATATATAATTGACAGAATCTTGGATCTTGACCAGGTTCGGGTAATAAGCTACCTTACTAGGTGAAAATTCTGCCCTTGCATGCGAAATGCATAAGGTCCTTTTCCTTTGTTGATTGAGTGGTCTATTTTTCCTCCTATAGACGTGAAACTAAAAATCATATTATAACGCCTGATGTTCTCAATAAAGTTCTTACTTATGTCGGTAGCTCCACTGAATAGATCTAATAGTAGTTCTGGTGGATCAATAAAAGCAGGTAGCTTGACTTTGCCATTTAAACAACACAGAGAGTATACTTTTTTACTAAAACTTTGGTTGCCTCGCATTGCCTCAGATTTCCACAACCGTGCTTTACATGAAGTGCATATATATATTGGATCACCAATGTCTTTGTATTCTGTATTTGATCAAAAAAATGAAGATTGCATTGTAGATAGTATTTTATTATTGAAGAATTAATTAATATTTATTTAAATTTAAATTAATAGCCTCATAATCATCCATGTTTATGTTGCTATTATTATTCAAGTCCAAAGGTTACTTCTTCATCAGAAAACTTATACTTAGTGGGTCTTCCTCTGCACTTTTTGTTGGATGTTATGGTATTTGTAGAGCTTCCCTGCATTTCTTTTTTTAATTTTTTTGATAAGACAATTAAATAATTAAGTTAGTAATGAAATATTATTTAAGTTAACTTTAGTCTTATAAACGGAAAATAAAAAGTTAATGACATTATGTTACATACCATTTGTTTTCATAGTTGGTGCAACTTGTGAAATTTGTTCTGTCTTGATTGATTTGCTTTTTACTCCAGAACTTCCTAATGTAATATAAAAGTTTTCACCATAATCAAATAATTAATGTTGTTATTTTCAATACTGTTAGATATTTGAGAATGATTAATATGAACTAAAGTTACCTGATTTATTATCTTCACATTGTAATTCCAATTTGTTTGGCAAATCAATGTAATTTTCTGAAAGGTACTTTGGAGGCCTCCCACGTCTTTTACTTAGAGAAGTATTGTTGGTTGATTTCTCACTATCTGTATTGTTTATGTTTTTTGTGACATATATTTACTTCAAAAGGTAATACAATAATTGCATATTAAACATGAATATATAGTTATTAAAAGCTAACTGCTTCAAACATATATTTACTAACCATCCTTTCTTGTAGTCTTTGGTATGACAATTGGGATAACATCAGAGGGAGATACGTTGTATTTTGGTGGCCTGCCTCTTCGTTTCGTTTGAGTAGTAATGGTAGTATGACAATTTTCATCTGTTGTAGCTGTAGTTGTACCTTTAATTAAATAATAGGATAAAGAGCAAATATTCCGTATATAATTGATTAAAATAACTTAAAAAATCACTCTACACCTAATACCAACATTGTATTATAAACCAAGGTTATTTGGGATTTAGCATAGTCTGTATGTAAATCCATTGTTACTCAACCCACCTATTTAGCAACCATTAATAGTAAAAAATAAAATAAAATATGCAGATGTTACAAATAAGTTGAAAAGAATATCTGCAGAAGACTAAACAGCAATCAGAACAACTATTATATTGATGATATACACTCTTGAAATATAACACATTCAATAAGTCATATCACAAACACGTTGTGTGCTAAATCAATTTAAAGAAAGCGTTTGTTATCACTGATACTTTAACATTGAGGATCAAAATCAATCACAAGAAACATTAATAGAATAAAAACGTTGATTACATACCTATTGGGGTTTTTTTTTATCGACATCAACAGTAAGTTGTATTGTAGTGACCCGAACTAATCCATCCGGACGGAGTCTTCAACAGTTGGTTCCATTGCGATGATCGACTCCAAGTAAGGTCCTTGACATGAGCTAATGCACAGCGGAAGACTTAATTCGTACCTGAGAATAACATGCTTTAAAAGGTCAACATAAAGTTGGTGAGATATATAGGTTTGATGCTAGCAGCGTAATAACTATGGACCACAAGATTTCATATATAAAATATAATACACTCGCAAGTGTATAAAATCATTCTGCTTATGTTGAGGCCTCAGTAACCAACCTTAACAATAATATAATAAGTCATCTTCGCAAAGATGGATATGTACACTCGCAAGTGTATAAATAATGCTCGAAGTACTAAACATCCGCCCACTAGTTCTTATGTCTAGTGCAGCCTACTGGATGGGGGTGTTAAACCCGATAGATCTATCTTTAGGATTCGCGCTTACATGCTATTATAACATATAACTAAATTACCTAGCACATCAATCCGCAGAATATCATTTTTATTCACTTGTGTCCATAACGTAAATCATTTATAAAAACAGTGCATGTATTCTCAGCCCAAAAATATTTAAAGTTTAAAAGGGGACTATATACTCACCATACTGTATTTTGTAGTAAAAATACATATAACATCACTTAACATGTGCAAGGTTGGTCTTCGATTCACGAACCTATATCATTTATATGTATATTAACACATATAGTGGTAATTGGACAAATTTAGATATTATTATGAATTGTTATTTTATTAACTTGCATGTTTTATTAATAACTAAATAAACTATATTTATAGAGAAATAATATAGTTTTATTAAGTATATTTTTATATAACTAACTTTTATTTTAATAATAATAACGATACTAGTAGAAAAAAAATGACATTAATAATTTTAATAAAAATGATATCTTTAATGATAAAATGATAATTTTAATAAATAAATAAAAATAATACTTTTAATAATAATATAAAAAAAATAAACTTATTAATAATGATAATGAAAATAATAATTTTAATAATAATACTAACAATATCAATAATAATAATAACCCTAAATATTTATTCTTTGGTAGTAGTAATAATATTAATAACAATTTACTTACCATGATTATAACAATAATAATAATAAGTGTTAATTAATGATACTAATAATTATTATAATTCTAATACTTAATGTCAATAATAATAATAATAATAATAACAATAATAAGAATTTATATTAATATTAATAGTAATAGTTTAATGAAGAAACTACCTCAAAATGATTTTCTAAAAAGAGTTGCCTTGGTCCGGGATCGAACCCGAGACCTCATGTTCTCCTTACAGACCCTTAACCATCTGTTCTGTCCCTTCTTTCTGTTTTAAGAACCATTCGTTTTAAATATAACCGGTATAATACTATCATCATAATCATATGTATCTTTTACGTTCATCATTTTTTTCTCCTCATCTCTAATTGCGTTTTCACTCTTCAACATAAGGCAATCAGCAAAATAGTTCGGCCCAGCTAGGATATAGAATATGGTGGCCCAACTTCATAAACAAACACGGCCCAAGATGCCTACCTAGTAATTTACGGCCCAATTACAAGCTTAAAACCTTCGGTCCACTTATATAAACAAGTTTATGGCCAAATCTCACGGCTTATCTCAATAGAAATATCAGCAAGATATCTAGTACTAGCTGGAAATAATAGTTAAATATGATTGTGTGTGCCCCATTTCATTTTACAGCTCAATACTAGAAACAAACATAGTGATCCAACAAATTATTCCAATTCCAACATGGTTTAGTTTAAATCGAACAAGGATAAGTGGGTGGGGTCAGGTTTATATTTTGTGAAGTCATAATACATTAGCAATAGTCGATCAAAATAAAAGTGATCTTTCATCACAACGTAAACAGTCCCACCATTGTGACCCCTCCTCTTTAACCTATTTGATAGTTTATCTAAAATAACCAACTGAAACTGAAATCGTTTGCAGCCATAGCAGTTTTGTCGATGGGTTTTGCATTGTGGTGTCAGTTCTTGAGGTGACAAGAGTAGTTATAATCGAAAAGGAAACAGAAACTCTAGTCGAGCTGCTGTAGCAACGAAAAGAAAAATCAATCGTAGTAGGTTAGTAGTTCAAGTGTGTTTGGTTTTGGTGATTAGAGAATAGAAGCTGGAATCTAGCTCCTACAGTAGCAAGTTATATGGGTTCGACGGTTTGGTGATTTCATGGTAGTTGTCGTGTCTTTCATGGGTAATGGAGGTGGTTGCAAGAAGTGGCGTTCGTTTGATCAAAAGAAGAGACAGAAAACGATATCCAGCAGCAACAATAGATAATGAAAAGATGAGGTGAATTTGTATAGGGTTTTGCGTTTTTAAATAGAAAGAAGGATTAAAAGTAAATGGGTTTACAACGAACCAAGAGGCAGGAAATTAGTAACAACGAATGAGTGTTCTTGGTGATCGAAGTGGGTTTTTCGTTGGTGGTGTTTGGGTTACAACACAGAAAAACAATTTACAGTAACGAAAGGAAATAGAAGCATGGCAGTTCACATGTGGTTTCTAATGGGGTCTTCATGGGTTTGGTTTTGGGAAGCTTGATCGAAAACAGAAAACAGAAGATCAAGCAAGTTTTGGGGGTGAGGTGGGTGAGTTACGGTGGTTCTCGAATGGTGGTGATAGGGTGGTTGTAGATGAAGAAGATAGGTAGCCGGAGAGAGTATTATAGAGAATAAGAAAGATGGAGCTCAAAGAATGATGATGAAAGTGAAGGTTGTAATGTTTGATGATTAGGAAGTTGTCGATACTCAAAGAGAAGAAGAAGGAAACTAGAGTTTTATATTGCAATGTTTCAATCTTTCACAAATCCATATTTATATAGACATAACATATAAAATACATATTATAGATAATAGATTAGGTATAGTGGAAACAAAAGACAAGTATTAAATATCTCATGAAATCATATGAATTTCAAAAGTAATACAGTAGTATATATCCTAATTCAACTTCACGGGTTGTTTACAGAAATATATATTAATATAATATAATATATCTTATAACAAATAAGAATCCAAAGGGAAACCGTACGAAATAGTGAAGCCATCAGAGAATTGAATTATTGTGCCAACAGTTTTTACGGTGTGTGTGTCGTGCATTATTTGAAATTAGTGGCGGATAAAGGTCTTCGGAGAATTTCCAAAAATTTTAATTTAAGTATCTTTTATTTAATTAGGTCACTATGGTATAAAATTTGGTCATTAATAAAAAAAATACATTAATCATTTTATAATTTAATTCATATATTATATCATACTAAATTTCAAAATATTATATAAATTTATATATTTAAGTATATAAATGTACCTATTTATGCAATAGTTCGTGAATCGTCAGGCTTGGTCAAAAGGTAACTGATTATCCGAATATAGATTTCAGACTTTCTAGACTCAACATTAGGGTTTTTGCTTATCGTGTCGGAAACATATAGAGATTAGAGTTTAAATTTGGTCGGAAATTTCCGGGTCGTTACATGTATATTGTTATTTATCGAATGCTTTTTATTATCATTTCAGCCCATTACAATTCAAACCAAGAAGTTTTACTTCTTTGGACTGTTGCAGTTGATATGGAAGCAGATCCAATTGAGTTGAAAGTGTTAGATTATGGAGACATTTATACAAAACGAGAAAAAAAAGGAAAAAAAAACTGTTCCAACACTTGCACGGATTTTGCAGATTTCGGGAAGCGTGAAGCAGTCAAATGCGGCGCATCTTGACATGGATGAGGCTCATTCATCGAGCAAAATAGTCCGAGGGTAATTGATGCGGAGCATTGAGCTGATATGGCGCATCAGGGGTCAAATGCGGCGCATCACCATCTCGATGCGGCGCATCGAGTGCTGGTACATGAATCTGGAACGTGAAAAACAAGTGATGCGGCGCATCACACATCAGATGCGGCGCATCTGGTGTCTGGCAGCAAGTTGGCAAGTTGCAACCTTTACATCCGAGCATGCTTTGGCCTCCTTTCACTTTAGGTGCAAAGTTAATCACTTTACACCTAAAATTAGGGCTGTGATCATGCCATTACAAGGTGGAAAGCATGGCTAGTTGGTAAACAAGATGATTACTTGTCATGATGAAGATTCCTAGCTAGTTGTCATGGTGTTCTTGTTTTCTCCTATATATAGAACTCATTGTATGCAATTGTAACATACCAAATACAGATTCTCAGTAATAAACACTCTCTAGTTGGTCCGTGGACTAAAGCAATCACACCGATTGCATATAACCATGTTATATCTTGTGTCGTTCTTACATTTACGCATTTATTATCTTTCGTTCATTAAGTGGGTTTGAGTGATCTTGATAGAATCACTACTCGGCTAGTAGTCTTGTAGAATTACTAGCGTTGTTTGGGTCCTAATATCCTAACAACTGGTATCTAGAGCACAAGGTTTCGTTAAGGGAACGATGGCGGAAGATGGGAAGTTTAGAATCGATCGATTCGATGGGAGAGACTTTGGCTTTTGGAAGATGCAAATTGAAGATTACTTGTATCAAAAGAAGCTACACCAACCCTTGTTAGAGACCAAGCCCGAAAGCATGGACGATGCCGATTGGATGCTTTTGGATCGTCAAGCTTTGGGTGCTATTCGTCTTTCACTTGCTAAGAACGTTGCATACAACGTTGTGAATGAGAAGACGACGTTTGCTTGCTTGAAAGCACTCTCTAACATGTATGAGAAACCTACAGCTGAAAATAAGGTATTTCTCATGCGTCAATTGTTTAATACTAAGATGAAGGAAGGTACGAGTGCAATGGATCATATCAATGAATTTAATAATATCGTTTCAAGACTTGAATCGGTAGAGATTAAGTTTGATGATGAACTAAAAGCACTTATCTTGCTTTCATCATTACCGGAAAGTTGGTCGGGTACGGTTACCGCGGTTAGTAGCTCTACGGGAACTACTAAGCTAGCGTTTGAAGCTATAAGGGATTTGATTCTTGGTGAAGATACTCGTAGAAGAAACTCGGGAGAATCGACATCCGGTTCTTTGTTAAGTACCGACAACCGTGGTAGAAAATTTGAACGCGGTGAGAAGAAGGGTAGGAAGAAGTCTAAGAAGAGGCATCCATCGAAAGATAGAAGTGAAGTTACTTGTTGGGGTTGCAATCAAAAAGGGCACTTTCAAAGGAATTGCAAAAATGGTTCCACGAAAGGTGTAAACTTGGCCGAAGGGGAAAGTGATGATGCACTTTTGTGTAGTGTTGAAAATTCTATGGAGTCTTGGATCTTGGATTCGGGAGCTTCGTTTCATGCTACTCATATCAAAAGCATGATGAAGAATTTTCGTTCATACCAAGGCAAGGTGAGATTGGCGGACAACAAGCAACTCAATATAGAGGGCATTGGAGATGTTGTTTTGAAGACTACTCTTGGTTCTAATTGGACTTTGAAGAACGTAAGGTACATTCCTAAATTGAAAAGGAAACTTATTTCAGTTGGTCAATTAGATGATGAAGGTAACGCGGTTACTTTTGAAAACCGCCAATGGAAGGTGGTTAAGGGTAGTAGTATTGTGGCTCGTGGACATAAAAGGGGAACACTTTATATGGTTGAAGTGTTTGATGAAGACACGGTGGTTGCTACGGTTAATGTTGAGTCCGAATCAACTCTATGGCACCGAAGACTCGGGCATATGAGTGAGAAGGGTATGAAGATGCTTGTTTCGAGTGGGAGAATTCCGGATTTGAAGAAGGTAGAACTTGGGTTTTGCGAACCATGTGTTTATGGGAAGCAAAAGAAGGTGACTTTTGGGAAATCAGGGAATGCACCTAAGTTGGAGAAATTGGAGCTCGTTCATACGGATGTGTTTGGTCCAACTAATGTAGAATCACATGGAGGTTCTCGTTATTATGTCACCTTCATTGACGACTCCACTCGAAAGGTATGGGTTTATTTTCTTAAAGCTAAATCCGATGTATTTAATACTTTTGTGAAGTGGAAAGCTATGGTAGAAAATGAAACAAACTTGAAAGTCAAGAGCTTGAAGTCGGATAATGGAGGGGAATATGGTAGTCTTGAGTTTAAAGACCATTGTGCAAAGCTCGGTATTAGAATGTTGAAAACGGTACCGGAGACACCGCAACACAATGGGGTCGCCGAACGTATGAATCGTACGTTAAATGAAAGGGCTAAGAGTATGAGACTACATGCCGGTTTGCCTAAAATGTTTTGGGCGGATGCGGTTAACACGGCGGCTTATTTAATAAATAGGGGACCCTCAACACCGTTGGGTTTCCGAATTTCCGAGGAAGAATGGCAAGGCAAGAAGGTGAGTTATGGTCACCTTAGGATCTTTGGGTGTAATGCATATGTGAAGACCAAAGATGCGGATAAAGACAAGCTTGAAGCTAAGTCAAAGAAGTGTATTTTCATAGGCTACGGGTCGGATGAAATGGGCTATCGTTGTTGGGACAACGAAGCTAGAAAAGTAATTCGTTCGCGAAATGTTACTTTTGATGAAGATTCGGTCTATGGCAAACCGGAAACGGGGAGTCCTAAACCGAGTCAAGTTACTTTTGACGATGTTTCTATTGATGATCTTGCAGGTTCTAGTGGGAGTTTGGGAAACAATGAATTGCCGAATGACGGTGAGGTGTCGGGAAATGCTAATGATGGGGATGATTCGGAAAGCGGTGATGATTCCGAACATAGTGCGAGTTCTAGTGATGAGGAGGTTACAAATGAAACCGGTCCAACCATTCCAGTTAATCCTACACTAAGACGCTCGACTAGAGTGCCCAAACCTAATCCTAGGTATTCTCTGTAGCGACCCGACAAAATCGTCATTGACGGCGCCGTCTACTTAGGTCCCGTTACGTGGTCATAAGTCCTTAAGATGACGTTTGACCAAAAATATGTCGCATTCATTTCAAATGTAAAGGACGTTTCAAGTTTACAAAAGTAGTTCAACGACTAGTTACATTACAATGTTTAACGTACAATTGAAACCTATGCGACACAATTTAAAAGCAAGTCAAAGGGGCTCCAAATATGCATGTATACTCGACATCCAAGCAAGTATCAAAAAGAGTGCGGAAGCATGTATCATATAGCATTCAGGGACCTGAGAAAACATAGAGAATCTGTCAACGAAAACGTTGGTGAAATCATAGGTTTAGTAAATGAGTATGTAAGTAAAATAAGTTGAACCACAAGTTATAGTATAAGTCGATTTTCCGAATCGTTTGAATTCCATAAGTATTGTTGTTTACCGAGCACCCAATTATCAAAGCTTAACCGTATCATTTACCTCAGCATAAAAGTGTTAGAACATACTGAAAGGACCCGTTCATATATATTATAAATGATTCACAATAGTTGATTACATTGCGAGGTATTTGACCTCTATATGATACATTTTACAAACATTGCATTCGTTTTTAAAAGACAATCTTTCTTTACATCAAAAATTGACAGACATGCATACCATTTCATAATATCCACTATCCAACTATAAATTGATTTAATAATAATCTTTGATGAACTCAATGACTCGAATGCAACGTTCTTCGAAATATGCTATGAAAGACTCCAAGTAATATCTTTAAAATGAGCAAATGCAAAGCGGAAGATTTCTTTAACACCTGAGAATAAACATGCTTTAAAGTGTCAACCAAAAGGTTGGTGAGTTCATTAGTTTATCATAATCATTTATTTCCATCATTTTAATAGACCACAAGAATTTCATTTCCAGTTCTCATAAATATACGTCCCATGCATAGAGACAAAAAATAATCATTCATATGGTGAACACCTGGTAACCGACATTAACTAGATACATATAAGAATATCCCCTATCATTCCGGGATCCTCCTTCGGACATGATATAATTTCGAAGTACTAAAGCATCCGGTACTTTGGATGGGGTTTGTTAGGCCCAATAGATCTATCTTTAGGATTCGCGTCAATTAGGATGTCTGTTCCCTAATTCTTAGATTACCAGACTTTAATAAAAAGGGGCATATTCAATTTTGATAATTCAACCATAGAATGTAGTTTCAATTACTTGTGTCTATTTCGTCAAACATTTATAAAAGCGCATGTATTCTCAGTCCCAAAAATATAAAGGGTAAAAAGGCAAATGAAACTCACCATACTGTATTTCGTAGTAAAAATACATATAACGTCATTGAACAAGTGCAAGGTTGGCCTCGAATTCACGAACCTAAATTAATTATATATATTTATGTGTTGGTCAATATTTGTCTAACAAATTAGGTCAAGTCATAGTGTACCACAATCCTAATGCTCGAGACTAATATGCAAAAGTCAACAAAAGTAAATTTGACTCAAAATAATTTCCAAAAATTTATACATGATTAATATATAGTTTAAATATCGTCGTTTTATATTTTTAAATATTTTTAAAAGATTTATTAGAGTAAATAATATAATTTATTTATTAATAAATAAAATTTTATATTATATTTATATAATAAAATATACTTTTATATATTTTAAGTAATAAAATTTATAGGGTTCATTTAATATTATAAAGATAATATGATACGTATTATTAAACCAAGTTATTACACGTAGTAAAATATGTTTGTATCAAATATTCATTTGATAAAATAATATCTATAATGATAGTAAGTAAAAGTTGTATTATTTTGTAATAATAATAATTATTATAAAAATATCAATATTTATAATTACTAAGATGACATTATGATAAAACGATAATTCTAATTATGATAACTTTAATATTTACGATAATTTTTAATATTATCTTTAAAATAATAATTCTATTTAAAATAATAATAATAATGATATTTTATAGTAACAATGACATTTCTATTAAAATGATAATTTTTGTTAAAATGATAGTTTTAATACTAACGATAATTTTAATAATAATAGTAATGATAAAAATAATAAGAACGATAATTTTATCTAAATCAATATCTTATAATATTTTAATTTCATCATGATACTCTTACCCATTATTTCCTAATCGTTTCGTTTAATAGCTTTTAATCGTCTTTTATATCGTGTTCGTAATAATGATAATAATAGTAATCAAAATAATTAGGTGTTACAAATATTTGTTTTAATTACACTAATATTAATAATGATAGTTACTATAACATTATTAACGATAATACTAATAATTATCTTAATGATAATATAGTAATA
Organism: Rutidosis leptorrhynchoides; assembly: GCF_046630445.1. Classification (NCBI taxonomy): domain Eukaryota; kingdom Viridiplantae; phylum Streptophyta; class Magnoliopsida; order Asterales; family Asteraceae; genus Rutidosis; species Rutidosis leptorrhynchoides. The sequence continues at coordinate 147,882,796 of NC_092343.1, forward strand.
ATAATAATAACAATAACAATAACCATTTTTAAATAATGATATATATATTAATAATGATAATAATAATAATAATAATAATAATACCAATAATAATAATAATAATAATAATAATAATAATAATAATAATATTAATAATAATTGGATAATAATAATAATACTAATTATAACTTTAACGATAATAACGATAGTAATAATAAAAAAATAACAATTTTTAATGATAAATCCTTTTATTGATAAAGATAATAATAATAATAATAATAATAATAATAATAATAAGATAAAACTAGAACGATGATAATAACGACGATGATAATAATCATTTTTAATAATAATACAAAAATTCGATGGACTATAACTTCAAATCCGTTCATCGAAATCATTCGATATCTAAATGAAAAGTTCTTAATTTTTCGCTAGCGTTCCAACGACATGCATATCTTATACCTTATCTCAGTCGCGTATATAACTAATTCAGGATTCAACATAACCTAACTAAAGGCAATATCAAAAGTACAAACATGCATAATCCTATATACTCGAGCACTAGTCAGGGATACACTATTAGTATGTAAAAGTTAAATTATGAGTACTCACGTATCAATATTGAGATTCAATATTGCAGGAAAGGTACGTAGACGCAACGGAGATGATAAACACTATATTGACCTCACGAGCATACCCATGAACCATACCAATCACCTCCATAGCTATAACCCATAATTTCCTTAATCCAATCCCACTCGAAAAAACAATTTCGAAATCACTCGGACAGCACTCTGACGTAATATTTTATGTATACTAATAATATCTTGAAATAATACGGAGTAAATATATATATATGTAAATCGATTGAGAGAGTTTAGAGAAAAATATTTTCAAGTTTCTATGAAATAATAAAACCTATTGAATTCTATTTATAATAGATTTTTGAATTATTAAAGTGAATTATTAAAGTATGAATTATTAAAGTGAATTATTAAAGTATGAATTATTAAAGTATGAATTATTAAAGTGAATTATTAAAGTATGAATTATTAAAGTGAATTATTAAAGTTAAAGTAAAGTAAAAATAAAGTAAAGGTAAAGTTTAAGTATAGTAAAAGTATAAAACTATGTACGTATAATACGCGTATAAATATATATAATATTAATTTAAATCGTTATATATATTTAATAAAATAAAATATAAATATCGTTATCTTTATCATACTGGTTAAGTAATGAGTTGTCAAAAGTGGTTCTAGATATTTATAAAAGTTATATACGTTTTAATAATAAAGTTCTTTTTTAACTGAAAACGTTTTTGTACGTTTGAAACTAAATCAAATAAATATAATAATTTTGTTTTCCAAAACCAAATATATTTTTAAGAATCATTTTGTTTAAAGGTTAAAATAATGGAAATCGTTATATCATAAAATGTTTTAAAAAAGTAGAATCATATATATTCATAATAGGTTTCAAGTTTTTAAATTACAGTTTGTTGGTGAAGCATGGGATAAAGTTCAAAGGTTAAATAAACGTATGAAATCATCTTAATGAAAAATGTCGAGTTACTTAACTTGTCGATATCCAACATCTAAGTTATTTACACTTCACGTTCTTACTTATAAATCACTTTACCATTTTCCGAATGTTGTCAAAAAGAATAGATTTCTTAAATCACAGTGGACCTCATAACATAGACCCGTAATCATATCATAATGTATCTGATAAATCAATAATTTGATATTATCTTCTAATTCCATCGATAAACATATTGAAACAAATACGATCATGTAAAGTATTATACGTTTAATACTTTATTAATATTCTCAAGTTATAATATATATATATATATACATATATATACATATTTATTTATATATAACGGTTCGTGAATCGTCTGAATTTGGTCGAGGTTATAATGAATGTATGAACACAATTTAAAATTCTTGAGATTTAACTTAACAAACTTTGCTTATCGTGTCGGAATAATATAAAGATAAATTTTAAATTTGATTGGAAATTTCTGGGTTGTCACAGTACCTACCCGTTAAAGAAATTTCGTCCCGAAATTTGAGTGGAAAGGTCGTGAATGATAATAAGTATGTTTTCATGATGCATACAGGCTGAAAATTAGAGTTTTATCATCAGCGAATAATTTGGATAAACAATCCATTTATATGAAGAGTACGAATGAAGCTAACATAGAAGAGTGAAATGAGTAAGTGTAGATTCATCTTATCATTTGACGTAGATATGATTGATTTCCAGATTTCAAGGTATTTGAAGAAAATCTTTGTAATAAGATTTGATTCTCTAGTAACAAAAGGAATTAGGATCCGCTTTAAATGCGATCGTCCATTTTAATTGTTCTGTCGGAGATTTTCTTATAAATTCACCTCCTTCCTTTTCTTACAACTCACACCTTCTGTTGATGCATTTTATGCAAGTCCCTAGACATCTACCCACGTCCATTGCAGGTACAACAGTTTACAGGCCACCATGATCGTTCGTTATTATCCTATCCGTGTTTGTATGTGGTTACAGCAACTGCAGGAACGAGATGTGGATGTTTGACTATGTTAGACTTAGTCAGACGTCCGAGTGAAGCCTCACTCGTACGGCTGACAGGCTCATACGCACGGTTGATGCTGAGCTAGGTCACAATTACAACCTAAATGAGAAGACACGAGTGAGTGATCACCCGTACGGCTGATGAAGCCAACTCGTATGTGTGATGGATGAATCGTACGGGTGAGTCAACAGCAAGGGTATATAAAGTCTTATGTTCTTCATTTTTAGGTTAAGCCTCTCATTTGTTACACACACTCAGATCTGGTGAGCTCCTCCGATTCTCTCTCAACCCAAATCACCCAGGTGGTGAATAATAGCTCTAGGTGTTGATCTAATCACACTTGATTTAGTTGTGGTATGACTAAATTAATCACAAAAAGCTTAACCTATTCACTAGAGGGTTTGATTCACTTATTCCGTCATTGTGTGAGTTAAATCTGTTGATTTCTAAGTTCCTAGTCATGTTTCATCACCTTCTATTCTTTCCCCCTCAAATCATATTTTAAAGTATTCATCAATATGCTCCATCCAGTTCTGATTCTCGATATACTTATAACTTTCATATCGGTCATTCTTCTTTTTCATCTACCGCCGGAAGAATCTATTTGCTTCTACTATACTCTTGGGTTTATAGTGTTTCTAGTTCTCCCGTGTCTTTATATTGCTATATGCATCGATATATATGGTTTATAATTTTTGGTTTGTCGTTGGGCTTTATATCTTCCCTTATATTTCAAAGTCTCTGTTTCTATCTTCTATAATCATTGTCATCCACAGTTAATGCTCTCTTTTATTTGCTGCAATTTATACCCCAATTTCTATTTCGGAGTTTTGTCCTTTCGTTTCTTCTTCTTGCGATTAAGCACCGCTTGTAATGGTCCAGAATTCACAAATATGATTTTCGGAATGAACATTGTTAATGTTCTAGGAAGGAAATTGTGATGACACGATCTTGACTTGTCAAATTACTAGAATACCTTGGAAAAGGCCGAATCATCAAGAAATATTTTCTTGATATTTTAGAGGTTAAATAGAATACAAGAGTCGTATAACGTGGCACATGATGATGTTATGATCTGTGAATCATCACGTTTCATTTAGAAACTCGGCATGAATTACTGTAATATAATCACGTTGATCAAGTGTCATTATATTATACTAACTCATGCTTCAGTTTCCAACACTACTTCAAAAACATTCATATTTTAAACTCAAAGGTTTACAGAGTATAGGAACTAAACAGCTTCCTTTTTGATGTAATACAGATAGCGCAAAGAGATAAATGATTCCAGATAAGAATAGTTATGGAAATATCTTCAGAAATATGGAGGATATTTATAATGAAAGATACGATGATATCTTAGAATTTCTAATATCAGAGGATGATGAAGAATATTTTCTGTAAGGGTTTAGTGTCAGGAGCAAGGTATTCGTTAATGACTTCAGCAGACACTGAATCATTTGGATTCTTTGAAGGCAGGTTCAGTCTTTGTGATTTGTCCACAGCCTCCTTCATACTTTGCTCAATCCGTTTTCCAGTTCCAAAACTTCTCTATTTCTGAGCTTAATTAATACACTAATCTTTATCATCAAACTTTTTACTGCTAAGGTCGTTTACAGTTTTTGTTGCTTCATCAGCATTTCGAGAACTAGTTCGCGGTTCAGAGTGTTTTTCAGAAACTTCACATTGGAAGTATGTAAGCCTTGGAAATAGACGTTATGTATAACTGTTGGTGTCAACATGCTGTGAGATTTTAAAATACTGATTGCTAACTCCCAATGATTCGTATGACAATTCTCGTTACAAGAGGCAGATGAGTAAATGATGAGGTTTCGATAAATATAAAGATTCTTCGAAATGCCCAAGATCAGTGAAGTTGTTGGTAAGTTTATTGCTAATGTGGTGGAATATGAAAGGTTCTCCGGTAACAAAAGGGTAATCACATATATCAAAATTATGATAAGGCTACTTCGAATGAAAAAATCGAAGTTGTCTTGCTGGAGCTGTGATATAATTTGCTACTTTGCAAAGGAATTGCAAGGTTATTTTTGCTAATAAATGCCAAAAGATCTGACACATATATGTGTTGAATTATGACTTTGGTTTCGAGAGCTTTTTAAGTACATAACTGTGGGTAATATGTTGTTGGATCATCATCTCGATTGCTCATTATTTGAAGTGTCTTCAGAGATTTTCGAAGGGTTTGAACATAGATTGTAATCGTTTGTATACATTTGATGTTCTAACACACTTTTGAAGTCAAAGTATAGCTTTGAAAGATGTAGGAATCTAAAAGTAATGGTACCGGTTATATCTCGAATTGAATTCTGAGATTTTAAAATCAGAATACGTAATTGGGTTTGAATGAGTATGGTTGTTTTGATTTCTATGAAAGAATGTATATTATTGTGAAAGTAGGAAGTATAATTGATAATTTGCTTAATCTGATTCAAAGAATGTAACATATTAATTGTGAATTTATATATATCTCTCGGGTATTACCTACCCGTTAAAAAAAATTTCACAATTAATATTTTGTACATAAGAATTTTATTACAGTCTTTATGAAAATATATATGTATATATTCTCCTCAGATGTAACATAGATTTTAATGAGTTAATACTAAATTAAACTCATTCGATTTACGGTTGGAACTAGAATTGAATAATTCCTTGAAGGTTTAGAGGTTACATAAGTATTTCTTCAATAATATTGAAATTATGAATCAATACTTCGTTATTTGTTGAGATGTGATGTTGGTTTTCGTTAAATTCTTGTGAACTTCGCAAAGTACGAATGATGTTATCTGAAAAGTTTCGGTTACATCAATGATGAAGTGTAAAATCAAATATATACTTGATTTATTAGGAATTGGAATTTGTTGAATTGAGACAGAGATTGTAGTTAACGATGGTTAAGTCGCGGGTGAGGGACGTACATTATTGCATATTTGTAATATGAATTAACTGAGTAGTTAAGATTCACACACAATAGCTTAGCACGGAAAGATTTATTTTTTATTTCAAAATATATATATATATATATATATATATATATATATATATATATATATATATATATATATATATATATATATATATAATATATACATAATTTCTTCAGAGGGAATGAGTTAATTCTTCATAACTTGTTGATACAATATACACGTTATTGATTCGTAATGATGTCCACAGTGATTCTTGAACTGACGGAGTTTGTGATGTTATAGGTGTTGTTGATTCTGATGTTGACTGTACTGACGATGCTGGTGACGTTGACGGTACTGTTGATGCTGTTGGTAAAACAAGTTTAACTTGTTAATCACACACCATTTTTGTCAGGGTTTCTACTCTTCCTTCTATCATTTTGGTTCGCTTAACTGATTTATGGTTAGGGCTAGATTAGATAATCTCTAAGACTTTAGAGATTATATAATCGCCGCGGAATGTTTCTCCAATGAAGTTATGAATTAATACTTCGTCAGTTATTGTTGTTGGTACTCCTTGGTATCTATGGTGCGTATGACGTTGATGCTCGTGGGACAGATTGTGAAGTTAAGGTTTACAACGCAGTTGTGGTTGGAGGTGGTAATGGTACTGTTGGCGTTGATAATGGTGGTACTGGTTATGCTGCTGGTGCTGCTGCTGGTGTTTGTAATCTCTGCACCATATTCTCCAAAGCCACTACCCGAGCGCGAAGTTCGTTGACTTCTTCTATTATTCCAGGATGATTTTCGGTCGGAACGAGCGGATAAATAAAATCTAGAATTTGATGTAGTATATAATCGTGACGAGATACCCTGGAAATGAGAGAGAAAATGGTGTCTCGAACAGGTTCGCCGGTAAGTGCTTCAGGTTCTTCGCCAAGAGGGCAATGTGGTGGATGGAAAGGATCGCCTTCTTCTTGTTTCCAATGATTGAGGAGGCTACGAACCCATCCCCAATTCATCCAGAATAGGTGATGACTGATTGGTTGATCCATTCCGGTCACACTGCTTTCGGAGCTTGAGTGAGATTCCATTTCGGAATCCGAGTGACTTGAACTGATGACAAATTCCATTTCGTACGATTGGATAAAGGATTTTCGATATAAAAATGATTTTTCGGCTATCGGGTGGTATTCTATTTACATAGGATATCTATATATAGAGATCAAAAGATTTCATAGATTACGGAGGAATTTGCGGGGTATGTCAGGTAAAGTTTAAAGTAACAGATACGATAAGATATGATTTAGCAGATACGCTAAGATATGAAGTTTGTCTATACACTACTCATGCAATTAATGTAGCAAGACGTGTCTAGACTAATAATGATAAGCAGGTAATTTCCTATGGATGATAAGCAGATGATTTCCGACTAGAAATGATAAGCAAAACTTTTGACGTGCAGACACGGTCGAAGTCCAGACTCACTAATGCATCCTAACGACTTATCAGTTAGACACACTAATGCAGACCTGGTTCGCTAAGACCACCGCTCTGATACCAACTGAAAGGACCCGTTCATATATATTATAAACGATTCGCAATAGTTGATTACATTGCGAGGTATTTGACCTCTATATGATACATTTTACAAACATTGCATTCGTTTTTAAAAGACAATCTTTCTTTACATCAAAAATTGACAGACATGCATACCATTTCATAATATCCACTATCCAACTATAAATTGATTTAATAATAATCTTTGATGAACTCAATGACTCGAATGCAACGTTCTTCGAAATATGCTATGAAAGACTCCAAGTAATATCTTTAAAATGAGCAAATGCACAGCGGAAGATTTCTTTAACACCTGAGAATAAACATGCTTTAAAGTGTCAACCAAAAGGTTGGTGAGTTCATTAGTTTATCATAATCATTTATTTCCATCATTTTAATAGACCACAAGAATTTCATTTCCAGTTCTCATAAATATACGTCCCATGCATAGAGACAAAAAATAATCATTCATATGGTGAACACCTGGTAACCGACATTAACTAGATACATATAAGAATATCCCCTATCATTCCGGGATCCTCCTTCGGACATGATATAATTTCGAAGTACTAAAGCATCCGGTACTTTGGATGGGGTTTGTTAGGCCCAATAGATCTATCTTTAGGATTCGCGTCAATTAGGATGTCTGTTCCCTAATTCTTAGATTACCAGACTTTAATAAAAAGGGGCATATTCAATTTTGATAATTCAACCATAGAATGTAGTTTCAATTACTTGTGTCTATTTCGTCAAACATTTATAAAAGCGCATGTATTCTCAGTCCCAAAAATATAAAGGGTAAAAAGGCAAATGAAACTCACCATACTGTATTTCGTAGTAAAAATACATATAACGTCATTGAACAAGTGCAAGGTTGGCCTCGGATTCACGAACCTAAATTAATTATATATATTTATGTGTTGGTCAATATTTGTCTAACAAATTAGGTCAAGTCATAGTGTACCACAATCCTAATGCTCGAGACTAATATGCAAAAGTCAACAAAAGTAAATTTGACTCAAAATAATTTCCAAAAATTTATACATGATTAATATATAGTTTAAATATCGTCGTTTTATATTTTTAAATATTTTTAAAAGATTTATTAGAGTAAATAATATAATTTATTTATTAATAAATAAAATTTTATATTATATTTATATAATAAAATATACTTTTATATATTTTAAGTAATAAAATTTATAGAGTTCATTTAATATTATAAAGATAATATGATACGTATTATTAAAACAAGTTATTACACGTAGTAAAATATGTTTGTATCAAATATTCATTTGATAAAATAATATCTATAATGATAGTAAGTAAAAGTTGTATTATTTTGTAATAATAATAATTATTATAAAAATATCAATATTTATAATTACTAAGATGACATTATGATAAAACGATAATTCTAATTATGATAACTTTAATATTTACGATAATTTTTAATATTATCTTTAAAATAATAATTCTATTTAAAATAATAATAATAATGATATTTTATAGTAACAATGACATTTCTATTAAAATGATAATTTTTGTTAAAATGATAGTTTTAATACTAACGATAATTTTAATAATAATAGTAATGATAAAAATAATAAGAACGATAATTTTATCTAAATCAATATCTTATAATATTTTAATTTCATCATGATACTCTTACCCATTATTTCCTAATCGTTTCGTTTAATAGCTTTTAATCGTCTTTTATATCGTGTTCGTAATAATGATAATAATAGTAATCAAAATAATTAGGTGTTACAAATATTTGTTTTAATTACACTAATATTAATAATGATAGTTACTATAACATTATTAACGATAATACTAATAATTATCTTAATGATAATATAGTAATAATAATAATAACAATAACAATAACCATTTTTAAATAATGATATATATATTAATAATGATAATAATAATAATAATACCAATAATAATAATAATAATAATAATAATAATAATAATAATAATAATAATAATAATAATAATAATAATAATAATAATAATAATACTAATTATAACTTTAACGATAATAACGATAGTAATAATAAAAAAATAACAATTTTTAATGATAAATCCTTTTATTGATAAAGATAATAATAATAATAATAATAATAATAATAATAATAATAAGATAAAACTAGAACGACGATAATAACGACGATGATAATAATCATTTTTAATAATAATACAAAAATTCGATGGACTATAACTTCAAATCCGTTCATCGAAATCATTCGATATCTAAATGAAAAGTTCTTAATTTTTCGCTAGCGTTCCAACGACATGCATATCTTATACCTTATCTCAGTCGCATATATAACTAATTCAGGATTCAACATAACCTAACTAAAGGCAATATCAAAAGTACAAACATGCATAATCCTATATACTCGAGCACTAGTCAGGGATACACTATTAGTATGTAAAAGTTAAATTATGAGTACTCACGTATCAATATTGAGATTCAATATTGCAGGAAAGGTACGTAGACGCAACGGAGATGATAAACACTATATTGACCTCACGAGCATACCCATGAACCATACCAATCACCTCCATAGCTATAACCCATAATTTCCTTAATCCAATCCCACTCGAAAAAACAATTTCGAAATCACTCGGACAGCACTCTGACGTAATATTTTATGTATACTAATAATATCTTGAAATAATACGGAGTAAATATATATATATATGTAAATCGATTGAGAGAGTTTAGAGAAAAATATTTTCAAGTTTCTATGAAATAATAAAACCTATTGAATTCTATTTATAATAGATTTTTGAATTATTAAAGTGAATTATTAAAGTATGAATTATTAAAGTGAATTATTAAAGTATGAATTATTAAAGTATGAATTATTAAAGTGAATTATTAAAGTATGAATTATTAAAGTGAATTATTAAAGTTAAAGTAAAGTAAAAATAAAGTAAAGGTAAAGTTTAAGTATAGTAAAAGTATAAAACTATGTACGTATAATACGCGTATAAATATATATAATATTAATTTAAATCGTTATATATATTTAATAAAATAAAATATAAATATCGTTATCTTTATCATACTGGTTAAGTAATGAGTTGTCAAAAGTGGTTCTAGATATTTATAAAAGTTATATACGTTTTAATAATAAAGTTCTTTTTTAACTGAAAACGTTTTTGTACGTTTGAAACTAAATCAAATAAATATAATAATTTTGTTTTCCAAAACCAAATATATTTTTAAGAATCATTTTGTTTAAAGGTTAAAATAATGGAAATCGTTATATCATAAAATGTTTTAAAAAAGTAGAGTCATATATATTCATAATAGGTTTCAAGTTTTTAAATTACAGTTTGTTGGTGAAGCATGGGATAAAGTTCAAAGGTTAAATAAACGTATGAAATCATCTTAATGAAAAATGTCGAGTTACTTAACTTGTCGATATCCAACATCTAAGTTATTTACACTTCACGTTCTTACTTATAAATCACTTTACCATTTTCCGAATGTTGTCAAAAAGAATAGATTTCTTAAATCACAGTGGACCTCATAACATAGACCCGTAATCATATCATAATGTATCTGATAAATCAATAATTTGATATTATCTTCTAATTCCATCGATAAACATATTGAAACAAATACGATCATGTAAAGTATTATACGTTTAATACTTTATTAATATTCTCAAGTTATAATATATATATATATATATATATATATATATACATATATATACATATTTATTTATATATAACAGTTCGTGAATCGTCTGAATTTGGTCGAGGTTATAATGAATGTATGAACACGATTTAAAATTCTTGAGATTTAACTTAACAAACTTTGCTTATCGTGTCGGAATAATATAAAGATAAATTTTAAATTTGATTGGAAATTTCTGGGTTGTCACACATACACCGTACCAGAATATATTTCATTCGCTTAACGGTAGCGAACCGTCCGAATGAGGGTCAGTCAAACCCGTATGGATCCACACAACATAGTCTCGCTTACACCATCTGATGTAATTAATGATAATTGAATTGAGGGTTTTCGTTCAAACTCGTCCGTATCCTTGTATTCGTATTCGTGTTCAATGTATAAAAGTATGAAAGGTATATATACATATGAAATGTATATAAGTATGTAACGTATATGTTTCTCAGCCCACGATTTAAAAATATAAAAGTTGTTGAAAAAGTGGGACTATGATCTCACCTCGAGTACACGAGTATAAAAGTACTTCACAAAGTAAACGTGTGCATGAAAGTTGCTTAGCCTTGACCTAAACAAGTAAGTTGTATCAATTTACCGGTTACGACACAAGGTCGGGTGAAATGTGTTCAATTAGTCCTATGGCTCGTTACGACTCGATTATATAGCATGTGAATCAAATTGTCAAGTTTCATACAAGAATCAAATATAAAATAAGATTAGAGCGATTGCATAAGTGTTTTGTTAAGTTTGACTAAAAGTCAAACTTGGTCAAAGTCAACGAAAAAGTCAATGGGGTCGGGTCGGGTCGGGTCGGGTCCCGAACTATTTTCATGAGCTTAGAAATCATATATGAGCATGTTGTCCAAGTTTCATGTTGATCGGGGGTGTGTAGCATAGCAAACATTATTCAAAAATCGACAAAATTGGACAGACCACTTTGGCGCGCCGCGCGGGTATATGGCGCGCCGCGCCATTACCTGTGCAGAGAATTCTGGCAGTTTTCACACTCAAGCACGAATCCAACTTCAAATACCCATAAATCCTAAACCGTAAACATCCAAAACAAGTATCTTATATCGTTGGAAAGGTATTTTGACAAGGAATACAACTAACTACTTTTCACCAAGCAAAAACATCAATTACAATAACCGAAAACTCGTCAATTGATCAATAAAGGTTTATTTTCAAAGTGCAAGTTCATCAAATGCATTTTAAGTTTCGGGAATCCAATTCACACATATGATATGCCGTTTTGAAGGTAATGAAACGTGCATTACAACTAAACACTTACTAACAACATTTCATGGCATCCAAAGTATCAAAAGTTCATTTCAAGTTCATCAAACCCTAATCAAGAATCACAAAATCAATAATCATGTTAACGCAAGGTTTTCATATCATCCAACATACCAAAACGAAACTAACGATGCTAGTAACACTTTTAACCCAATGGGTTTAACATCTAACAACATTTAATCAATCAAAATCAAAGATTAAACTAACCCATTTCAAGTGTTCATGCTAGTTACACCAAATAACAAGATCGAGCATACAAATTACATACACGACATCACAATGAGCCATAGACACTAACTAACATCATTTCAAGTCAAAAACACGAATTTAGAGAAATCTAGAGTTTTAGAAATGTTATCCAAACGAGATGAAATTGGTACCAAAATGTAGAGGATGAAGAGAGGATCACGAATATGTAATTCATTTTGATGTTGGCCTCCTAGATCGAATTTAGATGATGATTGAATGAATTGGGTGGTATGGTAATTCTTGCAACTAGAGAGAAAAGGAGGAGAAAGGAGGGGGAAGGTGGATGGAAATGAATGGATGAGAATGGTGGGTTGACTAGTTGACCCAGTCAACTAGTTTGCCCACTTGACAACTTCGGTCCCTCAAGTTTCAAAGCGGGTGCGTGAATTAACCGAACGAATATTTTAAAAACGCTAAAGTAACCGAGAGATGTTATAATTAAATAACAGAAATATTAAGAACGTTAGTTAACGAAAACTACGAATTTAAATAACGAAAGATATTATTAAAAAAAAAAATATAGTGTTAAAAATAAATTTTAACGGAAAAACGTGGGATGTTACATTACCTACACCTTAAAAGAAATTTCGTCCCGAAATTTAGTTGGAAGTAATAGTCGATGTCTCTTACTCGAGACCTTACGTTGTCAATGCTATGAATAAGTGAAGATACGTCCTTGGGCATTCTCATGAACTTTGACATTTGGGATTTCACGTTGTATTAAGGCTTGATTTTACGATCCACAATTTCAACCGGTTTTCCCACGAAGGGGAGTTTGTCATCAATAGTAAGTTTATCTAGAAGGATAGCACGTTCCTGTTACGCAGGATACGTCTCTAAGTTTGTTACACGAAATGTAAGGTAAACGGAAATCTTAATTGAGTCAGGAGACCTATACGGTAGGAGGCGGTTCCAATACGCCCCAAGATTTTAGAAGGATCAATATTGCGGATATAGCTTCCCTTGATTTCCCGAACGGATTACACCTTTCCAAGGTGCGGTTTTTCAATATTACACAATTGCTGGCTGGGAATTTGGAAGGTTTATGCCTAACATTGGTATAGTCCTTTTTGGCGACTACGGGCCGTCTAGAGCCCTTCTCGGACATGAACTATCTCAACAGTCATTTCTTGAATGATTTCGGATTCGGTGATTTGCTTGCCACATGCTTTGGTCTAACGAATAGGGTTATAACATTTGCGGTCACATAGAGTTTTGGAAGTGCGGCGTTAATACACGAATGGTAACTACCGTAGTGAGAGGAATCAACTAAAAGCGACAATACCAGTTGGTAACCTTTCTTTCCTAGATTTGAATCGTGCGTTTGCTTGTTCCGTCAGTTTGCGGATGATACGTGGTACTCATGTTTAAACGTGTTCCCAAGGCTTCTTGTAACACTAGAAGTGAAACGAGTATTTCGATCTGGGATAATTGACAATGGTACACCGTGTTGGAATAGAATTTATTAAGATATGTTCGAACAAGTTAGTTAGGGCTCGAAAGCGTCTGTTGGGACAAGTTTCTTATCGGCTACTAAAAATGTTCGTCTGGGCCCTCCCCCCCTCGTGGTGAATACTAGTAATACATGAAGAGTCTCTCTCTTCGTTGAGGATTTAGATATAAAGGTTTCCTTATACGGAAGTACGAGCGAAAAGATAGGAGTGAAATGAGAACTTAGAACAGGATGAGTTTACGTCTTGAGGTAGCCACATCGCGCATCTAGTGGTCAAATGTTGAGACGGGGTGGGAAACGAGATAGTACACGTAGTTGTATAGTTCGGAGTTGAGTAGTAATACTAGACGGTAACGGTGAAATAACAGAGTTATGTAATGTGGTACGTGATGACGAGAAGATTGATTGAATCCATAATTAAGTACTTAAATTCTTCGTGTAAAATGACGAATTTCAGTTTACTTGATTTCGAGTCGAGAGAGTATGCCTTTCCGGCGTTCAAGTAGAAATATTTCCATTTTTGGTTCCATCTTGTGCTATACGAATTTAGCTAGCAAGGTTGGTGTGAATAATCACGGTCAAGGTCCGGGAATGGAGAGGTTTAAATTTCCCTTAGTGAGTTAACGAGGTTAAAGATCGTACAACGCGAGAAGAAGTCGGAAATGAATCTTCGGTAATAACCAGCGAGATCTAAGATTTTACGAATACAAGTCAGAGTTGTGAGGGTTTCCCGATTACGTGTGGCTTCGATTGCGAGATTTTATTGTAATACCCTGACCACTAACAACATGGTCTAGAAATTGGACTTTGTTTAACCAAAGTTCACACTTGGAGATTTTGGTATAGAGTTGCTCTTTCCTCAAGAGTTCAAGCGTAAGACAAAGATGTTGTTCGTTTTCTTCTTTGCTTGAATTGAATAGGTTAAAACATCACCTATGAATATGATGACAGATCTATCTAGATAAGTTTACATATGCGACCCATCAGGCCCATGAATACGGAGGAAGCCTTTGTTAAACTGAAAGACACTATAAGAAATTCATAACTATCGTAACGAATTTTGAAAACCGTTTTGGAGATAACCGGAATGGGGGTCGATTTTGGAATACACACGGAATTCTTGTGATTGATCAAGAGGTCATCGGTACGGGAAAGAGAATATCGGTTCTTAACCGGAAACTATTTAGTTCACGATAATCTATACACATGTAAGGGATCATTTTCTTCTTAACGAATAGGTTTTGAGTTCCCTAGTTCTATAGGTGTCAAGTCAAAATTCAAATTCTCCACCCAAAAAGTTTAACGTAATAGTTTTCCGTCGGTCACTTGAATGGCATAGGTAGTGTCTAGGGGATATGGTGGTGTGCAAAGAGTACGAGTCAAGGCCTTGGTTATAAAACGTCTAACGGTACCCGAATTGAATAAACATGAAATATAAGGGTTGTTGAGAAGAAACGTACCCGTGACTAGTTGTCATCCCGGGCTTCCTCGGTGTTAATGTTGAAAGCTCGGCCGCGTGTATTGGGGTTTGTCTTCTTCTCCGGGCACGCATTCTTAAAATGACCCGGTTGGCCACATTCGAAACAAACGCCCGTCCGGTGTGCATTGGGCACCTTTTGGGCAACGGGGGCGACACTCCTACAATCGTTGGCCGTATGACCACTTCCTTGGCACCGGTGGCAAGTTAACTTACCACATTCACCATAATGACGGTTGCGGCATTTGCTGCAAAATGGTTTGCTACATTCGCCATAATGATGTTTGTGGCACTTGTTGCAAGATGGTAGACTTCCGGCATAGCCTTTCTTGTCGTTGGAGGTGAAAGGCTTCTTGGCGGGGTTGTTGTTGTAGTTGCTCAATTCGGGGGCTTCCCATTTTCTTTTGTTGCCACCCGACTTATCCTCGGCTTTATATGCCGACACCTCAATTTCGTCCACCGTTTCGATCAATTGGCGGGCCATATTCAAAGCCTCTTGGTGATTAGCGGGTTTGGATGACATTACTCCTTGTTTGATGCTCTTAGGAAGACCATCCATGTAAAGCTCAACCCTTAGAGACTCGGTACTCACGAGATTTGGGCACATCAAGGCTAGCTCAGAAAATCGTTGATTATAGGCCTTTAGGTCATTCCCGACCGCTTTTAAAGTTCTTAGCTCGTGTTCAAGCTTGCGGGTCTCTTCGCGCGGGAAGTATTCGGTGATCATCTTTCCTCTTAAGTCGACCCAAGAGAGAGCGTGGGCTTCGTGGATACCCACCGATTGTACATACGTATTCCACCATGTGAGAGCGATACCGGTGAAGGTGTGAGTGGAAAATCTGACCTTGTCTTGGTCCCGACAACCGCTTATGCTAAAGACGGCTTCCGTTTGCTCAAACCATCGGGTGAGCACGACCGGTCCCCCGGTTCCATCAAAAGTGTGAGGTTTGCACCCCATGAAGTTCTTATAGGAGCACCCTTCGTTTGAATTACCGGCTCCGTTGTTGTTGTTGTTGTTGTGATTGTTGTTATTGTTATTGTTGTTGGAAGAGTGACCGGCCATGGCCGCATCCACGGCGGTGGCTATCATTCGTTATAGAGTTTGTTCGGGAGTTTCGGGAGGAGCGCGTCGACGAGCCATTGTTCCTTCAAGACACAAGAATATCGTTGGTTAGTATTCTCAATAATACCAACCGTGATATGGAATAAGGATAAAGAGAAAATTTCCTTAACCCGCCTTAAATTCTTTATGTCATAATGTCGGAACGTCCATGTGAACCACCGTAATATAATCCCGGAAATTATATTACCCTGATTCACATGTGCATTTAACATTACTTCATAAAGTCAAGGTGGCGTGTCAATCAAATTTAACAACGTGATATCAAGATCGAATAAGAGTTAGATATGATAGGAGAGTTCGAGTATAATGCACAAATAGTCAAGTAGTTCCTACTTCAGTCTATATGCCGGTTGTAGTCTAGATTCACTAATGTACCCTATGACTCGGGGTCGACACCAATGAACTCTAAATCCCTACAACCAACGCTCTGATACCATCTGTAGCGACCCGACAAAATCGTCATTGACGGCGCCGTCTACTTAGGTCCCGTTACGTGGTCATAAGTCCTTAAGATGACGTTTGACCAAAAATATGTCGCATTCATTTCAAATGTAAAGGACGTTTCAAGTTTACAAAAGTAGTTCAACGACTAGTTACATTACAATGTTTAACGTACAATTGAAACCTATGCGACACAATTTAAAAGCAAGTCAAAGGGGCTCCAAATATGCATGTATACTCGACATCCAAGCAAGTATCAAAAAGAGTGCGGAAGCATGTATCATATAGCATTCAGGGACCTAAGTAGACGGCGCCGTCAATGACGATTTTGTCGGGTCGCTACATTCTCCATCAGCAAACTACTTGCTCTATACCGAGAATGGTGAACCCGAAAGTTACTTTGAGGCAAGAAAAACAAAAGAATCCATACAATGGGAACTTGCCATGAAAGAAGAGATGGGATCACTTGAGAAGAACAAGACTTGGTCACTAGTGAAGTTACCTCATGATAAAAGGGCATTGCAAAGCAAATGGGTATATAGAATCAAGAATGAGATGGATGGAAATAAAAGGTACAAGGCTCGTTTGGTAGTCAAAGGCTTTCAACAAAAGGAAGGGGTTGACTACAAAGAGATATTTTCACCGGTAGTTAAAATGACTACTATCCGTTTGGTACTTTCTATGGTTGCATCCGAAGACTTACATCTAGAGCAACTAGATGTGAAGACTGCATTCTTGCATGGTGATCTTGTTGAAGAGATCTACATGAGGCAACCCGAGGGCTTTGAGGTAAAGGGTAAAGAGAAGTGGGTTTGTAAGCTAAAGAAAAGTTTGTATGGATTGAAGCAAGCACCTCGGCAATGGTACTTGAAGTTTGATGATTTTATGAAGAAGATTGGTTTCTTAAGATGTGAAGCGGATCACTGTTGCTACTTGAAGAAATTCAAGTCTTCATATATAATCTTATTGTTGTATGTTGATGACATGTTACTTGCAGGTTCAAACATGTCCGAAATTAACAAGGTGAAGGGATTACTTTCCCGAGAATTCGAGATGAAAGATCTTGGCGGTGCTAGGCAAATACTTGGCATGAGTATTGTGCGTGATCGTTTGAAGGGTACTCTATACTTGTCTCAATCCAAATATATTGAGAAAGTAGTAGAGAAGTTCAACATGGAAGATTCAAAGGCCCGTTCTATGCCTTTGGGAAGCACCTTAAAGTTATCGAAAAGTCAATCACCAAAGACGGAAAGAGACAAGAAGGATATGGAAAAGGTTCCATATGCATCGGCCGTGGGTAGTATTATGTATGCCATGGTTTGTACAAGACCCGATATTGCTCAAGCAGTGGGAGTTGTAAGTCGTTATATGTCTAATCCGGGAAAAGAGCATTGGGAAGCGGTCAAATGGTTGCTTCGTTATTTGAAAGGTACTTCTAATATGGGATTGTGTTTCTCCAAAAACAATCTCATACTTAGAGGTTATGCGGATGTTAATTTGGGTGGATGTGATGATTCGGGGAAAAGCACTACGGGTTATGTTTTCACAATGGGGAAGACGGCGATTAGTTGGTTATCTCGATTGCAAAAGAGTGTTGCTTTGTCAACCACCGAAGCCGAATACATGGCTATTGCGGAAGCTTCTAAAGAGCTAGTGTGGTTGAAGAACTTCTTAGGTGAGTTGGGTAAAAGACAAGACTATTGCGTCTTGTATTGTGATAATCAAAGTGCGGTTCATCTTGGGAAGAATCCAGTGTTTCATAGTCGAACGAAACACATCAAGATAAGGTATCATTTTATTCGACAACATATAAATGATCGCACTTTATTCTTGGAGAAAATCCTTGGTAAGAAGAATCCTGCCGATATGTTTACTAAGGTGGTTACGACGGAGAAATTGAGGTTTTGCATTACCTCAATTGGTCTTCTCATGAATTGATGAGAGAAGACCCCAGCTAGAGATGTGAATGGTGTTAAAAGTTTAACAAGTAGTATTGAAGACCTTTTATCGAAAGTCTACTCATCCGAAGAATGTGTTGAGCGTGCATGTCCCAAATGGTATTTGGCGGTAATCGAAGGTGGTTTAATGTTCTTGGTTAATTCATTGATATGATTGGAGTTTTGTTCAAAGTCTCCAAGTGGGAGATTTGTTAGATTATGGAGACATTTATACAAAACGAGAAAAAAAAAGGAAAAAAAAACTGTTCCAACACTTGCACGGATTTTGCAGATTTCGGGAAGCGTGAAGCAGTCAAATGCGGCGCATCTTGACATGGATGAGGCGCATTCATCGAGCAAAATAGTCCGAGGGTAATTGATGCGGAGCATTGAGCTGATATGGCGCATCAGGGGTCAGATGCGGCGCATCACCATCTCGATGCGGCGCATCGAGTGCTAGTACATGAATCTGGAACGTGAAAAGCAAGTGATGCGGCGCATCACACATCAGATGCGGCGCATCTGGTGTCTGGCAGCAAGTTGGCAAGTTGCAACCTTTACATCCGAGCATGCTTTGGCCTCCTTTCACTTTAGGTGCAAAGTTAATCACTTTACACCTAAAATTAGGGCTGTGATCATGCCATTACAAGGTGGAAAGCATGGCTAGTTGGTAAACAAGATGATTACTTGTCATGATGAAGATTCCTAGCTAGTTGTCATGGTGTTCTTGTTTTCTCCTATATATAGAACTCATTGTATGCAATTGTAACATACCAAATACAGATTCTCAGTAATAAACACTCTCTAGTTGGTCTGTGGACTAAAGCAATCACACCGATTGCATATAACCACGTTATATCTTGTGTCGTTCTTACATTTACGCATTTATTATCTTTCGTTCATTAAGTGGGTTTGAGTGATCTTGATAGAATCACTACTCGGCTAGTAGTCTTGTAGAATTACTAGCGTTGTTTGAGTCCTAATATCCTAACAGAAAGTCAAAGTTTGGGTTGTAACAATCGAAACTATTAAGCATTAAGGTATTTAATGTTGTAAATCAATCAGAAGAAGCATAAATAAAATTAAAATCATTGAAAACAGACCTCTTTTTGTAGAATAATTATCTTCTTCAGGAACTGTATTCTTCTTTCATTTTCGATTTGAAGATGATTGAATTTGCTGAGGTTCCATGTTGAAATACGAACAGATGATGAATTCAAGGTTAGCCGAATTTTGAAGATGATTCAATTAGTCGTTTCTTTTTATACCGATCGATTAGCCGTATATATTAAATTGAAATCAAGATTTAAAGTAGACAATGATGTCTGGTTTTCTTTATGTATTAGCCGTATTATTATTAAATTGTAATCAAAGATTTAAAGTAGACAATGATGTCTGGATTGCTGTAAGCCCAATATATGGTGAATGTTTTTAATAATTAAATGATGGGCTTCATTAGTTTTTCTTATTTTATTTTCATTCATAGGCTACCCAATTAGGTATTTCAGCCCATTACAATTCATCTCTAATTGAATGTATTTGGGAACTAATGGGTTTTACCTTTATATAAGTTTTTAAAAAGGGATATTTACCAATACACAACTATCATCTATACATGAAAACCAAAGAAGAAATATTAAACCTGTTGAAACGTGATTTTTTCATCTGTCTTGAATATGCTCATTCATATATAAAATTTTTCTAATAAGTAACCTGGTAAAATTGGGCTTAACCTAATTGTGTTTTATCCAAACCACCCAAATTGTAATATCTAGTGTAAATCAAAGTAATCTAAACGTTGTTTCACTGGTGGTTCATAATGTACCTTGAATATATCAAACCATGGTGTCATCTTTACATTATATAAATCTCAAATTCATGAAGCCTACATTTGGTTAGTAAGGTTGCTTCTTTTTATATCTCATTAAAAATTTAAAGATATATCAGTTTGTAGTTTCCAAAAAAGTATAGCACCTAATATTGATAATCTTTGGTGCCTTGTGTATAGAAAAACACAGGTACAATCAATAATGTACTGTAGATTTTATGTGAAAATCACACAAGTAATAACAAACGACAAACCATGATGAAAAGAACATATGTACTAAATCTTGCTGCTTTTATTTATTGAATCAAACATGCAAAAACTTAATGTAGCATTGTGTGGCTAAAACACACAAGTAATAACATAGAAAAAAACATAATGAAAGGAACATAAGTAAATGTTTTATAGTGTACTCAAAAAACATAGAAAATTGGAAAAAATTAAAATGCAGCAAGATGAACGAAGATGGAAGTTTTTGAAATCAAAGTGGCTCCATCTTTGGTATTTTTAGTGCACCAATCCCAGTTGATTTTCCACCTGTTGGAGTATATTCATCACTATTATCAAGAAGATCCAATTTACGTTTTGAACTATCACGTTTTTTCCTTTGTTTGGAGCTGCCTGATGTTGACAATGTACGATCATAAGCTTCACTATTAGTGTTCTGTAGTAGAACAATAAACAACAAAGTTGACATATAACTTTTTAATTTCAAAATACAAAAGAATATAATACAATTTTAAAATATATAGTTGTGTACCTTAAAGGGCTTTGGTGTGTTGTATTCATCATCACTATCCTACAGTGTATACTCGGTAGTTCTTTGACATATTAAAGTCACTTTTTTTTCTAACCAAACGAATGTCTGATTCAAAATCCCATTGATCTCAGCAGGCACGTCATAAGGATCAGCACACTTTTGATACATGTAGAAAGCAGTTTGGCAAAAAATTATATTATTGTAATCTTCATTATAAAGAGGGTTTATAATTATGGCTCATAATAACAAAAAAAATAACTTACAGCTTGAGCACGTGCATTTAACCATATAATGCTTCAGTTACACAATTTTGATAGTTGTGAATCAAACAAAGTCATCTCACACGTATCAGATGTATCTTAGACTTTCATGGTTGTCCTAATCCTGAATAGTTGACATGTATAGACATTTATTAACAATGTTAGATGATCAATGGATAACGTGTTTTTTAAAGTATTTTTCATAATGTTAATTAGAATTATGTACCTTGGAACCCACTCCATTTCTGCTTCACATTTTTCACACCATAATATGACTTTTTCGAGTTCAACATTGTATGTATCCACAAGTTTTTTCTCATACTTCCAGCACAGCTGCTGAAACCATCCTTCATTATCAAAAAGTCTTTGCACTTTAGCACGCACAACAAAATTAACATCCTGCAATATTAAACATTGATAGGTGTTAAAAAAATAACTATTTTGTACTTAGTATTTTAGAAAGTTTAATTTGCATTGTCTTAACAAAATATAAATAAGGATTAACCTTTGGTAACTTAATAATATCCGATATCAAAGTTGGTGCAGTTGTTTCAAATCTTGCAAGTACTGAAGTCTCTTCCTCTTCAAAGTTCGGATCCATAGTGGGAATTTGACTAAGCTGAACCTTGTCCGGATTTTCTTTCAAGCTTTAAAATTTTACAAACATTATTAGAATCTTTGTATTATGTATAACCACTTTATAACCACTTTATTACATATAAAAAATACTTACAGTGAATTATAATTTGAAATTGGAGGTACAGGCTCATTGAGATACAACCTTGTACCAAAGAATATGTTATTGACTTGTGGACCATCTATAATAATACATAATATTATTAGATCTTACCTAATTACAATGAATATAAATGTATAAGCTTATATAGGGAAAATATATTATTACCATCTCAATCTTTGAGTGTGCAGTTGTGGATCAAAGCTACAATTGGATTGTCATCCAATTGGTATTTTTTTTGCCATTTCAACTAATCTGATTGCGTGTTCTCCCCATAACGCACATCGTATAAGCTCACCCCTATATAGATTTTAATAAATTTAGTTTTTGGTAATAAGTAAAAATATTGTATTACACAAAGTAATTGCCTTTGATTCTGTTACCTGTGATTTTGCAACTGGAATTCCAAAATCTTCCTTGGCCCATATTTATCTTTGATTGTTCTATATCTTATCACATTCACAACTCTCCCCGTCACATCTGCCATAAATCAATAAATAATTTATGTTTTTAAATAATAAAAATATATATGCATACATATATATATTGTTTAAAGTAACTTAAGTAATAGTAATTTACCGAATATTTCATTAGGGCGTAACAGTTTTTGGTTAACCTGCTCAAAAGTTACTACACGAAACACATCAGTTTCGATTTCAAATTCAGCAGACTTTTGCACCTTACAGATTTTGTACATTATGATCTTATACGGGTTGTTGATAAACTGGATATAGTCATATGTTGAGTCTATGACTGTGTACCTAGAGAGATATAGGAAACATCCTTCTTTAAAAGTAGCTTCAAAAAAAGTAATAGCATCCTTGTCTAGTACAGCCCTAATCTTGTTACCCTATTATAACGATTACATGAGATAAATTTATATAAGAACTGCTGTTAAATTACAAAATAGTTATCGGAATCTTTCACATCATAAAACAACAACTGGAGGATTTAATTTGTACATCTTAAGATACAATTGCAGTTTCAAGAGTTGCTGTTAAATTACAGAATAACTGTTTGTACCCTATTATAATGATTACATGAGATAAATTTATATAAGAACTGCTGTTAAATTACAAAATAGTTATCGGAATCTTTCACATCATAAAACAACAACTGGAGGATTTAATGTGTACATCTTAAGATACAATTGCAGTTTCAAGAGTTGCTGTTAAATTACAGAATAACTGTTTGACTAAGATTATATGTGCAACAGTTTGAGTAATATCGTGTTAGGATATGTTGATTATAAATTATAGTAAAACAGTTTTTTACATAAATATACAAATGCAATTATAGAGAAAATAGCCCAACAAGATTATGTATGAAACAAACTCAGAATTATATCTACTGTTGTATTTATATGCAAAAGAGGTTTTGTAAATACCTGCTCATCGACCAAAACCATCTCAACTGAAGTTGGTTTGGATTTATTGAACTTTGAGAACTTTTTCCACATAAAGTGTACCTTGACTCTAACCTTACAGCCTGCGTTTTCCTTGGTGACTTCATTAAGTGGAGTGATACCTTCGTTATTAGCCATTGATTAGAGGTTCAGAGAATACTTTTGAATGAATGTTTTTTTAATGTGAATAACAAAAAGCCGAAGATACAATCCTTTAAATAAGATGCTGGTGAACCTAGGATTACGGTTTATTTTTTAGATAATATAGGGATAGAATATAACTTAAAAATATATAATCTATCTATAGTTTCTATTATATTGCTAAAATGATGATGTCATAAAAAGGCTATTTTTCTTTATAAAAGAAAATCAAAAAGAAAAAGAAAAAATTTGAAAGCATGTTGATGATGTCATTAAGTAAATTAATTAATACTAATTAAAAAATGTTTAGGATAAATGACATTAAAATACCCTTACTGTTGGTGCATATAAATCCCGAGTTCTTATCAACCGAGGCAAACATGACTGTCGGTCGACTGTCATATCAATCGACCGATGTTGGAGACAGTCGACTGTCTCCCTGAGAATATATATACGGGTTGCCTTGTTCATTTTAGTTGTTGATCGTTCCACACCCCGTCACTGCTGCCGGTCGTTTTCCTCCCGTCCCAAAAAACCACACAAGTCGAATCTAGACTCTAGGCATCGATCTAATCCGGTCCAAAAGGATCCGGTTCGACCCATTCGATCCCGAACGTCAACGATTCACGAAAACCTTCGATCCCAAGATCCATCGAGCTCCAACAAAGTGGTATCAGAGCTTTAAGGCTTGTAGGATCGATCGTTCAATCCGTGAATTCGTTTTTGAGTCATAAAAATTCGATTTTTAAAGTTTTTTTTTCCGGTTCAAACATTGGTTTGTAAAGTCAAAAAGAGTATTGTTTTAAATAAAACTAAAATTGCAAAAGTGTTCTAAATCGTGTCACGTACCTTTCTGCAAGTTTTCAAGTCCTAACTCGCTGTTTTGGGTCTCCTCCACCGCGAACCACCACCACCCGCTGCCATTTTCTGCAAAATCACCAAGAAAACGTCATTTTTAAAGTCGACCGATTGTCAATCTACTTCGGCCGATTGTCAACCTACTTCGGCCGATTGTCACTCTCAATTCGACCGATTGTCACCTCACTTCGACCGATTGTAAAAGCCAAATCGACCGATATTTTACCAAATAACCTGTTTGACGTCGAACCTCGGCCAACTAACGATACGACAGTCGACCGACTGTCTAATCCTCGACCGATTGTCTCTCTTCTTCGACCGACTGTGTTTCTGAAAAAAAAAATATATATATAACAATTTAGGTAAGTTGCAGGTACCTATTTTTGTTTGATAAGTGTTGAGAAGAAGAAGTAACAGTGTAAATCAATTTTTTTTTTTTTTTTTTTTTTTTTTGGGGGTTTGTTTTGTCACGAAGATAAAAAAGAAAGAACAAGAGATTAGTATTGAATGTGGAAATTATCAGTTGTGGGAAGGAGATTAATAGACTTGTGACTTAAATAGATGCATGAGTTCACTGGATTATTGGTTTTAGTATAAGAGTGAGACTCATTTTGGATTGTTGTCAAACAAAGAAATAAGTGTCATTCTTGTGGGGACCATCCTTGGTGTTCTTATTTTATTCTTTGTTGAGACGTGGACGAGAGAGATAGAGATTGGTGTTGATGTACTTTGAGGCAAGTTGGACCACACTTTTTTGGAGTATTGATCAACATCACATAAAAAATAAAATAAAAAGGTGCAAGTATTGGTATTGGTGAAATCATACAAAAGTTTTTTTTTTTTAGTTACACTTCTTTTATTTTAATTCAAATTTTGTTATATATATATAAAAAAAAAACGACTTTCTTGTTTTAATATAAATATAAATAAATTTGTGGACTCCTTTTATTTTGTATTGGTCAATAATTGAAAGAAATAAGGAGATGGATCCCACTTGTGTGCTTGTTGACATAGAACAGGAGCAAGAAGCAAAGTAAGCAAACAAAGTAATTTAATTACTTGTGGTTTTTGGTGATACACGTGGGACAAGAAGAGAAAGAAAGAAGGATCAAAATTTGTGTCCAAAATTTTAAAATCTCTAATCTTTGGTTATTTTTTGGGAATTTCGCGATTTTTTGTTAGATTTTAAAGTATTCATATGTTTTACTCGTGTGACGAAATGAAGGAAAATAAGGGACAAACGTTGAAACGGGAATGGAAAAGATTTGCAGCACGGAGTACCGAGACTTTAGAGGACACGATAACGAGATATTGTCATTTAATATCCGAGATGAAAAATTGTAGAATCGAGGTGACACAATATAAGGCTGTAAAAGTTCTAAAAGAGGGATTGCCAAGGAAATGGAATGCATGCATTGAGCAACTTGAAGAGAGAGCTTGGGTTAGAGATACTGTTCTCACTCTCAATTCAGTTATTTCCATGTTGAGAGAGAAGATATTAGAACAATATGCTATAAGCAATATGCTTCAAGATCTTAAGATAAATGATACGTCTTCATCCAGAGTTGAAGAGCCGGTTGTGAATGCTGTTGCTGATGAGTCAGATAATGTTGAGCAGGATGCGGTCATCACTAAATCAGTATTGAATTCAGAATCTGAAGAAGACAGTTGCGCTAAGGAGAATAGTACGTTCATGAAAGATGCATCTAGCAGCTCTAAGGTACATGCTGAACCTTCCTTTGTATGTAATGATTGTGTTAGTCATAAACGTGAGATTGCTAAACTGGAATGCATAGTTTCTAAACTGAATGGAATCCCCTTAGATTGTGTTTACTGTCCCGAGTTAAAACGGGAGCTTCATATTTTTAAGGCGAGTTATCTAGAGATGAAATCCCTGTATGAGACTAATTTAATTCACTTTAACAATAAGAAGGAATTCAGGGAGACAATCAAAACTCTAGAAGGTCAAGTTCATGAACCGGATCCGATCCGAGTAGAAATACACCCATGAACCGGATCCCAAGATACACCCATGTCCATGTATTTCGGTTTTAGTATTTTAGGGGGAGAAAATGGTAACAGCAGAAAAAAAAAAAAAAATTGATGATAAAATGAAAAACACACAAAAATAGAAAATCAAAAAATTGAGTTGCTTGATCAACACGTTGGGAGATGACTGTATTACTAAACTTGCATGTTTATCATTTGGCGCGAATAATAAGTAGTATAGATTAAATCAATGATTATTCATATCAAGTACCATTAAGCCTTATGACTCAATCATCAGAATGAGATGATCACACTCATAATCATGTAAATATCTTGATAAGGAAATCATGGAAAGATTTACAGCGGTTGAACGGTAGTCACCTAATTATCACGTGTGCATATTCTAGAAATAATTGTTCAGGAAATCAACAGAAGGTGAGGGTATTCCCTATTGAGATTTATACTGGACATATTTGGCGTTGAATATCCCCAAGCAATAATCAAAATTTGCTCTACCATTGAGTCTAACGACTAATTGGGATATTCAAGTGATCAATACAAGGTGAGGATATTTTGTACAGATATTGTATATCAAATTCTATCGGCTCGTAATGCTTGAATCCAAATATAGAAAGGTTAGCTTACATAGAGGTAAATATATTTCGAAAATAATGTTTAAAAGTATATCCAACCATCACGGGCCGTCCTTGTCTTTAAGAGAGAACACCTATGAATGATTTGAGCATCCAAAGTAATTATGAAGTCAACGAGCATCTGCATAAAGTTCAAGTCAAGCTTTAACAAGATGAAAACAATATTCAAATGTTCAAAGATGAAGAATTCAAGTCAAAATCAATCAAGAAGAAATATAATGAAGAGAGTTCCCATAATGAGGAGAGTTCCCATAATTAAAGAAGATATGTGCTCAAATCTCAATTCATTCATAGTGTGCCGCTCTCGCGTGGCTTGGATTGTTGATCCAGGGGTTCACATTGAACTGCCGAGAATCCTTGTGCCTGTGATATACGATATACCCATTAAGACAAGAAGCTAGAAATATATTTACAGATATGTACTCTAAGTTATGCTATTACAGATGAAAAGCATGGGGTTTATAGCAGTTGTGTATGCACATCTCAGAATATTCAAATACTATGAGATCTACCCGAGCCATCTAAATCGAAGGTATAGGTTGAGGTAGAAGCCCAAGGCTGACAGAAATATTCAAAATACTGTGAGAGTACCTCCTGATCAATTAGATCAAAAGTATGTGCTAGTGATAACGGACATCGTCTGGACTTTAGTGCTCAATTGACTACCTGATACATCGTGCGATCTCAAATGAGGACTGATTCGATGATCTAATCTAGCATAGAAATATGTTAAAGTAATTAATCAACGTGATCATCAAAATGTCTATGAGGAAAGAATATGAAAGCTTAATGTGACTTGATATCTATAATCAGAGTTTTAATCTGTAGGTACTTAATCTTAAGAATTGAACGATGATGATTTGCTACAACAGTTTAGTATTGATTCCATGTTAAGATCAACATATTAAAAGAAATATGTGATTTTGTTTCCGTTAAAATATTTGTTAGTATTTTAGTGTAATTGCATCAACTTTTCATACATGCATTCATATTATGCAAAACAAAAAGATTTTTGGTATGTTTTAGCATAAATTTTAGAAAATTCAAAAATATTTTCAGTCTTATTTATTTTTCTGGTTACTCATGTGAGATGAAACTGACGTGTCAGACTGAAGTTAAGTTTTGTTGAAAAGCAATAAGTGTTTTTGCTGTTTGAAAATTCAAAAGTTTTGAATGTTTACAACAATGTGATTTGAATTTTGAATGTATATGAAAAATGTTGAGTCAAAATGGTTAAACCTGTGTTTGTTTGAACTGTATGTCTATATGACCAACATTTTGTCAAAGTTGATATATGTACGAGCCATGTTAACTGAAAGAAGAAGTTAAAGTTGGAGCTTCGGGAGTTCTGATGAACATGAAGGAATGGCGTACGTGAAAGAAATGAATAAAGCTGCTTAATTAATAGTCTCGATGATTATAATGTTAAGAAGCTTTTGAAGAAAATAGAAGTTATTGTGGGATAATCAGAAGCGTCTGATTATTTATGGGCCAAACATTGTCAAATCTTAAGACTCCGCTGCTTCTAAGAAGATTTGAAGAGATTGAAGAACCTGAAGTCACAACAGTCATAAGTTAGGGTTAATCTAATGACTGTCGAGCTTTGAAGATTGCTGAGTATAAGTCTCCGAGTATCAAAAGAGATTTTACTTAAAGGTTCAACAAATTGTATTTCTTGATAATTGTATCGACTTGCAATTGTCACTGGAATATGATAAGGATAAAGATGAAGAGAGAAGACGAGTAGAGAAAATATGTGCCATATAAGGGAGTTTATTGGTGCATAAGGAAATTCAAGTAAATCAGAATGTAATGCCACATCCTAGGGGGAGTATGTTGATCCTCAATGGAGTTTGGTGGTGTTTATGTCCGAGTTAAGAAGAAATGTTGATAGAACTAGGTCTTAGGGGGAGTTTGTTGGTGCATATAAATCCCGAGTTCTTATCAACCGAGGCAAACATGACTGTCGGCCGACTGTCATATCAATCGACCGATGTTGGAGACAGTCGACCGACTGTCTCCCTGAGAATATATATACGGGTTGTCTTGTTCATTTTAGTTGTTGATCGTTCCACACCCCGTCACTGCTGCCGGTCGTTTTCCTCCCGTCCCAAAAACCCACACAAGTCGATTTGTTGGTGCATATAAATCCCGAGTTCTTATCAACCGAGGCAAACATGACTGTCGGCCGACTGTCATATCAATCGACCGATGTTGGAGACAGTCGACCGACTGTCTCCCTGAGAATATATATACGGGTTGCCTTGTTCATTTTAGTTGTTGATCGTTCCACACCCCGTCACTGCTGCCGGTCGTTTTCCTCCCGTCCCAAAAACCCACACAAGTCGAATCTAGACTCTAGGCATCGATCTAATCCGGTCCAAAAGGATCCGGTTCGACCCATTCGATCCCGAACGTCAACGATTCACGAAAACCTTCGATCCCAAGATCCATCGAGCTCCAACAAAGTGGTATCAGAGCTTTAAGGCTTGTAGGATCGATCGTTCAATCCGTGAATTCGTTTTTGAGTCATAAAAATTCGATTTTTAAAGTTTTTTTTTCCGGTTCAAACATTGGTTTGATAGAAGTCGGTATGCATAGTCAAATAGAACATTTTCAACGCTTATTGATCGCTTGAATATCCCAATTAGTCGTGAGACTCAATGGTGCAGCAATTTGGAATTTGCTTGGGGATATTCTACATCATGTGTTTCTAGATTATACGTCATGATAGGGGATACCCTCACCTTTTGTTGATTTCCTCAACAATTTTCTTTAAAGTATGCACCTGTGGTAATTAAGTGACTACCCTCAACCGCTGTAAACCTTTCCATGAGTTCCTTATCAAGATATTTACATGATTGTGATAATGATCATCTCATTCTATGATTAAGTCCGTATCCCATTTTTATATAGATCAAACTCGTTTTTTTTTTTTTTATTTTCTGAAAATCTGATGTTGCATTCATTACTCCCCCTAAAATACTAAAAATCTAAAATCTTTTTGGTTTTTGGATTTTAAACACACAGAAACAATCAGAAAGAAAAGAAATATAACCACACAGTATATACAGCTATGCAAGCAGAACACATAAAATGAAGTTACTCGTTGGTCTCTTCGTCAGAAATGACATCTGACAATATTTTGACACTTAACTCAGTTAACAAGAAATCAAAACGCGGTTTATCAAAAGCTTTTGTGAAAAGATCAGCCCTTTGCGTAGTTGTGCCAATTTGTATAACATCAATTAGCCTTTTCTCATAACAGTCTCGAATAAAATGATATTTAATCCCTATGTGTTTGGTCTTAGAGTGATTCACAGGATTTTTCGTAACAGCTATGGCAGCAGTATTATCAACAAAAATAGGAGTGTTAGAAATATGCAAACCGTAGTCACGAAGCTGCTGTTGTATCCACACAACCTGAGATGCACAGCTTGCTGCAGCAATGTATTCAGCTTCACAAGTGGACAAAGCCACTGCTGTCTGCTTCTTGCACTGCCATGTAACTAGTCTGATTCCAAGGAATTGACAACCTCCTGATGTTGACTTAAAATCTTTCTTGCATCCACCATAGTCGGAATCACTATAAGCCGTCAGTACAAAATCATTATCACAGGGATACCATAGGCCCAAATTCGGAGTTTGCTTTAAATAACGCATAATCTTTTTCACCACAAGCAAATGATGTACATTCGGATTTGCTTGATAGCGAGCACATAAACAAACTGCGAACATGATATCAGGGCGAGACGCTGTTAGATACATCAACGAACCAATGATGGCTCTATATAAGGTTTGATCAACCTTATCACCTTCCTTATCCGGTGTAATCCCGTGATTCACCGATAGCGGCGTCCTTGCAGGACGCTCATCTTCCATTTTGAATCTTTTAAGAATATCTGATACATATTTTGTCTGATGTAAAAAGATACCCTGATTTGTTTGTACAACCTGAATACCAAGGAAGAATTTGATAGTTCCCATTGAACTCATCTTGAACCGTTTCTGCATTACCTCCTCAAAATCATCCACCATCGTCTTATCTGTAGATCCAAAGATAATATCATCCACGTACACCTGTACTAGCATTATATGCTTGCCCTTTTCTTTGATGAAAAGTGTCTGATCGATGACACCTCTTCTGAAACCATTATCAATCATATAGTTGGACAACGTACCATACCACGCTCTTGGAGCTTGATGAAGCCCATACAGTGCTTTTTCTAAACGATATACCTTTTCAGGAGAGTGTGGATCTGTAAAACCCGGTGGTTGTTTAACAAACACGGTCTCATTGAGAGTCCCGTACAAAAAGGCGCTTTTGACATCCATTTGATAGACCTTGAAGCCTTTAAAAGATGCGAATGCCAAAAATATTCGAATTGCCTCAAGTCTAGCCACTGGTGCAAATACTTCATCATAATCTATATCAGGGATCTGCTGATATCCCTTCACAACTGATGATGTAGCGTGAGGGTACGAAATAGTATTATTTTTAATACAAAATACTACAAAATATGACACAAGTTTTATTAATTTACGGATGGGATATACCTAAACCTTGCTACAACACTATAGGCAGTGTACCTAATCGTAGAGTAGTGTAGTTTTTAGTAAGTCCGGTTCGTTCCACAGGGAGCTGGTGAAGTTAACGCTATATTATTAAGTTTATTTGTAAAAATATATATATAAATAAGTAGTAGTATTATTATAAAATGGGGGTTTTACCGTTTAATGACCGGTTTGTCGATTTTAAGCGTAAAAATAAATGACAAAAATTAAAGTGCGTAAAATAAATTGCGATAAATAAAATGACAGAAAATAAAATTGCGAGTAATAAAATGACAGTAAATAAAGATACGATGAGAAATATAATAAAAGAATTATGCTTATTTAAACTTCCGTAATCATGATGTTTGACGTGTTGATTTTAATTTATTACCATGGGTTAATTGTCCTTTGTCCTGGTTTATTTGATACGTCTATCTGGTTTTTGTCCATAATAGTCCATCGGTCATAAATATAAAGTGCGAGTATCCTCGTCAAATTACCCTTATACCCGAAGTCAAATATTCCAACTAATTAAGGATTTAAACTGTGACGCAGTTATCACTTCTGTCAACAATTACACCAGTTATCACTGTATGTAATCCACCCCTGTTTTAATTAGTTTATGAATATTAATTCATCCACTTGATCAGAATGAATAATCAATTACCCAACCCAATTGATTAATTAAATGATTATAACAGATTCCATATGAACATCACTAAATAGGACAACCATAATCATTATTAATTATTAGGTTAATTAATTTGAAGATAGGTTCGACAGACTCCAATGAGTTGTCACTCAATTAGACAATACCCCCCATCTATTAATAGCCCATAGTTCAATTTCCACAAGTGTCGTTCTTTTGTTCAAACCCCAATTATGGTACAAAGCCCAATTACCCAATTTTAGTAATTAGCCCAACATCATGATTACTTCATTTTAAATAAGCATAATAACGACTTAGCTACGAGACATTAATGTAAAAAGGTTGAACATAACTTACAATGATTAAAAATAGCGTAGCGTTACACGGACAGAATTTCGACTTACACACTCAAACGATCTCTATCATAAATCTTATTATTATCATAATTTAAAATTAAAATTAAGATTATTGTTATATCTGATTACATTAACATTATGATAGAGAATTATAAATATAGATATTGATATTTGATATAGAAAAATAAGAAAAAAGATAGAAAGAAAAAAAGATCGAAAAAATATCTTCCTCCTTCTCATCGTTACATATCATTCGTTTTATAGGTGAAATTATAAATTGAATTTTCATTTACGACCCCTGAACTATGCTCAATTAACAACTTTTTATTATTTAATATTATTCTTATTATGAATTATTTAAATATTATATTTTATTCTTGTGCATAGTTGACTTGTAATTTTTACACCGTTGCGTCGAGCGTTGAGAGTTGGTTCATGCCTCGGTTCTGGATTTTCGAACGTCCTTTCGTATAATTTAATATCTTGTACTTTGCGTTTTGTAACTTGTACTCTTGTCATTTTTAGACGTTTCTCATCAATAAATTGAACCTTTTGAATTGTATCTTGTACATTTGAGCTTTTTGGATGTTTTGGTCTTTCAAATCTTCGTTTTTGTCTTTAAATCTTCATTTTCGAGCGATTTGCGTCTTTCGTCTTCGCACTTATTTATTTAACTATTACAACTAAAAATAAGGAAATTACATTTAAAAACTTTACATATTGGAACGATATTGCTACAAAATATATGTTCATTTGGAGCACTATCAAATATCCCCACACTTGAGCGTTGCTTGTCCTCAAGCAATACAGAACTTGAAATAAAAACATACATGAATCACTTCTTTATTCTTCACACTTTGTACATCAGTGATTTTGATAAAGCGGTATAAACAATGATATTAACAATAGAACCATGGTTAAAGGTGGTTGTGTCATCCACAGTTGCCTCGGGTTTAGGTCAACGACACTTGCAATCAAATAGCCGATTTACTTTCGGTTTCCAAAGCAAAGTGCACATTTGAAAGGCGGTTTACAGTCCCACATGACTATAAAAATTTAGATCCTTTAGGAAATAGGATCTTTATGAAAACATTTGATCTTTTGAAAATTCAATCTAGCTTTTACCCTAGATAAGTTTTCTGATTTGATCCACCATTGGTGTTGCAAAATATATTTGTGGATCAATATTTTGGCTAAAAACATTTAGGTTCGTGTAATCCACTGCTATCCCGGTATCGGAAAGCACACATCCAGTTTACTTGTTCCGTATATTACCTTTCGGTAAACTACCGTCCGGTTGTAAAGGAAAGCGATGAACAAGAAACTGTTAAGGCAATGTCCCGTGACATGCAGATGATTATGGTCTTTTAACGTGTCGGATGCTAGAACTATCCTTGGTAGGAGCGATAGTAAAGATCATCCTATGATTTTTCGGTCTGGCACAAGGTCCTGTCTCTGACCATGCTATGCAACCACCGTTCTTACGGTTGACACCCGATTTGGTTCAGGTGACCTAATGAATTCTGATGAATTCTCAGGATTTTACGTTCAATGGTAATGAACGCATTGAAAATGGGTTTTCAGAAAACAAATCGGTTTGTATTTTTGATCAAAATATTTTCTCGTTCAAGCTCGAGTTTAGATATCATTGAATTCCATGAGTTTGAATTCTCAATCTTTAAGGTCAATCTCTAGGATTGAGTAATATCAGTCTTAAAAGCTGATTTTTAATCTTTAAGGAGATTATCCTTTCTGGGGATCTGATTCATTAGTCTTATCAAGCTAATTTGCACGGTGCCCTCCCCATTTTACAAGACAGACCCTCTCATGGTTAGGATAAGTCTGACCACTTGGCGACCCTGTTTGATGCTGAGGTCCGTGGATTTCCTGCTGATTTTAGTGATGACTTTTCTAGGTTTTTCGTCAACCTACAGCTGGTCTGGACGACAACTTCATGACCTAAATCAAGAAGCGCGTGTCTTTTTCGGAAGACTTTACTTCCTTCAAATGATGGAATTGATTCATCGTGTAGATCCATCTCTTCTTTTCTTTCATCGGATAAAACAGTTGATTATCGTTCAAAACAAAAGTATTTTCAATTGTTTGTACAAAAATATGTGATATATGTTTTAAATTGAATAACTTGGTACATTCTTCCCACACTTAGTTTCTTTCTTTGCCTTTTTATTTTCTTTTATTTCATTTTAAATGAATTCAAGCGTTTTAGGGTGTTTCTCAATTTATGTCCTTTTCGAGGTAACGATAATTTCGGTATTATCACCTAGTTTTCACTGTTCATAAATATGTATAAACATGATTTTAAATTCATTTAGTTGAAAATTTTTCAAATTTTCACAAAATTTGGCAAATAAACTAAGTGCAAACCCGAGAGAATTTATAACCCTTCCCCACACTTGAGATCATGCAATGCCCTCATTTGCATGAAATCAGACTATAATTATAAATTCATGAGGGTGATTAGTGTAGAAAAGTGATTAAAAATACCCAGTTTGTAAGCATATTATTTTACATCACATTTGATATTTTGCTTCTTGTCGTCAAAATCAGTAGCTATTGCTGAACTTAATGTTAGTCTTTGAAAGTGCGTTGTTCTACCCTGTTTTGTACATAATATAAAATACAAACATATATATACATATTTTTGAAGTTGAGTATATTACCCTACGTTCAAAAATTTATAAAGTCTAATATCTTTTTGGCATACTTTAGATCAATAAAATTAAAAATAATGATAACAAAATTTGCCGTCCCACCCTCGGGTAAAGCAATTTCGGCTTAATGACCTAGTCTTCAACTCACGACGAATTCTAGAAATCATTTTTTCAACTTAATGAATTAAAGTAAATTTTGTTTTTAAATATCACACAAAACTTAAAAGCATATTAATTTCATATAAAACCTAAAAAAAAAATAAAAATTCAGAATGGGGGGAGAAAACTAGTTCTTTAGTGTCTGCTAGCGGAAAAGACCAATCGGATTCCATTCTCGGAACTACACGAGAACAGAACAACTAACTCTAGATAGCATTTTCTTTTTAGAACATTTGAATCTCCCCACACTTAGGTAGCTGTGGTGTCAAAATTGTGATTAACTTCATCGTTAATTTCTCTTGGTCCATAATCAACTTGCATATCCGTGACTTTTTCTTTAAGCCATTGGTCGGATTCCTGTGTAATATCCACAATTTCAACTAGTTTCTCCTTTTCTTTAGGTGATAGATTGGATACTAACCGGTTACATAACTTAAAGTTCCCCTTGGTTCTAGCATCGCGAATCCGTTTAATAAGTTTCTTCATTGAACTATTAATAACGGGATTATTTAATTTCGTATCAACAACGGGGTTCTTTGTTATCATGTCATCATTAGGTGTTACTTCATTTTCCCCACACTTAGGCGTTTCATTATTGCTAAGCACTACCGTTGGAGTTGGTAAAACAACATGGTTATTACCAATCGTTTTTACTGGTTCAACGGTTTTAGTTGGTGGAGATTTAGACTTTCGAATCATAAAGGTGATTGATTTGTTACCACTTTTAAGTGTCATTCTTCCATTTCCTACATCAAATAACGCCCCGGTGGACGCTAAGAATGGTCGACCTAAAATTAGAGGAACGTTTGAGTCCTCTTCTATGTCAATGACAATGAATTCGACTAGAAAGGTTAAATTACCTACTTGAACGGGTAGGTTGTCAGCAATTCCAACTGGGTGCTTAATGGTTTGATCAAAGAGTCGAACACTCATATCCGTTGGAGTTAACTCACCTACACCTAATCTCTTATATAAGGAAAGAGGCATAACACTTACACTCGCACCTAAATCTGCTAGTGCATCATACATGACACAATCACTAAGTAGACAAGGAACAATAAATTCACCCGGATCACCTACCCTAGGTGGAGGTTTTGGTGGAACTGTCTTCACCGGGTTTATATTTACGGCTTTTGTTTCTTGCACTTTCTTATTCTTTTTCTTCTTCTTCTTTCCAGAGGTATCACAATCTTTATTACCTATCACTTGCTCATACTCAACTCCTTTTCTTGGAAACGGGATGGGTGGTTTGTATGGTGCCACCACTGGCTTTACATACTCGGGTGGTGGTGGTGTAACTTCTTCATTGTTACTCTCATCTAAAACCTTCCCATCTTCTGGTGCTGGTTTTTCAGAATTCGTTGAAACCATATTAACATTCTCATTCCGAGGATTTACTTCAGTATTACTCGGTAGCTTTCCTTGTTCCCTCTCACTCATCATGCTAGCAAGAGTACCTACGTGTTTTTCTAGATTCAAAATGGAAGCTTGTTGAGTTCTTAATGACTGATCAAATCTCTCGTTCGTTTGGGTTTGAGTTTCAATAAATTGTGTTTGAGATTCAACTAGCTTGAATACCACGTCTTCCATATTTGACTTTTTCTCTTCGGTTTGTTGTTGTGGTTTATATAAGCCAGGTCTTTGTTGATTGAAAGTGTTGTTTTGAGTTGGTTGGTTATTCGGACCTTGTTGGTTATACCAGTTATTTTCGGGTCCTTTTGGATTGTAAAGAATGTTTTGATTTCGATTGAAGTTTAGCTTTGGCGGTTGATAATTATTTTGATAATTATTTCCAGGCCTTTGGTTCATATAGGAAACATTCTCTCGTTGTTCCAATGTTGGTTCAATGTGACAATCTTTCAATAAGTGTGGTCCACCGCATAGCTCACAACTGATTCGTATTGCGTGAATATCTTTATTCATCTTTTCCATTCGTCTTTCGAAAGCATCTATTTTTGCTGAAACGGAATCAAAGTCATGGCTAGAATCGGCTCTAGCCGCTTTAGATGATCGAAAGATATCTTTTTCTTGGTGCCACTCATGCGAGTGGGAGGCTGTGTTATCAATAATTTTGTAAGCTTCAGTTGCGGTTTTCTTCATAATGGAACCACCAGCGGTTATGTCGATGTCTTTTCGTGTGGCGATGTCTACGCCTTTATAGAAGATTTGTACTATTTGAAAAGTATCTAATCCGTGTTGAGGACATCCTCTCAACATCCTTCCGAATCTTGTCCACGCCTCATATAATGTTTCATTTGGCTTTTGCGTGAACGTAACAATTTCTCCTTGAAGTCTCACGGCTTTGGATGCCGGAAAGAATCGTTTAAGAAATTTTTCAACTAAAACATCCCATGTGTCAATCGCCCCTTCAGGTAACGATTCTAACCAATCTTTGGCTTCTCCCTTTAAAGTCCAGGGAAACAACATGAGATAGATCTGCTCATCTTCCACTTCTCGGATTTTGAATAGTGTACAAATTCTATTAAACGTACGAAGATGTTCGTTTGGGTCTTCATTCGGTGCACCACTGAATTGGCATTGGTTAGTTACCATGTGTAGGATTTGTCCTTTAATTTCATAATCTGGAGCATTAACTTCTGGTTTAATAATGGCGTGACCTTGGCCCGTGCGTGTAACTCTCATTCGGTCTTCCATACTTAGAGGTTCTAGATTTTTCATGATTGGAAGTGTTGTATCTGAATCACTAGAGGTTTCTGATTTAATGGTTTCTTCCTCAACAATCTCTGTTTGAATGATTGGTGGTTCCGGAGGAAAGTTTAATGGTTCGGGATCTACAAACCGTTCCTGAATATTTTCCGAATTCTCAATTGTGAGGTCGGGTTCAAAAAATGGATTATCGGAAATTTGAACTGAAGTACTTGGGCGACTGGATGACGATTCTAAAGAAAAATCAACGGCGGTTATATTTGCTAAATGTCTTGATCTAGTTACAGGTGGTGAACGTATGACCGGCGGCGAACGTCTTGCTCGGTGCATTCACTGAATATCCTATTAGTTTTTAAAAAGGAAAGAAAAATTATAATAAGTTATCCAATTAATAGACTTTTCTGATTTTGCCCACGTTTCGAATAGCCAAAAGATGCAGCAGAGGGGCAGGATTCGTTTGGTCTCAATATAATTGAGGACTGTTTGGCTCCAATAACCCGGTCCACGTACAAATCCAACTATTACTACGAACCAGAAAATTTTGATGTCTATCAATTTAACCACTTAAAATAAATTTTCGTAATTTTAAGAAATTTAGAGAAGAAGTAGAAAAAAATTCTAAGTCCTAAAAACTAGAATGGCGAGAAATAAGAAAGAAATAGATTGCGCGTCGAAAAATGTCGAAAAATAAAAGGTCGAAAAATAGGCGTCGAAAAATAAAAATAAGAAAGTAGTGCGAAATACGGCGTCGTAAAATTCTAAAGCACCTAAAACTTAGTCTAAGGAATAAGCACTTAAGGGATTTTACGGCAAAGCCTAAAAATTCTAGAAGTAAAAATAACTATGGCAAAACTAAACTTAATACTAAAAGTTGCGACTATAGTCTAAAAATCTAAAGGTAATAAAACTAAAAAAAAAAACATTTTTTTTATAAACAAAATTTTAAAAATATATATATATTTTTTTTTTAATAATTTTTTTTTTTTTTTTACGTTTTTTTTTTTTTTTTTTTTTTTTTTTTTTTTTCGTTTTTTTTTTTAAATTTTTTTAAAAAAAAACGATTTTTTTTTTTTTTACAAATTTTTTTTTTTAAAAACGAATTTTTTTTTTTTTTAAAAAAAACGATTTTTTTTTTTTTTACACAATTTTTTATTTATTTTTTTTTTTAAAAAACGAAATTTTTTTTTTTTTTTAAAAAAACGATTTTTTTTTTTTTTTAAAAAAAACGATTTTTTTTTTACAAATTAATAATTTTTTTATAATTATAATTTTTTTTTAAAAACTTTTTTTTTTAATTCATTTACTATTCATAAATAGTAAATGAAAATAAATTAATTAATTTACTATTCACATGAAAGCGACATGATAGCAATTATTAATTATAAGTTACATAATATACCCCTGAAGTATTTAATAAATACGACTTTTTTTTTTTTAAAATTTACGTAAATTTTGATTCTTAAATATTTTTATATTATTATATTCTATTTCAATATTATTATATTATTATATTCTATTTCAATATTATTATATTATTATATTTTATTTCAATATTATTATAATTAAAAATATAGCGTTTTAGCGCTCCCCGGCAGCGGCGCCAAAAACTTGATGATGTAGCGTGAGGGTACGAAATAGTATTATTTTTAATACAAAATACTACAAAATATGACACAAGTTTTATTAATTTACGGATGGGATATACCTAAACCTTGCTACAACACTATAGGCAGTGTACCTAATCGTAGAGTAGTGTAGTTTTTAGTAAGTCCGGTTCGTTCCACAGGGAGCTGGTGAAGTTAACGCTATATTATTAAGTTTATTTGTAAAAATATATATATAAATAAGTAGTAGTATTATTATAAAATGGGGGTTTTACCGTTTAATGACCGGTTTGTCGATTTTAAGCGTAAAAATAAATGACAAAAATTAAAGTGCGTAAAATAAATTGCGATAAATAAAATGACAGAAAATAAAATTGCGAGTAATAAAATGACAGTAAATAAAGATACGATGAGAAATATAATAAAAGAATTATGCTTATTTAAACTTCCGTAATCATGATGTTTGACGTGTTGATTTTAATTTATTACCATGGGTTAATTGTCCTTTGTCCTGGTTTATTTGATACGTCTATCTGGTTTTTGTCCATAATAGTCCATCGGTCATAAATATAAAGTGCGAGTATCCTCGTCAAATTACCCTTATACCCGAAGTCAAATATTCCAACTAATTAAGGATTTAAACTGTGACGCAGTTATCACTTCTGTCAACAATTACACCAGTTATCACTGTATGTAATCCACCCCTGTTTTAATTAGTTTATGAATATTAATTCATCCACTTGATC
The DNA here is from genome assembly GCF_046630445.1 of Rutidosis leptorrhynchoides. NCBI lineage: Eukaryota > Viridiplantae > Streptophyta > Magnoliopsida > Asterales > Asteraceae > Rutidosis > Rutidosis leptorrhynchoides. The sequence goes on from NC_092343.1 coordinate 147,923,571, forward strand.
AGAATGAATAATCAATTACCCAACCCAATTGATTAATTAAATGATTATAACAGATTCCATATGAACATCACTAAATAGGACAACCATAATCATTATTAATTATTAGGTTAATTAATTTGAAGATAGGTTCGACAGACTCCAATGAGTTGTCACTCAATTAGACAATACCCCCCATCTATTAATAGCCCATAGTTCAATTTCCACAAGTGTCGTTCTTTTGTTCAAACCCCAATTATGGTACAAAGCTCAATTACCCAATTTTAGTAATTAGCCCAACATCATGATTACTTCATTTTAAATAAGCATAATAACGACTTAGCTACGAGACATTAATGTAAAAAGGTTGAACATAACTTACAATGATTAAAAATAGCGTAGCGTTACACGGACAGAATTTCGACTTACACACTCAAACGATCTCTATCATAAATCTTATTATTATCATAATTTAAAATTAAAATTAAGATTATTGTTATATCTGATTACATTAACATTATGATAGAGAATTATAAATATAGATATTGATATTTGATATAGAAAAATAAGAAAAAAGATAGAAAGAAAAAAAGATCGAAAAAATATCTTCCTCCTTCTCATCGTTACATATCATTCGTTTTATAGGTGAAATTATAAATTGAATTTTCATTTACGACCCCTGAACTATGCTCAATTAACAACTTTTTATTATTTAATATTATTCTTATTATGAATTATTTAAATATTATATTTTATTCTTGTGCATAGTTGACTTGTAATTTTTACACCGTTGCGTCGAGCGTTGAGAGTTGGTTCATGCCTCGGTTCTGGATTTTCGAACGTCCTTTCGTATAATTTAATATCTTGTACTTTGCGTTTTGTAACTTGTACTCTTGTCATTTTTAGACGTTTCTCATCAATAAATTGAACCTTTTGAATTGTATCTTGTACATTTGAGCTTTTTGGATGTTTTGGTCTTTCAAATCTTCGTTTTTGTCTTTAAATCTTCATTTTCGAGCGATTTGCGTCTTTCGTCTTCGCACTTATTTATTTAACTATTACAACTAAAAATAAGGAAATTACATTTAAAAACTTTACATATTGGAACGATATTGCTACAAAATATATGTTCATTTGGAGCACTATCAACAACCAATCTAGCTTTATTTCGAATTACAATACCTTGCTCGTCCTTTTTATTCTTCCATACCCATCTAAGCCCATAAGGTTTGCAACCATGCGGCGGAGTCACTAGTTTCCATACTCCTAAATGCTTGAATTGCAAAAGCTCTTCTTGCATGGCATTTACCCAATCATCATAAAGAAGAGCTTCCTCAACAGAATTTGGTTCAATTTGACACACAAAGCATGAATATGCATGTAAGAAGAGTTTGCCTGACCTATTTAGTGAAGAATAGAAAGCTTGCATAACATTCTCAGTTGAAGCTTTCTGATTTTCAGACGTTGAGGCATCATTTGATGGTGCTCCAGAAACTCCTTTCGAATCAACAATAAAATCATCTAAGTGTCGAGGTAGGACAACTGTTCGTGATGATCTACGAACACCTTCAGGTCCTGGTTGTTCTTCCTGAACTTCTACATTTTGTGGCAGATTATGAACACTTTCGCCACTGTCTATAGGTTGTGACTCCTCTTCAGAATCAGATCCATCATAAGATGGATCATCTTGATAATCACCGGATTCTTCATCATCTTGAAAAAGTTGTTGTTGCGGCACTGGGTGATGTTGTGGTGCCGTTTGAGATTTCGGAACCATTTGTGATGGATACGTCTGCATTTCATTTAGTAATCTTGCAATAACTTCATCATCAGTAGCAACAGACGGAAGACCAAAAGAATCAAACAAACTTTCATAATCAAACTGCCATGAAAAACCTTTCCCAGCAGGAATAGCAGCATTTATTTGAACACCTACTTCAAAATGTTCTTCAACACGTTTAGATACAGTGTTGAAAACTCTTTTGTTTGGATTCCCATAACCAAGAAATATACCAGGAACAGCCTTAGGATTAAATTTTCCTCCAGTATCTCGTATCATGATTGAACACGGTGCACCAAAGGGTTCGAAATGTTTAATGTTAGGCTTCCTTTTATGTAGCAATTCATAGCAAGTCTTTCCATGTCTCTTGACTACTAACAATCTGTTCATTGTATAACATGCTGTAGCCACAGCTTCACTCCAGAAGTTAACCGGTAAACTTGAGTCGGCTAACATAGTTCTCGCAGTTTCAATTAACGTTCTGTTACGTCTTTCAGCAACACCATTTGATTGCGGAGTATAAGCTGGACTGAACTGTTGTTGAATGCCTTTCTCATTGCAGAAACTCTCCATCTGCTGATTCTTGAATTCAGTACCATTATCTGTTCGAGTCTTCCTAACCTTTAACTTGTACAAAGATTCCAGCTTCAAAAACAACAACTTTATATTGTCAAACGTGTCAGACTTCCTTTTTAACATCACTACCCAAGAGTATCGTGAGTATTCATCAGTCACTACCAAACAATATGAATCTCCAGAGATGCTTGTTCGATTAATCGGACCAAAGAGATCCATATGTAACAACTCCAGAGGAACAACAATTGAATGATGTTTCTTTGTTGCATGTGACTTTTTAGTCTATTTCCCTTTCTTACACGGAAGACATCCTTCAGGAATTTGAAAGCTCTTAACATTTACTCCCTCAATCATATTATTATGAACAAGATTGTTCATCTTTCTCAAACTCAAATGACCCATACGCTTGTGCCATGAAATTGATTCTTGTTCTGTAGCTTTGGATATGAAAGCTTGATGACCTGTTGCAGCTTTAACATGGGCTGTTGACATATCCAAAATATACAAATCTTTATTTCTGGGAGCTGTCATAAGAATCATCTCTTCCGGTATTACATACTCTTTCTTCAAAATGTAGCATCTTTGATCATCAAAGGCAACCTTATGCTTTTTATCTGCTACTTGCGAAACTGACAGCAGATTATTTGACATCTGCTTCACAAAATTCACTTTATCAAAACTAACATTAGCATTAGCAATCACACCCTGAGCTGTAATAAAACCTCCTTCATCTCCTGCAAAAGAAACAGATCCTCCATTTACTGATTTGACATTAGAAAGTAAGGACATATTTCCTGTCATGTGCCGGGACGCCCCACTATCAACAATCCATGTATTTCTACTCGGATCGTAGGCGACCTGCACAATAAGAAAAGAAGTTAGTTTGAGACAATATTTCCTTTGTTGGAGCTCGATGGATCTTGGGATCGAAGGTTTTCGTGAATCGTTGACGTTCGGGATCGAATGGGTCGAACCGGATCCTTTTGGACCGGATTAGATCGATGCCTAGAGTCTAGATTCGACTTGTGTGGGTTTTTGGGACGGGAGGAAAACGACCGGCAGCAGTGACGGGGTGTGGAACGATCAACAACTAAAATGAACAAGGCAACCCGTATATATAATCTCAGGGAGACAGTCGGTCGACTGTCTCCAACATCGGTCGATTGATATGACAGTCGGCCGACAGTCATGTTTGCCTCGGTTGATAAGAACTCGGGATTTATATGCACCAACAAACTCCCCCTAAGACCTAGTTCTATCAACATTTCTTCTTAACTCGGACATAAACACCACCAAACTCCATTGAGGATCAACATACTCCCCCTAGGATGTGGCATTACATTCTGATTTACTTGAATTCCCTTATGCACCAATAAACTCCCTTATATGGCACATATTTTCTCTACTCGTCTTCTCTCTTCATCTTTATCCTTATCATATTCCAGTGACAATTGCAAGTCGATACAATTATCAAGAAATACAATTTGTTGAACCTTTAAGTAAAATCTCTTTTGATACTCGGAGACTTATACTCAACAATCTTCAAAGCTCGACAGTCATTAGATTAACCCTAACTTATGACTGTTGTGACTTCAGGTTCTTCAATCTCTTCAAATCTTCTTAGAAGCAGCGGAGTCTTAAGATTTGACAATGTTTGGCCCATAAATAATCAGACGCTTCTGATTATCCCACAATAACTTCTATTTTCTTCAAAAGCTTCTTAACATTATAATCATCGAGACTATTAATTAAGCAGCTTTATTCATTTCTTTCACGTACGCCATTCCTTCATGTTCATCAGAACTCCCGAAGCTCCAACTTTAACTTCTTCTTTCAGTTAACATGGCTCGTACGTATATCAACTTTGACAAAATGTTGGTCATATAGACATACAGTTCAAACAAACACAGGTTTAACCATTTTGACTCAACATTTTTCATATACATTCAAAATTCAAATCACATTGTTGTAAACATTCAAAACTTTTGAATTTTCAAACAGCAAAAACACTTATTGCTTTTCAACAAAACTTAACTTCAGTCTGACACGTCAGTTTCATCTCACATGAGTAACCAGAAAAATAAATAAGACCGAAAATATTTTTGAATTTTCTAAAATTTATGCTAAAACATACCAAAAATCTTTTTGTTTTGCATAATATGAATGCATGTATGAAAAGTTGATGCAATTACACTAAAATACTAACAAATATTTTAACGGAAACAAAATCACATATTTCTTTTAATATGTTGATCTTAACATGGAATCAATACTAAACTGTTGTAGCAAATCATCATCGTTCAATTCTTAAGATTAAGTACCTACAGATTAAAACTCTGATTATAGATATCAAGTCACATTAAGCTTTCATATTCTTTCCTCATAGACATTTTGATGATCACGTTGATTAATTACTTTAACATATTTCTATGCTAGATTAGATCATCGAATCAGTCCTCATTTGAGATCGCACGATGTATCAGGTAGTCAATTGAGCACTAAAGTCCAGACGATGTCCGTTATCACTAGCACATACTTTTGATCTAATTGATCAGGAGGTACTCTCACAGTATTTTGAATATTTCTGTCAGCCTTGGGCTTCTACCTCAACCTATACCTTCGATTTAGATGGCTCGGGTAGATCTCATAGTATTTGAATATTCTGAGATGTGCATACACAACTGCTATAAACCCCATGCTTTTCATCTGTAATAGCATAACTTAGAGTACATATCTGTAAATATATTTCTAGCTTCTTGTCTTAATGGGTATATCGTATATCACAGGCACAAGGATGCTCGGCAGTTCAATGTGAACCCCTGGATCAACAATCCAAGCCACGCGAGAGCGGCACACTATGAATGAATTGAGATTTGAGCACATATCTTCTTTAATTATGGGAACTCTCCTCATTATGGGAACTCTCTTCATTATATTTCTTCTTGATTGATTTTGACTTGAATTCTTCATCTTTGAACATTTGAATATTGTTTTCATCTTGTTAAAGCTTGACTTGAACTTTATGCAGATGCTCGTTGACTTCATAATTACTTTGGATGCTCAAATCATTCATAGGTGTTCTCCCTTAAAGACAAGGACGGCCCGTGATGGTTGGATATACTTTTAAACATTATTTTCGAAATATATTTACCTCTATGTAAGCTAACCTTTCTATATTTGGATTCAAGCATTACGAGCCGATAGAATTTGATATACAATATCTGTACAAAATATCCTCACCTTGTATTGATCACTTGAATATCCCAATTAGTCGTTAGACTCAATGGTAGAGCAAATTTTGATTATTGCTTGGGGATATTCAACGCCAAATATGTCCAGTATAAATCTCAATAGGGAATACCCTCACCTTCTGTTGATTTCCTGAACAATTATTTCTAGAATATGCACACGTGATAATTAGGTGACTACCGTTCAACCGCTGTAAATCTTTCCATGATTTCCTTATCAAGATATTTACATGATTATGAGTGTGATCATCTCATTCTGATGATTGAGTCATAAGGCTTAATGGTACTTGATATGAATAATCATTGATTTAATCTATACTACTTATTATTCGCGCCAAACGATAAACATGCAAGTTTAGTAATACAGTCATCTCCCAACGTGTTGATCAAGCAACTCAATTTTTTGATTTTCTATTTTTGTGTGTTTTTCATTTTATCATCATTTTTTTTTTTTTTTCTGCTGTTACCATTTTCTCCCCCTAAAATACTAAAACCGAAAATCTTTTTGGCTTTTTGGATTTTATGCAATCAAAAGATAAAATGCAATGCATAAATTTTAACTACCTAACATGCAAATGTACAAATATAGTAAAGAAAACATAAAAAGAGTTGGTTACTCATTTGACGTTTCGTTTCTGGGACGATATCAGATTGATTTTTGACACCAAAATACGTTACTAAACACGTTCTACACTGAATTGTGTAGAATTAAACAACATACGTGTCAATCCGGGTTGCATACTGAAATATATGCAAGCCATTCTTCCTGGGCAGTTATGTGACCAATCCTGTTAAATTTATTAATGAAGGAGAATTACCAAAGGTACCTCTCCCGAGTCAAAATGTGAAAACTGGATACGTACCGCCGCATAGGAGAAATGTTACTCAGGAACCTATTTTGAAAGAGAAAGTGACTCATCGTCCTAGAAAGTTTGTAGACCGTAGGACATGTTTTGATTGTGGAGAATATGGACATGTTGCTTGGAAGTGTCCGAACTACTTGCGTACACCACATAGGAAGGTTGACCTGAACCAAACGTTTAATGAAAATTTGTCTAGGTCAAAATGGAAGAACAATAGATTTTTCAAGAATCGTTCAGCCTCTCCTATTAAGAAACGTGCTTCCACCCCAACTTTCAGAACTTCCACACCTCCTAACTTTGACTCGAAAATTGTTTATCGTAAACAATCGCCATCTAAGCGTCAGGTTTGGAAAGCTAAGTCTGATGGAGGTGATAGTACAAGTGGTGATGATGTGATTACGACATCGTGGGGATCCACAGGAAAATGGGTGGATCTGCAGGTTATTGGTGTCGACGGGAAACCCACTGCCATTCAGGCTTGGGTTCCCACTTTGAATTAATGTTGTTTTTGAGCTTTGTGCAGGTCGCTAAGTTTGTTTAACCTTGTTGATAGTACCTGAATTGTCGACGATGGGGCGATCCGCACATAACTGCCCAGGAAGAATGGCTTGCATATATTTCAGTATGCAACCCGGATTGACACGTATGTTGTTTAATTCTACACAATTCAGTGTAGAACGTGTTTAGTAACGTATTTTGGTGTCAAAAATCAATCTGATATCGTCCCAGAAACGAAACGTCAAATGAGTAACCAACTCTTTTTATGTTTTCTTTACTATATTTGTACATTTGCATGTTAGGTAGTTTAAATTTATGCATTGCATTTTATCTTTTGATTGCATAAAATCCAAAAAGCCAAAAAGATTTTCGGTTTTAGTATTTTAGGGGGAGAAAATGGTAACAGCAGAAAAAAAAAAAAATGATGATAAAATGAAAAACACACAAAAATAGAAAATCAAAAAATTGAGTTGCTTGATCAACACGTTGGGAGATGACTGTATTACTAAACTTGCATGTTTATCGTTTGGCGCGAATAATAAGTAGTATAGATTAAATCAATGATTATTCATATCAAGTACCATTAAGCCTTATGACTCAATCATCAGAATGAGATGATCACACTCATAATCATGTAAATATCTTGATAAGGAAATCATGGAAAGATTTACAGCGGTTGAACGGTAGTCACCTAATTATCACGTGTGCATATTCTAGAAATAATTGTTCAGGAAATCAACAGAAGGTGAGGGTATTCCCTATTGAGATTTATACTGGACATATTTGGCGTTGAATATCCCCAAGCAATAATCAAAATTTGCTCTACCATTGAGTCTAACGACTAATTGGGATATTCAAGTGATCAATACAAGGTGAGGATATTTTGTACAGATATTGTATATCAAATTCTATCGGCTCGTAATGCTTGAATCCAAATATAGAAAGGTTAGCTTACATAGAGGTAAATATATTTCGAAAATAATGTTTAAAAGTATATCCAACCATCACGGGCCGTCCTTGTCTTTAAGGGAGAACACCTATGAATGATTTGAGCATCCAAAGTAATTATGAAGTCAACGAGCATCTGCATAAAGTTCAAGTCAAGCTTTAACAAGATGAAAACAATATTCAAATGTTCAAAGATGAAGAATTCAAGTCAAAATCAATCAAGAAGAAATATAATGAAGAGAGTTCCCATAATGAGGAGAGTTCCCATAATTAAAGAAGATATGTGCTCAAATCTCAATTCATTCATAGTGTGCCGCTCTCGCGTGGCTTGGATTGTTGATCCAGGGGTTCACATTGAACTGCCGAGCATCCTTGTGCCTGTGATATACGATATACCCATTAAGACAAGAAGCTAGAACTATATTTACAGATATGTACTCTAAGTTATGCTATTACAGATGAAAAGCATGGGGTTTATAGCAGTTGTGTATGCACATCTCAGAATATTCAAATACTATGAGATCTACCCGAGCCATCTAAATCGAAGGTATAGGTTGAGGTACAAGCCCAAGGCTGACAGAAATATTCAAAATACTGTGAGAGTACCTCCTGATCAATTAGATCAAAAGTATGTGCTAGTGATAACGGACATCGTCTGGACTTTAGTGCTCAATTGACTACCTGATACATCGTGCGATCTCAAATGAGGACTGATTCGATGATCTAATCTAGCATAGAAATATGTTAAAGTAATTAATCAACGTGATCATCAAAATGTCTATGAGGAAAGAATATGAAAGCTTAATGTGACTTGATATCTATAATCAGAGTTTTAATCTGTAGGTACTTAATCTTAAGAATTGAACGATGATGATTTGCTACAACAGTTTAGTATTGATTCCATGTTAAGATCAACATATTAAAAGAAATATGTGATTTTGTTTCCGTTAAAATATTTGTTAGTATTTTAGTGTAATTGCATCAACTTTTCATACATGCATTCATATTATGCAAAACAAAAAGATTTTTGGTATGTTTTAGCATAAATTTTAGAAAATTCAAAAATATTTTCGGTCTTATTTGTTTTTCTGGTTACTCATGTGAGATGAAACTGACGTGTCAGACTGAAGTTAAGTTTTGTTGAAAAGCAATAAGTGTTTTTGCTGTTTGAAAATTCAAAAGTTTTGAATGTTTACAACAATGTGATTTGAATTTTGAATGTATATGAAAAATGTTGAGTCAAAATGGTTAAACCTGTGTTTGTTTGAACTGTATGTCTATATGACCAACATTTTGTCAAAGTTGATATACGTACGAGCCATGTTAACTGAAAGAAGAAGTTAAAGTTGGAGCTTCGGGAGTTCTGATGAACATGAAGGAATGGCGTACGTGAAAGAAATGAATAAAGCTGCTTAATTAATAGTCTCGATGATTATAATGTTAAGAAGCTTTTGAAGAAAATAGAAGTTATTGTGGGATAATCAGAAGCGTCTGATTATTTATGGGCCAAACATTGTCAAATCTTAAGACTCCGCTGCTTCTAAGAAGATTTGAAGAGATTGAAGAACCTGAAGTCACAACAGTCATAAGTTAGGGTTAATCTAATGACTGTCGAGCTTTGAAGATTGCTGAGTATAAGTCTCCGAGTATCAAAAGAGATTTTACTTAAAGGTTCAACAAATTGTATTTCTTGATAATTGTATCGACTTGCAATTGTCACTGGAATATGATAAGGATAAAGATGAAGAGAGAAGACGAGTAGAGAAAATATGTGCCATATAAGGGAGTTTATTGGTGCATAAGGGAATTCAAGTAAATCAGAATGTAATGCCACATCCTAGGGGGAGTATGTTGATCCTCAATGGAGTTTGGTGGTGTTTATGTCCGAGTTAAGAAGAAATGTTGATAGAACTAGGTCTTAGGGGGAGTTTGTTGGTGCATATAAATCCCGAGTTCTTATCAACCGAGGCAAACATGACTGTCGGCCGACTGTCATATCAATCGACCGATGTTGGAGACAGTCGACCGACTGTCTCCCTGAGAATATATATACGGGTTGCCTTGTTCATTTTAGTTGTTGATCGTTCCACACCCCGTCACTGCTGCCGGTCGTTTTCCTCCCGTCCCAAAAACCCACACAAGTCGAATCTAGACTCTAGGCATCGATCTAATCCGGTCCAAAAGGATCCGGTTCGACCCATTCGATCCCGAACGTCAACGATTCACGAAAACCTTCGATCCCAAGATCCATCGAGCTCCAACACTTACAATTAGAAAAAACACTGAATGAAACATAAAAGAATAGGGTTGTTCACAAATTCATTCTTTCACGTCCAAAAATACATCGAAAAAAACCCTAATGCTCGATGACTGCAATCTTCTAGACGCGGCCTCTCTCAAATCGTCAGATGACTGCAATCGTTGATAATATCAGAGGATTGCGAACTGCCCAAAAATCGTTGATCCAAATTACTAGGTCAGTAATTCTTATTTAGTGTTCTTATTTTGTATTAGTAAGATTATGATTGGTAACCTAATTTCAATTATCCTGGTTTATATAATTTCAATTATTTTGGTTTATAAAATCATCAGATGTTTTGTGCAGTTGTTTAGTTTTCTGAAATCGTGAAATTAGGGTTCTTAAGATTAAATTCTACTCACTAACAAAGAATCCGATCAGGTATGTTAGTGTACTACTTTGTTATTGTATAATATAGGTTTATCTGTTAACAGCTTTATATTAACATATTTTGTAGTGTTGATTTGTATGTATTGTATAATTGCCATTGATGTTTTGTTCAATTCGTAAGTACGTTATTTGCAGATTCATTAGTGATTTTGAAGTTCTGATCCGGTGGTAGCAAAACACGCAATTGTATCCTTTTGTGATCATTCGGGTATATAGTGAGTGCAAATTTTTTGGTGCAAGCGGTGGAGCTTTGTTTTTGGTATATAGTGATGTAGCTGAAAAAATAATCGGCTACTCAGCTGATGAGCATCATTTGATGAAGTACCGGGTAAATTATGAAACATGTACTTTAAGCGCAATCCTTATGTTTGTGTAAAGATATTTTTTACACTTTGGTCTCACTTGGTATTCTTCTATTCTCCCAATTTTTTAAATGCATGACTATTAATATTAATTTGTATTATACGATTGTGCTTACTAACGCAGCGGCTATAAGGATTAAATCAACTGGAAGAAGGGATTGACATCCGTTTTAATTTTTTATAGGATGGCACCCAGTAGGATTCATGTTACTTGTGAGTAAGTGTATGAAAATCAACATAGATGAAGGTAGTAATTCGCTTGATGACTGAAACTAAAATTGAGTTTCTACTCTGATTTATTTCTTTAAACGTAGTTGTAACAGTTGGGGGTTTATTTGCAGAATGATGTTATTTTGACAGAATGTCGCACGTGGGTGCCTATATATGTTAGAGCATCAATATTTCAAGCATCCTTCTGATCCCGAGGTCCCAGTTATCACTTGTGAAGAGTTCCTATGTATAGCGGATCAAAGCTGGCATTTTACATATACTTGTGGTATTCCAAAATAAATGTAAAACTTTTCTTTTATATTTCATTTATGAGCTTAGATGTTTATCTTAGCTGTTATAAGCTAATAGTAGCAGGTAACATCGTATGTTTATGATTTCTTTTTTAGACCATACATTTCAAGTTAATCTCAAAATTACGTAATTGCTAATATCCTCTTATTTTGATCCATTTCAATTTAGGGTTCTGAATGATGGAAAACCGTGTGTACTTTTCATATCAGATAACGCAGCGGATAGTTAAAAAAAAAAAATATAATCTATATTACAAAACATGCACACGATTGACGGTTCCACCAAGATCCAATTACACCACTAATAATTGTCAAAATATATAAATTCACAAAGTGAGTAAACGATATACCTTTCCTGAAGAAACGGATTGTAGGAGAGAAACTTACGATCAATAGTATGACCGTCTCTTTGGATAGTACACACTACACTTCAAACGACTGTCAATGGATGCTAGTCCAAACTCAAGTTACGAATTAATCAACTCTTGATTAATTGAGCTGGGTACTTTGGTTTCGTACAGCAAAAATAAAACAATGGTTTTGAGAGAGATGATTGATTTTTCTTTCCCTTTTTTTTTGTTGTGTGTTTTTTTTTTTTTAGACAAGTCAAAAGATGTGTGTATATATCTAAGATCTGTACCAATGAGACACCATTGTTGTTTTATATATTCCCTTCTTTTCAACTACTCCAACACAACTAACTCCAAAATGTTTTTTTATGATACTTATATTTCAAAACAAATAATAAGATAGACCATAATTGTAAACCAACTCCTCTATATTAATTTTGCTGACCAAGTTGTTTAAACATATAACTTAATTATAATTAACTAATTAATTACAAATTAATTAATTAATCAATTCATAATTAAATATTTTAACTTATTTTGTTACTTGAGTAATATATATACATCATATATATATATATATATTTAATTTGACGTCTAGGTGTATATGTGTGTGACCCCGAAGGCTCAAATAAATTTAGCCATATAGTTATATGTTGTACCTTGCACATTAATCCTACAGACTCCCACTTGTGCATGGTACAACCCCAGATAACTATACAAACAATGGATAGCGTCTAGCAACACGCCATTGTCCCTAAATTCACGTGAGGATAGTTTCTCAGAACTGCTTATAGTAAGTGTTAAATGTCATTCGTCCTTTTATTTCAGATACTTTAGTTAAACTTGAGATATGGATCATCGGTCATTCTCATTTGTTTAACACTTTTATTTCTCGATCCTAGAACTGAATTAGATCACCAAATTAATTAAGTAGCATCTTAATTACATCTGGGTGCGGCCACACAAATATCTTATTCATTCATCGAGGAGCTCAAAAGTATCTAACTCCAAACATTTTGGAGGAACAAATCCTATATTGCATACACGTGTCTCTCACGAGCTTTACATTATACCCGATAATGGCCTTTATTACAGCCTTATTCAGGACAGCATTTAACCATATCAAAGTACAATATTTCACACATCAAAACCGGCGTGCATCTCAAGTCTAAGGACATAAAAACATAATCACTAAAAGATTCACTACTGACAACCATCCATGCAGTGATATCTCGGTTGGGTCATTCCAATATTCATCATCAATGAATACATATGAATTTTGGTCTCTACAAGTTAACTATTTATCATCAATAAATATAAACCAAAACTTCATATTAATCTTAATTCATGTTATTCCCATAACATGATCGATTATGGAGATTTTGAATAATCAACAATTACTCATGGATTAAACATGCTAATATAGAACATAGTGATATAAATGAAAATGATCATACCATCAATATATCAATTCATTATGATAAAACTGTTTAATGTTCCAAAAATATCCAAATACTAAATTACAAATTAAAAAGATCAGCAGCATAACGAAGTCCAATACTACTAGCATGATCATCATGCTTGTTGTGTGTCATGGGCTTCGTGAACGGGTCAGCCACATTATCATCTGTATGAACCTTAAGAATACTAATATCATTCCTCTCAACGACTTCTTGAATGTAGTCAAACTTTCGAAGAATGTGTCTGCTACCTTTACGTACACGTGATTCTTTCGCAAGTATAATAGCACTTGAATTATCACAGTACATTTCCATAGGGGATTCAATGCTGGGAACTACTCCGAGTTCAGCAATAAACTTCCTAATCCAGACAGCTTCTTGAGCAGCTTCTGAAGCAGCAATGTATTCTGCTTCCGTTGTAGACTGTGCAACTGTGGTCTGCTTTGAGCTTCTCCAATCAACTGCCCCGCCATTCATGACAAAGACATACCCTGACTGGGATCGGGAATCATCTCGATCAGTTTGGAAGCTAGCATCTGTATAACATCTAATACTCAACTCTTCTTCCAAACCACCGTAAACCAAGAACATATCTTTAGTTCTCCGCAAATACTTAAGAATGCTCTTAACAGCAATCCAATGTTCTTCACCTGGATTCTGTTGATAACGACTCGTCAAACTCAAAGCTAACGAGACATCAGGTCTAGTACATAACATAGCATACATAATGGATCCTATAGCCGAAGCATAAGGAACACATTTCATTCGTCTTATCTCATCAGGTGTGATAGGACTTTGAGACTTGCTCAAGGTTATGCCCTTTTGCATGGGCAATGCTCCGCGCTTGGAGTTTTGCATGTTAAATCTTCGTAAGATTTTGTCAATGTATGTACTTTGACTCAAACCAATAAGCCTTTTGGATCTATTTCTATAGATCCTGATTCCTAAAATATACTTAGCTTCTCCAAGATCTTTCATGGCAAAACATTTTCCAAGCCAAGATTTGACATCTTGCAAAGTTGGAATGTCATTTCCAATAAGTAGTATGTCATCAACATACAAGATCAAGAAGACAACTTTGCTCCCACTAGCTCTAATGTAAACACAGGGCTCATCTTGGTTTTGAGAAAAACCAAACTCTTTGATTTTCTGATCAAACTTAAGATTCCAGCTCCTGGATGCTTGCTTTAATCCATAAATGGATTTTAGAAGCTTGCATACTTTATTAGGATGCTTTGGATTTACAAACCCTTCCGGCTGAACCATATATACGTCCTCACTTAGGTCGCCATTTAGGAAAGCGGTTTTCACATCCATTTGCCATATTTCATAATTATGAAAAGCTGCTATGGCAATAAGTATCCTAATTGACTTAATGCTCGCGACTGGTGAATAAGTTTCCTCATAATCAATTCCTTGAGTTTGAGTATAACCTTTTGCCACCAATCGAGCCTTAAAAGTGTTTACATTACCGTCCATGTCAGCCTTCTTCTTGTAGACCCATTTACACCCAACTGGTTTACAATTGGGTGGAAGATCAATCAAGTCCCATACTTGATTTTCTTTCATGGACTGCATCTCTGTATTCATAGCATCTCCCCATTTTTCAGATTCTAAACCTGATATGGCCTCACGGTAGCTAGAGGGTTCATCATAATCCCCTAGATGAGATTCATCTGAATTAATTAGAAGATTTAACTTCTCAGGTCGATGAGGAGTTCTATTAGATCTACGAATTATAGGTGCAACACGTTCTGGCTCATCAATAATGTGCTCAGCTTCAACGTGTGGATAACTAGTGCCTTCAAAAGGTATGTTACCTTGTGATTCTTGAATTTCTTCAAGATCTACTTTACTCCCACTGACTTCTTGTAAGAGAAGATCTCTTTCAAAGAATTCAGCAAACCGAGCAGTAAACACTTTGTTTTCAGCTTGGTAGTAAAAGTAGTAACCCATTGTTTCCTTTGGGTATCCCACAAAGTGACATTTGATACCTCTGGGTTCTAACTTGTTTGAAGTGTCACGTTTCACATACGCTTCACAACCCCAGACTTTCAAATAAGACAACTTAGGACTCTTTCCATGCCATAACTCATATGGTGTCTTATCTACCTTCTTGGTTGGAACCATATTGAGTATGCGTGCAGCAGACTCTAATGCATAACCCCAAAAAGACATCGGTAGAGTAGTTAGACTCATCATAGATCGAACCATATCAAGTAAAGTTCGATTCCTCCGCTCCGACACACCATTGTGCTGTGGTGTATAAGGTGGAGTGAATTGTGAGACAATCCCACAATTCTTCAGGTGGTCCAAAAACTCTTGACTCATATATTCCCCTCCCCGATCAGAACGAAGGGCTTTAATGGTCTTTCCAAGTTGATTCTCTACTTCATTTTGGAAGATTTTGAACGTTTCAAAAACTTCATGTTTATGTTTCAGCAAGTAAACATAACCATATCTACTATAATCATCAGTAAATGTAACGAAGTATGTTTCACCATTTCTAGACATAGTTCTAAAAGGGCCACATACATCAGTATGTATTAGTCCTAAAAGATCTTTAGCTCTTTCACCTAAACCGGAGAAAGGAGCCTTTGTCATCTTTCCACATAAACACGACTCGCATACATCAAATGACTCAGAGCCAGTTGATTCCAAAATCCCATCAGATTGGAGTTTTGAAATGCGTTGTTTGTTTATATGACCAAGACGACAATGCCATAGATAGGTATTATTCAAGTCTTTCTTGACTCGTTTGGCAGTACATATATATACAGAATTATTATTTGAAATTACACCATGCATATCAATTTCAAAAATACCATCACGTGGAATAGCATTAAAATAAAATACATTATTCTTAGAAACTGAAATACCAAAGTGCATAAATGTAAGTTCAAAACCAACATTTTTCAAAAGAGAAACTGAAATTACATTGCTCGTAATACTAGGAGCATAATGACATTGTTCCAACAAAACAATAAGACCACTAGGTAGAGTAAGCTCATAGGTTCCAATAGCTTCAACAGCAGCTCGAGCCCCATTGCCCACTCTTAAGTCTAGTGTGTCTTTATTCAGTCTCTTACTTCTTCTCATTCCCTGCATATTGTTACAGATGTGAGTACCACAACCAGTATCAAAAATCCAGGAATCACTAGAAAAAGTATATAACTGTATATGAAATATACCTGACTTGCTGGTCTGACCAGCTTTGCCTTTTCTCAACTCAGATAGGTATGAAGGACAGTTCCTCCTCCAGTGGCCAACCTTTCCACAGTGGAAACAGTCGGCGTCTTTAGCTGGGTTTTCTTTCTTGGGGGGTGGTGGAATTTTCTTCTTAGCAATTGACTTGCCTTTTCCTTTTCCCCAAGTTTTCGGCTTATTCTTCTTCACCTTACCATCCCTAATCATTAGGATACCTGGATTGGAAACCTTAGATGGAATATTCTGTTCAGCAGTTTTAAGCATCGAATGCACCTCTGCCAGAGATTTCTCCCAACCTTGCATATTGTAATTCATCACAAATTGGTCATACGATTTTGGTAGTGAATTCAAAACCGTGTTCACAGCCAAGTTAGGCGGCAAGGTAGTTCCAAGTTTTTCCAATCGGTCAATGTAGCTTTTCATTTTCAAGACATGAGAGCTCACTGACTGACCTTCCTCCATTTTGCATGTTTGAAGAAGCTTATAAGTTTCATACAACTCTTGACTAGCTTGTTTCTGAAACATATTTTTCAGCTCAGTCATCATATCATATGCTGTACGATCTTCCATTTCCTTTTGGAGGTCAGGAGTCATACTAGCAAGCATGATTAAAGCTATCTTCTCTTGCTCATCGAACAACTTCCGATAAGCAGTTTGTTGAGCAGCAGTAGCTGTCTCAGGAGGAGCATCGGGTAAGGGTTCTTCAATTTTGTTCAACTTCCCTTCATATTTGAGAACGATTCTCAAGTTGCGCTGCCAGTCTAGGAAGTTTGAACCATTCAGTTTCTCCTTCTCCAACAAAGAACGGAGATTGTTTTGGTTTACGTTTTGATTGTTTGACATCTACATAAGAACAAGATTCAATTTAGTATTTTCGATATAAAACTTTAATAAATTAACTACCCAAGTTTTATATATTTTAAAAAACAATTAATTTACGAAAGCCTAAGATCCACATAGAGGTTCCATAACTACATCTGTTGATCAGCTAGTAGTTATAGAGTCTATTGGTAGGTAGCGGTTACCAATTGCATTACAAGTGCAACTCTTAGATCTTTATGGGACTCAGAAATATGTGTAGTTCAACAAACCACTATTATCTACTAGCATGTTTGTCCCATCCTTGCCTCGAACTCAGGTCTCACCGTGAATACGATTAAGTCGTCCAATTTGAAAACAGTGGAAATTCAGCCTAGTCTCACTCGTAACTGAAAATCCACCTCGTGGCTATAATTCGATTAGGTCTCACCGTAATCAAAAAATAACGAGGAGTGTTTGCAAGCTCATTGGATGGCATGACTTAAATTTGACGGGTATTTTGAAAAAGTTTGTGTTAACGAATAATGCATGCACACAAGATTCGCTACACTATTTGTTAAAAATCATTTTAACCAATTTTATATATGTCGATCGTGTTTATGCGTCTAGTTTGTTATTTTATTTTATATATAAAAGTTACAAATACACATTGTGTATCGTTTTAAAACAATTTTAAAAGATGTCGCCCATATATATTATTTGAGTTTCAAAAAAAAAAAAACATTTAACTTTAAACTCGTTAGAGTTTAACTTTTTAAAATCATCAATTTTAATCTTGAAACTCGTTACCGGTTTTATTTGATGTTTTCATCAAAAACATTTAGCATATATATTCTAATCAACAATTATATATAAATGCAAAAATAAAACACAACCATGCATCACACACACATAGCCTAGCCCAAAAATCCTATGCTTGATCCCATGAGCCGACATGGGATCAAGAGGTCAAACTAAGGGTAATATCGTAGCTCCCACTTAATTCAAGAATTATGTGAAAACTTAACAAAACGCCATCGTTGTCAATTTGACCTGTTCGTCATCTTCTAAGCCAAAAGCATGTTGTATTGTATCTTCAATCTTCATCTTGTTACATTTATTTAAATTTGAAATTACAACTAAACTAATACTTTTACAAATTGAAATAAACTTAAATACAATACTATGAAAAAGAAAAATAAATATAATACAATTTTGGCTTCAAAATGGCCTTATAATACAAATAATCAACATGACACAATATTGTTGTAATCAACAATCACAACAATCATACATAGGCCGGGACATTATGGGCTATGTGTGCAATCACAATTCTAATAACTACATTATTAAAAACTACATATGGCTTGTCCATGGTTACAATGCATGTGTACAACCATGGAATGAAATAAACAACAATTATTCAAGCCATAATAAATAAATTCAAAATTTATAACAGTGATATTTTTCAGATCTTATTTGTGCGTCATGAGATTTAATTTAAAACAAACATGTTGAAATTGTAAAAAATTTTTTTTTTACTTTTTACCATCTCACAAAACTAGATCTGAGAAAATCACGTGACAATTAAAATGGTGTAAAAGCGGCTCGGATACCACTGATGGAAAACCGTGTGTACTTTTCATATCAGATAACGCAGCGGATAGTTAAAAAAAAAATAAATATAATCTATATTACAAAACATGCACACGATTGACGGTTCCACCAAGATCCAATTACACCACTAATAATTGTCAAAATATATAAATTCACAAAGTGAGTAAACGATATACCTTTCCTGAAGAAACGGATTGTAGGAGAGAAACTTACGATCAATAGTATGACCGTCTCTTTGGATAGTACACACTACACTTCAAACGACTGTCAATGGATGCTAGTCCAAACTCAAGTTACGAATTAATCAACTCTTGATTAATTGAGCTGGGTACTTTGGTTTCGTACAGCAAAAATAAAACAATGGTTTTGAGAGAGATGATTGATTTTTCTTTCCCTTTTTTTTTGTTGTGTGTTTTTTTTTTTTTTAGACAAGTCAAAAGATGTGTGTATATATCTAAGATCTGTACCAATGAGACACCATTGTTGTTTTATATATTCCCTTCTTTTCAACTACTCCAACACAACTAACTCCAAAATGTTTTTTTATGATACTTATATTTCAAAACAAATAATAAGATAGACCATAATTGTAAACCAACTCCTCTATATTAATTTTGCTGACCAAGTTGTTTAAACATATAACTTAATTATAATTAACTAATTAATTACAAATTAATTAATTAATCAATTCATAATTAAATATTTTAACTTATTTTGTTACTTGAGTAATATATATACATCATATATATATATATATTTAATTTGACGTCTAGGTGTATATGTGTGTGACCCCGAAGGCTCAAATAAATTTAGCCATATAGTTATATGTTGTACCTTGCACATTAATCCTACACTGAATGTATAATTGTTGTATTTTGAGACAGTTTCTTTACCCTAGGGCTTCATTGATATGGAACCTTTCAATTATTTGTTTAAAAGTAAAACTTTTTGAAATCTTTTATTACGATTGGCATATGTTAATATGAAACTGATCAACATGTGTTACGATGTTTTGTTGTTGTGAATAACGTAAAATAATTGTTGATGTTTTAGGGTGAGGGTGTTGAATGGGTCAGTATGGAATGGAAGCATCCTAAAGCAGCTAATGATGATTGGATATAAAATTGTGTACTTATTTTTTTTATCTACGTTTGTTGATAATTTGTGGCAGGTTTTTTGTGATGTAAATTTATGTGAAGTTTGAATCGACTTGAAGAGATGGAAAACAACTCATGACTTTGGAAGAGATTGAAGGTACACTATCTGTTCTACTACGTGTCAAATTTTGACCCATTAGTTATAAATGAGTCGCTTTGGGGTATGTTTCGTTCTTGTGTCAAATTGTTTGTATGCCTAATCAACAGTCAAGTATCTGAGAAATATACTTATTATATGCTACAAAGATAGAAGCAGACAAAGGTAATTACATTCACGTCATTTACCCTTATTAGATTTGCCATCACAAACATGTTCGCTGTAATTTAAATTTGATCATTAATATGCTTATGCACCTTTATTTACATGATATTTTATTTACTTCTATTGTCACTTCACAAGTAACAATTCTATTATATTGAGCTAAACTTTTTTAATAATGTACTCTATTTACTTACAGTATATTTTATGCTGTATATAGGTTCATTTCATTTAGTATAGGGTTTCCGATTTTAGTTTATATAGGAACATAGGTGTCGAATTTGAAAGTTTTGTTAATCATATATGAAATGCATTTATATTGTCAGTATGACTTAAAGCATTACTCTTGAGCTTTTTTAGCTGTGACTTTGATTAGGGAGACTGCCATTCCTTATTTTATATCTGTTGCCCAATAGTGATAAAGCATTACTTAAAATACACTTTAGAAAACTTTTAAACTGTTAGACCTACTTGACTTGGTCACTTAGTACTCTTTATATTCTTTTATCAATAGGCATATGTCATAATAAATTTTGTATTTACCATGTGTTGCTTTAATATTTAGCTCTAAACTAGTTAATGAATGGCCCGCGCGTTGCTGCGGGTGCATTTGATTTTGTAGTCGATTAGTTGCGGGTCGTGGTCTAATTATGTAGTGATATTTACGCACACGGCATGGGTCTGTGTTAAATACGATTTTTAGCTTAGATGCGATTTTGGAAATCACCTCAAAATAATTACTACCAGAAGCAGCAGAAGTAAAAACATGGACAAAATTTGTACCAACATTTTGTTGATAAAAGTATTTCGAATCTAACGGTGCTGGCGAAAAAATTTAACTCGCGCCGTGCAGAAAGATACGGGCTATCGTTGTGTTTAGTGTTTTTTAGAAAGTGTCCGTTTCGAATGTGCTTATTTTCATTTTGTTGATAAAGTTATTTCGAGTCTGACGCTGCTGTCGAAAAAATTTAACTTGCGGCGAGCGAGAAGATACGGGCTATTGTTGTGTTTAGTGTTCTTTAAAAAGTGTCCGTTTCGATCGTACCTAGTTTCGTTTTGTTCATAAAAGTATTTCGAGTTTAACGGTGTGTGGTGAAATTTAACTCGGAGCGAGGAGGAAGATACGGGCTGTCGAAGGGTGTTGGTGGAATTTTTTTTTAGTTTACAGGATTGACGGTTTAACCCCTTAGAGGTTGAGGTATTTTTTGTAAGGTGTTTATAGTTGGGGGGAAATGATGGAAAAGCAAGTGTGAAAAGGGAGTATTACTATTGTCGTTTTGGCCTTGTAAAACGACCAAATCCTCCATGAGTATTAGTATGTAGGTTAATAATAATAATTAATTTGAATAGCTTCAAAATCCATAAAATTGCGCTTTATTACAAAACGTACAACACTAGGCTTTAGCATATAATGATGTCATTATTTTGAAAATTCTTTTGTTAAGAAAAAGAAAATCTAAACCCTTAAGCTGATGTCATTAATCTAATTAATCACAATTATCCGTTAATTACCCTTAACATAACGCGGGCCAAAAAAATTACATCGCTCGCAATTTGAGTTGCCACACACATAAAATTAGGGCAAAAATTCTACAACCTTCATTCTACTTCCATCTTTTTCAATAATCTAACCCAAAAACGTGTATCAATCAAAGATAGCGGGTTGATTTCTGCTGAATAATTCATTGTTAAATCATCAACCACTATTTCAGAATCAAAAGGTAAGTATATCTCAATTTTTTCTTTTGATTAAATTTAGGTATTAGTTGTTACAATTTAGTTGAATTTTAAATAAATTATTTGACTGAGATTCGTTATGCTTGGTTGAAGAGAGATTAAAGTTTGTCTCTCATATCCAATTATACACGGTTTTGTTTTTTTAACGGATTTATAAGTAAATACTCAAATGATTGTATGAACATACTATAGCATTTAATATATTTTCTATAAGTGGTTTTATAACATACTTATAGTTTCTATCACTTTAATATATTTTCTTAGTTTATTCTATTTTACTACTTGCATTTTCATTTTAAGGCTAATGCTATTTGTATATTTGATTGTCAACATAATCTAAACTAAATGACTTTAGTATTTACATTTGCTTAATATCTAATACACATTATTCAACTGTTTCGTTTAAACAAACTCGTGGTTCCACGGGTCCTTTCACTAGTTTGAAATCTAAATTTATCCCTTTTTTATATTGTAGATATATAAATATTTTTCATGTTTATCTTGTCTAAAATATTGTATATGTATATTATCCTAACCATAGAGGGGGGTTATTTAAATAAATTTGTAATTCGCATATATAATCCTAAAATAGAATCATATTCATATCAAAATTTTCCATGTTTATCTTTTCTAAAATATTGTGTATGTATATTATCGTAATCATAGAGCAGGATTATTTTAAAAATTCTGTAATTCGTATATATTATCCTTAAATACAATCATAGAATAAAACTAAACGATAATAAACATTGAAAATAAAGGAATGCAGGTGAACCTTCTGGACTGTTTTTGCACTTTGGGCTGTAATATGTTTATGTGAGCACAACTTTGGTGCAATCTCTCAAGAAACCCAAATCAACTTTACAATAGCAATCTTAACCCAAAAAACCAACTGCATTGTGCACTATGACCCATAGATGTTATCTAAAACCATTTTTGAGCACATAAGTAAACAGTAACAAACATGACCCAAATCACATATACAATGACAAATTCGACCCATAATACATACACATCAAGCACATCATAAAAGTTACAGGACATAAAACAACGAAACACACACATATATATAATTATATATATATATAAAAAATAAAAATAAAAAACTTACGGATGAAGCAAAAAATTGAAAATGAGAATGGATGGCTAGGATTAGTGTTTTAAATTTTAGATGATCTATTTTTGGTTTTGTTATTATAATATAAAGAGATTTTTGTTTAAGTATTTCAAACATTACTTTCTCAAGTATCTTAATGTCTTCCTTACTAAAAGTACTCAATTTTTGTCTCTTACTTACTAAAACGTGTTTCAAACCTGCAACAATTTTAGCAGAAAACAAAAAAAAATACGTCAACTGTATGTTAATACAATCAATACATTCATATAGTCTAACTGAATGATTTTATATACAATATATTCATATAGTCCAACTGAATGATTTTATATATGAATCTATCAGCTACTTTAACATACATATGATGTATGTTATCATTTTCTATTTTTCGAGTTTCAGTTCATTTTTTTCAGATAAAAAGTATGATGTATTCAGTTAAATATAAATATTCAATTCAATATGAATATACAGTTTATCATAATTATTAACATACGTCAATTGTATGTTATATAATCAAAATATTCATATAGTCCAACAGAATGATTTTATATATGAATCTATCTGCTACTTTAACATACATCTGACGTATGTTATCATTTTCTATTTTTCGAGTTTCAATTCATTTTTTTCAGATAAAAAGTACGATGTATTTAACATACAATTCATTATGAATATTACAGTTTTATGATGATTATTAACACACATCAATTGTATGTTTAGATAATAAATACATTCATAGGTCCAACTGAATGTTTTTATATCTGAATCTATCACCTACTTAACAAAAATTCACAGTGTGATGCATTCAATTTAATATGAATATACAATTCAATATGAATATCAAAACATACTTGTGCCTATTTTTTGAAATTTTTTTTCGTTACCTTTCCCTTTATCTGTTGTTTTTTTTTCCTTTTCTATCTTCTTTGCCAGTCATCTGCAGGTTTTTTTCATGTGTATTTTATAAAATGAATCAATATGAATCTTAAATGTCTCACGTATTCTGAATATATTTCTTAGTGAACGTTGAATATACCTTGTCGCGATTGATTTACGTTCAATGTTATTTTTCGATTTTTACGACTTGAATTTCTCAATTCGTATCGCGATTGATGTTTCTGATGTTGAATGAAACAATGAATGAATGCTTCGATCTGCAGAAAAACCCTAATTTCTCGTTTTTCGTTATTTTTTATTTTATTTTATATTAATTAATAATAATTAATATTTTGTGTTTGGACAAAAATGCCCTTCCACGTTATTTTTTAATGAGATGAGATCTGCGGCCAGGATTCACTTATCCCCTTATCTCCAATTTGGTGCTTATCCCTTGATCTCCCCCATATATATATATATATATATATATATATATATATATATATATATATATATATATATATATATGAATTGGTTCATGTACATTGAACCTTAAAATACATAAAGTAGAAAGCCATTCATTTGTTGACACATGTGCATATAAATTGTTAGAGCATTTATAGGAAATATATATATATATATATATATATATATATATATATATATATATATATATATATATATATATATATATATATATATATATATATATATATATATATATACATTATTATAAAGCACGTGCTATTAATCTTGTCATTTTGTTAATTAATCTGAATTATTTAGGCTGACGTGTAATTTTCTTAATTAATTAATCGGAATTATTTTATTTATCTATTTTAGTAACAAAACAAAATACGAGATAGATATAACTCGAGATATTTATGAAAAAAAATATGGGATGGATATAATCAAGTTTAATGTTATCAAAACAATCAACGAGTAAGTCTTATTTCAATCCTTACCACGAGTACATGTTTCGTGCATGTTTAATACGGAGTATTTATTTTAGTAATATAAAATTTTAGGAAAATAAAGCATAAAGTGTTAAAAAAATTTGATACACTTTTAATATTCACTTTTGGATATTGTATGGAGTGACGGAAACAAAAATGTTTTTAATCAGGGGCGAACAAATTTCGAAAGCGTAGCAACTTTTTTTTAGAAAATATGAAGGTTTTTGAAAACATTTTGAGGCTTTTAGACAAAATATGGATACTTCTGGGCAAAATATAGAAACTCTGGGGGCAAAATATAAAGACTTTTAATCAAAAGAAAAATCCTCGGTGAGCAAATAAAAAAATTCAAAAATTTTGCATTAAAATTTTCAAATTCACCGGGAGCAGGTGACTCCTCTGTCTCTTACTACTTTCGCCACTCATTATATGCAATCACATGTCACCATCCGATTCAATATGGCATACATCACTGCCTCACACATTACATAATTTTAAAATTAATCTGTTAGAATATTATCGATATGATATTCTGACTTATCAGTTAACCAATATACATAAATTTTGGAAATTATTATCGTTATTATAGATATTATTGTAAACTTACTAATGAAAATACATACGTTTAATAAACTTATTACTCCTTATTAGTTTGCTACTTAATTTAATTATAGAATGATTGATTTTAAATTAATACAAAATATATTATTTTATTTAACATACGGTTTTTTAATAAATGTGATATAGCACGTCACATAATATGAAATGTTTGATATGAAAATGTTAGACAGTTGTTGAAGCAATCGAAAACATATATTTACAACTTTCATTCAACAGACGGGCTCATAATACATGTATTAGTATTTAATACTAATGTTTTCGATACACATATTATTACTAGTAAATAGTTTTTCAATCGTAATTGCACTATACATTTGATAATACTAACGATATCGAATATTAATTTATACAACTACCGTGCAACGCACGGGCTCATAAAACTAGTGTATATATATATATATATATATATATATATATATATATATATATATATATATATATATATATATATATATATATATATAATGGATGTATATGTGATGGTTTTTGAGACAATGAAACACATACATATTTCCACTATAATGTTCAATAACAATAAGTTGACGTAACTGAAATTTAAGAAGGATAGCAGAAGAATCATGGTACAGAAAAATTACATCTTAAAAAGTGAATAGCATTTCGTTTCATTAAAAAATAGTATCTCCCATCAAGCTTATGTATATATACCATGAAACTCACCAATTATGTGACCCGCCCAGTTATGACACACATATTAAATAGACATCAAACTCAATTCAAATAATAGGTGAATAGCAGTTCGTTTCACCAAACAATAGATGAATCAAAAGCAGCAAACACGAAAAAAGATACCCTAGCCTTTGAGAGTCATCGATTGCTTCAGACAGCCAAAATCGCATGATAAAACACAGTCGAGATGATCTAAGAAAGCAGTAAACAACTATTAGCAAGAAATCGACTGATGTAAAGACCCTAATCTTACGAATTCCAATACTTATAAATAAAGGTAACTTAATAGATAAATGAGCGTTATTCTTATTCGAATTCAAACCATAGTCAAAATCAAAGTTGACAACTTATTCAAAAGTACTATTAAACCAAAAACAAGCTACTAAATCTGGAAGGAAATCTCTAAGGCAAGGTGCTAAGTTCACTCCACTCTACACTCTTCCCTCGTTCCCAACGCCCCCTTGATTACCTGTCGTATAAGAAGGAAAACAAAGAATACGACTGAGCCAAAGCCTAGTGAACGGATATAACAAAGAACGGAGTATAGTATGACATGCAAAATTATTTTCAAAACAAACTTATTTTCAAAATAAGTTAGTTGCAAAACAAAGTGCGAAAATGTATAGATCCACAATACCATATATCATGATGTAATTTCATAAAATAATGCACTAAGAGTCAAACAAATAGTAACAAAGTATCAAAATGAAATCATAGGGTAGCTACTCCACTAATCATCCATATCGGTGACGTTTCGTATGACACTACGATGAACATCCACCGTCAAAACAAAATCCTAGGATCGATCCATAGGCCTCCTATCAAAATATAATAATAAAGAGCTCGTACCACCACCGGGAAATCAAAAGGAGACGCCGTAGATATAACAAAATACACCCCTACGGTCGATACCACGTTACCGGTGTCACAATAACGCGCCCATGAGACCTCCATGGATAGGATACTCTTAGGCATATTTTATTAAAACGTTTTAACCGACATAGGATTATAAATTCCAAATATTTTCCCAAAAGATTAAAGGATTTTTTTTTTAAAATTACTAATAAAGTGAGCTTAAACATTCTACGTTCAAACAATTCTTAAAATATTTTATATATATAAAAAAATGGTATCTCTTATTATTTAAAAGATCGCGTGTCATCCCCACCATTCAGTCTAACCTTTATCAAGAGTCATGATACATAATATTAATATTTTAGCCCTTCACGAATTATCAACTTACACGGGACTTAACGGGACATGTAAAGCCACATGGAATGAGGGACACTCGATACGAATCACCATACCACTCGCCACACTCACACATGTTCTTTACCGGAATGTTTTCGACATTTTTTGGGGCTATTTCGAGGCGATTACGGGCTGTTTTCGGACTGAAAATAGCAGCTGTTCGGGACAGTTTCTAGGGCCGTTTTTGGTGGGTTTTCGAGACACGGTTTTCACACAATTTCCCAATACCAAATGTTATATTTCCCCAAATTTATACAAGTGATTAGCAATATCGTTAGTACATCAAAATAGGGAAATCATAACACAATATATAGACTAACAAATATAACGAATTTCAAAGAAGCATGTCATACCAATAATTTTCATACGCAATTCGAAACAAAGTTTTGAGAGGAAAGATTTACCGAAGCGATTCTAGAACCACCTAGAATATCCGTACCTTATGTTGAATGACGAAATTCCAAGGACAACAAAATACCACCAAAGGAGACGATCACCGAGCCAAATCTAATGAATACACACGTATGAGCACAAAACGCATTCAAATAGGGAGTATGTAATATCCTTTATTAATAATATTTTCATATGATTCTTATGTGTTTATTATCATCTAATTAGTTTCATGAATTTTATATTAACCATATAGTAAGGTTATTATATATTATTATGACTTCATATTCCAAAGTGCCTTAAGATTTTAAGACTAAAAATTCTCATTATTATAGTTGAAAACATGGACTTCAAACATTACATTAAATTTCCTTTCCATATCACACAGATAAATATATGCACCCAAGTTGTATTATCAATTCTGATCATGCCATTTAATTTAATTGCATCAGCTGTAAACCCTTAGCTATCATTTCTTAGCATTTTCTATCATGCCATTTAAACCTCAATACCCATTATCTAGGACTTATAAGTATTCGTACTTTATATTTTAAAAATGCAAACTCAGTACCAATAAAATTTATATACTTTATTCCAATCATGTAGCAATTTTAATATATTAGTTACATCAGTATTTTAAATACTCCACTACTAAGCATATGACTAAAATTTATTTTAAGATTAATTTCACAAAAGATATCAATTCTATAATAATTCATTGATATGTAGTCAATTTAAAACTAGTAAGTTGATTAAGAAGGTCAATAAACAAATTATAAAACAATGACAAATGTGTTAGTTAGTAGTTACCTCTAAAACATATTCGTGTTAGGACCGAAACTAGACCCGCAAATATTTTGTATTCTCCTTGAATCCTTTACTGCCTCTATATTCTTCCTCTAGATATGGTTTTGTAGTGAGTAATATGGCTATTAACTTGGTGAGTTTTTCATTTCATTTTGTTTAAAAGAGTTTCAAATAGATGATACTAGTATGATATATAGCTTAAAGAGATTTATCACATCCCTTTCAATAAGTGTGACCAAACCACTTCCGTGTGCCTGATGGATTGCCATTTTTCATTTACTATGGAATTTATTAATGTGGTTTTGAATTTTAGTACAAGATAATAGTATTTAGGCTTAGTTAGTTTATATCTAGCATGATGTAAAATTAAGTTTGAACAAATTATAATTTACGTTCAATAATTACTAGCTAAGATGGTATGTTGATTAATTATTAATTAACTTATATATCACTAAATTATTTATATATTAATCTTATTTATTTTAATTTGGATTATTATAATTTGTAAGTAGTGAGTGCTTAAACATTAGTTATGAGTTTTATATTGTTTTAGTTATATAGGATATTACAACTCCACCTACTTAAAAAAGTTTCGTCCTCGAAATTGAAAGAAGTTATGGAATTGAAACGCACCAATTAGCAAATAAATGAGGGTGCTCGGCCCACATGGTTTCCTCGAGTTCCCAAGTGGCCTCGCTAGAAGAATGATTCTTCCATTGAACTTTAACGAAAGGGGTGGAGCTTTTACGAGTTACTCTCTCCTCGCGTTCTATAATAGCCTCGGGCTCCTCAACATAAGAAAGATCAGCTCGAATTTCAGAAAAAGGATATTGCACCACGTTCAATGGATGATAGTTGTAACCCCGCAAGGGAGATATGTGAAATACGTTATGAACATGAGATAACTACGGCGGTAATGCTAAACGATAAGATACTTCACCAACTCGATCCAATATCTCGAATATATCGAGGACTAAGCTTCCCTTTCAAACCAAAATGTCGTATACCCTTCCAAGGCGACACCTTTAAAAATACCTTATCACCCTCAATAAACTCTAACGGACGTCGGTGTTTATCGGCATACACTTTCTGTCTCGATTGGGCCTCCTTCAGTCGACTCCTAGCTATAGCGACCTTTTCATTAGTCACTCTAACCAACTCGGGCCCCTCAATCAACTTCTCTCCCGTTTCATTCCAACAAACTGGTGCTCTAAACTTCCGACCATAAAGCATCTCAAATGGAGCCATACGGATACTAGCCTGCCAGCTATTATTATAGGCAAATTTCACCAAACATAAGTACTCATCCCAATTTCCCTGCCAATCTAGGGCACACGCTCGAAACATATCGTCTAATATATGTATCGTACGCTCAGATGGTCCATCTGTTTGAGGATGAAAAGCAGTACTAAGCTTCAATCGCGTACCCCAAGCTTTATGTAACCCCTTCCAAAATCTAGATGTAAACCAAGGATCACGATCGGATACGATGGATGAAGGACCCCGTGTAATCTCACAATTTCCTGCTGAAAAATCTCTGATAGCTTGCTTACCAAATAATCCATACGAATAGGCAAGAAATGTGCCGATTTGGTTAATCTGTCACTCACCACCCAAATAGCGTCGTGTCTTTTAACAGTCTTTGGTAACCTACAAACAAAATCCATTGAGATATCATCCCACTTCCACACGGGAATGTCCAATGGCTACAACAAACCACTAACACGTTGGTGCTCGATCTTTACTTGTTGACAGGTAAGGCACTTCCCAACATATCTAGCAACGTCTTTCTTCATGCCACTCCACCAAAAGTGCTGCTTTAAATCCTGATACATTTTGGTCGAACCAGGATGTACAGAAAAAGGTGAGTTGTGAGCCTCAGACAATAGAGCCTCACGAATAGCATCATCATTAGGAATACACAATCTATTCCCACACCAAATAACCCCATCCTCATCTTCTCTGAACTCTTTCACTTTACCCTCTTCCAAATTTTGAAACACTGTCCACAAATGACCATCATCCAATTGAGCCTCTTTTATTCTTGAAATTAAATCGGACTCGAGTTTTAAATTTGCCAACATACCAGATGCTCCTCTCTTACTCAATCCCATATCAAGTCTTTCGAATTCTCGAATGTGAGTAACCAGACATGATATACTACCAAATGTCTTTCTACTCAAAGCGTCTGCTACCACATTCGCTTTACCCGGATGGTATTGAATGTTTGCATCATAATCCTTCAATAACTCAAGCCACCTTCGTTGTCTCATATTTATCTCTTTTTGCGTGAATATGTATTTAAGACTCTTGTGATCGGTGAAAATATCACAAGTTTCTCCATAAAGATAATGCCTCCATATTTTCAATGCAAATATCACAGCAGCTAACTCCAAATCATGAGTAGGGTAATTAACCTCATAGGGTTTCAACTGCCGCGAGGCATAAGCAATTACCTTACTATGCTGCATCAAAACACAACCCAAACCATGCTTAGAAGCATCACTATAGATTTGAAAACCTCCACTTCCTGACGGCAATGCAAGAATATGGGCTGATACGAGTCTTTTCTTTAATTCATCGAAACTCTTTTGTCGTTCCTCATTCCACACAAAATTTTCCCATTTCCTTAACAACTTGGTAAGCGGCAAAGCAATCGTTGAAAAACCTTCAACAAATCTTCGATAATAACCAGCTAAACCAAGAAAAATTCGAACCTCAACAACAGAAGTAGGTCTTGACCAATTTGTAATAGCCTCAACTTTCGCCGGATCCATCATTATACCCTCAGCCGATACAACATGACCCAAGAAGGCAACCCGTTGCAACCAGAATTCACATTTAGAGAATTTCGCAAACAATTTCTTACTTCAGAGGGATTCAAGTACAACACGAAGATGATGCTCATGCTCTTCTTTATTCTTTGAGAATACCAAGATATCATCAATGAATACGATCACAAACTTATCCAACTACTCATGGAACACACGGTTCATTAGATCCATGAAAACCGCAGGAGCATTAGTTAATCCAAATGGCATCACTAAAAACTCATAGTGCCCATAACGAGTGCGAAAAGCCGTCTTAGGGATATCTTCTTCTTTAACACGAAGCTGATGATACCCAGACCTAAGATCGATTAGAAAAATACTTCGAACCTTGAAGTTTATCAAACAAATCATCAATACGCGGAAGCTGATAACGGGTTCAGACATTAATATGATTTAACTCACGATAATCAATGCAAAGTCTCACGCTACCATCATTCTTCTTGACAAACAAAATCGGCGCACCCCAGGGGGACACACTCGGTCGAATAAAATCACAATCTATCAATTCTTGCAATTGCTCCTTGAGTTCTTGCAACTCGAGTGGTGCCATACAATAAGGAGCTTTTGATATCGGTTGGGAACCAGGAATCAAATCAATCGAAAATTCAACTTCATGAACTGGAGGCAAACCTTGCAATTCGTCAGGAAATACATCGGGAAACTCTCGAACAACATCAATATTTTAAAGCGAAGGACTCTCAACAGAAAAATTCTGAATCGAAGCTAAATAACCAAGACAACCATGTGAAATGAGCTTTTGCGCCTTAAGCGCTGAGATAACCTTAATAGATTTTACGGGAAGATCACCATTAAAGACACAATCGGGTATAGAATGATTTCCAAACAAAATCCTCTTAGAATAACAATCGATATTCGCGTGATGGCGAGATAACCAATCCATGCTAAGAATAATGTCAAAGTCATGCATGGTCATAGGAAAGAGATTTACGGGAAACATGCAGTCATTAAATTCCAAACGGCAGTTTCTAAACACACGATCTATAATTTCAATACTGCCCATTGGGGTAGAGATCGTAAACGGAGTAGACAACCAAGTTGGAGACACTTTTAAATATTTCGAGCTCTTAACAGACACAATCGAGTGCGTAGAGCCAGAATCAAACAAAGTGAAGAGGGCACGATGGTGTACAAATACATGACCAGTAATAGTACCTAATAATATCAAGAATGAATGAACAAATAACTCAAAGGAAATATTTTTAAAATGAATACGGATCGAAATATACCTGTAGCATCAGTAGCCTGAGCAGCAGTCATGGCAAAGACGCGTCCACCAGGAGCTGGCGGAGGAACCCTCAGAACAAACCCAGGTCTAGGACTCTTGCAATCCTTAGCTAAGTGACCAACCTCTCCACAAGCAAAACATGAACCCTCGTTGCGATAACAAACTCTTCCCGAATGATTCTTTCCAGAAGTCCCACAAGGTGCATTGGCAGTAACACCACCATTTCCGTTACCCCATTGTTGCCTTTGGGGACGGTACACTTGTAATTGACCACGGTTATTATTATTTTTCCCGTTGTCAATCCTTATCTGATTTCCTCTATTATTCCTGTTTGGTAGTCGCTGCAGGCACAGATCGTAGTGGTTGTGCAATCTTAACCCTCTTGTTCTTACCATCATCATTTTTAGTAGCCAAATACTCGGCTCTCTCCATCTCCAAATTTCGAGCATAATCGGCTGCCTCAGCGACATCAAAACATTTCAGATCAATCATTTAGAGCCGTAACGCCCATGAACAGCCAATTTGTACTTACGGGCTTGGTCCTCAAAAGACCCAGCAGCAGGCCCAATCAAACCCACAAGCCTCAAAAACCTCTTAGTGAAATCATTAATAGACTCATCATTCCCTTGCTTAATATTCGCATACTCCCGAATCACAGCCTCTTTCTCCGCCTCAGAAAAGTACTGACGGAAAAACAACTCTTTGAAATCAACCCAATCTAATGAATCCTCAAAATCGATACCTCCTTTCGCTTGTCTCAAAGTGATCCACCAACGCTAAGTATCCCCCTCTAGCTCATAAACAGCCAATGGGACCCAAAATCTCTCTTCACAACCAAGCACCCGGTAAATCTTCTCAATGTGAGTGATCCAATTATAAGCTTCAACAGGAGTACTAGCAGTAGTGAATGACAAAGGACGTTGTTTTTGAAACCATCCTAGCCAAACATGAATAGCATCTCCCGTTACAATTCTATCCTCCTTATATTCATCCTCTTCTTCATGCTTAAAAGTCTCGCCACCTTGCCTAAGCATCGCGTCAATAGCTTGAGCTACAATGTTGGGTAACAAATTCGTGATAGTTTGGTTAATCTTGTTTTCTACTTCTTCCTCAGACATTCCATTTCTTTTCAGCGCCATCTATGAATGAGATGAGGATATAACGGTTACGATTAGTACGAAGAATAATAGAGAATATTCAAAGTGGAATTAGAATAATATAGCGGAAGGAAAATCCTAACCCAAAAGTCTACCCAAATCTCACAGGCTATAACTTAGGACTAAAGTTTCTACAGTAAAGAACCTAAGCTCTGATACCATCTGTAAAGACCCTAATCTTACGAATTCCAATACTTATAAATAAAGGTAACATAATAGATAAATGAGCGTTATTCTTATTAGAATTCAAACCATAGTCAAAACCAAAGTTGACAACTTATTCAAAAGTACTATTAAACCAAAAACAAGCTACTAAATCTTGAAGGAAATCTCTAAGGCAATGTGCTAAGTTCACTCCGCTCTACACTCTTCCCTCGTTCCCAACGCCCCCTTGATTACCTGTCGTATAAGAAGGAAAACAAAGAATACAACTGAGCCAAAGCCAGTGAACGGATATAACAAAGAACGGAGTATAGTATGACATGCAAAATTAATTTCAAAACAAACTTATTTTCAAAATAAGTTAGTTGCAAAACAAAGTGCGAAAATGTATAGATCCACAATACCATATATCATGATGTAATTTCATAAAATAATGCACTAAGAGTCAAACAAATAGTAACAAAGTATCAAAATGAAATCTTAGGGTAGCTACTCCACTAATCATCCATATCGGTGACGTTTCGTATGACACTACGATGAACGTCCACCGTCAAAACAAAATCCTAGGATCGATCCATATGCCTCCTATCAAAATATAATAATAAAGAGCTCGTACCACCACCGGACAATCAAAAGGAGACGCCGTAGATATAACAAAATACACCGCTACGGTCGATGCCACATTATCGGTGTCACAATAACGCGCCCTTGGGACCTCCATGGATAGGTTACTCTTAGGCATATTTTATTAAAACGTTTTAACCGACATAAGATTATAAATTCCAAATATTTTCCTAAAAGATTAAAGGAATTTAAAAAAAAAAAATTTACTAATAAAGTGAGCTTAAACATTCTACGTTCAAACAATTCTTAAAATATTTTATATATATAAAAAAATGATATGTCTTATTATTTAAAAGATTGCGTGTCATCCCCACCATTCGGTCTAACCTTTATCAAGAGTCATGATACATAATATTAATATTTTAGCCCATCACGAATTATCAACTTACCCGGGACATGTAAAGCCACATGGAATGAGGGACACTCGATACGAATCACCGTACCACTCGCCACACTCACACATGTTCTTTACCGGAATGTTTTCGACATTTTTCGGGGCTATTTCGAGGCGATTACGGGCTGTTTTCGGACTTAAAATAGCAGCTGTTTGGGACAGTTTCCAGGGCCGTTTTTGGTGGGTTTTCGAGACACGGTTTTGACACAATTTCCTAATACCAAATGTTATATTTCCCCAAATTTATACAAGTGATTAGCAATATCGTTAGTACATCAAAATAGGGAAATCATAACACAATATATAGACTAACAAATATAACGAATTTCAAAGAAGCATGTCATACCAATAATTTTCATACGCAATTCGAAACAAAGTTTTGAGAGGAAAGATTTACCGAAGCGATTCTAGAACCACCTAGAATATCCGTACCTTATGTTGAATGATGAAATTCCAAGGACAACAAAATACCACCAAAGGAGACGATCACCGAGCCAAATCTAATGAATACACACGTATGAGCACAAAACACATTCAAATAGGGAATATGTAATATCCTTTATTAATAATATTTCCATATGATTCTTATGTGTTTATTATCATCTAATTAGTTCCATGAATTTTATATTAACCATATAGTAAGGTTATTATATATTATTATGACTTCATATTCCAAAGTGCCTTAAGCATTTTAAGACTAAAAATTCTCATTATTATAGTTGAAAACATGGACTTCAAACATTACATTAAATTTCCTTTCCATATCATACAGATAAATATATGCACCCAAGATGTATTATCAATTCTGATCATGCCATTTAATTTAATTGCATCAACTGTTAACCCTTAGCTATCATTTCTTAGCATTTCCTATCATGCCATTTAAACCTCAATACCCATTAGCTAGGACTTATAAGTATTCGTACTTTATATTTTAAAAATGCAAACTCAGTACCAATAAAATTTATATACTTTATTCCAATCATGTAGCAATTTTAATATATTAGTTACATCAGGATTTTAAATACTTCATTACTAAGCATACGTCTAAAATTTATTTTTAGATTAATTTCACAAAAGATATCAATTCTATAATAATTCATGTGATATTTAGTCAATCTAAAACTAGTAAGTTGATTAAGAAGGCCAATAAACAAATTATAAAACAATGACAAATGTGTTAGTTAGTAGTTACCTCTAAAACGTATTCGTGTTAGGACCGAAATTAGACCCGCAAATATTTTGTATTCTCCTTGAATCCTTTACTGCCTCTATATTCTTCCTCTCGATATGGTATTGTAGTGAGTAATATGGCTATTAACTTGGTGAATTTTTCATTTCATTTTGTTTAAAAGAGTTTCAAATAGATGATACTAGTATGATATATAGCTTAAAGAGACTTATCACATCCCTTTCAATAAGTGTGACCAAACCACTTCCGTGTGCCTGATGGATTGCCATTTTTCATTTACTATGGAATTTATTAATGTGGTTTTGAATTTTAGTACAAGATAATAGTATTTAGGCTTAGTTAGTTTATATCTAGCATGATGTAAAATTAAGTTTGAACAAATTATAATTTACGTTCAATAATTACTAGCTAAGATGGTATGTTGATTAATTATTAATTAACTTATATATCACTAAATTATTTATATATTAATCTTATTTATTTTAATTTGAATTATTATAATTTGTAAGTAGTGAGTGCTTAAACATTAGTTATGGTTTTATATTGTTTTAGTTATATAGGATATTACAACTGAAACCCTAATTTTTGACAAAAACTTTAACCGATTCAAAATTAATAATGGAAAACAAATGGGTTTCACATAATCATGCGAAGGAATACTTAATCTCCAACTGAATTCAAGAAATCACAAAAGTTGCTGCAAGTTTGGCTCTTAGTTTGGATGTAATTTTAGTTATTTGAAAGATTGTATCGATTATCATAACTGATTTAGCTATGATTTCTGTTTGATTATTGGATACTAGATTTAGT
Organism: Rutidosis leptorrhynchoides; assembly: GCF_046630445.1. Classification (NCBI taxonomy): domain Eukaryota; kingdom Viridiplantae; phylum Streptophyta; class Magnoliopsida; order Asterales; family Asteraceae; genus Rutidosis; species Rutidosis leptorrhynchoides. Next base: position 147,960,735 of record NC_092343.1, read on the forward strand.
TAATGAAACTTAACATCTATATTTCTAGATATTCGGAGTTTAATTTATATTAATAAGTATGAAGGCCCGGGTGTGCACTATCTAGACAGATAAGCGAGTATCGATCTTTTTGAATATCCCATAGTCGTATCACGTATGTAAGACTAAATGGTGGAGCAATTTTGATTCTTGCTTGTAGATATTCAACACCAACTTTCTCTAATGATTATAAGTCGTAGTAGAGGAGATCCTCGGTTTGAGATCCTCAACCGACCGTTGATTTTCTTAACAATTATTTTTGGATATATTAGGTGACTACCCTCAAACGCTAACCTTTCCATGACTTCTCATTCTTAGATGATACATTATTGTGTCATCGACTAATGGAAAGAAATCATCACGTCTACTAGTATATCACATAACATTCATTCATAAACATTATATTCAGTAAAGTTATACTCCTTCCGTCCCATATTAATAGTCTACAGACAAAAAAAAAAAAAAAACACAATTTAAGGATGTTACTTTCCAGTTTTACCCTTACTTCTTCTTTCTCTTTTAATCCTATCCACATACATTAAGGTCATAATAGAACTTTACCTTATTATTCTTATCTATATATGGAAGTGGACTATTAATTTGGGAAAACTCAAAATGAAATACTGGACTATTTTAATATGAGACGGATGAAGTATTTATTTCCACAAAATAGATCAACTACCCGTTTTTATATTTTTTTAAAATTTTTTATTTTATCATTTTTTTATATTTTATGATGTTGACTTTTTGACCAAATATCTTTTTGACTATGACCGAATATCTTTTTGACTTTTTGAATTTTATCTGTACAAAACCATAAGTAAATATACATGCAGAAAAATAAAATAAAAAGCAAAGTAGAAATAAACTAACATAAAAACAGAATGATATATGCAGAACCTAAAATTATCAAGCAGATGAAAGCATATATAAAAAAGAAAATATAAAAAAATTGGTTACTCATTTGACGCTTCGTTTATGTGACGATATCAGACTGATTTTTAACAACAAATGACGTTATTGGACGGGTTCTACACTGAATTATGTAGAAGCCAATAACACGTGTTTAGTTCCAGGTTGCATAAAGATGTATATGCAAGCCATTAATCCTGGTCAATTATGAGCTCGACCACCCCATTTTCGATAATCCAAGTATTGTCAACAAGGTTAAACAAACATGGAGACCTGCATAAACTCAAGAACAAAATTAGTTCAAAATGGGAACCCAAGCCCGAAATGGAAGTGGCTCCTGTAGATCAATCCATTTTCCCGTGGATCTCGACGGTGTCACATTCACATCACCATCACTTGTACTACCACCTCCTTCACACTTAGCTTTCCAAACATGATGCTTAGATGGCGAATGTTTATGATAAACAATGACTAAAACAACGTTAGGAGGTGCGAAAATCCTAGAGATTGTGGTTGGAAACACGATTCTTAATAGGGGAGGTTGAACGATCCCTGAAAAGTCTGTTATTCCTTCATTTTGACCTAAAAGAATTTTCGTTAAACGTTTGATTCAGGTCAACCTTCCTATGTGATATTCGCAAGTAGTTCAGAGATTTTCAAGAAACATGACCATATTCACTAAATAAAACCATTTCCTTAAGTATACAAATTATCTAGGTTGGTGAGTTACTCTCTCCTTGAAAATTGGTTCCTGAATAACATTCCACCTATGTGGTGGTATCAGGTACGTATCCAGTTTTGACATTTGGGGACTTAGGGGCATCCAGGGATAGTCTTTTACTCGAGTTCCCCAGCCTTAGGATAAGTAACAGGTTTGGTCATCAGTTTGTGATCATATGTAACCTTTGATTTTGATTTAGACTTAGAGGACTTGGATTTAGAAGCCATTCTAGGTTTTGACTCAGGTTTATCAACTGGTTTTGATGCATGGGTGGATTCAGATGTTGATTCTAAACCTATAGTACTAAAATCATCCTCAGAAATCGAATCCTCAATAATATATCCTGTCAACAAGCTTAGGTGTCTCAAACTTATCTACACATTTTCCTTTATCCTCAGGTTTCACTACATCTCAGACTTAGAAGGAGTAGCTACATGAGCTAAAATTTCACTAACACATGATCCTGATGGTTTATTAATGTACTCGTGTTTAAACGTAGGAGGACACTGATTCTAACCTAAGCCTTTTAGTTTCTCATTCTTAATTGGCATGAAGTACTCAGTGACATAAGCGGATGTCAAACCCCGTCCAAGTCCCCCTGGACGAAATCATCAACATCTGGTCCCATTGCGATGATCGACTCCAATAATGTCCTTAAAATGAGCAAATGCACAGCGGAAGACTTAATTTGTACCTGAGAATAACATGCTTTAAAACGTCAACATAAAGTTGGTGAGATATATAGGTTTGATGCTAGCAGCGTTATAACTATGGACCACAAGATTTCACGTTTATACATAATACACTCCTCGTGTATGAAAAGTCGTTGAGCACTTGGTAACCATACTTAACATTTAAATCACAACAGCATATTCTTAAATAAACCCTACACCGTACCAAGTGTAGTAACGAAACAAAGTACTATGCAACCGTTTAAAACTGGTCGTCCAGCCCGGTTGGGGTTGTCAGGCCCGATAGATCTATCAACAGGATTCGCGTTTACGCTCCTCACGTAAATATTAGCTACCAAGTATAAAGAAATATGCCATGGTACAATTCAACGTAGATTTTATTTTTGATCACTTGTGTCCATAACGTAAATCATTTATAAAAACAGCGCATGTATTCTCAGCCCAAAATATTTAGAGTTTAAAAGGGACTATATACTCACCTAATGTATTTTGTAGTAAAAATACATATAACATCATTGATCAAATATAAGGTTGGCCTCGGATTCACGAACCTATATCATTTGTATATTTATTAATACATATTCGTAATCGAACAAATATTATATTTTATTATTAATGATATAGTTGTTTTATTAATAAATTATATGTTTATTTATATTCATATGTTTTTAATAAAAATATTATTATTGGTCAAAATAATGATATAATTTATGTTATACATTAAATATATATTAAATTATATATATAATATTTATTTGTTTTAATATTAATAATAGAATTAATATTAACAATATTGATACTTAACAATAATAAAAATAATAATAATAGTAATAGTAATAATAATGATACTTTTAATAAGAACGATAAATTTTTAATGTAAATAATAATAATAATAATAATAATAATAATAATAATAATAATACTACTACCTTAAGAGAGTTAATAAGCTTCAAAAATAAAGGAACTGTCACTGCCTGGAATTGAACCCACGACCTCTCGTTCCACACAAACACCTCCAACCGTCTGATCCATTCTATTTCTCTGATTTAGTTCACTAACTACTACTATGTAACCCGTTTTTCTGTTATCTAATTAATATCCTAATTTAATCATCATCACCATCTCCTTATAATTCATTATCATATTCAATCCTTAATCATCTTTATTCTTATCTGCATCATAATCAAACCATAATCTAAATCGAACTAGTATTCCTGTCTGCTGCTTCTTCTTCATAAAAAAATAAACCGTCGCCTCCAGGGTTCGAACTCAGGACCTCTTAATCAATAGACTCCCACTTAAGCCAATGCTCTACTTCTCCTTTTCTGTTTTTAATTATCTGCTAAGCTTCCTTTAATTGACCTGTCGTCTTGATCTAAGATTAAACCCATTCATCCTTTCACAGATATATCATCATTCCTAATTATCATCATAATCCTTTTATTATTATCAATAACGTAACCATTGTCATCATAATACCCTAATTATAATCAGGGTTTAACTTAACTATTATCACCATCTCTTCATCGTTTTACTATATCCAACACTAGTCCCATCGAACTGGGTCACAGCCCACTAATACAACCACGACCCACATAGTAAAAATCAGCCCAACATAAACCTATGTACTCGATTCAGTCCAGGTCAGGAAACAGAAATTATGTAAGGATTCCTGTGTATTTTAAATATCTAAAGAATCAAAAGCCACAATCTTTTTAAGTGGGCAACTGGAAACCCTTATTATGTTTATCTTATAATCTATATTCATAACCCCTAATCTTTTTAAAAAAAAACAACTCAAGTGGTAGTGAGTAATTCGAATACATGCTGGGACCTAGGATTCCATATAGAATATATAAACCGTCCCTTTTCTTAGTTCCATTTTGGTAGGCCATCGACTCTTGTTTTATCTCGTGGAAGTCAAAAGTAAAAATAAGATAAAGATCATCTAACAAATTAAAGTGGTTCTTGGTGGAGTGTGGGGTTGTCAAGATAAATGGTTGTATGCACAAGCACACGTCAATAATATAAAGTGGGTAGGAGTGCTTCGGTTGCAGCAGAAGAAAGAAAAAAAAATATACATCATCAATTATTACTAACGAATGATATTGAATTGTTGATCATAATCAAGAGGGTGTTCATGGAAAAGGTTTTTGATTAGGGTGATTAATGAGTATACATTTATATATATGTATTGAGATAAAGGGTGATGATCGTTGAGGTGATGAACGAGTGAAGGTGGTGACTATTTATTTCGTTGAAGATGAAGGGTGGTTCGTTGGTGAATAGTTTATGGTTACAACCGAAAACAGTGACAATTAACCTGTGGTTTATGATAGTAGCAGTAGCAGGTTAGCAACTAAACGATTGGGTTTTAAAGCTTGACAACCGAAGGCAAGAGTGGTGTTTGTGTTGATGATGGGTGGATAAAGATGATGGTCTTCATGGTTTTGTTCACAAGGTGGTGATAGAAGCTGTAGTGTTTCGATTGTTACTAAGCCAGAAACCAATTAATAGTTTAGCAGCAACAATGGGTTTCGTGTGATGACGATCTAAATGAATTTCGTATTTGCAGTCAAGGAAAGGGAGATATAGAAAGAAAGGTGATTGAATGGTGATGATCTCAAAACAAAAAATAAAATAGAGAAACAAGTTTGGTGATGTACCGAAGAAGATGTTAGAGATTGAAGATGGTGGTGGTGCGTTTTATATCACAATGGAGGTGTCAATTTAATCAACAACAAGGGCAGACGAAGACAATAAAAGTTGAATGCAATTTCTAACCATTTTTGTAATCTATCAGGATCTTATTCGATTTGTAATCCCATTTACCGGCAAAAACAAAAATTTATCACAGTGTTGAAAGAGATGTACGACAGAATACGTACCCTTCTATTCCTTTATGTATATCCGTGTATATATATATATTTATGTAAATATCTATATCTGATTAAATTATACATAGTGATAGATATTATAAGTTCATCTTTCAAGTGTATGTAAACTAATATGAAAACATAGTTCACATATTTAATAAATGTATATATAATAATAGTAATATAATTTATTAATAATAATATTAAATTAAAAAGTTAATTAAAACGTGTGACACTAAAACAAGTAGCCATTTTTATCCGCCAACAACTTTTACGGATATAATATCGTGGTTCGTGAATCGTCGGGCTTAGTCAAAGGGTAACTAATTGTCCAAAAATAGATTTCAATCCTTTCTAGACTCAACATTAGGGTTTTTGCTTATCGTGTCGGAACCATATAGAGATTAGGGTTTAAATTTGGTCGGAAATTTCAGGGTCGTTACAGCGGATCTTTGGAAACTCTCTAACTTAGCATTTTTAAATTTGTAACTAATATTAAATGATTCTTTCTATATCTTTAGCCTCTCAATGGTGTTAGCTTTCTTCTTATCAATTAGGGATGCTTTCAGGCCAGTCACTTGGTTTGCTAAGGTCTGAGAGGATTCCCTATAAGCCTTTTCATTGTTTTTAAAAACAAGATTGTCCTCTTACTGAATCCTAATCTCTAAGTTGTTTTTCTTAAGTTTAGTAATTTCATGTTCTAATTTAGCACAGTTATCACAAACAAAAGATGGTTCATCGTGTACCTTAGAACTGGTTTAAGCATATGCCATAAATGCACAAAAGGTATTGGAGTTCTAACCCTTACTTTCATACTCTTACCCAGATCTGTCTGACCCAATCTGAAGCTTCTCGGTACTATCATGATTCTTAACCATCCCATAAGTAGTATTACCAATCGGATCTTCATCCCTTGCCGGATTATCAATCTAAACTGCATTCTTAGAAACCTTTACGACCTGCAATTATTCACAGTAATAAAAGATAAGATTCTGAATCCTATCACTTGCCTCTAGTTTGTCCTTGAACTCCAACTCTTTTGCTCTCAACATTGCCGCAGACGTATAGATATCGAATTTTGACAAACTTCCAGTATTTTTCAATATCATAATGAATGTATTCCACTTCGTCCAACGGAAAATCAAATATCTCTAAAAGATCAGACCAGATAATTTTTCATTCCTCGCGCAAGAGAAACTATCAAATTTACTTGTAATGTTTTGGTCTTCATTGCTTTTTTCTCCATTTTTTAGCCATTAAAGTGAATAACCTTTAAAAAAAACAGAAAAAATGGCTATAAATTGACTTTAAAAATTAAATCAGTGCGTAAAACTAATTAAAATGACGTTTATGTTACTTTTAAATTTAAAATCAGTGCAAAAAATGATTAAAATTGTTGATTCGGTTAAAAACGGGTTTTAAGTTTGACATACTGATAACCTTTTGGTGGTAAAAATGTAAAAAATGAAAACTAGGTGATTAAAAACTGAAAATTGTTCAAATTTGGGGTAAAAAGCAGAAAAGTAAACAAGTTTGGACAAATGGCATAACACCCCGACTATATTGTCATGTAGTGGCTTTTAAACTCCAGCAACGAATTTACACAACCCGTCCCTATAAAAAGGTGAAACTTTGCACAGACATTCCTTAAACTTCCACAGATAACTCAATCGTTTGTCAGAAAATTTGCATTGTCAGTCTTTTCAATAAAAAATTTTAACAACTCAAACACCAATTCGCTGGAATGGAGATCGATCCTACAACCGTAAGCTCCGGTACCACTTTGTTGGAGCTATTCGGATATTGGGATCAAGGCTTTTAGCGAATCGTTAATTTTCATGTATCGATTTAGTTAAATCGGATCGAATTGATTGGACTAGATCGATGCCTAGAGTCATTTATTCGACTTAGGTTTTTTCGGATCAGTTGGAATGAGAGAAAATACGGCTGGAACCTAATAGGATCAGTAACCCTAATTTGTGAAGCTCAAGCTCCTTAAATGCTATTCTGATGGACTGTCGACCAACATGCTCATCTATCTTCCGACCCATCTCACTTTAATTTGCGTCGGTTGATATAACTAGGGACTTAAATGCACCAACATTTTGTATAAGTTTTTTTTTTTATATATTTTAGTTTTACTCTTTTATAATAAAACACTTTGTTACGGTTGGTTAGAGAACCCTTTTATTTATGTAAAGATCCGTACATTATCAATTTTTAGCCATACACAACCAAATTCGCTTTACAGTGTTGTACTATACAATATCATAAAACATATTTGATTGTGTATGGCCAGCGACAAAGCTAGGATTTGAAGATGAGAGTGACTTACTCTATAAACATATTACATTTATAATTTTTGGATAATAATAATAATGTAATACAAACTAATTTTTAAAGTGATAATGAGCTAATTGTAAATTATACGAGTCTTGAACAATTGGGCCAGTTAATTTACAATTACTTCGACATAATAATACAATTGAGACTTCGTTATTGAGGGAGGCTTAGAATTATTTGGACATAAAATACAATTGAGATTTGAACGTTATTAGTGCCTTGAGGGTGAGTCTGTTGACTTATTTTAGTTTTACTGTTGACATCTAAAAGAATCATTGAAGTATATGCAAACATGCAAGTAATTACTCCGTATAAATTACATCAAACCATTTCAATCTAGAATATGACAAGTATCCACACCTTTTGATAAAGACAGAACTCGGGACCCATAAGCATTCATAAGACTGGTTGAGAGCTGCAAATGTCGTAGAAGCCATGTGAAAAAAGGACACAATTAACGTGTTAGATTAATTTGACATTATTATTTTTGTAAGTTTCCTAGCAACTTCCTCATGAAAAATGTGCATCTTACTTGAGCGACTCAAATACAAACCATATCCTACTTGTTTGCTCATCTCACAAATCACTATTACCTTTTACATTTCACTAATGGTTAACCTCTCTGAAATTTCAGAATCATCTTCATCTGGTAATAAAGAGTATGATGTTTTTCTAAGTTTCCGAGGTACTGATACCCGTAATAACTTCACTAATCACCTCCACAATGCCCTTATAAATGCTAATCTCAAAACCTTTTTGGACAAAGAAGAGATTCATACCGGGTTATATTTGAAACCGGAATTGGAGGATGCAATTATATCCTCCAGGGCTTCTGTTATTGTGTTGTCTAAGAATTACGCTTCGTCAACGTGGTGTTTAGATGAACTCGCATTGATCCTTCACCAAAACAAGACCTGCGGCCAGATTGTTATCCCGATCTTCTATAATGTTGAGCCCACTGATGTAAGGAAGCAACAAAATAGCTTCGGAGATGCAATGACAAAGCATGATCAGAGAATGGAAGCAGAGACAGATTTGAAGAAAAAAAGTGTGTTGACTAACAAGATACACAAGTGGAATGAAACACTAACAAGGGTTGCTGACTTAAAAGGATTTGATGCAAAGGGCAGGTAGTTAATTTTGAATGTTCGACGTTGTTAATGTTAGTAATTTTAGCGAGTACAAAGAACTTGATAACCTTAGTTATCACTTAATGTATAACAAACAGATAATAGCAACAAACACGCAAAGATAACGAACAAAGATACGTAAATAAAACAGGAACTTAACGTGGTTATATCCAATAGTTTAATCTAACGGTTGGTTTAGTCCATGACTAAACATAAAGAGTTTTTTTTTATTTGAATTTTCGTAGGTGTTACAGGTACAAGAGGTTAGGGTTACAATATATAGGGTGAAAATGAAAGTGTTTCCTAAATTAAACCGACTTTCTGCGCAAGGCGGCCTCATGGTACGCGAGAGATGTCTCGCGATCCGTGAGCCATGGAAATTGGGCCTCGCAACCTGCGAGAGGCTTCGACCTGAATTTCATGCATCCTCACGCCGAGTGAAGTCTTCCTCGCGATCTGCGAGATGCTCCAGTGACTTTCTCCATTTTTTTTCTTATTTTGATCAACTCTTCACACCTTAACAAATCTACCACTTGAAGATTTGAGCGACACCAGACCCAATCACCATTTTGACATCATTGAACCTACCCATCTATACCACCAAGGAACCTTAGGACACACACACTCCAATGAGTCGGGCAGAGAACTTTCGATAAAGAGCATTTCAACTTCACTTGCCTAAACTTAATCAAACCTCAAATTGTAGACCTCTAATTCATTCATCCCATAGTACAACCAATCTCCTGACTACAACTTCTTTTGAAACATTGCCGGATAAACCACCCGGGACACGCCGCACTTCCACACATTGGGAAGGAAGACTTCCGACTCCCAAATAGTTGAGCTATAATCCAATCTCTGTTACTCGCTAGGGAACAATCAAAGTCTCTCTGTTTCTGGCAATCATCTCACTATACTCCGAGGTACCGGGCCAGAGCCTGACTCGACTCTAACAACCCCATTACCCAAGTGATCCATTCGTACAAAATGTCATCTACTCGATCTATCTCTCGAACAAAGAATAGACCACCTGGTAGATAAAATCCATGGACATATCCATCAAGGCACCTATTAGAGAACACCATCACATCCTTAATCTTTCAACTTTCCGCTTTCCCTTTCACCGTTGGAACAATGTCCACATATATGCGTGCGAATTCATATGTCGTAATACCAATGACTCCCACAAGATTATCTTGCTGATCTTCTCCGGCCAGTTGCAACATAGTTTCCATTGGAGGTGATCTAACGGAGGTCTCAAAAGCTCTAGTGTTCCCGAACCGAAAATATAGTTTATCGGTTTCAAAGCTCCCACTCAGCTCTGATTCCATACTAGTTACACGACTTCCTAAGGTCCCACTCGACCAAGATCCCACAACAAAATTAAAAGTTCAAGCTTGCTAGGAATTTCAACACCTATCAACCCACCTAGCCATTCCTCAATAGGAATCTCAACCATCTACATGGTTCTCGTCTTCAACCCAATCCGACCGCCCCTAAACACCTTTCCGCTGTTGATCTCCGTACAAAACATGATACCCATCGTTATCCAACTGCCTAACAGAGATCACATTCTTCAAGATCGAAAGAAAACCTAGGTGTCTTATGGCAAGATCACCAATAATCGCTACATATAGTATTCTTTGGTCCACAACTCGAACCCTATTGGAATACCACCTAAAGTTGAATCTCGTTCATGTACGAGGCAACATGTAACAAGGAACCTGAATCCAAAACCCAGGATTCCTCAAGAAACTCCTCATGGCTTAACAAATCATCTTCAATCACCGCCGATATGTTCTCACCCGCCTATATACTCGGACACTGCGACCTAAAGTGACTAACTTTATGACAATTCAACAAACAACGTTTATAACCTGTTGCACTCAAAAGCGAACCCGAAGTCCCAGTTGAATCCTTCCTTATGATTCCTTTACCGAGATTTAAGTCTTGGGTCCCTTCCGAGGTTAAATCAGTAGTTCTAGATAAACTACTAAATGCTGTCACCGTGCCAGACCAACCCTCGGGTCACAAAGACAAAAGAAACAATGGCTCCAACTCATCCTCAAACTTAACCCCAACTGATTTTAACTTAGTAAAAATCATGTTAAACTCATTCACATGATCTGCTGCAGAAGCCCTTTCTCTCATCCTCTCGTTAACAAGTTATGTGGTCAAGAAGACTTTATTCATAGACGAGGGTTTCTGTAACACCCCAGCTTAACATGACCACAATATTGTCCGCTTTGCCCGCAGGCGCACGGCTTTTTCTTGGCTACCACACACGAGAAGCACTTTCCCAGGAGGTCACCCATCCTGGTAGTGCTCTCGCCCGAGCACGCTTAACCACAATGTACTCGCACTTCTACTCAGCATGTGATCCCAAAACGCGTTGTGTCATTTAAGCTTGAGTATTACCTTATAATCCCATGATCACTCATGTCTGTGGGCGATGTGGGATTTGCCTAGGGTGTTACAGTTTCTCGTACATGTTAGATAAAATAGAGAGTATACATTAGGTCATGGTTTCCCCCCACGATGTTGTTGGCGACGTTCTTGGACAGAGAAAGCCATACTACCCCAAGTGCCTTCCTATCCAACAAATCTCAATCCTCTTGCTTCATATATTTCGGTTTAATACCAGTTTACGGCTGATACAAACCCTTTTGATATAGTACATCTTCGATCTACTCATTCTAGAAGCCAAATCTAAAACCATCAAACTTATCGATCTTAATTATGTTATTATCTTCCACTGTTCACGGTAAACACTCGAAGGAGGCTCTAATACCACTAGTTAAGAATTTTAGCAAGCTCCAACAAGAACTTAATAACCCTAATTATCACCCACCACTAGGGATGGCAATGGATCAGATATGGATCCGGTGATGCCATATCCATATCCATTTAATTTTTGTTCATCCACATTATTTCAGTTCATTCATCCATATCTGTTTATTGAGTATTAAAAAATGTTATAATATTATGGGATAAAAACTAAAACGTAGTATAACAAAAATATATATAACATTACAAATTTTGAATCTATCAACAAGAAAGTGCAATCTTTGTCAATGATGGAACAGTAGAACACAATTTATTAAATTTACTATTAAACATTGACCATGAGAAATTAAATATGTACTTTGTATGTTTATTTTGTTAGGTATATATGTTATATTTTAATATATCATAGTTATTTCCTTATAAGATTGAAAGAAAAATGTAAATCTAACGATATATGCATTTGTAATAGAAATATGTAAGCATATATCTATATTTCTGCGAGAGGCTTCGGCGTGAACTTCATGCATCCTCGCGCCGAGTGAAGTCTTCCTCGCGATTTGTGAGTTGCTTCAGTGACTTTCTCCATTTTTTTTTCTTTCGATCAACTCTTCACACCTTAAAGAGTTTATTATCCTACCAATCTTTAGAAGTAAATTTTAGAGTAATCTTATAAATAATTGTATTGTATATATTGTATATATTATAGCTCAATCAAAGTAACTAACAAAATCAGCTCTATACAATTCACTGTAACTTAAAATCCAAAATGTTTATACAAGAATAACTTAATAAATAATGAAAAGTATACCTCAAATGAAACTTAGATGGTTGACCACTTTTATTACGTACTAATTTTCAGGCCAGAAGTGAAGTTTATAGAAGAAATCATTGAAGACATTTACTGCAGATTAGGTGGAACCATGAGTAGTTCTCTCCCACTACTTATTGGGAGGGAGCATTCCATTAACTTCATCACTTCACGGTTGACATTCTTACTATTTCCGGCATGAGTGGGATCGGAAAGACATCCGTAGCAAATCACGTCTACGAGTTACATCGTCGTAAATTTGACGCAAGTTTCTTTATTGAAAAAATCAGTTCCGCTTGTGCTCAATTTAATGGAATACTTGGTTTACAAAAACAGCTTCTTGGCAACATTCTGAAAACAAGTCCAGTTCAAGTTGATCGTGTTTCTGAATACACCTCCATTATTGAAAATGCACTATCTTGTAAAAAGGTGTTTCTAGTTCTTGACGATATTGATAGCGTCGGTCAGTTAAATAAGTTACTAGGAAACAAAGGTCTTCATCCAGGAAGCAAAATCATAATAACGACCAAGAGCACCTCGTTCACAGAGAGTTGTGAACTATTCAACCTGCAAGTTAAACCTAATCCTACACAGTACAATCTTAGAGGCTTATATGAAGATGAATCGCGTAAACTTCTATTTCATCATGCATTCAAGTGTGAAGAACTCAAAGATGGCTATGAAGAAGTTTCACATAAAGTTTTGTCGTATTGTGAAGGACATCCGTTGGCTCTTAAAGTAATAGGTAGCTCTCTACATAATAAAGATGTTGCTTACTGGGAAGAATGCATTAATAAGCTAAACCAAGGACCCTTTTATCATATAAACAATATTTTGAAAATGAGTTTTGAATCTTTGGAATCTGAAGACAAGGAATTGATTAAGCATGTTGCTTGTTTTTTAGTTGGAATGGATAGAGATATTGCAGAAACAATATTAAAGGCATGTAAGTTAAAAACATACTAGATCTGGGATCAGTAATCTCAATGACAGATGCCTTCTTAAAATTGGAGAGGGTAACAAGTTCATGATGCATTCATTAATTCAAGCGATGGTAAAAGATGCGGTACATCAAGAATCACCTGAAAAGCCAGAGAAGCGTAGTAGATTATGGGGTCATACAGAGTCATACAAAGTGTTGAGAAAAATGACAGTAAGAGGCCATAACTGCTTTAGTACTGAGTATTTAATTAGTAGTAAAGAAAGTATTTTGTTTTTATTAATCGTGTGTATGTAACATTTACTAATAATTTTTGCGTTTCATTCATCTTAGGGTACGGAAAATGTTAAAGGCCTCGCCCTTGACATGAATCTGATTAAAAAAGAGAGTGTACGAGTATCATTAGTTAAGCCAGAAACGGATGCATTAAGTAGGATGGATAAGCTAATGCTATTACATCTTAACAATGTGCAACTCGAAGGTTCATATGATAAATTTCCTAAAAAATTAAGATGGTTGTGCATGCATTGGTCCCCTTTAGAGTATGTGCCTTTGTACTTACCAATGACGAAGCTAGTTGTTCTCGACATGTCTTATAGCAATATCATATCCTTTGACATGTCTTGTAAACCACAACCACCTGAAAAGAGGCCAAAGGTAAGAAATTTAACTGTACTTCCTCATGTTGAGTAACACCAAAATAGTTATTATCTATATTGACTCCTGCAGTTGCTTGGATCATTGAAGATCCTTGATGTGAGTTTCTGCAAACACCTTCGTAGTTTGAGTGGTTTTGTCGAACTTCATAAGCTTGAGAGATTAACGTCGACACATTGCATAAGTTTGATTGAGATTTGTGAATCAATTGAGCTATGTTATGAGCTTGTCTTCATTAATTTGAGTTACTGCACCAAGCTTGAAAAGCTTCCGTTACTAAAGTTGGGCAAGGTTAAAACACTAGTGCTAGATGGTTGTAATTTTGGTGAGTCTCAAACTGAGATGAGGGGTATGGATTTACTAGAGATGGTCAAGATTGACAATATTAATACAAACTCACAAACACCTACCTCTTCCATTGTGATGTCTATACCACAAAATTTTAAGTTCTTGGTAGCTTGTTTTCCAAGTTCATTAGTAACGTTGTCACTTAAAAATAATAATATGTCAAATGAATCATTTCCCGTAGACTTGAGTAGCCTACGTATGTTGAAGGAATTAGTTTTAGATGAAAATCCAATTTTTTCAATGCCCGATTGTGTGAGGACCCTTCCTCGGCTTGAGGAATTAAGTATGAACGTATGTGATATGCTGACATCAATCAAACATCCTCCGCCTACCTTAACAGGTCTTAGTACCGAATATTGTAAAGTTTTGATAGAAGTTATGTTTGATCCAGAAATGTCCCCAATGATGTTACGTACGCATAAGTTTCATTTAACATCTCCGTCCATTGAAATTGAAGGTGTGATAAAAGTCCAACCAATGGCAGATGTTGATAGTGTTAGACATATTATGTTATTAGGGTTTTGTGTAATCATTATAAATAGTTGATCAATAACACAATAATCCTTACGGGTTCTATTCTATAACATGGTATCATGAGCAGGTTGATCTTGAGACCTAATTGGCCGTCATGAGCCGCTATCTCTATAACACCCGTCAACTATTTTATCTTTTTCTTTGTACAATACGGTCATCAAAAACACCAAAAGTACTCGTGTTTTAAACCACCATTTATTTTTTGTACGCATCTTCTAAAAATCATCGCCGCACAATTGATTGACTTTGTGTCCGACAAGAAAAAAATGGAGCCACAGTCAAACTTCCAGCCACTAGTAGTATTTTTCTTTTCATTCTTCTTTTTCTTTGTGAACTGATTGTGCACAAGATCTATATATTTTCTTTCTTTTTTTTCTTTATCCATTTCTCATAAATCATCTTATTCCACCGATCAATTATTTTATCTCATAGCTTTATTGCATGCGGTAGCGCCACCTAAATGTTTCGTTTATTATTATTATTATTATTTTTCCAGTTGCTATAAAAATAATAATCGGCGTGGGGATGAGCCGCCTAGCTGGACTAGGTTCCAAACCTCGAAAAAAAGAATATTGTCAAAACTCTTGTTTGCAGCGTTGAAGAATACTGTTATCGTCAACAAAAGTAGCATATGAAAGCGGTACTTGATCCTTAGGCATAGCAAGCCACAGCGTAAAAGAAAAAAAAAACGCTACGGAAAAGGAGAAGCCGTCAAGAAATCTGCAACTCTATTAACAAATATCAGACTATTCGATGCAACAAATGAGAAAAAAAGAAGAAGTTATTTTTAATATTATGTTATTGTATTTCTTTAATTTAATATTAGTGTTTTGTTCCAGTCCGAACTTTCGCGATTTCACCATTCGGACTGCGGGGGAGTGTTAGACATATTATGTTAGGCCCAACCCGATTGTGGGTTAGGGTCCATTAGGGTTGCTATTAGGGTTTTGTGTAATCATTATAAATAGTTGATCAATAACACAATAATCCTTACGGGTTCTATTCTATAACAGATAAAAGAGTATTACGTAGCTTGAGGTGGAGTAATTTAGACTTCCCTAGAAACAAGGAATCTCAAACTCAGGTTTTTTCTAATTAGTATTATCTAGTCTTATTGTGTGATATGTATACATATAACTTGTATTTTTGGTTGTAATTAATTTAATTAGGTTTAACTGTAATTTGATAGATGATGTTCTATGAATATGGGATATTCAGCACAATATATGGAGGTAAAGAGATGCCGAATTGGATTAGTGATATAAGAAAAGATGGACCATCAATATCATTTACGATCCCTTCATCTCCAAAAAACCTCACAGGATTGAATTTCTGCTGCGTTCTCTCTACAAAGAATTGGATAAGTGATTACCATAAACTTGTATCAATGCCAATGATCAAAATTAGTAATATAACAAAGAACCGCACCTGGTTATACCAACATTATATTGGTCCATATACCTTTGTATCTCGGGAGTATTCAACATATATAAGCCACCGGATGTTTACAAAGTAACAAGTAATTAACAATGAAGATTAATTGAGAATGAAGAACACACACTTTCTCATTCAGAAAACTTTCTTACCATATCAATTACAAAGCGCTTATATCAAGCTCATTAACCCTAACCGTCACTAACAATCTGTAACAACCTAATTAGCAGCTAACAAACTATTTACAAAAGAGCCCTCTAAATAACTTATGTCCCTAACAGGACCTTGAACTTAAATTAATCTTTGGCCCGTATACTTTTATTTGTACCCTTTGGGTCCCTGTACTTCTGTTCACTTGAATACTCCCCCTCAAGTTGTGAGTGTATAGGATTAGACACTCCCAACTTGGAAAAAAGTTTATTATGCTGATCTGTGGAGATAACTTTAGTAAAGATATCTACTAACTGGGATTTTGTGTGCACATACTTTGTGTTAATTGCACCTGATTTAACCTGATCACGTACATAATGACAGTCTACTTCAATGTGTTTTGTTCGAGCATGAAACACAGGGTTAGCAGCAATATGTATTGCAACTTGATTATCACAATAAAGATCAACAGGACCCAAGTCATTAATACCCAAATCCTTTAACAATGTTACTAACCAGGTGATCTCACAACAAGTTAAGGCCATTGCACGATATTCAGCTTCTGCTGATGACCTAGAAACAACATTCTGCTTTTTTGATTTCCAGGAAATAGGTGAGTCACCAAGTAATACACAATACCCAGTGGTGGATCTCTTTGTCATAGGGCAACTTGCCTAATCTGAATCACAATATGCCTTTAATTGCACTGCAGATTTTTTAGCTAGAATAATACCTTGACTTGGAGCAAGAAGCAAGTATCTAAGTAAGTGTTTAGCTCATGTGAACAGATGTAGGATTCTGCATAAATTGACTTAGAATCTGCACAGTGTAACATATGTTAGGCCTTGTGATTGTAAGATATATCAGCTTACCTATCAATCTTCTATACTGTTCTGGATCAGTTAAAGGAGTACCAACATCTGCACTTAGTTTAATGTTTTGATCCATAGGTAACCTGTAAGGTTTCATATTCTGCACTCCACCTTCTTTAAGTAAGTCCAAAGTGTACTTTCTTTGGGAAATAAAAATACCATGATCTGTTTTTGACACCTCTAAACCCAAAAAATAACTCAAAGTACCCAAATCTTTCATGTGGAAGGTAGATTTTAATTGATCTTTCAATTTAGCAATATGAACAGGGCTATTACCAGTGATTAGAAGATCATCCACATATACCAATACAACTGTGAATTGCTGATTATCTTTCTTAGTAAACAAAGAATAATCAGACTTGGACTGCTTATATCCAAAGGATAATAGAGAAGTAGATAATTTGGCAAACCATTGCCTTGGAGCCTGTTTAAGCCCATAAAGAGATTTCTTCAATCTGCATACTTTATCATTATCAGTTTTAACATTTTGAACAGGCTCACCCTTTCCCACATAGCCTAAAGGCATTTTCATGTATACTTCTTCTAATAGATCACCATGTAAGAAGGCATTAGAGACATCCATCTAACACAATTCCCAATCATACATTGATGCTACAGCTAACAATGATCTAACAGTCACCATTTTAGCAACTGGAGCAAATGTTTCTTCAAAATCTATACATTTTCTTTGCCTATTACCATCAACAAGTCTAGCTTTCTTTCTATCTATTGAACCATCTGTAAAAGCTTAATTGAGAATGAAGAACACACACTTTCTCATTTAGAAAACTTTCTTACCAGATCAATTACAAAGCGCTTATATCAAGCTCATTAACCCTAACCGTCACTAACAATCTGTAACAACCTAATTAGCAGCTAACAAACTATTTACAAAAGAGTCCCTCTAAATAACTTATGTCCCTAACAGGACCTTGAACTTAAATTAATCTTTGGCCCGTATACTTTTATTTGTACCCTTTGGGTCCCTGTACTTCTGTTCACTTGAATACAAAGAATGACATTCAACCTGGTGACAATGTCACCATTACAAAGTTAGATAAGTTAGGTTTTGAGAAACAACATACAAAGGAGTGTGGGGTGAGTTTTGTGTATGATGATGGCAACATTAAAGAAGAAGAAGAAGAAGAAGAAGAAGAAGAAGAAGAAGAAGAAGAAGAAGATGATGATGATGATGATGAAGATGATGATGATGATGATGATGATGATGATGATGATGATGCATTGGGTTTTACAAATCATGGAATCATATAATTGGTGGTGATCTCTCCCAATTTCAGTTAACCTCGGGAGAGTATGTGCTAGAATTTCACCGTTTTTTCCAAAATTCCCAAGTGATACCTGAATATTAGAGTGTTGATATTAATCATGTAATTGCTGACGCCAAATACATAGGTATATTTCTATTTTATCAGAATTATATTTATCTGCCTTTTCTAAAAAAAGGAAAAAAATATGATTTATCTCATTATTTTACTTGTGTCCTCAGCCAACAATTAATAATGAATCAATTTTTTTTTTTTTTTTTTAATTTTGTTCAGATGAAGAAGTGTTGTTTAAAGCTTTCTCCCACAAGAAGGTACATGATCCAGCGATTGAGGTACGATTTCCAACACCCAAACACTTCAATTCTCTCTAAAAAACATCGCATGATTGCATAGACAAACAGAACCCGTATATGTTTTAATCAAATTTCTTAATTTGAAAGAGGATCGGATACTCGAGATATCAAAAAAAAAAAAAATTATGTATATAATCCAAAAAATATTTATATATATTTTTCGCATAGGATGTTACAAAATAAAAGGAGTTGCAACTTCAAAAGTATAAGTAGAGGTTATGTTGCAATAGGTTTCATGTAATTTTTAAATTTTGGGGTCATCATCTAATTAATTGCTAATTGTTTGTGTAGTTTATGGATGAGTTAATTTTGATGTCAATTTTTACTTTGAAGCAAATTGTATGTTACCGTATAACATGCAGATTAAGTGCTCAGTAAAATGTTTTAATGAACTTTTGTTTAATGAAAATTTTCGAAAATTTATAAGTTGTGAACATATTATTCCAGAAAAAACGTTGTTTTAGCATAATATTCTGTATTGCTTACTAAAATACTATTTGCTCCTAAACTTGCGGTACCTTTTTTAGCAGTCTTTATACACGAGAATGAATTCATTTATGGAGTGGTACTTGAACATATTTTCAGGTGACAGAAAATGAAATAAAAGAAACTGAAACGAGCACAAGTGAAGGTGTACAAAGAACAAAGAAACCAGATGCTCGGCATAGGGAGGAATCGCCCACAAGTGAAAACAATGACACGAAATTTGAATCATCTCATCATCCATGTCATTTTTTTGGGCTTGCAAAACAAGCTTTTCTCAAATGCTTAGGAATAGATTAATGTACCCCAAGACACCACAAAAAAGAGGATTCACAATTTATCCCATCTCCTTATGAAATTGTATAGAGTGTTTCTTTAACGCCCCGTCCTAATCCATCCAGACGAAGTCCATTTCGATTATAAACGATTCACAATAGTTGGTTACATCGCGAGGTACTTGACCTCTATATGATACATTTTACAAACATTGCATTCCTTTTTTTAAAAGACAACTTTCTTTACATCGAAACTTGACAAGCATGCATACCATTTCATAATATATCCAAACTATAAATGACTAATTAATAATCTTGTTGAACTCAACCACTCGAATGCAACGTGTTTTGAAATACGTCATGAATGACTCCAAGAAATATCTTTAAAATGAACAAATGCGCAGCGAAAGATTTCTTTCATACCTGAGAATAAACATGCTTTAAAGTGTCAACCAAAAGGTTGGTGAGTTCATTAGTTTAACATAATCATTCATTTTCATCATTTTAATACACCACAAGATTTCAAATATTATAAAACAACATACAGAAGTCCCATTCCAACTGTACAAAAATATCATTCATATGAAGAACACCTGGTGGAGATTCAAAATATAATAGTAACCATCTGTGCCGGTCTTTCACCCCACGGCTGAATACATGTGCCTTCAAAATATAGAACCTCTGTGCCGGTCTTTACTCCCCCATGGCTGAACACGTGTATATAAAATATAGGACAACCGGTGCCAAAATACGAAACCATTCACCCGGCTCGGGAGCTCATTCGCTCTAACCACATAAACTGGTGATAATACGTGCCATAATAATCAATCCCAACCCCAGATAATTCTATCATAGAATGCAGTTAAGGTACTTATGTCTATTGCGTCAAACATTTATAAAAGCGCATGTATTCTCAGTCCCAAAAATATATATTGCAAAAGCATTTAAAAGGGAGCAAATGAAACTCACCTAATGTATTTTGTAGTAAACATACATATGATTAAACTGAACAATGCAGGGTTGACCTCGGATTCACGAACTTATATAATTTGTGTACTTATTAATACACATAATCGTAACCGAACAAATTCATTCATTACATCTTAATTTATATGTTATATATTTAATTTGTGTATATATTCAAAATGGTTAATATCTATATAGTTATATTAATATATATTTGGCTAGTATTATATTAAGATACTTAAGTTGTTATATATGAATATTTATATATAAAATGTTAATATGATTATTATATACTTATATGTAATATTATAAAAGTATATTTAAAAAAAAAATATTTGGTAATATAATATCAATAATAGTAATAAAAGATGTTTTTGATTATAATGATATTATACTACTAATAATAATAACTGTAAAAAAATAATAATTTTATAAATAATAATAACAATAATGATACTAATTCTTATTTTAATAACTACAATGATAATAATACTACTAATAATAATACTAATACTTACTTATGACTACAGAGTCTATAACTTAAATTCATAATCATATTCATAATTGTACATGTATTCAATTAATTATAATCAATTTTCATAATTTTTATCATATCGCTTTTATTATAATTTCGTAACACGAATGTTGTTTAACATGTTCATAATCATATGATGATGATCATTATAATATAATAATAACACTACTAATAATAATGGTATTCATGATAATATTAATAATTTTTAATTGATAATACTAGTAATGATAACGATATTAGTATTAGTGATAATGACAATAATACTAAATAACATTACTTGATAATGATGATAGTATTAGTAATAATAGAAGTTATATTATTAATCTTAGTGCATCTATAATAACAATAATAATAATCATAATAATAATGTTAATAATAATAATAATAATAATATTAATGATTAATGATTAATGGTAATAATAATAATAGAAATTAAATCAAAAGTACATACCTATTTGGAACCTTTGCTAAAAAGATTTGTCCCGAAGGAGACTCGAACCCCAAACCCCTTGATAACTCGACACTCCCTCTAACCAACTGAGCTGGCTTACTATTCTGTTATTATTCAATTTCATTTATAACTAAACCGTATCATTAATGCTTTTAATCCCTTCATCTTCTTTTGCTCGACAGTAAACGACCAACGAAAAATTATAACGAGTCCTTATTAGTTTTAAGCTTTAATTATATATACAGAAACGATTTGTAATGGATGGTTTTGAAAATCAGTAAACGAAAAAAAAAATATAAAAATAAGAAGGACATATCTGCTGTAACTCACGAAGAACACTAACTACTCCAACATTGATTTTTAAAAATTAGACTGTTTTAGGCCACAACTCCTACATGAAATATTTTTCTTAACATCATAGAAACACTCGGCAATCATTTTTAAAATCTGAATCAAAATACAATTCACGAATTTGAATGATTTTAAACCGTTTGACTTTTTGACTCAAAACTTTGACTCGCAAATTCAGGCTTGATAGGATGAATTGAACTTTGATAATTTACAAAAAGTTTGAAAAAGAGATTCCTAACATAATTGCATTGTTACATTTTTAAAATTCATTCGAATTCGTGATATGCTGAAAAAGTTAGAAGAACAGAGAAAAGAACTCGTTCTGTTTAAATTTTGCTGTTTAATTCTACAAGTTGAAGTAGCTGTAATTGATAACTGATATTGGAAAAGAATGATTTTTGAATTACGTCTAATGAATCGATCACTGGTTATACAAATGGTTCGTGGGTCTCGTTTGGTGATAACAGACAACAACAAAAAAATAAAAAAATAAAAAGGTGATAGAGATGGCAAACTGCATTTGTATTTTACTGATATTAGATTCGTTCTAGTATAGGATTTTTAGAGACAAGATTATCAATCAAAAATAGTTAGATGGATACTCATAACAAACTCGTACGAAATCTTGATTTTATATGTTATATAATTAATATTATTAACTAATAAATATGTTAGTAATAATAATAAATAATAATAATAATAATAATACAAATAATAATTATATTAATATTATTTATAATAATGATAGATAATAATAATGATATAAAAAAATGGTGATAATAATATTAATCATAATGCAAATAATAATACTAATTATATTATAATAATAATAATAATATACAAATTATATACATCAAATATCATAATTGTATATCTCTTATATTTATATATTTACCTTTATAGATTCTAATTAACCTTATTAATATATATAAATATAATAATAATACTTTTAATCATTCTTATTTATATATAAAGTCTTTATTTTGATATTAAAAATTTTAAAATTTAAATTATAATATTAATAATAATAATATTAATAATACTAATATAACCATTTATGTTTATTTACTTTCATATATATATATATATATATATATATATATATAAATATAAATATATATATATATATATATATATATATATATATATATATATATATATATATATATATATATATAAGAATACATAAATATAGATTTCAAAACTTTTAAGACTCAACATTACAGATTTTTGCTTATCGTGTCGGTAACATATAAAGAATAAAGTTTAAATTTGATCGGAAATTTTTGATTCATCACAATACCTACCCGTTAAAAGAAATTTCGTCCTGAAATTTGATTGAGGTCGTCATGGCTAACTATAAGAGTGTTTTCATGATGAATATGAGTTGATAAATAGAGTTTTATCATCATTAAGTAATATAGATAAAACAATTTGATTACGCGAAGAGTATAAGTGAAGCTATTGCAAGAGTGTGAAATGAGTAAATGTAGAATTGTTTTAACTGATGATGTAGTTATGATTGATTTCCGGAATTTAAGGGATTTAAAGAAAATCTTCGTAATAAAATTTAGTTCTTCGGTGATTAAGGAAATTAGGATCTTCTTTGATTAAATGCAATAATCTGTTTCGATTGCTCTCTCGGATATTTCACTATAAATTCACCCCCTTTGTTTCCTTATTTTCATATCTCACATATTCTATTTGCTGTGATTTATACTCCAATTTCTAGTTTGGAGTTTTCATTCTTTTATTTCCTCTTCTTGTGATTAAGCACTGCTTGTAATGGTCCAGAATTCGCAGATATGAATTTCGGAATGAACATTGTTAATGTTCTAAGAAGAAAATCATAATGGCAAGATCTTGAGTTGGCAATTTACCGGAATATCCGAAAAGATAGAACTATCAAGAAGATATGTTCTTAATATGTTTAGAGATTGATTAGAATGCAAGAGTCGTGTAAATGGCACATGATGACGGTATGTTCTGTGAATCATCACGTTCCATTAGAAACTCAACATAAATTACTGTAATATAATCACGTTGATCAAGTGTCATTATATTATACTAACTCATGCATCAGTTTCCAACACTACTTCAAAAACATTCATATTTTAAATTCGAAGATTCGCAGAATATCGAAACTAAAACAGTTCCCTTTTATGACATAACACAGATAACGCAGAGAGATAATTAATATCGGACGAGAATATTTATGAAGATATCTTCAGAAATATTGAGGATATTAATAAAGAAAGGTACAATGATATCTTAGGATTTCAGAATCAAATTGTGATGAAGAAATTCATTCACGATAATTTAGAGTGATTAAGGAGCAAGGTATTCGCTAAAAATTTCATCAGAACAGAATCATCAGGATTCTTTATGTACAAGTTTAGTCCTTGTAATTCGTTCAGAGTCTCCTTCATGGTTTCACATAATTCGCTTTTCGGTACTAAATTTTCTATTGAACGTTTCCAACACTCTCTTCTTTATCTTCATACTTTTGACTGTTAATGTCATCAACGGTTTTCGTTGCTTTATCAGCTTTCTCCAAATTCGAAGAACTGATTCGTAGACTAGAGTTCTGTTCAGAATTTCAGAATAGGAGATCATAATTTTAAGAGATAAATGTTATATGTATACATATAACTGTTGATGTAGAAACGTTGTGAGATTTGAAATACCGATTGTGGATTCTCAGTATTTGGTATGGCAATTTTCGTTATATAATGCGGAGAAGTATATGATAGGGTTTTTAATGAACAAATATAATGATTCTTCGGAGAGACTTAAGTCAATGAGCATTGAAGTTGCTGGTAAGTTTAATGGTAATGTGGTGGAATATAAACGGTCCCCGGTAACGCTGGTGAAGGGGTAATCTTTATACTAGGGTTTATTCAAATAAATAACTTGAAGTTGATTTGTTGGAGCTGTCACAAAATTGGCTAATTTGAAAAGAAATTACGTTGTTATTTTTGAAAATAACAATGCCAAAGAAACTAGCACAGATACGTGATAAACATTTATACAGGTTCCGAGAATTTTTCTAGTGCATACTATATGCGTAAATCTTTTCTTCCGTGGATGAAGTGCGGTTGATTCATCCTCTCAATTTAGGTGTTTTCAAGAATCATGAAAGGTTTGAACGCAGATTGGAAGCATCAAGATACAAATGAGGTTTAAGATGAAATCAAGTGGCAAACTTGAACAATTATTTAGTTTCAAATGTTATAATCAATATTTTAATTCATTTTAATTTGTCCAATGTTGGTAGTCCACAGTAGATAGTCCACAGTCAACAGTCCAATAATTCATATATAGTTTAATATATAATATAATATTCGAATTAATTATTACGTATTCGTGACCCGTATACGTCTCAGACTCGATCACAACTCAAACCATATATATATTTTAAAAACAACCTCAACCCTGTATAGCCAACTCCAACATTCACATATAGAGTGTCTATAGTTGTTCTGAAATATATATATAGATGGATCGATATGACATGTCAAAACATTGTATACGTGTCCCGGTATTTAAAGTGCATAAAATAAATAACAGAATGACGATAAATAAAGTGCGTAAAATAAATAACAGAAATTAAATGATGATAAATAAAATTGCGAGAATGTAAATTGCGATAATTAAATTGCAATAAATAAAATATAACCAGTTAGCTAGGAACTATTAGCTAGGAACAGTTAGCGTGGATTCTTAACAAAATTCTTCTCATAGTTAAATTGTTTGTTTCTAACAAGTTTTATTTTGTCCAATGTTTTCTTCATTATGCCACTTGTTGGGTTCTGATAGATCCAAATCCAAATATGAAGTTTGAATGGAAATGGTTATTCTGTGGTGAACGGATTCATATATCTGTGGATGTAAGTAGGATAGGAAATGACTGTTGAATCAGATTGAAAGAATGTACAGTGTAACTTATTAATGTGAAACTAAATATTCCTCGGGTATTACCTACCCGTTAAAATATTTTCACCATTAACAGTTTGCACGAAAGAATTTTTAATTACAATCTTTATGAAAATATACTTACATATATATTTTCTTCAGATGTAATCATGGATTTAATGAGTTAATATGATATTAATCTCTTTTGATTTACCGTTAGAAATAGAATACATAATATCTAAAACATTAGAGATTACTTGATCGCCATGAAGAACGAAGATAATTGATGTAGAACGATACGTAGAACGATGATTATACTTGAGGTACAGAGTGAGATGTTGAGGCATGGATTGTTGATGGTACTAGTCTTGTTATTGATGGTACTGTTGATGCCGGTGATGTTGCTGAACCTGGTAAATTTTGCACCATATTTTTCAAATTGATTACTCGAGCGCGAAGTTCGTTCACTTCTTATATTATTCCGGGGTGATTGTCGGTTGGAACGAGAGAATGAATAAGGTTTAGAATTTTAGATAGAATATAATCTTGGTGAGATATTCGAGAAATGAATGAGAAAATAGTATTACGAACAGGTTCGCCGGTAAGTGCTTCAGGTTCATCGCCAAGAGGTGAATTAGGTCGGTGGAAAGGATGTCTCCATTGATTAAGTAGACTACGAACTCATCGGATTAATTGGGGATGACTGATTGATTGATTCATTCTGGTGACGCTGATAGGTGAAACTCCATATCGGAATAGCTATCGGAATTCGAGGAATTCGAAGTGGTTGAGGGATTCATCTCGTACGATCAGATGAAGGATTTTCGATAAGAAATAGATTATAGGATGTAGATTAGTACCCTGCAATACATAATTTACATATGCATATATAATACTAAAATCCCATATGTTACGGAGGAATCTACGGAAGCTGTCAAGCAAAGTCTATAGTAACAGATACGCTAAGATATGAATTTTTGTCTATACACTATCTATGCAATGAATGCAGTAAGATGTGTCTAGACTAAGAATGATAAGCAGGTAATTTCCTAAGGATGATAAGCAGGTGATTTTTGACACAAATGATAAGCAAAATTTTTGACATGCAGACACGGTCGAAGTCCAGACTCACTAATGCATCCTAACGACTCATCAGTTAGACACACTAATGCAGACCTGGTTCGCTAAGACCACTGCTCTGATACCAACTTTAATGCCCCGTCCTAATCCATCCGGACGAAGTCCATTTCGATTATAAATGATTCACAATAGTTGGTTACATCGCGAGGTACTTGACCTCTATATGATACATTTTACAAATATTGCATTCCTTTTTTTAAAAGACAACTTTATTTACATCGAAACTTGATAAGCATGCATACCATTTCATAATATATCCAAACTATAAATGACTAATTAATAATCTTGTTGAACTCAACGACTCGAATGCAACGTCTTTTGAAATACGTCATGAATGACTGATGTGCAGCGGGGTAGTATATAAAATAGTTATTAATTTTAGCAGAAAACACTATTAAATACGATACAATTTTACACAAGATATTTATTTATTTATAGAATGGATATACTTAAACCTTGCTACAACACTTATAGGCAGTGTACCTAATCGTAAAGTAGTGTAGTTTTTAGTAAGTCCGGTTCGTTCCACAGGGAAATCTTTAAACAAAGCTCAACGCTATATTAGTTTACTTTTATAAAAATACAAATATATATATAAGTAATATTATTATTATAAAGGGGGGTTTTTACCGTTTAATGACCGGTTTGTCGATTTTAAGATTTTAGTCGCAGTTAAAACCTAATGTAAAATATAAAATAAATACAAGACTTAAATTAAAGCGTAAAGTAAATAACGATAATGAAATTGCGAATAATAAAAATGTGATAAAATAAAATTTGCGATAATTAAAAAGTACGATAATTAGAATTGCGATTAAATAACAATAAATAAAAGTGCGATAATTAGAAGTGCAATTAAATATAAAATAAAGGAAATTAAATATGAAATAAAAGAATTATGCTTATTTAAACTTCCGTAATCATGATGTTTGACGTGTTGATTTTAGTTTTATGCCCATGGGTTAATTGTCCTTTGTCCTGGATTATTTAATATGTCCGTCTGGTTTTTGTCCATAACAGTCCATCAGTCATAAATATAAATTGCAAGTGTCCTTGTCAAATTATTATTATACCCGAAGATAAATATTCCAACTAATTGGGGATTCGAATTGTAACAAGGTTTTAATACTTTGTTTAATGAATACACCAGGTTATCGACTGCGTGTAAACCAAGGTTTTACTACTTTGTTAACAATTACACCAATTACCCTTGAATGTAATTTCACCCCTGTTTTAATTATTCTAGTGGCTATTAATCCATTCCCGTTTCCGGTTAAATGAACGATTATTCGTACATATAAATACCCCGCCCATCGTGTCCGATCGAGTGTATATGGTAATTTATAGGGACGCCCAATTGTAAATCTTTATATTAACATTAACAAACTTTCATTTAGTTAAACAAATATAAAGCCCATTAATAGCCCATAGTCTAATTTCCACAAGTGTCGTTCTTTTGTCCAAACCCCAATTATGGTACAAAGCCCAATTACCCAATTTTAGTAATTAGCCCAACATCATGATTACTTCGTTTTAAATAAGCATAATAATAACTTAGCTACGAGACATTAATATAAAAAGGTTGAACATAACTTACAATGATTAAAAATAGCGTAGCGTTACACGGACAGAATTTCGACTTACACCCTTACAACATTCGCTAACATACCCTTATTATTAGAATTATAATTAAAATTAAAATTAAAATATAAATATATATATATATATATTACGTATATATTGAGAGAGAGATAGAAATAAGATATGAAATTTGATCAGAATTCGGTTTGCTTTATAGCCAGAGTAGAATTTTGGGGCTCCGCGACTCGCGGCAAAAACCCCTTTAAACTCCGCGAGTCGCGGAGATAGTATTTACAGCTCAGTCCTTGGAGTTTTCTCTGCCGACGGTTATATATATATAAATATAATATATATATAATTAATATAATTAATTTTATATTATATTATATTTATATACATAGTTAACTTGTAATTTTTAGTCCGTTGCGTCGAGCGTTAAGAGTTGACTCTGGTCCCGGTTCCGGATTTTCGAACGTCCTTGCGTACAATTTTATATTTTGTACTTTGCGTTTTGAATCTTGTACTCTTGTAATTTCGAGATGTTTCTTATCAATAATTGGAACCTTTTTGATTGTCTTTTGTACTTTTGAGCTTTTTGGTCGTTTGCGTCTTCAATTCGTCGAATCTGTCTTTTGTCTTCACCTTTTATTATTTAAACGAATATCACTTGTAAATAGAACAATTGCAACTAAAAGCTTGTCTTTCTTGAGGAATAATGCTATGAAATATATGTTCGTTTTTAGCATTATCAAATATTCCCACACTTGAGCGTTGCTTGTCCTCAAGCAATATTGTCTTGAAATACTAGAATCACTTCTTTATTCTTCACACTTTGTACATCAGTGATTTCTATACGGCGGTATAAACAATGGTAGTAACGATATGGTTTACAGTCCCACATGACTATAAAAATTTAGATCCATTAAGGAAATTGGATCTTTATGAAAACATTTGATCTTTTGAAATCTAGTTTTTACCCTAGATAAGTTTTCCGGAATACCCCTTTACCGGTGTTTGCAAAATATTTTTGTGGGTTTGGTGGGTTTTAGATTTGAAAATTTTAGCTCAAACTTGCGGGTTTGTGTCACCCACTTGCTAACCTTGTATTTGGAAAGCAACACGTCCAGTTTACTTGTCCCGTATATTACCTTTCGGTAAACTACCGTCCGGTTGTAAAGGAAAGCGTTGAACAAGCAACTGTTAAGGCAATGTCCCGTGACATGCTTTTGATTATGGTCTATAACGTGTCGGACGCAATTACTATCCTTGGTAGGAGCAATAGTAAAGCTCACCCTTATAATTTGTCGGTTTGGCACAAGGTCCTGTCTTTGACCACTATGCAACCACCGTTCTTACGGTTGACACCCGATTTAGTTCAAGTGACCTAATGAATTCCAGGTGAATTCCTAGGATTTTACGTTCAATGGTAATGAACGCATTGAAAATAGGGTTTTCAGAAAACAAATCGGTTTGTAATTTTGATCAAAATATTTTCTCGTTTAAGCTCGAGTTTAGATATCATCGAATTCCATGAGTTTGTAATTCTCAATCTTTAAGGTCAATCTCTAGGATTGAGTAATATCAGTCTTAAAAGCTGATTTTTAATCTTTAAGGAGATTATCCTTTCTGGGGATCTGATTCATTAGTCTTATCCAGCTAATTTGCATGGTGCCCCCCCATTGTACGAGATAAATCCTTCTCATGGTTAGGATAAATCTGACCACTTGGCGACCCTGTTTAATGCTGAGGTCCGTGGATTTCCTGCTGATTTTAGTGATGACTTTTCTAGATTTTTCGTCAACCTACAGCTGGTCTGGACGACAACTTCATGACCTAAATCAAGAAGCGCGTGTCTTTTTCGGAAGACTTTACTTCCTTTTAATGATGGAATTGATTCATCGTGTAGATCCATCTCTTCTTTTCTTTCATCGGGTAAAACAGTTTAGTTTAGTCCAAAGCAAAAGTATTTTCAGTTATTTGTTACAGATATATGTGACATATGTTTAAAATAACTTGGTAAATTTTCCCACACTTGGCTTTTGTTTTCCTTTTTATTGTCCTCTATTCCATTTTAAATGAATTTTAACATTTTAGTTTGTTTCTCAATTTATGTCCTTTCCGAGGTAACAATAATTTCGGTGTTAAAACCTAGTTTTATCGTTCATAAATATGTATAAACATGATTTTGAATTCATTTAATTGAAAATTTTGAAAATTTTTACTAGAATTGGGTAGTCAGTATATAAGACTAGGGCTGTTCTTTTTTATCAGAGAGCACTAGATTCTAATACAACTACTGCTTTACTAGTATTTTTAATGGTAACCAAGTGTTTAATATAAAAATTTTAAAATCCGAAAGAAAGAATTTAATCCCTTCCCACACTTAAGATCTTGCAATGCCCTCATTTGCAAGAAATCAGTAACAATTTAAATTATTGAGGGTGATTTGTGTGAAAATGATTAAATTTTTACCAAAGTTTCCAAATATATTGGCGTTTGTTTGCTGAATGATAAATGGTGCACATCATTTGTTCATTCCGTCTTGTTGTTATTTCACATATATTTTGCATCTTGTCGTCAAAATTAGTTGCTTTTGCTGAACTTAATGCCAGTCTTTGAAAATGCGTTGTTTTACCCTGTTGTGTACATAAGATAAACTGCAAACATATATACATATTTTTGAAGTTTGGTATATTACCCCACATTCAAAAATTATTAAAATCTAAGAATAAAAGTTAGATAATTATAAAAATGATTACAATATTAACTAAAATATTAAATGTATCAATAATTACAAATTACAAAATAAAAAAAAATAATAATAAGTAAACTAAGGATGATATTGGTACCAATAGGGGTTCCAGGCATAACCATAAGTGCTATAGAATGCTTCGGCAGGGTCATACGTAGGATATGGTGGATGCATCTCTATCGACCAAGGAGGGAAGACGGGTTTCGGTGTAGGAATATAGTTTCTACCTATGTGTTGGCAATGAGCTATGATCTGGTTCTGATGAACTTGCCAATCTTCAAATGCTCTCTGTCTAGCATTTTCGTATTCCTGAGAAGCTATAAACCTATGCATCTCTTGCATCTCATTCCCCCCTCCTACATTACCTTGTTGCTGGTTTCTCTCCACCTGTGGATGTCTACCATGGTATCGTACTGCGGCGTTATTTCGCCTCTTCAAAACTTTCGCACCATGGTATACATTTAAACCTATAGTATCGCGGGGTTCCGGCTCTTCTACTAATAATCCCCCCGACTTATATCCACACCGAGATATTCACCAATCAAAGTAATAAAAATACCACCTCCTATTATGCTATGTGGTCGCATCCCCCGAACCATAGCTGATAAATAATAACCCACACAATATGGTATACTTACAGCGCTTTGTGGGTCTCGAATACACATATGGTAAAACAAATCTTGTTCATTTACTTTTTCTTTGTTCTTACCCCTTTGTGTAATCGAATTAGCTAAAAACCTATGTATCACTCTTAATTCGGCTCTATCTATATCCAAATAAGAGTAGTTTCCCCCTTTGAAACGGTGATGGCTTGTCATTTGACTCCACACACCGTGTGTATCAAAATTCTCATCTATCTTTCTACAGTTTAGTATCAATCCTCTACAATCGGCAGACGCTAACTCCTCAGGCGTATATATACGTAAAGCCTGAGCCATGTCCAGTAAAGACATGTGGCGCATCGAACCGCCTAACAAAAATCTAATAAAAGAACGATCGGTTAAACTAGCTACCCGATCATTCAACTCTATACTACATAACAACTCTTCACACCATACTTTATATACAGGTCTACGTATGGTGAATAAACATATCCAGTCATTAAAAGAAGAACTACCATACCTCTGTACAAGTAATTCCCTAATTGGCCCGGCCAATTCTACAGCTTCTAAGGGTCCCCATTCTATGACCCTCGGTACCTCAACAACCTTAGAGTGAAGAGTATGCAAACCCCGTTGATATTTTGGATAATCTATCCAAAGTCTGTCAAATCTCAGGTTCGGGTGCAACTCTTCCAAATGCATATCGGAAAAGGTCATGACTGGATGAGGTACATCCTGCTTGTAGTAGTTATCCACCTCCTGTTGTTCCAAATTCTCAGCAGGAGCATTGCGGGCTTGGGATGAAGATTCACCCCTTTCATTCTGCAAAACACATCAAACACAAATTTTGTGCATCCAAATATGCATTAGTGTCAGCAAAATCATCAATCAAAATAATTACAATGACATTATCAATTTATATCAAACTTAAGCTTATTTTCACATTTTTATCAAATCTACACTTTTTCAAATAAGCATATACGAAAATTTTCGCCAAGTTCATAAGCATTCAACTCAAATAACATGTCAAAATAATCATTACTAGCAATCAAACAAGTCTCAAATGGCATTATCTTTCAAAAATCAAGTTCATGAATTTTAGACTTGAAAAAGTCCACTTTAATTCTCAAAACCATGTTTAGGCTCAAAGTTTGGATCATTTAACTACCTAGACATGTTACACTACTCAATTTAGCAACAATTCATGACAAAAATCGGCCATAACCTGTTTATATCAAAAAGCCCCAAATTTGCTCAAGAACACAAACCCTAGATTACTCAAAATTTGAAGTTTAAGGCTTCTAATTATGTTAAACAGCATCAATCTAGGTTATACAAGCATAATACATAAACAATTTAAGCTTAATTACACTAAAAAGCATCAAAATCAAATTGGGGAAAAAATAGCTCAAGAACACCAAAATTCGGATTAAATGGTGTTTAGGTGTAGAAATTTACCGTTTTTCTTGAGTAATTCTTAGATAGCATCCTTCTCAACATGATTTTAGCAAAAAAATTTGGTGATTAACGGTTAAAAATTGGGATTTTTGGGGTTTTTTCTCGGGTTTTTCGGGGTGTTTTTCGCAGTATTTTTTCTGTGTTTTGGGTTTTGGAGTGCACTGATCGTTCAGCTCTTTATATTTTTTTTTCTGATTTTCGGTCCCTCCGCGAGTCGCGGAGGTTTTGCACTTCAAACTCCGCGAGTCGCGGAGTTTGCTCTCTTTTTTTTTTTTTTTTTTTTTTTTATAATCATTAACTTATTAAAACAATTAAGTAATTAATTTTAAAATTTTGTTTCCCTTGTTATTTAGGACGAGGTCGTTTCGGATCGATGTCCTAGTCCGTCCTTCGACAAAATTTTAAAATTTGTCTTTTTGTAGCGATTGTTTTAAAAGCTAAGATTTTTGGGTTTTTTTTTTTAATGTTTTTGGCATACTTTAAATTAATAAGATTAAAAATAATGATAATAAAAGTTCTCGTCCCTCCCTCGGGTAAAGCAATTTCGGTTCAAAGACCTAGTCTTCAACTTACGACGAATTTTAAAAATCATATTCTTAACTTAATGAGATAAAGTAAATTTTTGTTTTTAAATTCACACAACTTAAATATAAAATTCAAAATTAATATTAAAAATTCACACCAAACTTAAAATTTGAAATGCATAAAATTAAAAATTAATATTTTAAAAATTAAAAATTCATACCAAACTTAATTTAAAAATTTATAAATTCATATCAAACTTATATTATTTTTTTTTTCAAATATTTACAATTTTAAATATATTGTTTTTATAAAGTTTACAATATTAATTTAAGATTTAAATATTAAGATTAAAAACATGGTAAAAATAAAATTAAAAATCTTTTTGTCTTTTTATCCCACTTTAATCAATCAAATATTATCAAAAATATGCGCCCCTCTTTTCGGTAAAGTAGTTTCGGTTCCAAGACCTAATTTAACTCATGACGAATTTTTGAAATATTTTGGGTTGATTGATTAAAGATATTTATACCTTAAGAATAAACGTTAAATTTCGCAGTGATGTAATAAATTTTTGAATGATATCAATAATTTCGGTCGCCAAACCTAATTTTATTCAATACCAATTTAATACTTTTTAGCGAACAAATTAGCGTTTATTATCAAAAGGTTAAAAATAAAAATAAAAATAAAAACTGTACAGACATACCTGTGAAATAGATTTCTTAGTTATATGATCTATTCCATTCATAAGATAGTCGGTTTAATTGGTTTTCCATGGCTGCATAGGCGTAACCCCGAGCATTCAGTGTCTTTTCTTCTAAACATATGAACGGTCCGTCTCTGCATAAAGTAACAAATTCGGTATTTGAATAGGTTTGATTATTTGAACATTTACCTCCATGTGACCATTTTCCGCATTTGTGACATCGTTCTAGGTGTCGTGCTCTTCTTTTCGCTGCGGATTTTGATTTTCCTTTACCAAATTGTAACTTATTATCTTCGCATCTGGATCCTTTTCTAACTCCGTCCATTCTTTCTCTGATTACTGATACTAATTCGCTCGGTAGTATGTCATTATTACGTTTAGTGATCAAAGCTTGTAGCATTAGACCATGGTTTAGTTCACAGGCAGTCTTCATTTTGTAAAAACCTAAAAAAATAAAAATTCAGAATGGGGGGAGAAGACTAGTTCTTTAGGGTCTGCTAGGGAAAGACCATACGTGTTCCATTTTCGAGAACTACACGAAAACAGACAATCTAACTCTAACAGAAATACATATTATCTTTTAAAGACTTGATTCTCCCCACACTTAGTTAGCTGTGGTATCGAAATTGTGATTAACTTCGTTGTCGACTTCCATCGGACCATGTATGTAATGTTTAACTCTGTGACCATTAACTTTAAATTCAATCCCATTTGAATTTATTAATTCTATCGTTCCGTATGGGAAAACTCTTTTGACTATGAATGGTCCAGACCATCTTGATTTCAATTTTCCAGGAAATAGCTTGAATCGTGAATTGAAAAGAAGAACTCTGTCTCCTTCTTTAAATTCTTTTGAACTTCTGATTCTTTTATCATGCCATTTCTTCGTTCTTTCTTTATAGATTAACGAATTTTCGTATGCTTCATGTCTTAATTCTTCTAATTCGTTTAGTTGACTTAATCGTAGACGTCCGGCTTCATGTAAATCAAGATTACATGTCTTCAAAGCCCAAAATGCTTTGTGTTCAATTTCTACTGGAAGATGACATGCTTTTCCATAAACAAGTCTAAAAGGTGTGGTTCCAATTGGAGTTTTGTAGGCTGTTCTAAAAGCCCAGAGTGCATCCTCCAATTTAATGGACCATTCCTTCGAATTTGATCCTACGGTTTTCTCTAGAATACGTTTTAAAGCTCGGTTGGTATTTTCAACTTGTCCACTTGTTTGTGGATGATATGCGGTGGAGATTTTATGAGTTACTCCATATCTTTTAAGAACTTTCTCAAGTTGATTATTACAAAAATGAGTTCCCCGATCACTTATTAAAGCTTTCGGTGTTCCAAACCTTGCAAAAAGACGTTTTAAAAAGTTGACTACAACTCGTGCATCGTTAGTTGGGAGAGCTTGTACTTCCGCCCATTTAGATACATAATCAATGGCTACGAGTATATATAGATTATTATGAGATTTTGGAAATGGACCCATAAAGTCAATACCCCAAATGTCAAATACTTCACATACTTGGATGACATTTTGTGGCATTTCATCACGTTGACTTATTTTTCCGGCCCTTTGACATGCATCACAGGATTTGCAAAGAAGGTGTGCGTCTTTGTAAATTGTAGGCCAATAGAATCCAGCTTCATAAACTTTTCTTGCTGTTAGTTGAGGCCCATAATGCCCTCCTGTTGGTCCTGTGTGACAATGGTTTAAAATTTTACTAGCTTCATCTCCAAATACACATCGGCGTATTATTCCATCGGGACAACTTTTAAACAGATGTGGATCTTCCCAGAAATAGTGTTTTATATCACTGAAGAATTTCTTTCGTCTTTGGTACGATAATCCTTTTTCAAGGAATCCACAAACTAAGTAGTTTGCATAGTCTGCAAACCATGGGATTTCTTTATAATCTATCTTCAATAGATATTCATCAGGAAAGTTGTCTTGTATGGCCGATTCATTTAGAACTTCTAATTCGGGATTTTCAAGACGAGAAAGATGATCAGCGGCGAGATTTTCTGCTCCTCTTTTATCTCGGATTTCAATATCAAACTCTTGTAAGAGTAAGATCCAACGGATTAATCTTGGTTTAGCATATTGTTTTGAAAATAGGTATCTAAGAGCAGAATGGTCGGTATAGACCACCGTTTTTGCTAGAACGAGATATGATCGAAATTTGTCAAAAGCAAAGACAATAGCAAGGAGTTCTTTTTCAGTAGTTGTATAGTTCGTTTGTGCTCCTTGTAACGTCTTACTAGCATAATATATAGGTTGAAATCGTTTTTCAATCCTTTGTCCTAAAACGGCTCCCATTGCAAAATCACTTGCATCGCACATTAGTTCAAATGGTAGATTCCAATTTGGTGTTATCATGATCGGCGCATTAGTGAGTTTTTCTTTAAGAATATTAAAAGATTTGATACACTCATCTGAAAAGATGAATGGCGCATCCTTTTCTAGGAGTTTATTCATAGGAGTGGCAATTTTAGAAAAATCTTTTATGAAACGTCGGTAAAAACCGGCATGCCCTAAAAAACTCCTAACTCCTCTAACATTGGTGGGATGTGGAAGTTTAGCAATTACATCTACTTTAGCTCTATCCACTTCAATTCCTTCTTTTGAAATTTTATGTCCAAGAACGATGCCTTCTTTAACCATGAAATGGCATTTCTCCCAATTAAGTACTAGATTTGATTTTTCGCATCTAATTAGCATTCGTTCCAGATTAACTAGACATGATTCAAATGTATCACCGAAGACTGAAAAGTCATCCATGAAAACTTCCATGCATTCTTCTATCATGTCGTGAAAAATCGCCATCATACACCTTTGAAAGGTTGCAGGGGCGTTGCAAAGTCCAAATGGCATGCGTTTGTAAGCAAAAGTACCATAAGGGCACGTGAATGTGGTTTTCTCTTGATCTTCGGGTGCTATTGGAATTTGAAAATATCCGGAAAATCCATCTAGAAAACAATAGTAACTATTTCCGGCTAATCTTTCCAACATTTGATCTATGAAAGGTAAGGGAAAGTGATCTTTTTTGGTGGCGTCATTTAATTTTCTATAATCAATACATACACGCCATCCTGTTACAGTCCTAGTAGGAATAAGCTCATTTTTCTCATTTGTAATGACAGTCATGCCACCCTTCTTAGGTACGCATTGAACTGGGCTTACCCATGGACTATCGGAGATTGGATAAATTAAACCTGCATCTAGCAGTTTAATAATCTCTTTCTTAACTACATCTTGCATATTAGGATTTAGTCTTCGTTGGCGTTGCACATACGTTTTATGACCTTCTTCCATAAGGATTTTATGTGTGCAATACGAAGGACTTATTCCTTTAATATCATGAATCTTCCATGCAATGGCTGGTTTATGAGCTTTCAACACAGAAATGAGTTGTGATTTCTCATTTTCAGTAAGAGAAGACGATATTATTACAGGTAATTCAGATTCACCATGTAAATAAGCGTATTCCAAATGGTTTGGAAGTGGCTTTAACTCTAATTTCGGAGGTTCTTCTATCGATGATTTATATCGATATCTGTCTTCTTCTTTTAGCATTTGAATTTCTTCTGTTGTTGGTTCATATCCATTAGCTATAAGTGTAGCTAACATTTCAGCTTCATCAATTGGTTCATTACCTTCTCCTAAAGAACATTCTCCTGTTCCTTGTAATTCTGGAAATTCTTCTAATAATTCTGCATGTGCATCTATAGTTTGAATATAATAACATGTATCATCTGCAGATTGTGGTTGTTGCATTGCTCTATCAACTGAAAAGGTAACACTCTCATCCTCTATACTTAGGGTCAGTTTCTTACCGAACACGTCTATCATTGCTTTAGCCGTGTTTAAGAATGGTCTTCCTAATATGAGAGGAACTTGAGAATCTTCTTCCATGTCCAAAACAACAAAATCTACTGGAAATACTAAAGTACCAACTTTAACTAGCATGTTCTCCATTATCCCTCTAGGATATTTTACTGATCGGTCGGCTAGTTGTATGCTTATTCTTGTTGGTTTCAATTCTCCAAGGTCTAGTTTAGCGTATAGTGAATACGGCATTAGATTTATACTAGCACCTAAGTCTGCCAATGCTTCTATTGAACTAAGACTACCCAGAAAACATGGAATTGTGAAACTTCCTGGATCAGATAGTTTTTCTGGTATCTTATTCAACAGCACTGCTGAACAATTAGCATTCATAGTAACAGCCGAGAGTTCTTCCATTTTCTTTCTATTTGAGATTAGATCTTTCAAGAATTTAGCATATCTTGACATTCCTGAAATCACATCAATGAAAGGAAGATTTACATTTATCTGTTTAAACATATCCAAGAATTTGGATTGCTCGGCTTCAAGTTTTTCTTTTTTCATTTTACTTGGGTAAGGAAGTGGTGGTTGGTATGGTTTAACATAAGGTTTATCCTTAACTGTGTTATTTTCATTAATCTTTTCAACTACCGGTTCTTTTTCCTTATCTTGATCAGGTTGTGGTTCTTGTGGAGTAGGAATAGTTTCATCAGAAGTTACAGGTATTTCAGGTGGTTTAAGTGTTGTACCACTTCTTGTGGTAATAGCTTTAGCTGTTTCATTCCGGGGGTTAGCATTTGTATTGCTAGGTAGACTTCCCGGTTTTCTTTCACCTATTAACCTTGCTAGGTTACTTACTTCTTGTTCCAGATTTTGAATAGAAGCTTGTTGATTTCTAAATGCTTGAGCATTTTGTTCATTGGTTTGTTTCTGAGATGTGAAAAACTGCGTTTGAGTTTCAACTAGCTTCGTCATCATATCTTCTAAATTCGGCTTTTTATCATCGGTTTGTTGTGGTGGTTTGTTTTGAAAATTAGGTCTTTGCTGATTGTAAGTATTATTGGATACTTGTTGATTGCTAGGACCTTGTTGGTTGTTGTATGGAATATTTCGGTTATAATTCTGGTTTTGATTGTAAATCGGTCTTGGCGGTTGATAATTATTCTGATAATTATTTCCAGGCCTTTGGTTTATGTATGAAATATTCTCTCTTTGTTCCATTGTTAATTCAATACTGAGACAATCTTTTGTCAAATGTGGTCCTCCACACTGCTCACAACTAATTCGTATTGAGTGAATATCCTTAGTCATCTTTTCCATTCGTCTCTCCACAGCATTTATCTTTGCGGAAATGGAATCTAAGTCATGGCTAGAATCGGCTCTAGCTGCTTTAGATGATCTAATGATATCTTTTTCTTGGTGCCACTCATGTGAGTGGGAAGCAGTGTTATCAATAATTTTGTAAGCATCAGTTTCGGTTTTCTTCATAATAGAACCACCAGCTGCTATATCTATGTCTTTTCTTGTAGTGATGTCGCATCCTCGGTAGAATATTTGTACTATTTGACAGGTGTCTAAACCATGTTGCGGACATCCTCTTAACAACTTTCCATATCTTGTCCACGCCTCATATAGAGTTTCATTTGGTTTTTGTGTGAACGTAACAATTTTTGCTTGAAGTCTTACGGCTTTAGATGCAGGAAAGAATTGTTTAAGAAATTTGTCAATTAAAACATCCCATGTATCAATCGCCCCTTCAGGTAACGATTCCAACCAATCTTTGGCTTCTCCCTTTAAAGTCCAGGGAAATAACATGAGATATATCTGTTCATCCTCCACTTCTCGGATTTTAAATAGTGTGCTGATCCTATTAAAGGTACGTAGATGTTCATTTGGATCTTCCTTCGGCGCACCACTAAATTGACATTGATTAGTCACCATGTGTAGAATTTGTCCTTTGATTTCATAATCTGGCGCATTAATGTCTGGATGAGTAATTGCGTGACCTTGGCCAGTGCGTTTAGCTCTCATTCGGTCTTCCATACTTAAAGGTTCCAGATTCTCCATAATTGAATTTGTTGAATCGGTATCACTAGATGATTCTGATTTAATGGTTCGTTCCTCAACAATCTCTGTTTGAATGATTGGTGGCTCCGGAGGAAAGTTTAATGGTTCAGGATCTATGAACCGTTCCTGAATATTCTCTGGATTCTCAATTGTGAGGTTGGGTTCAAAAAATGGATTATCGGAAATTTGAACTGAAGTACTTGGTTGACTGGATGACGATTCTAAAGAAAAATCAACGGCGGTTATATTTGTTAAACGATGTCTTGATCGAGTTACAGGTGGTGAACGTACTAAAGGTGATGAACGTCTTGCTCGGTGCATTCACTGAATATCTTATTAGTTTTAAAAAGGAAAGAAAAATTATAATAAGTTATCCAATCAATAGACTTTTCTGATTTTGCCCACGTTTCGAATAGCCAAAAGATGCAGCAGAGGGGCAGGATTCGTTTGGTCTCAATATAATTGAGGACTGTTTGGCTCCAATAACCCGGTCCACGTACAAATCCAACTATTACTACGAACCAGAAAATTTTGATGTCTATTAATTTAACCACTTAAAATAAATTTTCGTAATTTTAAGAAATTTAGATAAGAAGTAGAAAAAAAATTCTAAGTCCTAAAACTAGAATAGCGAGAAATAAGAAAGAAAAAGAGTTCGTCGCAAAAGGTCGAAAAAGAAAAAAAATGGTTGAAAAATAAAAGGTGACGGAAAAAAAATAAAAGAAACTTATCAAAACTTAAAAATACTTTACTAACCTAACCTTATTACTACAACTAACTTAAAATTATAATCGCAAATTGAAATTACTAATTGGAATGATAATTGGTACATAGTAAAAGGTGTCTAAAAATATTAAAGCTTACAGGAAAAACTAAATCCCAAATGGAAATAACTTAAAAAGAAACTAAAACTTAAAAAGGCGTCGCAAAATTCTAAAGCACCTAAATCTTAGTCTAAAGAAAAAGTACTTAAGGAATTCTACGGCAAAGCCTAAAAATCTAGGAGTAAAAATAACTATGGCAAAAACTAAGTTTAAAATTAAATATGAGCTAAAAAAATACAAATATTACGCTACAACGATTAAAAAGGGACAAAATATAAAAATATACAAAAAGTTGTAAAAATTACAATTTTTATAAAAATATTATTTTTATATTATTTATTTTATTAAACTATTAATTTTACAATTTTAATTAAACTAATTTAACTAAAATATATAAATAAAAAGTAAAAGTAAAATTAAAACTAATAATAATAATAATAATAATAATTAGGTTTAAATATTAATAATAATTAATTAAAAACCGTAATTAATGCTGAATTAGGGCTTCCTGTGCGCGTGTCAGAAAGGCTCCGCGTGTCATAACCCGTCCTTAACCATAAGAACGCGTTAGATAACGTATGATTTCATTGCGAGGTATTGACCTCTATATGAGACATTTTTAAAAGAAAAACTGCATATATTATACATAACAAACCACGACCATTATTTTTGTTACAAGCTTAAGACAATAAAAAGAAGATTAACGTTTAGCGATAATCTTCGACTTACAAACTTTACAAATGATGACAACAACACGGTTTCTAGCATATTTTACAATACAACATCTCGGATATGCAGTTTTATTTTTGACACAAACATGCGTACGCAAGATCCTGGTTAGATCCAACATGATGCAGCGGAAGCTTTAGAAATCACCTGAGAATAGACATGTTTTAAAAGGTCAACATAAAGTTGGTGAGATATAGGTTTAATACCGGCAGCAATATATATATAGACCACAAGATTTCGTATATAAACAGTTTAATAAAAGTATTCTAAGTGGTTGAGCACTTGGTAACCATACTTAACATTTTCACGTCGCATATTCCCTTTAATATGAAATCTTACTACACCGTACCAAGTGTAGTCACAAAACGAAGTACTGTGCAACCGTTGAATACTGGTCGTCCAGTCCGGTTGGGGTTGTCAGGCCCGATAGATCTATCAACAGGATTCGCGTTTACAATACTGCTGTAAATATTAGTTACCAAGCTACAGGGAAGTATGCCAGTGGTACAACTCAACGTAGAATATATTTTTCAGTTACTTGTGTCCATAATGTAAAACATAAAATACATGTATTCTCATCCCGAAATATTTAGAGTTTAAAAGTGGGACTATATACTCACTCTTGTCTTGATGATATAAATAATTTGACTCGGTCTTCCGGTTGATATCACGAACCTATCCATATATAATATATCAATATGTTTTCATTTTTAAACAAACGTTATAAATATATACTTGTTATACTTTTAATACTTTGAATAATTCCTTAGTCCGTAGTTAGCAGTCCGATGTTAGTAATTCAATTTTAATGGTTCATTTTTAGATGTTTAATATACCCGCAATGAAATAAATAAAACCCCCAACGAAATCAATAAAACCCCATCGTATATGTGTTGGTCGAGATTAATCTTGACCCATGGTACCGGTGTTGTCAAATGACGTGTTGCGTACATAAAGTACCGGTGTTGTCAAATGACGTGTTGCGTACAATCATGGGATCTTATGATTAATCTTCTCGTGTTGTTTACGGGTGATCCTGAACCATATAAAATTGAATTATAAGTACATATATATATAAAATATCATGTTATTTTAGAAATATGTGATTTATATCATTTTTTTCCAATTGATCCCGTAGTTGAAATGATCTAGGATAACCAATTTTGTTTCGGTCATAGTTTCTTCGTTACAAATCCGTTTTCGTTGATTCAAATTGCCATCTTCTTGGATCGAGTTCTTCTTTAAGACTATGAACTGTAAATACCTTGGTTTGTATTCAAAATCATACGGCATAAGTGAAACATTAGTGAAACATATGAAGTTTAACATTTTTGTTACAACAAAATCATTTAATGACCATTTTTCTAAAAATACTTATACTTTGAAAAACCAAGTTTTACCTTGTTAAATTAGCATATACATAAGTTATATTACAGGTCTTGAAGTATTTTAAAAGTTAAGTTAGAAGGATCTATTTAGTTTGCAAACAAGTTTGAAAACATTCAAACTATGTTCTTGTTGTTAAACTTTTGTACCACAAAATAAGATAGCTATATATATATGAATCGAATAAGGTTATGAACATAGATTCTACCTCAAGTTCCTTGGATAAAGTTGCTGTAAGAGAGAAGTAAGAAGCTAGAATCACAAGGGTGATAGAAGTGGATGAAAGATTGGAAGTAAGTTGGTGTTCTTGGAAGGTTTTCTTGAAGTGTTTTTGTATGGTTTTCTTATGGTGTTTTAGTATGGTTTTTGAAGCTAGATCTTTATGGAACTTTGCTGGATTGTTATGGAGTTTAGAGAGTAAGAAAGAGTGTGTGTTTTTAGTTAAGAGATTGAAGTAAAAATGAATCAAAAATGATGATACATATATACTCCTAAAAATGTGATCTTTAAGGATAACATGACAAAATTTTAGTTTGTATTTTTGTAATTAGTCTTGCAATGATTCAAAAGTAATTACCTTATACATAAGGCATGAATAAGGGCTGGTTAGGTGGTGATTTGATGTGTATATACCAATAGTAAATACGTATAGAAGCTTGGTATGATACGAGTACAAATACTCTAGGTATACGTATAGAAATTTTGTGAAAAATGGAA
The DNA here is from genome assembly GCF_046630445.1 of Rutidosis leptorrhynchoides. NCBI lineage: Eukaryota > Viridiplantae > Streptophyta > Magnoliopsida > Asterales > Asteraceae > Rutidosis > Rutidosis leptorrhynchoides. The sequence continues at coordinate 148,004,882 of NC_092343.1, forward strand.
TGAGGATTCAAATATAGCTATCTTTTGTGAATACACTTATATGATTTTATGTATTTAAGTTCTTAAAAGTGATTAAATACATTACTTATACAATATATGTATAAACATTATATATCTTAAGTATTTATGTCAAATAACGTTACGTATAGTTATCGTTTTGAAAACTTAAGTTAGTAGTTTCAAAATACACATATAACTTGTTGTTATTAATATAAAATGAGGTATTAAAACATTCCTTAATCATGTTAAATATGTATATATACATATATATACACAAACGTATAATTATCATATATTGTATGGTTCGTGATATCATCGGTCAAACTAGACGGTCAAACGTTGTGTAAAACTCTTTTCGGAAATATCAGTCTCGACAATTTGGATTGCTTATCATGTTGGCAAGGTTTAATTTATGTAAATATTAATCTTATAAGTATAGAATGATCGAAAAAGTGCGGGTCGTTACATTACCTCCCCGTTAAATAAATTTCGTCCCGAAATTTTAAAATTGTACCTATTTTGCGTCATCGAGAAACAAGTGCGGATACTTTCGTTTCATCTGATCCTCGCGTTCCCAAGTAAACTCGGGACCTCTTCTAGCATTCCAACGAACCTTAACAATCGGTATATTACTCTGTTTGAGCTGTTTAACTTCACGGTCCATGATTTCGATTGGTTCTTCGACGAATTGTAGTTTCTCGTCGACATGGATTTCTTCAAGAGGAATGGTGAGGTTTTCCTTTGCAAGACACTTCTTCAGGTTTGAGACGTGAAAGGTATTATGTACTCCAGCGAGTTGTTGCGGTAACTCGAGCCGATAAGCTACCGGTCCAATGCGTTCGATGATCTTAAACGGGCCTACGTACCTTGGGTTCAGTTTACCCCTTTTTCCAAAACGTATCACACCTTTCCAAGGTGACACCTTTAGCATAACCATGTCCCCGACCTGAAACTCTAATGGTTTCCTTCGGACATCGGCGTAGCTCTTTTGGCGACTGCGGGCTGTTTTTAATCTCTCCTTGATTTGCACTATCTTCTCAGTCGTTTCATGTATGATCTCGGGACCAGTTAATTGTCGATCTCCTACTTCATTCCAACAGATAGGAGATCTACACTTCCTTCCATACAATGCTTCGAATGGCGCAGCTCCAATGCTCGCATGATAACTATTATTATACGAGAATTCTGCTAATGGTAGATATTTATCCCATCCGTTTCCAAAATCGATCACACATGCCCTGAGCATGTCTTCAAGAGTCTGAATTGTTCTTTCACTCTGCCCGTCGGTCTGCGGATGATATGCGGTACTCATATCCAAACGAGTTCCTAGTGCCTCCTGTAGTGATTGCCAAAACTTTGAGGTAAATCTACTATCACGATCGGATATAATGGAAACAGGTATTCCATGCCTTGAAACAACTTCCTTTATATACAATCGTAATAGTTTCTCCATTCTATCTGTTTCCTTTATAGGCAAGAAATGTGCAGACTTGGTGAGACGATCAACAATCACCCAAATGGTGTCGTATCCCCAGGCAGTCTTTGGTAACTTCGTGATGAAATCCATGGTAATACCATCCCATTTCCATTCTGGGATTTCTGGTTGTTGAAGTAACCCTGACGGCTTTTGGTGTTCTGCTTTAACCTTGGAACAAGTTAAACATTCCCCAACATATGTTGCAACGTCTGTCTTCAAATTAGGCCACCAATAATGCGTCTTAAGATCTTGGTACATCTTTCCAACTCCAGGATGTATCGAATATCTTGTCTTATGTGCCTCGTTCAATATCAACTTCCTTAATCCACCCAACTTCGGTACCCAAATACGATTTGCAAAATATCGAATTCCATCTTCCCGCATAACGAGTTGCTTCGCATACTTCTTCATTATTTCATTTCCTATATTTTCTTTAGTAAGTGCTTCTCGTTGAACTTCTTTGATTTGTGAGTTGAGATTCATGCGAATTTTTATGTTCATCGCTCGTACTCGAATTGGTTCTCGTTCCTTTCTGCTTAGTGCGTCAGCCACCACATTCGCTTTCCCGGGATGATAACGAATTTCACAATCATAGTCGTTTATTAACTCGACCCACCTACGTTGCCTCATGTTCAATTGTTTCTGATCAAAAATATGTTGAAGGCTTTTATGATCAGTAAACACAGTGAATTTAACCCCATACAAGTAGTGTCTCCACATCTTCAATGCAAACACGACTGCTCCCAATTCTAGATCATGCGTCGTATAATTCCGCTCGTGAATCTTCAATTGTCGGGATGCAAATGCAATTACTTTCTTTCGTTGCATAAGAACACAACCAAAACCTTGTCGCGAAGCGTCACAATATATTTCAAAATCATCGTTCCCTTCTGGTAACGATAAAATAGGCGCCGTAGTTAACTTCTTCTTCAGTATTTGAAATGCGTTCTCCTGCTCCGAGGTCCATTCGTATTTCTTCCCTTTTTGCGTTAACGCTGTCAACGGCTTAGCTATTCGGGAAAAATCTTGAATAAACCTTCTATAATAACCGGCTAAACCCAAAAATTGGCGTATCTGTGTTGGTGTCTTAGGAGTCTCCCATTTTTCAATAGCTTCAGTTTTTGCTGGATCAACCTGAATTCCTTCGCTATTAACAACATGGCCAAGAAATTGCACTTCTTTCAACCAAAAAGCACACTTAGAAAATTTAGCATTTAGCTGTTCTTTTCTTAACAACTCCAATATCAATCTTAAATGCTCTTCATGCTCTTGCTCACTCTTGGAATAGATAAGAATATCATCAATGAAAACGATAACAAACTTATCTAAATACGGACTACAAACTCGATTCATGAGGTCCATGAATACAGCTGGCGCATTTGTCAATCCAAACGGCATAACCAAAAATTCGTAATGACCATAACGTGTCCGAAAAGCAGTTTTCGGAATATCCTCTTCTTTGACGCGTAGTTGATGATAGCCCGATCTTAAGTCGATTTTTGAATAAACACATGATCCTTGCAATTGATCAAATAAGTCATCAATTCTCGGTAGTGGATACCGATTCTTGATAGTTAACTTATTTAATTCACGATAATCTATACACATCCTGAAAGATCCATCTTTCTTCTTAACAAACAAAATTGGAGCTCCCCACGGTGAAGTACTCGGTCGTATGAATCCACGGTCCAGTAATTCTTTTAACTGACTTTGAAGTTCTTTTAACTCGGACGGTGCAAGTCTATATGGAGCACGAGCCACTGGTGCAGCTCCTGGTACTAAATCTATTTGAAATTCTACCGATCTAAATGGAGGTAATCCCGGCAATTCTTCCGGAAAAACTTCAGGAAAATCTCTTGCCACAGGCACGTCGTTGATGCACTTTTCTTTCTTTTCGACTTTATTAACATGTGCTAAAATAGCGTAACATCCCTTTTCTAAACACTTCTTGGCTTTCAAACAGCTAATGAGTTTTAGCTTTGAATTACCCTTCTCTCCATAAATCATCACCGGTATTTTATCCTTACCAGGAATACGAATTGCCTTCTTAGCACAAACAACTTCCGCTCCTATTTTGGACATCCAGTCCATGCCGACTATTACATCAAAACCTCCTAATTCTACGGGTATTAAGTCGATTTTAAACGTTTCTCCAGCTAGATTTATTTCACAACCACGACAAATTTTATCGGCTTTAATTAGTTTACCATTAGCTAACTCAATCAAGTACTTAGCATCTAGAGGTAATGATGAACAATTCAATTTAGTGTAAAAATTTTTACACACATAACTTCTATCGGCGCCAGTATCAAATAAAATGGATGCTGATAAGTTATTAATGGTAAACGTACCCGTAACAAGCTCCGGGTCTTCTCGTGCCTCTCTAGCATTAATAACAAACGCTCTTCCACGTGCAGGTCCGCCATTCTGATTCGGACACTGGCTCTTATAGTGACCTTGTTTTCCACACCCAAAACAAGTAATGTTAGCCAAAGCAGTTCTATTTGCGTTGGTGGCAGGAGTCTTGTTACCGTTTGCATTTGTAACGAGAGCCTTACAATCTTCAGCAAGATGTCCTTGTCGGTTGCATTTGGTGCACAACACACTACAGTAACCAAAGTGATGTTTGTGACAACGGTTGCATAAAGGACTTTGTCCTTTGTAACCAAAGCCTGAACCGCTACCCGCACCTTTCGTGGTTTCTTGTTTCTTATAAGGTTGTTGTTGGTTACCTCGATCATAACCTCCATTCCACTTTTTCTTGTTCCCCAATACCTTCACCTCAGTATTGAATGCTTTCTTGTCCAAAATGACCTGATCCATTAGCTCGTTTGCCATGGTTATAGCTTCATGAATTGTCTTAGGTTTCGATGCTGTAACGTTTGCCTTGACCTTTTTGGGCAAACCACCTTTGTACATTTCAATCTTCCGTGCTTCGGTTGGAACCAATTCAGGACATAGTAAAACCAATTCCATGAATCGCTGATTGTAGTTGGTGATTTCAGTACCAACCACCTTCAAACTTCGTAACTCATCTTCTAACTTAATAACCTCATTCCTTGGACAATACTCGGTGATTATCATTGCTTTGAATTCTTCCCATGGAGTATCATAAGCTACATCTCCTCCTACCGCCTTCACATAATTCTTCCACCATGTGAGTGCACTATCTTGTAAAGTGCACGATGCAAACTTGGTCATGTCTTTTTCATCACAACCACTGATTTTAAACACCGTCTCCATCTTTTCTATCCATCGGGTTAAACCGATCGGTCCTTCCGTTCCACTGAATGATGATGGCTTGCAAGCTTGAAACGTCTTGTAGGAGCATCCTACACGAGGATTTGGATTAACTGCAGCAGCTCTTGCAGCTTCGACCCATAACATTCTATCGTTCACTCGTTGATTGATGAGTTCCTCGAGTTCTTGTTCCGTCATTCGATTCAATCGCGCCATTTCCTAATGAAAAAAATAATTATTCACATGGATTATTATAGATGTAGTGTGTATTTATAGTACATTATAGCTTGTTAATAATATGAACCAGGTATTATTATAAAAGCCTTTTCTTCTTATTAGCGTTTTATAATTATATCTTGGGTAGTACCTACCCGTTAATGTTCATACTTAATAGCTTAGTACAGAACCAATTACTACAATCTAAATAATACTTAACCATGGAAAATTATTGCATTTCATACTTCGCTATTTTACATATGCTTATCTTACATCAAACTTTAAGCAAACCACACTAATAATATTATACAAAACATTATTTGATTCCATGGTTTAATACGGCAGTGCATCGTTCGGTCTATTTTCTAGGGCGTTTAGTTCCAATGAATGGCCTAACGCTTATCCTAGCTGTCTGCCTACGTTTTGGCTGAGGAGCCGAAGAACTAGACGCCGGGATAGCACTAATAGGAATAGCGGGAATAGGGGTGGTAGTGTTGAGTGGAATTGGTGCCACGTCATTCTCACTAAGTTCGGGATTTGAATTTTCTAATTCATTCGCTTTTCGTTTCTTTCCTTGATCGAATTTTTCTTTCGTAATTTCTAGTATTTCTTCCTCGGGTTCACTTTCTTCTTCGGGTTCACTTTCCTCTTCGGGTTCACTTTCCTCCTCGGGTTCACTTTCCGATATTTCAATAGTTGGTTCATCCGGAAATTGTGAGTCTTCCCCAAAAATACCACTTTCGTCATCGGATATGTTAATGACTGAAACACAATCTGAAGGTTCTGATTCGGAGTCGCTGAATGTGATAATAAGTTTCGAGCCCGACATCTATCACACAACAACTAACCCATTAGTACTTACATAATATTTACACATAAATTTTAACCAACAGTGATAAGCAATGGTTTTTTTTTTTTTTTTAAATCAGACCCGGTCAAAGTCCAGACTTTACTAATGTATCCTAACGACTTCTCGGTTAGACACACTAATGCAAACCTGGTTCGCTAAGACCAACGCTCTGATACCACATGTCATAACCCGTCCTTAACCATAAGAACGCGTTAGATAACGTATGATTTCATTGCGAGGTATTGACCTCTATATGAGACATTTTTAAAAGAAAAACTGCATATATTATACATAACAAACCACGACCATTATTTTTGTTACAAGCTTAAGACAATAAAAAGAAGATTAACGTTTAGCGATAATCTTCGACTTACAAACTTTACAAATGATGACAACAACACGGTTTCTAGCATATTTTACAATACAACATCTCGGATATGCAGTTTTATTTTTGACACAAACATGCGTACGCAAGATCCTGGTTAGATCCAACATGATGCAGCGGAAGCTTTAGAAATCACCTGAGAATAGACATGTTTTAAAAGGTCAACATAAAGTTGGTGAGATATAGGTTTAATACCGGCAGCAATATATATATAGACCACAAGATTTCGTATATAAACAGTTTAATAAAAGTATTCTAAGTGGTTGAGCACTTGGTAACCATACTTAACATTTTCACGTCGCATATTCCCTTTAATATGAAATCTTACTACACCGTACCAAGTGTAGTCACAAAACGAAGTACTGTGCAACCGTTGAATACTGGTCGTCCAGTCCGGTTGGGGTTGTCAGGCCCGATAGATCTATCAACAGGATTCGCGTTTACAATACTGCTGTAAATATTAGTTACCAAGCTACAGGGAAGTATGCCAGTGGTACAACTCAACGTAGAATATATTTTTCAGTTACTTGTGTCCATAATGTAAAACATAAAATACATGTATTCTCATCCCGAAATATTTAGAGTTTAAAAGTGGGACTATATACTCACTCTTGTCTTGATGATATAAATAATTTGACTCGGTCTTCCGGTTGATATCACGAACCTATCCATATATAATATATCAATATGTTTTCATTTTTAAACAAACGTTATAAATATATACTTGTTATACTTTTAATACTTTGAATAATTCCTTAGTCCGTAGTTAGCAGTCCGATGTTAGTAATTCAATTTTAATGGTTCATTTTTAGATGTTTAATATACCCGCAATGAAATAAATAAAACCCCCAACGAAATCAATAAAACCCCATCGTATATGTGTTGGTCGAGATTAATCTTGACCCATGGTACCGGTGTTGTCAAATGACGTGTTGCGTACATAAAGTACCGGTGTTGTCAAATGACGTGTTGCGTACAATCATGGGATCTTATGATTAATCTTCTCGTGTTGTTTACGGGTGATCCTGAACCATATAAAATTGAATTATAAGTACATATATATATAAAATATCATGTTATTTTAGAAATATGTGATTTATATCATTTTTTTCCAATTGATCCCGTAGTTGAAATGATCTAGGATAACCAATTTTGTTTCGGTCATAGTTTCTTCGTTACAAATCCGTTTTCGTTGATTCAAATTGCCATCTTCTTGGATCGAGTTCTTCTTTAAGACTATGAACTGTAAATACCTTGGTTTGTATTCAAAATCATACGGCATAAGTGAAACATTAGTGAAACATATGAAGTTTAACATTTTTGTTACAACAAAATCATTTAATGACCATTTTTCTAAAAATACTTATACTTTGAAAAACCAAGTTTTACCTTGTTAAATTAGCATATACATAAGTTATATTACAGGTCTTGAAGTATTTTAAAAGTTAAGTTAGAAGGATCTATTTAGTTTGCAAACAAGTTTGAAAACATTCAAACTATGTTCTTGTTGTTAAACTTTTGTACCACAAAATAAGATAGCTATATATATATGAATCGAATAAGGTTATGAACATAGATTCTACCTCAAGTTCCTTGGATAAAGTTTCTGTAAGAGAGAAGTAAGAAGCTAGAATCACAAGGGTGATAGAAGTGGATGAAAGATTGGAAGTAAGTTGGTGTTCTTGGAAGGTTTTCTTGAAGTGTTTTTGTATGGTTTTCTTATGGTGTTTTAGTATGGTTTTTGAAGCTAGATCTTTATGGAACTTTGCTGGATTGTTATGGAGTTTAGAGAGTAAGAAAGAGTGTGTGTTTTTAGTTAAGAGATTGAAGTAAAAATGAATAAAAAATGATGATACATATATACTCCTAAAAATGTGATCTTTAAGGATAACATGACAAAATTTTAGTTTGTATTTTTGTAATTAGTCTTGCAATGATTCAAAAGTAATTACCTTATACATAAGGCATGAATAAGGGCTGGTTAGGTGGTGATTTGATGTGTATATACCAATAGTAAATACGTATAGAAGCTTGGTATGATACGAGTACAAATACTCTAGGTATACGTATAGAAATTTTGTGAAAAATGGAATGAGGATTCAAATATAGCTATCTTTTGTGAATACACTTATATGATTTTATGTATTTAAGTTCTTAAAAGTGATTAAATACATTACTTATACAATATATGTATAAACATTATATATCTTAAGTATTTATGTCAAATAACGTTACGTATAGTTATCGTTTTGAAAACTTAAGTTAGTAGTTTCAAAATACACATATAACTTGTTGTTATTAATATAAAATGAGGTATTAAAACATTCCTTAATCATGTTAAATATGTATATATACATATATATACACAAACGTATAATTATCATATATTGTATGGTTCGTGATATCATCGGTCAAACTAGACGGTCAAACGTTGTGTAAAACTCTTTTCGGAAATATCAGTCTCGACAATTTGGATTGCTTATCATGTTGGCAAGGTTTAATTTATGTAAATATTAATCTTATAAGTATAGAATGATCGAAAAAGTGCGGGTCGTTACACCGCGAGTTGCGGCAATTAAAGAAGAAAACCCCGCGAGTCGCGGGGTTCAGAAATTCAGCTGACAGGTTGTAATTTTTACGCGTTTTTCTTTATTTTTTTTTTATTTATTTTCTGTTTTCTGTTTTTTAATAAATAAAAGATTTTAAAATAAAACTTATATTTTTATAAAAATAAAGAAACTTATAAAACTTAAATATTTAACAAAATCTTAAAAATACATATATTTTTGTTTTTCTTTTTATATTTTTCGAATATTTAAAACGTATTTTTACAAAACGAATTTTAATAAAAGTAAACTAAAATTTTTTTTTTTTTATATTAGCGTTGCGCTTCCGGCTTTTAAGATGATTCCCCGGCAGCGGCGCCAAAAATAATTGATGTGCAGCGGGGTAGTATATAAAATAGTTATTAATTTTAGCAGAAAACACTATTAAATACGATACAATTTTACACAAGATATTTATTTATTTATAGAATGGATATACTTAAACCTTGCTACAACACTTATAGGCAGTGTACCTAATCGTAAAGTAGTGTAGTTTTTAGTAAGTACGGTTCGTTCCACAGGGAAATCTTTAAACAAAGCTCAACGCTATATTAGTTTACTTTTATAAAAATACAAATATATATATAAGTAATATTATTATTATAAAGGGGGGTTTTTACCGTTTAATGACCGGTTTGTCGATTTTAAGATTTTAGTCGCAGTTAAAACCTAATGTAAAATATAAAATAAATACAAGACTTAAATTAAAGCGTAAAGTAAATAACGATAATGAAATTGCGAATAATAAAAATGTGATAAAATAAAATTTGCGATAATTAAAAAGTACGATAATTAGAATTGCGATTAAATAACAATAAATAAAAGTGCGATAATTAGAAGTGCAATTAAATATAAAATAAAGGAAATTAAATATGAAATAAAAGAATTATGCTTATTTAAACTTCCGTAATCATGATGTTTGACGTGTTGATTTTAGTTTTATGCCCATGGGTTAATTGTCCTTTGTCCTGGATTATTTAATATGTCCGTCTGGTTTTTGTCCATAACAGTCCATCGGTCATAAATATAAATTGCAAGTGTCCTTGTCAAATTATTATTATACCCGAAGATAAATATTCCAACTAATTGGGGATTCGAATTGTAACAAGGTTTTAATACTTTGTTTAATGAATACACCAGGTTATCGACTGCGTGTAAACCAAGGTTTTACTACTTTGTTAACAATTACACCAATTACCCTTGAATGTAATTTCACCCCTGTTTTAATTATTCTAGTGGCTATTAATCCATTCCCGTTTCCGGTTAAATGAACGATTATTCGTACATATAAATACCCCGCCCATCGTGTCCGATCGAGTGTATATGGTAATTTATAGGGACGCCCAATTGTAAATCTTTATATTAACATTAACAAACTTTCATTTAGTTAAACAAATATAAAGCCCATTAATAGCCCATAGTCTAATTTCCACAAGTGTCGTTCTTTTGTCCAAACCCCAATTATGGTACAAAGCCCAATTACCCAATTTTAGTAATTAGTCCAACATCATGATTACTTCGTTTTAAATAAGCATAATAATAACTTAGCTACGAGACATTAATATAAAAAGGTTGAACATAACTTACAATGATTAAAAATAGCGTAGCGTTACACGGACAGAATTTCGACTTACACCCTTACAACATTCGCTAACATACCCTTATTATTAGAATTATAATTAAAATTAAAATTAAAATATAAATATATATATATATTACGTATATATTGAGAGAGAGATAGAAATAAGATATGAAATTTGATCAGAATTCGGTTTGCTTTATAGCCAGAGTAGAATTTTGGGGCTCCGCGACTCGCGGCAAAAACCCCTTTAAACTCCGCGAGTCGCGGAGATAGTATTTACAGCTCAGTCCTTGGAGTTTTCTCTGCCGACGGTTTTATATATATAAATATAATATATATATAATTAATATAATTAATTATATATTATATTATACATAGTTAACTTGTAATTTTTAGTCCGTTGCGTCGAGCGTTAAGAGTTGACTCTGGTCCCGGTTCCGGATTTTCGAACGTCCTTGCGTACAATTTTATATTTTGTACTTTGCTTTTTGAATCTTGTACTCTTGTAATTTCGAGACGTTTCTTATCAATAATTGGAACCTTTTTGATTGTCTTTTGTACTTTTGAGCTTTTTGGTCGTTTGCGTCTTCAATTCATCGAATCTGTCTTTTGTCTTCACCTTTTATTATTTAAACGAATATCACTTGTAAATAGAACAATTGCAACTAAAAGCTTGTCTTTCTTGAGGAATAATGCTATGAAATATATGTTCGTTTTTAGCATTATCAATGACTCCAAGAAATATCTTTAAAATGAGCAAATACGCAGCGAAAGATTTCTTTCATACTTGAGAATAAACATGCTTTAAAGTGTCAACCAAAAGGTTGGTGAGTTCATTAGTTTAACATAATCATTCATTTTCATCATTTTAATAGACCACAAGATTTCAAATATTATAAAACAACGTACAGAAGTCCCATTCCAACTGTACAAAAATATCATTCATATGAAGAACACCTGGTGGAGATTCAAAATATAATAGTAACCATCTGTACCGGTCTTTCACCCCACGGCTGAATACATGTGCCTTCAAAATATAGAACCTCTGTGCCGGTCTTTACTCCCCCACGGCTGAACACATGTATATAAAATATAGGACAACCGGTGCCAAAATACGAAACCATTCACCCGGCTCGGGAGCTCATTCGCTCTAACCACATAAACCGGTGATAATACGTGCCATAATAATCAATCCCAACCCCAGATAATTCTATCATAGAATGCAGTTAAGGTACTTGTGTCTATTGCGTCAAACATTTATAAAAGCGCATGTATTCTCAGTCCCAAAAATATATATTGCAAAAGTATTTAAAAGGGAGCAAATGAAACTCACCTAATGTATTTTGTAATAAACATACATATGATTAAACTGAACAATGCATGGGTGACCTCGGATTCACGAACCTATATAATTTGTGTACTTATTAATACACATAATTGTAACCGAACAAATTCATTCATTACATCTTAATTTATATGTTATATATTTAATTTGTGTATATATTCAAAATGGTTAATATCTATATAGTTATATTAATATATATTTGGTTAGTATTATATTAAGATACTTAAGTTGTTATATATGAATATTTATATATAAAATGTTAATATGATTATTATATACTTATATGTAATATTATAAAAGTATATTTAAAAAAAAAATTATTTGGTAATATAATATCAATAATAGTAATAAAAGATGTTTTTGATTATAATGATATTATACTACTAATAATAATAACTGTAAAAAATAATAATTTTATAAATAATAATAATAATAATAATGATACTAATTCTTATTTTAATAACTACAATGATAATAATACTACTAATAATAATACTAATACTTACTTATGACTACAGAGTCTATAACTTAAATTCATAATCATATTCATAATTGTACATGTATTCAATTAATTATAATCAATTTTCATAATTTTTGTCATATCGCTTTTATTATAATTTCGTAACACGAATGTTGTTTAACATGTTCATAATCATATGATGATGATCATTATAATATAATAATAACACTACTAATAATAATGGTAGTCATGATAATATTAATAATTTTTAATTGATAATACTAGTAATTATAACGATATTAGTATTAGGGATAATGACAATAATACTAAATAACATTACTTGATAATGATGATAGTATTAGTAATAATAGAAGTTATATTATTAATCTTAGTGCATCTATAATAACAATAATAATAATCATAATAATAATGTTAATTGTAACGACCCTCACTTTTTCGATCGTTCTATACTTATAAGATTAATATTTACATAAATTAAACCTTACCAACATGATAAGCAATCCAAATTGTCGAGATTTATATTTCCGAAAAGAGTTTACACAACGTTTGACCGTCTAGTTTGACCGATGATATCACGAACTATATAACATATGATAATTATACGTTTGTGTATATATATGTATATGTACATATTTAACATGATCTAAGAATGTTTTAATATCTCATTTTGTATTAATAACAATAAGTTATAAGTATATTTTAAAACTACTAACTTAAGTTTTCAAAACGATAACTATACGTAATGTTTTTCGACGTAAATACTTATAACCTATATTACTTATACATGCATCGTATAGATATGTATTTTATCACTTTTAAAGGGCTTACATACATAAAACAATATAAGTATATTTACAAAAGATAGCTATATTTGAATCCTCGTTCCGTTTCCTCAAAGATTTCTATACGTATACCTAGAGTATATGTACCCGTATCATACGCAGCTTCTAGATGTATTTACTATTGGTATATACCAATAAAAATCTGCTCCTTAGCAGCCTTAAATGATTAAGAAACATGTGGAACCAACCATTTGTCAAGTAGCATGAATTATTTAGCAAGAAAACAAAGTTAGGTATCTTTTTTTTCCTTTATAACCTAAAAACGTTTTTATGCATGCACACCATTTCTTCACCCCATTTTCTCATACTTACACTTCCATTTCTCTCTCAAAATACTCTTAACTTCATACTTGATCATCTCCAAGCATTTTCCCCATCATTTAGCTTCAAAAACCTTACTTAATCACCATAAGAAAACCATACAAAAACACTTCAAGAAATCCTTCCAAGAACACAAACTTACTTCCAATCTTTGATCCAATTCCATCACCCTTTTGGTTCTAGCTTTTTACTCCTCTTTTACAGCAACCTTGTCCAAGGAACTTGAGGTAGAATCTATGTTCATAACCTTATTCGATTCATATATATATAGCTATCTTATTTTGTGGTATAAAATTTTAACAACAAGAACATAGTTTGAATGTTTTCAAACTTGTTTGCAAACTAAATAGATCCTTCTAACTTAACTTTTAAAATACTTCAAGACCTGTAATATATCATAAATATATGCTAATTTAACAAGGTATAACTTGGTTTTTCAAAGAACACCTTAAAAACTGAATTTACGACGTCGGAGTGCAACCGGGGGCTGTTTTGGGTTGGATAATTAAAAACCATCTTAAACTTTGAATTGGAGGTTTATTTTCTGGAAAAATGATTTTTACTATGAATATGATAACACATAAAAATTTCATGATTTAACTCAAAGTATAAGTATTTTTAGAAAAATAATCATTTAAGGTTGTTTACATGATGGAAAATGATTAACTTCATAAGTTTCACTAAAGTTTGACCTATGACCTGTGATTTCTAATACAAACTAAGGTATTTACAGTTCATAGTCTTAAAGAGGGACTCGATCCAAGGAAGTGACAAGTTGAATCAACGAAAACGGAGTTGTAACGAAGAAACTATGACCAAAACGAGATCGGATATCTAAGACTTGTTTAACTTCGGGATAAATTGGGAAAAATTAAATAAAATCACATATTTCTAAGATAACATGATATTTTATATATATGTACTTATAATTCAATTTTATATGGTTCAGGATCACCCGCAAACAACACGAGAAGATTAATCATAAGATCCCATGTTTGTACGCAACACGTCATTTGACAACACCGGTACTTTATGTACGCAACACGTCATTTGACAACACCGGTACCGTGGGTCAAGATTAATCTCGACCAATACATATACGATGGGGTTTTATTTATTTCGTTAGGGGGTTTTATTTATTTCATTGCGGGTATATTAAACATCTAAAAATGAACCATTAAAATTGAATTACTAACAACGAACTGCTAACTACGGACTAAGGAATTATTCAAAGTATTAAAAGTATAACAAGTATATATATGTGACGTTTGTTTAAAAAGAAAAGGTATTGATATATTATATATGGATAGGTTCGTGATATCAACCGGAGACCAAGTCAAATTATATATATCTTCAAGACAACAGTGAGTATATAGTCCCACTTTTAAACTCTAAATATTTCGGGATGAGAATACATGTATTTTATGTTTTACGATATGGACACAAGTAACTGAAAAATATATTCTACGTTGAGTTGTACCACTGGCATACTTCCCTGTAGCTTGGTAACTGTTATTTACAGCGGTATTGTAAACGCGAATCCTGTTGATAGATCTATCGGGCCTGACAACCCCAACCGGACTGGACGACCAGTATTCAACGGTTGCACAGTACTTCGTTTCGTGACTACACTTGGTACGGTGTAGTAAGATTTCATAATAAAGGGAATATGCGACGTGATTAAATGTTAAGTATGGTTACCAAGTGCTCAACCACTTAGAATATTTTTATTAAAATGTTTATATATGAAATCTTGTGGTCTATATTTATATCGCTGCCGGCATTAAACCTATATCTCACCAACTTTATGTTGACGTTTTAAACATGTCTATTCTCAGGTGATAATTAGAAGCTTCCGCTGCATCATGTTGAATCTAAGCAGGATCTTGCGTACGCATATTTGTGTAAAAAATAAGACTGCATATCCAAGAACTTGTGTTGTAAAATATGCTAGAAATCGGGTTGTTATTATCATTTGTAAAGTTTGTAAGTCGAAGATTATCGCTAAACGATAATCATCTTTATTTTGTCCAAAGCTTGTATCAAAAATAAGGATCATGGTTTGTAATGTATAATATATGCAGTTTTTCTTTAAAAAAATGTCGCATATAGAGGTCAATACCTCGCAATGAAATCATACGTTATCTAACACGTTCTTATGGTTAAGGATGTGTTATGACATGTGGTATCAGAGCGGTGGTCTTAGCGAACCAGGTTTGCATTAGTGTGTCTAACTGATAAGTCGTTAGGATACATTAGTAAGTCTGGACTTTGACCGGGTTTGATTTAAAAACCATTGCTTATCATTGTTGGTTAAAATTTATATGTAAATATTATGTTGTACTAATGGGTTAGTTATTGTGTGATAGATGTCGGGCTCAAAACTTATCATCACGTTCAGCGACTCCGAACCAGAATCTTCAGATGGTGTTCCAGTCACAAATTCCGGATGAACCGACTATAGAGAACCCGGAAAGTGAACCCGAGGAGGAAAGTGAACCCGAGGAGGAAAGTGAACCCGAGGAAGAAATACAGGAAATTACAAAAGACGAGTTCGAACTAGGAAAGAAACGAAAGGCTAATGAATTAGAAAATTCAAATCTCGAGTTTAGTAAGGATGATGTGGCACCAACTCCACTAGACACTACCACCCCTATTCCCGCTATTCCTATTCGTTCTATCCCGGCATCCAGTTCTTTAGTCCCACAGCCAAAATATAGGCAGACAGCCAGGATAAGCGTTAAGCGATTCTTTGAACCTAAACGTCCTAGAAAATAGACCAAACGATGCGCTGCCGTATTAAACCATGGGATCATATAATGTTTTGTATAATATTATTAGTGTGGTTTGTTTAATGTTCGATGTAAGATAAGCATATGTAAAATAGTGAAGTGTGAAATGCAATAATTTTCCATGGTTAAGTATTATTTAGATGGTAGTAATTGATTCTGTACTAAGCTATTAAGTATGGACATTAACGGGTAGGTACTACCCTAGATATAATTATAAAACGCTAATAAGAAGAAAAGGCTTTTATAATAATACCTGGTTCATATTATTAATAAGCTATAATGTACTGTAAATATACACTACATCTATAATATTCCATGTGAATAATTATTTTCTTTTCATTCTTATAGAAGAATATGGCGCGATTGAACCGAATGACGGAACAAGAAATCCAGGAACTCATCAATCAGCGAGTGAACGACAGAATGTTATGGGTCGAGGCTGCAAGAGGTGCTGCAGTTAACCCAAATCCTCGTGTGGGGTGCACTTACAAAACCTTTCAAGCTTGCAAGCCCTCATCATTCAGTGGAACAGAAGGACCGATCGGTTTAACCCGGTGGATAGAAAAGATGGAGACTGTGTTTAAAATCAGTGGTTGTGTTGAAAAGGACATGACCAAGTATGCATCGTGCACTTTACAAGATAGTGCACTCACGTGGTGGAAAAATTATGTGAAGGCTGTAGGAGGAGATGTAGCTTATGATACTCCGTGGGAAGAATTCAAAACAATGTTAATCAACGAATATTGTCCAAGGAACGAGGTTAGGAAGTTGGAAGATGAGTTACGAAGTCTGAAGGTTATTGGTACTGAAATCACCAACTACAATCAGCGATTCATGGAATTAGTTTTGCTATGTCCTGAATTGGTTCCAACCGAAGAACGGAAGATTGAAATGTACAAAGATGGTTTGCCCAAAAAGGTCAAGGCAAATGTTACAGCATCGAAACCTAAGACAATTCATGAAGCTATAACCATGGCAAACGAGCTAATGGATCAGGTCATCATGGATAAGAAAGTATCCAATACTGATGTGAAGGTATCAGGTAACAAAAGAAAGTGGAATGGAAATTATGATCGAGGTAACCAACAACAATCTTTTAAGAAACAAGAAAACACGCAAGGTGCGGGTAGTGGTTTAAGCTTTGGTTATAAAGGACAAAATCCTTTATGCAACCGATGCCACAAACATCACTCTGGTTACTGTAATGTGGTATGCAACAAATGTAATCGAAAGGGTCATCTTGCTGAAGATTGTAGGGCTCTCGTTACAAATACAAATGGTACCAAGACTCCTGCCACCAATGCAAATAGAACTGCTTTGGCTACCATTACTTGTTTTGGGTGTGGAAAACAAGGTCACTATAAGAGCCAGTGCCCGAATCCAGAGAAGAATATCAGACCTGCACGTGGGAGAGCATTTGTTATTAATGCTAGAGAGGCATGTGAAGACCCGGAGCTTGTTACGGGTACGTTTACCATTAATAACTTATCCGCATCTATTATATTTGATACTGGTGCTGATAGAAGTTACGTGAGTAGAGGCTTTTACGCTAAATTGAATTGTTCATCATTACCTCTAGATGCTAAGTACATGATTGAGTTAGCTAATGGTAAACTAATTAAAGCCGATAAAATTTGCCGTGATTGTAAAATAAATTTAGCCGGAGAAACATTTAAGATTGATTTGATACCCGTAGAATTAGGAAGTTTTGATGTAATAATCGGCATGGACTGGATGTCCAAAATAGGAGCTGAAGTTGTGTGCGCCAAGAAGGCAATTCGCATTCCTCGTAAGGATAAAACGCCAGTAATGATTTATGGAGAGAAGGGTAAATCAAAGCTAAAACTCATTAGTTATTTGAAAGCTCAAAAGTGCTTGAAGAAAGGGTTCTATGCTATCTTAGCACATGTTAATAAAGTCGAAAAGAAAGAAAAAGAGAAGTGCATCAATGACGTGCCTGTGGCAAGAGATTTTCCTGAAGTATTTCCGGAAGAGTTGCCGGGATTACCTCCATTTAGATCTGTAGAATTTCAAATAGATCTTGTACCAGGAGCTGCACCGGTTGCCCGTGCTCCATATAGACTTGCACCGTCCGAGTTAAAAGAACTTCAGAGTCAGTTAAAAGAATTACTGGATCGTGGATTCATACGACCAAGTACTTCACCGTGGGGAGCTCCAATTTTATTCGTCAAGAAGAAAGACGGATCTTTCCGAATGTGTATAAATTATCGTGAATTAAATAAGTTAACTATCAAAAATCGGTATCCACTACCGAGAATTGACGACTTATTTGATCAACTCCAGGGATCATGTGTTTATTTGAAAATCGACCTAAAATCGGGCTATCATCAACTACGTGTCAAAGAAGAGGACATTCCGAAAACTGCTTTTCGGACACGCTACGGTCATTACGAATTTTTGGTCATGCCGTTTGGATTGACGAATGCGCCAGCTGTATTCATGGACCTCATGAATCGAGTTTGTAGTCCATATTTAGATAAGTTTGTTATCGTTTTCATTGATGATATTCTTATCTATTCCAAGAGTGAGCAAGAGCATGAGCAGCATTTAAGGTTGATATTAGAGTTGTTGAGAAAAGAACAGCTATATGCTAAATTTTCTAAATGTGCTTTCTGGTTGAAAGAAGTGCAATTTCTTGGCCACGTTGTTAGTAGTAAAGGAATTCAGGTTGATCCAGCAAAAATTGAAGCCATTGAAAAATGGGAGACTCCTAAGACACCAATGCAGATACGCCAATTTTTGGGTTTAGCCGGTTATTATAGAAGTTTTATTCAAGATTTTTCCCGAATAGCTAAGCCGTTGACAGCGTTAACGCAAAAAGGGAAGAAATATGAATGGACTTCTGAGCAGGAGAGTGCATTTCAATTACTGAAAAAGAAGTTGACTACGGCGCCTATTTTATCGTTACCAGAAGGGAACGATGATTTTGAAATATATTGTGACGCTTCGCGACAAGGTTTTGGTTGCGTTCTTATGCAACGGAAGAAAGTTATTGCATACGCATCCCGACAATTAAAGATTCACGAGCGGAATTATACGACGCATGATCTAGAACTGGGAGCAGTCGTGTTTGCATTGAAGATATGGAGACACTACTTGTATGGGGTTAAATGCACTGTGTTTACTGATCATAAAAGCCTTCAACATATTTTCGATCAAAAACAGCTGAACATGAGGCAACGTAGGTGGGTCGAGCTGATAAACGACTATGATTGTGAAATTCGTTATCATCCCGGGAAGGCGAACGTGGTGGCCGATGCTCTAAGCAGAAAGGAACGAGAACCAATTCGAGTACGAGCGATGAACATAAAAATTCGCATGAATCTCAACTCACAAATCAAAGAAGTTCAACGAGAAGCACTTACTAAAGAAAATATAGGAAATGAAATAATGAAGAAGTATGAGAAGCAACTCGTTATGCGGGAAGATGGAATTCGATATTTTGCAAATCGTATTTGGGTACCGAAGTTGGGAGGATTAAGGAAGTTGATATTGAATGAGGCACATAAGACAAGATATTCGATACATCCTGGAGTTGGAAAGATGTATCAAGATCTTAAGACGCATTATTGGTGGCCTAATTTAAAGACAGACGTTGCAACATATGTTGGGGAGTGTTTAACTTGTTCCAAAGTCAAAGCAGAACACCAAAAGCCGTCAGGATTACTTCAACAACCAGAAATCCCAGAATGGAAATGGGACGGTATTACCATGGATTTCATCACGAAGTTACCAAAGACTGTCTGGGGATACGACACTATTTGGGTAATTGTTGATCGTCTTACCAAATCTGCACATTTCTTGCCTATAAAGGAAACGGATAGAATGGAGAAATTATTACGATTATATATAAAGGAAATAGTTTCAAGGCATGGAATACCTATTTCCATTATATCTGATCGTGATAGTAGATTTACCTCAAAGTTCTGGCAATCACTACAGGAGGCACTAGGAACTCGTTTGGATATGAGTACCGCATATCATCCGCAAACCGACGGGCAGAGTGAAAGAACAATTCAGACTCTTGAAGACATGCTCAGGGCATGTGTGATCGATTTTGGAAACGGATGGGATAAATATCTACCGTTAGCAGAATTCTCGTATAATAATAGTTATCATGCGAGCATTGGAGCTGCGCCATTCGAAGCATTGTATGGAAGGAAGTGTAGATCTCCTATCTGTTGGAATGAAGTAGGAGATCGACAATTAACGGGTCCCGAGATCATACACGAAACGACTGAGAAGATTGTACAAATCAAGGAGAGATTGAAAACAGCCCGTAGTCGCCAAAAGAGCTACGCCGATGTTCGAAGGAAACCATTAGAGTTTCAGATCGGTGACATGGTTATGTTAAAAGTGTCACCATGGAAAGGTGTAATACGTTTCGGCAAAAGGGGTAAACTGAACCCAAGGTACGTAGGCCCGTTCAAGATTATTGAACGCATTGGACCGGTAGCTTATCGACTCGAGTTACTGCAACAACTCGCCGGAGTACATAATACCTTTCACGTCTCGAACCTTAAGAAGTGTCTTGCAAAGGAAGATCTCACCATTCCTCTTGAAGAAATCCATGTCGATGAGAAACTACAATTCATCGAAGAACCAATCGAAATCATGGACCGTGAAGTTAAACAGCTCAAGCAGAGCAACATACCGATCGTTAAGGTTCGTTGGAATGCTCGAAGAGGTCCTGAGTTTACTTGGGAACGAGAGGATCAGATGAAACAAAAGTATCCACACTTGTTTCTCGATGACGCAAAATAGGTACAATTTTAAAATTTCGGGACGAAATTTATTTAACGGGGAGGTAATGTAACGACCCTCACTTTTTCGATCGTTCTATACTTATAAGATTAATATTTACATAAATTAAACCTTACCAACATGATAAGCAATCCAAATTGTCGAGATTTATATTTCCGAAAAGAGTTTACACAACGTTTGACCGTCTAGTTTGACCGATGATATCACGAACTATATAACATATGATAATTATACGTTTGTGTATATATATGTATATGTACATATTTAACATGATCTAAGAATGTTTTAATATCTCATTTTGTATTAATAACAATAAGTTATAAGTATATTTTAAAACTACTAACTTAAGTTTTCAAAACGATAACTATACGTAATGTTTTTCGACGTAAATACTTATAACCTATATTACTTATACATGCATCGTATAGATATGTATTTTATCACTTTTAAAGGGCTTACATACATAAAACAATATAAGTATATTTACAAAAGATAGCTATATTTGAATCCTCGTTCCGTTTCCTCAAAGATTTCTATACGTATACCTAGAGTATATGTACCCGTATCATACGCAGCTTCTAGATGTATTTACTATTGGTATATACCAATAAAAATCTGCTCCTTAGCAGCCTTAAATGATTAAGAAACATGTGGAACCAACCATTTGTCAAGTAGCATGAATTATTTAGCAAGAAAACAAAGTTAGGTATCTTTTTTTTCCTTTATAACCTAAAAACGTTTTTATGCATGCACACCATTTCTTCACCCCATTTTCTCATACTCACACTTCCATTTCTCTCTCAAAATACTCTTAACTTCATACTTGATCATCTCCAAGCATTTTCCCCATCATTTAGCTTCAAAAACCTTACTTAATCACCATAAGAAAACCATACAAAAACACTTCAAGAAATCCTTCCAAGAACACAAACTTACTTCCAATCTTTGATCCAATTCCATCACCCTTTTGGTTCTAGCTTTTTACTCCTCTTTTACAGCAACCTTGTCCAAGGAACTTGAGGTAGAATCTATGTTCATAACCTTATTCGATTCATATATATATAGCTATCTTATTTTGTGGTATAAAATTTTAACAACAAGAACATAGTTTGAATGTTTTCAAACTTGTTTGCAAACTAAATAGATCCTTCTAACTTAACTTTTAAAATACTTCAAGACCTGTAATATATCATAAATATATGCTAATTTAACAAGGTATAACTTGGTTTTTCAAAGAACACCTTAAAAACTGAATTTACGACGTCGGAGTGCAACCGGGGGCTGTTTTGGGTTGGATAATTAAAAACCATCTTAAACTTTGAATTGGAGGTTTATTTTCTGGAAAAATGATTTTTACTATGAATATGATAACACATAAAAATTTCATGATTTAACTCAAAGTATAAGTATTTTTAGAAAAATAATCATTTAAGGTTGTTTACATGATGGAAAATGATTAACTTCATAAGTTTCACTAAAGTTTGACCTATGACCTGTGATTTCTAATACAAACTAAGGTATTTACAGTTCATAGTCTTAAAGAGGGACTCAATCCAAGGAAGTGACAAGTTGAATCAACGAAAACGGAGTTGTAACGAAGAAACTATGACCAAAACGAGATCGGATATCTAAGACTTGTTTAACTTCGGGATAAATTGGGAAAAATTAAATAAAATCACATATTTCTAAGATAACATGATATTTTATATATATGTACTTATAATTCAATTTTATATGGTTCAGGATCACCCGCAAACAACACGAGAAGATTAATCATAAGATCCCATGTTTGTACGCAACACGTCATTTGACAACACCGGTACTTTATGTACGCAACACGTCATTTGACAACACCGGTACCGTGGGTCAAGATTAATCTCGACCAATACATATACGATGGGGTTTTATTTATTTCGTTAGGGGGTTTTATTTATTTCATTGCGGGTATATTAAACATCTAAAAATGAACCATTAAAATTGAATTACTAACAACGAACTGCTAACTACGGACTAAGGAATTATTCAAAGTATTAAAAGTATAACAAGTATATATATGTGACGTTTGTTTAAAAAGAAAAGGTATTGATATATTATATATGGATAGGTTCGTGATATCAACCGGAGACCAAGTCAAATTATATATATCTTCAAGACAACAGTGAGTATATAGTCCCACTTTTAAACTCTAAATATTTCGGGATGAGAATACATGTATTTTATGTTTTACGATATGGACACAAGTAACTGAAAAATATATTCTACGTTGAGTTGTACCACTGGCATACTTCCCTGTAGCTTGGTAACTGTTATTTACAGCGGTATTGTAAACGCGAATCCTGTTGATAGATCTATCGGGCCTGACAACCCCAACCGGACTGGACGACCAGTATTCAACGGTTGCACAGTACTTCGTTTCGTGACTACACTTGGTACGGTGTAGTAAGATTTCATAATAAAGGGAATATGCGACGTGATTAAATGTTAAGTATGGTTACCAAGTGCTCAACCACTTAGAATATTTTTATTAAAATGTTTATATATGAAATCTTGTGGTCTATATTTATATCGCTGCCGGCATTAAACCTATATCTCACCAACTTTATGTTGACGTTTTAAACATGTCTATTCTCAGGTGATAATTAGAAGCTTCCGCTGCATCATGTTGAATCTAAGCAGGATCTTGCGTACGCATATTTGTGTCAAAAATAAGACTGCATATCCAAGAACTTGTGTTGTAAAATATGCTAGAAATCGGGTTGTTATTATCATTTGTAAAGTTTGTAAGTCGAAGATTATCGCTAAACGATAATCATCTTTATTTTGTCCAAAGCTTGTATCAAAAATAAGGATCATGGTTTGTAATGTATAATATATGCAGTTTTTCTTTAAAAAAATGTCGCATATAGAGGTCAATACCTCGCAATGAAATCATACGTTATCTAACACGTTCTTATGGTTAAGGACGGGTTATGACATTAATAATAATAATAATAATAATAATAATAATAATAATAATAATAATAATAATAATAATAATAATAATAATAATAATAATATTAATGATTAATGATTAATGGTAATAATAATAATAGAAATTAAATCAAAAGCATATACCTATTTGGAACCTTTGCTAAAAAGATTTGTCCCGGAGGAGACTCGAACCCCAAACCCCTTGATAACTCGACACTCCCTCTAACCAACTGAGCTGGCTCACTATTCTGTTATTATTCAATTTCATTTATAACTAAACCGTATCATTAATGCTTTTAATCCCTTCATCTTCTTCTGTCGACAGTAAACGACCAATGAAAAATTATAACGAGTCCTTATTAGTTTTAAGCTTTAAATATATATACAGAAACGATTTGTAATAGATGGTTTTGAAAATCAGTAAAAGAAAAAAAATATAAAAATAAGAAGGACATATCTGCTGTAACTCACGAAGAACACTAACTACTACAACATTGATTTTTAAAAATTAGACTGTTTTAGGCCACAACTCCTACATGAAATATTTTTCTTAACATCATAGAAACACTCGGCAATCATTTTTAAAATCTGAATCAAAATACAATTCACAAATTTGAATGATTTTAAACCGTTTGACCTTTTGACTCAAAACTTTGACTCACAAATTCAGGCTTGATAGGATGAATTGAACTTTAATAATTTACAGAAAGTTTGAAAAAGAGATTCCTAACATAATTGCATTGTTACATTTTTAAAATTCATTCGAATTCGTGATATGCTGAAAAAGTTAGAAGAACAGAGAAAAGAACTCGTTCTGTTTAAATTTTGCTGTTTAATTCTACAAGTTGAAGTAGCTGTAATTGATAACTGATATTGGAAAAGAATGATTTTTGAATTACGTCTAATGAATCGATCACTGGTTATACAAATGGTTCGTGGGTCTCGTTTGGTGATAACAGAGAACAACAAAAAAATAAAAAAATAAAAAGGTGATAGAGATGGCAAACTGCATTTGTATTTTACTGATATTAGATTCATTCTAGTAGAGGATTTTTAGAGACAAGATTATCAATCAAAAATAGTTAGATGGATACTCATAACAAACTCGTACGAAATCTTGATTTTATATGTTATATAATTAATATTATTGACTAATAAATATGTTAGTAATAATAATAATAAATAATAATAATAATACAAATAATAATTATATTAATATTATTTATAATAATGATAGATAATAATAATGATATAAAAAAATGGTGATAATAATATTAATCATAATGCAAATAATAATACTAATTATATTATACTAATAATAATAATATACAAATTATACACATCAAATATCATAATTGTATATCTCTTATATTTATATATTTACCTTTATAGATTCTAATTAACCTTATTAATACATATAAATATAATAATAATACTTTTAATCATTCTTATTTATATATGAAGTCTTTATTTTGATATTCAAAATTTTAAAATTTAAATTATAATATTAATAATAATAATATTAATAATAATAATATAACCATTTATGTTTATTTACTTTCATATATATATATATATATATATATATATATATATATATATATATATATATATATATATATATATATATAATTGCTTACAAACAATTGTTCGTGAATTATCGGGCATAGTCAAAGGTTAATTGAATACATAAATATAGATTTCAAAACTTTTAAGACTCAACATTACAGATTTTTGCTTATCGTGTCGGCAACATATAAAGAATAAAGTTTAAATTTGATCGAAAATTTCCGGGTCATCACAGTTTCCATTATTTGTTGATCTGTTTTGTGATCTTGCAGCTATTTAAATAAATAAGAATATAAAATGATATATAATAGTTGACTTTTTTTAGAAGAAAGATTTTATATACATGTCCAATCCCCTGTGGTGGCAGGGCCAACCAAGATGTATGTCGTCTAATCCAACCTCAGACTCTTTCTTCCCTACCTATTTGACTCTTCAGGTCAGTTGATTTTTATTCTAGATGTCACATGGTAACAATCACTTTGAACTTGATTGTAGTTGCATTTGATGATTAGATGGTTAGATATATTAGGTCACATTGACTATTTATGTTGTGAAATTGTTGTTAGAACATAGTAAACTGAAATGTGTTATCGGAAGTGTGTGATTCAAGGGACAAGGTCTGATACAAATAAGACTTATTTGATACCGGATCAAATATGTGTATCATCAAGTAGATGGATGTACTCAATCTGATCTTACGATTTGCATCACTTTTAATTTCAGTTAATCTCCTGATTTATTTTAATTTATTTTATGCATACTGTATTAGTATATATTAATGGACCACTAAAGTATTTGTAATCACTTTCCATAAAATTATCATCTGAACTCCTAATTGTAACTTTATATATATTTATTATAGATATGATTTGAACTTATTATAATTTTTGTTCTTAAATCTTAAATCATATTTTGCCATTTAAATTGTTGAACTGATTTGTGTTTAATACAGGTTTCAAGATCGATGAGCTCGGGATAGACTTTACACGTTCAATGGTGAGGACAATTGGGAATGGCAACAACACTAGTTTTTGGCACGACCCTTGGCTTGTTAACGCTCCACTTAAAACTGTCTATAGCAGACTGTTTCGGCTCGAAGTAAACCAAGACGCCAAGGTCTGTGATCGAGTGATATGGCAGTCTCCCGCCTTTGTTTTTGATGCGATTTGGGCCCCGGTTCCAAACGGGCGAACAAGAGGTGAGCTGATCGAGATTAACAAGCTACAAGATTTTTGTTTCGATAAAACAAAAGAAGACTCGTGGAAATGGTCGTTAAGTAGCAACGGTGTTTTTTGTACAAAAGTACACACTGATCTTATATTCTCGAAAACTTTTCAAACAAGCGGAATCACAAATGGTGCGACTCTATGGAACAATCTTATACCGAAGAAAGTTGAAATCTTCATATGGCTGACAAAACGGAAAAGGTTGCTCGTACTTTTGGAACTCGACAAGAGAGGCATCGACCTTCACTATGTCCGCTGCCCGTTATGTGACGAGGAATTGGAATCGGTAGAACACTCACTATATTTGTGTAAACATGCGGAAACTATTTAGAAAAAGGTGTTCTCGTGGTGGGGAAAAAATAATGTAAACCAACAAAGCTATGAAGACATCTTCAACAACAACTCCACGTGCGTAACTTCCGGTATTGGTGCGAAGGTTTGTCAAACGGTGAAATGGGTGTGCGGGTATCTCATTTGGAGAAATCGGAATCAAAAGGTTTTCAAACTTAAATGTTGGACTCCTCCGGTCGCTTTAAATGAGATACAAATCTTGAGCTAAGAATGGATATCAAAAAGATGTAAGACTATGAAGATCGAGTGGCATAGATGGCTTCATGACCCGGCATCGATTTTTACATAAGTCGTGAGGCTAATCCTCCTACATTCACATGAAGAACATGGATGCAATCTTTGCAACTAGTTTACTGTGTTGTCTAATATGTAGTAGGTCTAGTTGTGAGACTTTTTACTTGAGATACTTTTGTAAATCAATGTGTAAATTTGCGAATGAATAAAAGCATGCTTTTCAAAAAAAAAAAAATGTGATAATCAATTAAAATATGCATCTTTAGTCATATTAATCGAAACAGATTGTTTCTCTCATTATTTTATCGAGCTTAATTTTCAATTATATTTTTTAGTTTATTCTATATCATATTAGTTCTCATAATAGAGATTTTAGTATAGTTTATTTAACTCAATCTACTATGACTTTTACATATATTTTAAAAAAACTTAGCTATAACCAAATATATAAATATATAATAATATTATGTTTGCCGACCATCAAATTATAATACTCCATATTATTTTTGTAAGATTCCTAACAACTTCATCATGGTAGAAGAGGTAGTTGTTTACTTGTTTACTTGTTTACTTTGTGAATCTAATTAGTACAACCATATCCTCCTACTTGTTTACTCCTCTCTCAAATCACTATTCACTAAAACCTTTTACAATTCACTAAAATGGTAATCCTCACTGAAGTTTCAGAATCATTTTCATCTGGCAATCAAAAGTATGATGTTTTTCTAAGTTTTCGAGGTGCTGATACCCGTAATAACTTCACTAATCACCTCCACAAAGCCCTTGAGGGTGCTAACCTCGAAACCTTTTTGGACAAAGAAGAGATTCATACCGGGCTATATTTAAAACCGGAATTGGAGATGGCTATCAAAAATTCCCGGGCTTCTGTTATTGTGTTGTCTAAAAATTATGCCTCTTCAACGTGGTGCCTTGACGAACTTGTACTGATTCTTGAGCAACATAAGACCTGCAGACATATTGTAATTCCGATCTTCTATCATGTGGAGCCCACTGATGTTAGAAAGCAACAAAAAAGCTTTAAAGTTGCAATGGATGAACATAAGAAGAAGATGGAAGCAGAGTCAGATTTGGGGAAAAAACGTGTGTTGGCTAAAAAGATAGAAAAGTGGAAGGAAGCACTAACAAAAGTTGCTGATTTAAAAGGGTTTGATGCAAAGGACAGGTAAACTTCTTTTGAATGTTTGAAGTTGTTAATTCTCCTACTAATCTTTAAAACTAATTTTTAGGTTATCTTATATAGCTCAATTAAATTAAAGTAATTAACGAAATAAGATATATACAATTACAATTAACTGTAACATAAAATCATATATGTTTCGGAAAATTTGAGAATAAAGAGTGAAGAGTAAACCTCAAATGAATCTTATATGGTTGACCACTTTGACTACTAATTTTCAGGCCAGAAGTGAAGTTTATAGAAGAAATTATCGAGGACATCTTCCGCAGATTAGGTGGAACCATAAGTAGTTCTCTGCCACTACTTTTTGGAAGGGAGGATTCCATTGATTTCATCACTTCATGGTTGAAAGATGTCTCCTCACATACGGTCGACATTCTTACCATTTCGGGCATGAGTGGGATCGGAAAGACGTATTTAGCCAATCACATCTTTGAGTTACATCGTTGTGAATTTGAAGCGAGTAGTTTTATTGAAAGTATCATTAAGGCTCAATTCAATGGAATGCTTGGTTTACAAAAACGGCTTCTTGGCAACATTCTGAAAACAAGTCCAGTTCATGTGGATCGTGTATCTGAATACACCTCCATTATTGAAAGAACACTGGCCCGTAAAAAGGTGTTTCTAGTTCTTGATGATATTAATAGTGTCGAACAGTTAAATGAGTTACTAGGAAATAAAGGTCTTCATCCAGGAAGCAAAATTATAATTACGGCCAATGACATGTCATTGACAGAGCGTTGTGCACTATTCAACCTCCATGTTCAACCTAAGCATACACAATACATAATTGAAGGCTTATTTTACCATGAATCAGTACGTCTTTTATGTTTTCATGCTTTTAAATGTGAAGTATGTAAAGAAGAGTATAAAGAGGTTTCATATAAGATCGTGAATTATTGTGAAGGACACCCATTGGCTCTTATAGTTTTGGGCAGCTCTCTACTTAACAAAGATGTGGCTCATTGGAAAGAATGCATTGATATGCTAGAACAAGGACCAGAAGGCGCTGTTTCTCGTATAAACAAAATCTTGAAAAGGAGCTTTGACAGTTTGGAATCCAAAAATGACAAGGAATTGTTTAAGCATATTGCTTGTTTTTTTATTGGAAAGCGGAGAGATTTCACTGAAACAATATTAAAGGCATGTGATATACAAGCTATAAGTGGGATCTCTCGTCTCATTGAAAGATGCCTTCTTCGAGAAGATAAGTACTCTAATGTGTTGATGATGCATTCACTTATTCAAGAGATGGGAAGAAATGAAGTACGCCAAGAATCACCCGAGAAGCCCGAGGAGCGTAGTAGATTATGGCGCCATACAGAGTCATACAAAGTGTTGAAGAAAAAGACGGTAAGAGGCCATACATGCTTTCATATTTAATATTACGGTAGTAGTGAATTTTATTTGATTTATTTATCATGTAAATCATCTTAATTATTTTAAGGGTCTCTTCTTTATAGGGTACAAAAAATGTTAAAGGCCTTGCCCTAGACATGAAAATGATTAGAAATGAAAAGTTACGCGGATCATTATTTGAGTTGGAAATAAATGCATTAAGTGGGATGGATAAGCTAATGCTACTACAACTTAATTATGTGAGACTCAATGGGTCTTATGAGAGATTTCCTAAGAAATTAAGATGGTTGTGCATGCAATGGTTCCCTTTAGAGTCTATGCCTTCAAACTTACCAATATCACATCTATTGACACGTTTTCTAGTAGTCCTGGAATGAGGCAAAAGGTAAGAAGTTAGAATGATCCACTTCAATTATTAGTGCTCTTTTATACCACGTCACTACAATTTACTTATTATGTATACCTTTCCGGCAGTTGACTGGATCCTCATCAGAAGATACACTATTGCTTGTATCATTAAAGATCCTTAATGTGAGTTTCTGCAAACAGCTTCGTACTTTAGGTGGTTTTTTTGAATATCATAAACTTGAGAGGTTAACTGCTACATATTGCACAAGTTTGATCGAGGTTTGTGAATCGATTGAGCTATGTTCTGAGCTTGTATTCATTGATCTGAGTTACTGCACCAAGCTTGAAAAACTTCCGTTACTAAAGTTGGAGAAGGTTAGAACACTAGTGCTAGATAGTTGTAATTTTGGTAAGAGGGATATGGGTTCACTAGAGATGCTCAACCTTAGCAACATTAGTAAACACTCACACACATCTTCCTCTTCCATTGTGATGTCTACACAACGAAACTTAAAGTTCTTTGCAGTTTCTTTTCCACATTCATTAGTAACGTTGTCACTTCAAAATAATAATTTGTCTAATGAATCATTTCCTATAGAGTTAAGTAGCATACCTATGTTGAAGGAATTAGTGTTAAGATGATAATCCAATTATTTCAATGCCTAATTGTGTAAGAACCCTTCCTCGGCTTGAATCACTTAGTATGAATTCCTGTCACGAGCTGACGTCAATCAAACATCCACCACCTACCTTAACAAGTCTTAGCACCGAATATTGTCAATTGTTGATAAAAGTTGTGTTTGATCCAGAAATGTCCCCAATGATGTTATGTACGACTAAGTATGATATATCATCTTTGTCCATGGAAATTGAAGGTGCGATAAAAGTCCAACCAATGGAAAGTGTTGAGAAAAGAGTATTACATAGTTTGGGGTGGAGTAATTTAGACTTCACTAAAAACAAGGGCACCCTAAGTTATGGAAAATCTCAACCTCAGGTTTTTTCTAGTTAGCATTATCTAGTCTTATATATATATATATATATATATATATATATATATATATATATATATATATATATATATATAGTGGTAGGATCAAGAGGGAATTAACCAATCGGGAGAAGCTGGGGGAAGCAAAAACTTTTTTTTTTTTTTCGTTTTTTGAAAAAACTTTGTTCACGAACATTATAGATGGGATGAAAATATGAACATTTAGTAGAGACACTTTTTAATAAACGTTTTTATTTTGGCGGAAAAATGCTCGAAGAAGTAATATATAACAATTATCGTGTTTTTCGAGCGTATGTTGAGGTTTTAGCTATTGGGGTTTAGATATTAAGGTTTAGATATTAGGGTTTATAGGGTTTAGATATTAGGGTTTAGATTTAGGGTTTAGATTTAGGATTTAGATCGAGTTTTTAACACGAACGGTTTAGAGTTTAGGGTTTAGGGTTTGGTGTTTTGGGTTTATGGAATAAACCCAAAACACCAAACCCTAAACCCTAAACCCTAAACTCTAAATCGGGCTAAATTTTACTTCACAAAACATGAAGAAAAAAAAACGTTCATATTCTCCACGAACAATATTATCTTGAATGTTATTTTTGTCGATCGTTTTCCCGCCTAAATAATAACATTCATCACGAAGTGTCTCTTCTAAATGTTCTTATTTTTATCCAATCTATAATGTTCGTGAACAAAGTTTTTTCAAAAAACGAAATTTTTTTTTTTTGCTTCCCCCCCGCTTCCCCCCGATTGGTTACTTCCCCATTGATCCTGCCCCTATATATATATATATATATATATATATATATATATATATATATATATATATATATATGGAGAGGATCCAGTGAGAACTTTTTTACTGTGAGAACTCTATGAACTCCAAAAACACTCAAAATACACTAAAATTCGAGCAAAAGAGGGCACGGACGAACAAAAAAAAGGAAATTCGAGCAAAATTAAAAAACACGGACGAACAAAAAATTCATAGTCGAGCAAAAAAAATTTTTTTTTTTTTCGAAAAAAAATGTAGAACCATTTTTTGTTCGACTATCCCATTTTTTGTTCGACTACCTATATGTTCTACATTTTTTTGTTCGAATACAAAAATGTAGAACATATTTTTTGTTCTAATTCAAAATTTTTGTTCGAATTTCTTTTTTTTTGTTCGGCCGTGTTTTTTTTTTGTTCGACTATCCCATTTTTTTGTTCGACTACCCCATTTTTTGCTCGAATTTTCCCTTTTTTGCTCGGCCGTGTCTCATTTTTGCTCTAATTACCCGTTTTTGCTCGAATTTCAGTGTAAAATTGAGTTCTCAGGGTTCTCACACCAAAAAAGTTCTCATTTGATCCCTCTAATATATATATATATATATATATATAGGGGCATTATCAATGGGGAAGTAACCAATTGGAGGGAAGCAGGGGAAAGCAAAAAAAAAATTTCGTTGTTTTGGAATTTTTTTTCCGACATCAAGATCACACGAAAATATGAACATTTATAAAAGACACTACGTGATGAATGTTATTATTTATGCGGAAAAACGATCGACAAAAATAACATTCAAGATAATATTGTTCGTGAAGAATGTGAACGTGTTTTTTTTATGTTTTGTGAAGTAAAAATTTAGCCCGATTTAGAGTTTAGGGTTTAGGGTTTAGGGTTTGGTGTTTTGGGTTTATGGAATAAACGCAAAACAACAAACCCTAAACCCTAAACTCTAAAGCGTTTGTGTTAAAAACTCAATCTAAATCCTAAATCTAAACCCTAAACCCTAAATTTCTAAACCCTAATATCTAAACCCTATAAACCCTAATATCTAAAACCTCAACATACGCTCGAAAAACACGATAATTGTTATATATATTACTTTTTCGAGCGTTTTCCCGCCAAAATAAAAACATTTATCACAAAGTGACTTTATTAAATGTTCATATTTTCATCCAATTTATAATGTTCGTGAACAAAGTTTTTTCAAAAAATGAAAAATAAAAAATTTGCTTCTCCACGCTTCCCCCTTGATCCTATATATATATATATATATATATATATATATATATATATATATATATATATATATATATATATATATATATATTTTTTTTTTTTTTGAAAGACAAACTCACACACCCATCTAAATCTAACTCGAATATATACACCACGAATTGTCCTAAGCAGGACTCGAACCCTCAACCTCAAGGTTGTAAGGATGGCCTCGATACCGCCAAGCCATTGGCTCTTTGGTTATATATATATATATATATATATATATATATATATATATATATATATATATATATATATATATATATATATATATATATGTATGTATGTATGTATGTATGTATGTGTGTATGTATGTGTGTGTGTGGTTGTAATTAACTAATGAGATTTAATTGTTATTGTACAGATGATGTACTATGAATTTGGGATATTCAGCACACTATATGAAGGTAATGAGATGCCGAATTGGATTTGTGATGTAAGAAATGGTGGACGTGGACCATCAATATCATTTACCATTCCTTCGTATCATAAAAAAAGACTAACAGGATTGAACATATGCTGTGTTCTGTTTACCGATCATTCAGATATGAAGATGCCAATGATCAAACTTAGTAATATAACAAAGAACTGCACCTGGATGTACTATCATTATATGAGTCAATATGCCTCTGTAGTTGGGGAGTATTTAACATTTATAAGCCATTGGATGTTTACAAAGAATGACATGGAACCTGGTGACCACGTCACTATTAACTGGATAACATGGACAGCTGATGGAGAAGAACTTGGGGAGTGTGGGGTGAGTTTTGTGTATGATGATGGCAACATTAAAGAAGAAGAAGATGATGATGATGATGATGTGTTGGGTTATTACAAATCATGGAATCATATAATTGGTGGTGATCTCTCCCATTTTCGATTAACTACCGGAGAGTACTTCCTACGATCTCTCTGTTTTTACCGCAAGTCTCATGAGATACCTTCATTATTATATCTATATCTTCAACCTGATATTCATCCTGTAGTTTCAAGCGACATGAAATATATTGGTATATTTCATTGTTATTAGATTAATGTTTATCTGCTATCTAAAAAGTAAAAAAAAAAAAACAAAAACAAAAAAAAAAAAAATTGCCAATTATCACATTATTTTTTATATAAATATATTTTTCTTTCATTAGATCAAGCAGTGTTGTTTAAAGCTTTCTCCCACAAGAAGTCCAACTTACATGATCGGGCGATTGAGGTATGATTCCAACACCCAAACACTACAATTCTCTCTAGATAATATTACATGATTGCATTGACTTGAGGGGGTAGTACTCGAGTTAATCCAACAAAAAATCATAATTCACACAAATATAAAGAGTTGCAACTTCAAAAGCATTGCATTGTTTGTGAGTGGAGGTTAGGTTGCAATAGGTTTCATGTATTTTTGGAATTTGGTTTCATCATCTGATTCATAGCTAATTGTTTGAAGCAAATTGTATGTTACCTTATAACATGCAGATTAAGTGCTCGATGAAATGTGTTGCTGAACTTTTGTATAATGAAATTCTTCGATTATTTTATAACTCTTGAACATATTATTCCAGTAAAAACGCAGTTTTAGTATTATATTCTGTATTGCTTACTAAAATTCTGTTTGTTCTGAAACTTGCAGTAACTAGTTTAGCGGTCTTTATACACTTGAATGAATGAACTGATGTATGGAGTGTTACTTGATGATATTTTCAGGTGACAGTAAATGAAATAAAAGAGAGTGGAACTAGCACAAGTGAAGGTTTACAAAGAACAAAGACTCCAGATGCTCGGCATACAGATGAATTGTTCACAACAAGTGAAAACAATGACGTGATATTTGAAACATCTCACCATCCATGTCATATTTTTGGTCTTGCAAAACACGCATTTCTTAAATGCTTAGGAATAGATTAATGTACCCCAAGACACCACAAAAGAGAGAATTCACATTTGTTGATCACTGTTCGGGTCAATTGATTTTGATTCTAGATGTCACATGGTAACAATCACTTTGAACTTGATTGTGGTTGCATTGGATCATTAGATGGTTAGAATAAGTAGGTCACGTTGACTATTTATGTAGTGAAAGTTGTTAGAATAAAGTAAATTAAAATGTGTTATCGGAAGTGTATGATTCAAGGGACAAGGTCTGATATGATCAATCATTAAATACAATTTCGGGCATATTAAATTGTTTGAAAGGCAGTTTTATTGTCCATATTTTTGATCCATCGACGTGTCATATTGTTCAACTACTAATCATTTTCAGGCTTTTATGTGCAATAATCCAAACATTTAAGGTTTAATTTAAATTAAATATCAAAGTTTTACATGTAAAAATATCTATTAAAATGAAGAAACATACTATACATCTTATATATCTATTGAAGCATACCGGTGATATCACTAACCCTGTCTAATATAGAACTATATTATCTGTAACAACGGACTTCTAAATTTGACAAAAAAAAAATTACCAAAAAGATTAATGGTACAATATAAGGCAATATGCAATAGTATAATCTTTGATGAACAAACCACACACTCTAAATGGTTGCAAAAGACCAAGAGACGTGGCTTATTTCAGAGAAATTGGAAATTCACGGAGAACTACACTCAAGATAAATTAGTTTCATTTGGTTTGGAAACCTCCTTATATTCATAGTTGTTTAGGTCAACCCTCTGCTGCAAAGCCTTCAATCAAAACAACCAATTGATAAGCATCACTAGGATATATTTACAAAATGGTGGGTAGGGCAGGTCGGGTAACGTGTAAAATTGGTTAGAGCAAAACGGATCGGGTCGGGTTGGACTGGACTGCCCACAAACACATTCAATTTGTTTTTTTCGTTATCAAATAATTTATGTGTTGAATCTGAACATGGGAATATTAAATTACAATAATACTCTTAACTCTTTTGGAACACTTTCCCCTGTTTGAGCAGTTAACTTTCTCATCAGAGTTTTGGTTGACCCATTTGGAGTGTAAGAGATAAAACATAACCCAAATCAACCCATTTGTATAAACATGCAGCCACCTCTGAAGTGTTGGTTTATTTTGGCTAGTAGAAGATATGTTTATCCCACATAGGTGAGAGGAAGAAATGGGAGGGGTGACTTGGTTATAAAAGGAATGTTAAGCCTCACTTCCAAATTGCACCAATCAATACACTTTAAGTATTTGATTATTTCTTTCTTTCTTACTCTTGTTTAAGAGTTGTATTAGTTAAATATTTTGGAGAGTGTAGTTGGCTTAAGAGAGCCGTCTATATCATTGTAACAATTTGTGATATAGTGAATTTCTCTATTTGGGGGCCGGTGGTTTTTCTTCTGTTTTGGAGTTTTCACGTTAAATTCTTGTGTTGTGTTGTTCTTATTTCTTTACTGTTTTTCATTGGGCGTTTGTTGGGAGTTAGTGAGGCTGTAATTTCCCAACAACTGGTATCAGAGCGTCAGGTTTGACAGGGGTCTCGGTTATAGGAGTCGGAGTATGCACTGTGGTTGCCACGGGAGTGGATCGTCCACATCAAAAACGAGTTCTATTGATCGTATAGGGTATCTAGTTAGACAATATTTTTTCTGATTCGTAGTAATAGTTGGATTTGTTAGTGGCGAGTTGTGGATTTCCGATTTAAAGGGTCCTGGCTACCTGCTACATCTTTTGGCTATTCGAAATGTGGGCAAAATCAAAGAAAGTGTTGTTTATAGGATACGAATACGATGTCGAAGTTCAATCCAATGAGGTTTGATGTAGAGAAATTTGATGAGATGATCAATTTTGGCTTATGGCAGGTTCAAGTCAAGGATGTGTTGATTCAGTCCGGGTTACACAAGGCATTGAAAGGTAAACCCACCTTTGTTCCCGGCAGTGATTCTAGCAGTAAGTTAGATGAAGAAGAATGGGATGATATGGATTTGAGGGCAGCAAGTGCGATTCGTTTGTGTCTTGCAAAGAACGTGCTTGCAAATGTGCACGGGTTATCAACGGCAAAGGAGCTTTGGGTTAAACTAGAGCAGTTGTACCAGGGCAAGGGCATCTCAAATCGGTTGTATCTTAAAGAACAATTTCATACTCTATGTATGGATGGGGGTTCAAAGATTTCAGATCATCTAAGTATTCTTAACGGTATTGTTTTGGAGGCTATTGGAGTTAAAACGGATGATGAAGATAAAGCTTTGAGGTTGATATTATCTTTATCATCGTCTTATGAACACATGAAACCTATTTTGATGTATGGGAAGAAAACTCTGAAGTTTGAAGACGTTACTGGCAAGCTCCTATCCGAGGAGAAAAGACTGGAAGGTAACGGGGTCTCGTCATCAGGAGATACGATAGTGTTGTGTTCGGATAGGCGAAAGAGAAACTCTGGGAAGAATCTGGTATGCTGGAGGTGCGGGAAGACTGGGCATGTAAGGGTTAATTGTCCAGGTGGAGCTAATCCGGAAAATGGCTCCAAAGACGCTAACATTGTCTCCGTTGTTACGGAGAGTGACGAATTCCTCTGAAGTCACACCATCCTCATGGTGTGTCCGCGCCACCATGGAAAGGAATGTTCGTTAGCGGTTCCACAATTACACATGGGCATTGGTTTGGCATTGATGCAGGTTGTGTGGTGAAAACTGATGTTGTAGCTGATGAAACTTCCAGGGAAAGCCAAATAGGAAGTTGCACCATAAAGTTTCAGCTGGTTGTTCAACAACATGTGCCGATGTGAAATGCTTGGAATGTGATATTCTAAGTGCTATACTCTTTATGGTGGAGTATGATAATTCTGTTAAGGGTTATGATTGTCTGTTATGACAATGATTGTCGGGTCTTGACAATGTTCGACGAAGATGCAAGTTTTGTCTCTTGGGAGATAATGTCAACGGCATGAAGATGAGGATCTTGAAGTTGTCGTCGAGGAAGCGTCTACATCGGTTATCCTTCGCAATGTGGAAGTATGGTTATCTTCTTCTATTCAAAAGGTGGAGAATTGTTGGTTTATTTTGGCTAGTAGAAGATATGTTTATCCCACATAGGTGAGAGGAAGAAATGGGAGGGGGTGACTTGGTTATAAA
This sequence comes from Rutidosis leptorrhynchoides, assembly GCF_046630445.1. Lineage (NCBI taxonomy): Eukaryota > Viridiplantae > Streptophyta > Magnoliopsida > Asterales > Asteraceae > Rutidosis > Rutidosis leptorrhynchoides. Next base: position 148,043,158 of record NC_092343.1, read on the forward strand.
AGGAGTGTTAAGCCTCACTTCCAAATTGCACAAATCAATACACTTTAAGTATTTGATTATTTCTTTCTTTCTTACTCTTGTTTGAGAGTTGTATTACTTAAATATTTTGGAGAGTGTAGTTGGCTTAAGAGAGCCGTCTATATCATTGTAACAATTTTTGATATAGTGAATTTCTCTATTTGGGGGCCGGTGATTTTTCTCTTGTTTTGGAGTTTCCACGTTAAATTCTTGTGTTGTGGTGTTCTTATTTCTTTACTGTTTTTCATTGGACGTTTGTTGGGAATTAGTGAGGCCGTAATTTCCCAACATGAAGTACAAGGGATTAGATTATAGGATGTTATATCACCTTTAGCACCTCCTAAAGAGATGAGCTTTTGGGCTTGTAAGCTTCAACCGGTCCTGTTCTTGATCGCCTTTCACCTTAGCTATTTCCTTACTAACGTAAAAAAATTGGCATTGATAAAATGGACAGTAAACGAATACGAAGTTAGTGATATCATAGGCTATAAATCAATGAATGAGCAATCTCCCATATTTTTATATGGAGAAGTGACTAGACGTCACGTAGTCACTGTTAACTTAAAGAACTAAGTAATAAACCATATATCATTTTGTTTAATTGTCATACACAAACATAAAGGTGGATGACCGAACAAAATAGTGGTTTGTGGACCTAATACAAACATATCCAACTAATATTATTAAGATATGTGTGAATAATAAATAATGACGGTGTGTAAAATCAAGTGGCTTTTTTTTATGTAATTTTTGACGACTTCCTTATTGAAAAAGTAGTTGTTTACTTGATGGATTATTTATGTAAGGTGGAAGAAATAGTTGACTTGGATCATTTATATATAGTCTACATCTAGCATATTATCCGTATATACTAATAGACAAAACACTATTTCACTATTCACCAATACTAAACAGGGGTATTTTCGTCATTTCACTTTTTTTTTTTGTCTCCAACGATATAAGAAGCAACTTCCATAAAAAAACCAACCCTTCAGCGTTACCAAAAAATGTCGAAAAAAATTCTTTTTTTACAAAAAATTCAACTAACTTTTTTTTTCTCTCTTTTCTTCCTCAACGATAAAAGAGTCAACTTTTATAAAATGAAAAACCTTTCAATGCTACCAAAAGATGTCGAAAAACATTCTTTTTTACAAAATAGATCAACTAACTTAAAAAAAAAAAAAACCTAAAATAAGCAACTTTCACAAAAGGAACAACCCTTCAACGTTAGATGTCGAAAATAATTCTTTTTTACAAAATAGATCAAGACTTTTTTTTTTAACTCGCATTCAAAACGGAGCCCCCGGCGCGAAACGAGAGCTCCACAACTAGTTATTATTAATGTAAGTTTCCTGACTAATTCATATGAAAAGTAGTTGACTTTGATTATTGATATGAAAAGAGATGGAATAAATAAACAATGATTTTGCGAATTTCGTTCCTTTGAAAGTTTCTTTCTTTCAAATTGCACGAGTTTGGTACGTTGAGGTTTGTTAAACAATCAACTGTCATGAGCTTTCTGCAATAGGTGTCGAAAGTTTCTAAGAGACATGGACATCTTAAAAAGCGTTAAAACGGTATGAATAGAGGGCTGTGATCTCGGAATTGAGATTGCCAATGGTAAATGTGTTGACATAATATCAGAAACATCTTCCTTTCAAAAAATAACTTTTCCTACAAATCCTTTCCAATTGACATGCTTGTCAATTCAAATAATAATAGCAAATGTGTTGCTTATCCTTTTAATCTTTTACTTGTTCAACCAAAATCTTACTTGTTGAAGGAGTCCTATTACGTACCACCATTATTTGAGTAAAATATATCATATATAATTAGTTACATGTTGGTGAAATCAAGTGGTATTATTTTTGTAAGTTACCTAGCAACTTCCTTATGAAGAAGTAGTAGTCTACTTGGTGGATCATTTAAGGGAAAAAAACAGTGGTTTGTGGATCTAATACAAACCATATTCCACTTGTTTACTCATCTCCAAATCACTAAAACCTTTTACAACTCACTAATGGTTATTCTCTCAGAAGTGTCAGAATCATCTTCATCGATGACTAATAATCATCATAAATTGTATGATGTATTCCTAAGTTTTCGAGGTGCTGATACCCGTCTTAACTTCACAAATCACCTCCACAAAGCCCTTGAGAGTGCTAATCTAAAAATCTTCTATGACGATAAAGAGATCGAAACAGGGGTGTATCTGAAACCGGAATTGGAGACTGCAATCAAAGGATCAAGGGCTTCTGTTATCGTGTTGTCTGAGAGTTATGCTTCGTCATCATGGTGTCTCGATGAACTCGTATTAATCCTTGACCAACATATGATCTCCAACCAAATTGTTATCCCTATCTTCTATCATGTCGAGCCCACAGATGTTAGGAAGCAACAAAAGACATTCAAAGTTGCAATGGATGAGCATGAAAAAAAGATGGAAGCAGAGGTAGATTTGGAGAAAAAAAGTATGTTGGATAACAAGATAAAGAAGTGGAAGGAAGCACTAAAACAAGTTGCTGATTTAAAAGGGCAAGATGCAAAGGGCAGGTAACCACTTTTTGATTTTTGAAATTGTTAGTTCACCTTCCAATCTTTAAAACTATTATAACATCAGTGGCGGATGGCAGATCTGTGAATTGTATTCATGGTGTCACTAGTTAACTCTTCAAAAATATTTTACACTATTGAATGGTGTCACTTAAAAAAATTTAAATTATCCAATGATAACACTCAATATAAACCAATTTAGTGCATTGCGTATTTCAGCAGGTACTACCAGTGCCAATACATTTGATCCGACCTTGTACAACATAAAACCATAAAATTATTAGCGAAAATTTAAGAATAAGGTAAGATTACACCCCAACTAAAGCATAGAAAGTTGACCACTTCTACTACCTCCGATTACAGGCCAGAAACTGATTTCATAAAAGAAATCATCGATGACATCTACCGAAGATTAGGTGGATCGATAACTAGTTCACTGCCCCTACTTATTGGGATGGAGAATTCCATTAATTCCATCAATTCATGGATGAAAAAGGTCTCCTCAAATACTGTCGACATTCTAACGATTTCGGGCATGAGTGGGATCGGAAAGACATCTGTAGCCAGCCACGTCTATGAGTTACATCGTCATAGATTTGACGCAAGTAGCTTTATTGAAGATATAAGTATATGTGCTCATTCTAATGGAATGCCTTGTTTACAAAAACAACTTCTCAGTCACGTTTTGAAAACAAGTCCCGTAGAAGTTCATCGGGTTTCTGAATACACCTCCATTATTGAAAATGCACTTTTTCATAAAAAGGTGTTTCTAGTTCTTGATGATGTAGATAGCGTGGATCATTTAAATGCCTTACTGGGATACAAAGGTCTTCATCCAGGAAGCAAAATCATAATTACAACAAAAGACGTGTCGTTGACAGAGAAGTGTGCACTATTCAACCTGCAAGTTCCACCTAAGCCTGAAACGCACTCCCTTGAAGGCTTATCTTATAATGCATCCGTACGTCTTTTATGTTTTCATGCTTTCAAGTGTGAGATACTCGAAGAACGCTATGAAGAGGTTTCAGATGAGATTGTGAAGTATTGTGGAGGACATCCGTTGGCTCTTAGATTAATGGGAAGTTCTCTACGGAAAAAAGATGTTGCTTACTGGGAAGAATACATTAATGAGCTAAAACTAGGACCAGAAGAACCCATTTCTGAAATCTTGAAAAAGAGCTTTGACCATTTGTCGGAAAATGACAAGGAATTGCTTAAGCATATTGCTTGTTTTTTTATTGGAAAGAAGAGATATTTTACTGAAACTGTATTGAAGGCATGTGATATAAAAGTTACAAGTGGGATCACTCATCTTATTGAGAGGTTCCTTCTTCGTGAAGATAAGTACTCTAATGTGTTAATGATGCATTCACTGATCCAAGAAAAAGGAAGAAATGAAGTACGTCGAGAATCTCCTGAGAGACCAGAGGAGCGTAGTAGATTATGGTGTCATACAGAGTCATACAAAGTGTTGAAGAAAAAAATGGTTAGAGGCAAACAAGCTTTAATTCTTAATTTATAGTATTGAAATTATATTAATCTGTTGTTTATCATGTTGTAAAACTTATATATTTTGCAATCTCTTTCTTTATAGGGTACTAGAAATATAAAAGGCCTTGCCCTTGATATGAATATGATTCAAAAAGAAAAGTTACGTGGATCATTATTTGCATTGGAAACAGATGCATTAAGCGAGATGGATGATCTAAAGCTACTCCAACTTAATTATGTTCAACTGTATGGGTCTTATAAGAAATTTCCTAAAAAGTTAAGATGGTTGTGCATGCAATGGTTCCCTTTAGAGTGTATGCCTTTAGATTTACCAATGAAGAAGCTAGTTGCTCTTGACATGTCTTATAGCAGTATCAAATTCTTTGTCATATCTTATAGTAACATTGGAAATACGCAAAAGGTTAGAAATTATTATGTATACTTCTTTTTAATAGTTCTACCATGTTGACTCTCTATTTTACTTGTTATTTTTGTACCCATTCTTCAGCTTAGTGGATCATCTTCAAAAGATACACGATTGCTTGGATCATTGAAGATCCTTGATGTGAGCTTCTGTGAACAACTTTATAGTTTGGGTGGTTTTTTCGAACTTCATAAACTTGAAAGGTTAACCGCGACAAATTGCATAGGTTTGATAGATATCTGTGAGTCAATTGGCGAATGTTCTGAGCTTGTCTTCGTTGATCTTAGTTACTGCAACAAGCTTGAAAAGATTCCGCTAGGAAAGTTAAAGAAGGTTAAAACACTATTGCTAGACGGTTGTAATCTTGGTGAGTCTCAAACTGAAATAAACTCACAAACATCTTCCTCTTCCATTGTGATGACTATACCACGAAATTTAAAGTTCTTGGTGGTTTCTCTTCCAAGTTCATTAATGAGGTTGTCCCTTCAAAATAATAATCTGTACAGTGAATCATTTCCCACAGACTTGAGTTGCCTATCTATGTTGAAGGAGCTAATATTAGATAAAAATCCGATTGTTTTAATGCCTTATTGCGTCAGAACCCTTCCTATGCTTGAGACACTTAGTATGAATCATTGTGAACAACTGACAACAATCAAACATCCTCCACCAACCTTAACCAGTCTTAGCACCTTATTTTCTTCGCGGGTACGTAAATTCGTATTTGATCCAGATATGTCCCCAATGGCGTTACGTGTACATTTTTATTCTTTAAGATCTTCGACGTCTGTAGAAATCGAAGGTGTGGTCAAAATCCAACCAATGGCAGATGTTGAGGAAAGACTATTACGTAGTTTGAGGTGGAGTACTTTAGACTTCACTAATATCAAGTGCATTGTAATATTCTATGGAGATAATACAAAGGAGGAAATTGAAATACAGGTTTTTTTTCTAGTTAGCCATTTTGATCTTATTGTGTGAATATAACATGTATTTATGGTTGTAATTATTTATGTTGATTTAATCGTAATTGGACAGATGTACTATGAATTTGGGATATTCAGCACAATATATGGAGGTAGAGAGATGCCTAATTGGATTAGTGAAAGAAAGGATGGACCGTCAATATCATTTACCATTCCTTCATCTGCTAAAACCCTCACGGGATTGAATTTATGCTACGTTCTGCTCAACAACATTAAAGGATCTCAATTGCCGGAGATCAAAATGAGTAATAAATCAAAGAATTGCACCTGGATATACATTCATTATTTACATTCATACGTCTTGGTAAATGGGGAGTATTTAATATACATTAGCCATTGGATGTTTACACAGAATGAGATGGAACCTGGTGACCACGTCACTATTTCCCTCTTAATAAAGGAAGATGATGAAGAACTTACAAGTGAGTGTGGGGTGGGGTTTGTGTATGATGATGAAAGTACTGAAGAAAGACAAGATGCATTGATTTATTACAAATCGTGGAATCATATAATTGGTGGTGATCTCTCCCCTTTTCAAACAACTACAGGGAAGTACTTCCTCAACACTAGGGATTTTTCCCGATTTTCCAAGCGGTTACCTTCTTATCTTGGCGGAAAATATATAGGTATATTAATTTATTACTTTCTTATATAAGAAGTAAAATAAATAACTATGATTTATATGTTGTTTATCAGACGAACAAGTGTTGTTTAAAGCTTTCTCCTCCAAAATACATGATTGAGCGAGCAATTGAGGTATGATTTCCAACAGCCAAACACTTCAATTCCCTCATATATAACATAATATGAATGTTGTATAACCAGACAAAACCAAAATAAAAGAAAAAGGTATGAGGTGTTCACTGTTCAGGTTATTTCGGAGGGCGATTGGAGAATTTCTAACTTTGATGTGCGCGACCTATCCGTAACAGTACGTGACCGTTTCCCAAACCTTCCCTGGCCACCCCAAGATTTGAAATCGGGACCTCTATTCAAGGAAAACCTCATAACCGAAATAAAAGGAGTTGTAACCTCAAAACCTCGCATTGTTGGAGTGTAGAGGTAATGACTACGTTTCCATAGGTTTTGTGTATATTTGGCATTTTGGGTTCTTCATGTAATTGATTGTTTGATACCTAATTTTTTGTGTTGTTGATACAATAAATAATTGTGATGTTATTTTTCACTTGAAGCAAATAGTATGTTACCTTATAACATACAGATTAAGTGTTTATTAAAATGCATTACTTTTGTATATGTAAAGTTCCTTGCTTAATTTGTGTTTTAATGATTTATAAGTTTAGTAGCCATTTTACAAGTAGTCCTTCTTTATTTTGTAGAGGTTTTCTTTAGCACTTTATAACCTCCTTTTTTATTTGGGATTGTAATCTGAATTACCGATGTTTTAAACTTTGCATAGATACATGTTTCAGATATCTTACTCAAAAGATCCGGGATCACTAATCTCATTGACAGATGCCTTCGTCATACTGGAATGAGTGGAAGGTGTAGACGTTGTTTGGACAGATCTTAGGTTGCTTATGATCGTGACTAGAGGTGGAATTCACTAGAGACGACTAAAACCGAGATTCAGGTCGCGTTGGGTTTCATATAGGTCAAACCTAGGGTTTAATCTAGATTAGAACGAAGCCTAAACGAGTGATTTCGGTGGTAATTGGTGTTAGGGATCGATAGGAAATGAGACCAGTCTATTAGGGTTGATTAAGAGTGTAACCTAACAAAGTAGGCTAAAACCCGTATATATACTGCAACCAGACACAGTCGGTCGACTGTGTAAGATAGTCGGTCGACTGTGTCACACAGTCGGTCGAGTGTGTGGACACACTCGGGCGACTGTGTATGCAGTTTAACTTATTGATTGTTTAATAAATTAAGCACATACAAACACAGATATAATCAATACTCACAATAGTACGTTATTACATGACCAAATATATTACAACGATAAATGATCTACGGTTGGGGATTACATGCACTAACAAACTCCCCCTAAGACCTAGCTGTAGATAAGAAAAATTCAGTCATCAATCCGTAAAAGGATCAGTCACCCAGTTCTTCAAATAACAGAGTTTGACAACCCTGCAGTATTATTTAGATTGTACACGATTCTCTGGGCGATACAACATCCTTTTATAGTATAAGGTGAACATGTCTTCTTCACAGTAGTTCCAAAGCCAGACTGGATCTAGCACCCGAATATTATCATTCTCATCGCTTCCATCTTTGTCCAACACAATGACCGCTTCCTCCGAGCGTTCATCGTAATACCACCAACGAAAACGTGGGCTGAAGTGCTGCGGAATTTTCCGTAATGGAACCTGTAGCATATACTTCACTGGTTCATATTTGACTATCTTCCTTCGAATTCCCGTTTTCTTGTTCGTCCTGTAAGAGATCTTTGGGAATTGTGGTCGAAAACCTTCAAAATTAGGTGACCGAAATGATCGTCTTATCTTACGAACCAAAAGTTCATGAATACCTGTATAATCCTGATACAACATCTTGAGCCTAGCAATCTGCATAAATTCAAAATAAGGTAATGAAGTGAACTGATAAGCATGCTTGATGTAGTCCACTCCATACTCTTTCTTTATCGCGTAGATATCAAACTCTTTGATGTATGCCCAGGCCAAGATCTTTTCCTTAGCACGCAAACTCGCACTGTGCTCAATAAACTTCAGATACTGAGGATCCACCCCAGGTTTCATCAAATACTTTCTGATTCTCATGGAAATCTTCCATTCTTCCTCCAAAACTTCAACCTTTTCTTTGTTTATTCTCACCGGCAAAAATCCTTCCGGTAAAACATCCTCCTGTTCTTTATGTTCATTCTCTTTACACTTTCTGTTCAAAAGCTCATCATTCATTTTAAAATAATCAGCAAAAGTTAGAAGATCATCATCTGCAAAACCTTCATATCGAGGATAAGACTATGTCGGCTCATCTTCAATAATAACATCGTCAAAACTATTTTCGCTCTCATCAACTACATCAGAGTCACTTAAATCATCATCAAACTTATTTACCCCTGAAGTCGAGGCTTTTGATGCGACGTCAACAAATTCCTTAGCTTCTCGCTCTAGACGCTCCATCAATTCCTGTTAAGTTTCGGAGAGGTCCGGAGGAATCTCCCCCTCTTCTAAATCATCATAAACAGTAATATGATTAAGGCGATCCTGCATAGCTAAATACTCAGAAACAGTTATTACCTGAAATGGAGTTACGTACAGTGGGTTATCCTCGGTGTAACCTTTAGCAACCTCAAGAGGCATATCTTCCTCATGATCAGAATGCCCAAAAGGATCTGGGCTCCCTTCAAGCTCTTCAATCACCACCTTCTTTTCCCATTTATTTAGTCGTTCAGTCAAATCATGAGTCTCATTCTGTAAAGACACAATCTCTCCAGCCTGATTCTCCACAGTCTTTTCAAGTTTATTAATTCTCACCTGCTGTCTATCAACCATCTTTCTCATTTCAGACATCTCAGTGTCTCGCTTTAGTTTATCCTCCTCAGCAGCCTTTTGAAACTTAGCCAAATCGGCAGACAATTGAATAAGTCGTCGATTAATCATCTTAGACAAATCATCAGCAACAACTGTAGGTCTCTGAGAGATTTGAACTTGGTGAGGTGGTTGTGATTGAGGTTGTTGAGTAGATGGAATTTGTGTTGAACCACCAGCATCAGCAGCAGGTTGAGTTGATGGAGTAACCTCCGATTGTGACTTCGTTGTTGAAGACGAACTCCCATCTTTAACTGTAATCCTCAAACGCTTTTGCCTCTGCTTAATGGATACCTTCGGTGCTTCAGCCAGCTTTCTTTTTATCAACTCAGTTTGACTATCATCAAGTGTCGTCACATCATCATCATCACGCAAGTGAAGTCCAGCTGGTCTAGGCGGTGGCTGGTTAACCTCTTCTTCACCAGCAATTGTGATATCTGTTTCATCACCATAAGTGTTGTTCTCATGACGACAACTCAGTCTCTCAGGACACACATAATTTTCATCAGATGACCAATCGGTCTCTTCTCAGGAATCTTACCCGAAGCAATTCTATTTTGCATAAAACGATTAAAAGATTGATCATTAAGATGATTCAGTGTAAGCACATCCTGTGGAATTTTCACTAAACCCTGAACCTGCTTCTCCAACATAATCTGTAAGAACCTCGAAAACACTAGATGAACATTCTTCTTTACATTAAGCACCATACCATCAAAGACAACTTGCGATAAATTGAAGTCAGCATTCAAAACCAAAGCTACAAACATTGAGCTGTAAGTCTCGGTCATTTCATCAAAACCACCCTTCATCGGGCTCAAACATCTCAATAGCACATATGTGAAATACCGGTACTTCCTACTAAACTTCATACGTTTCACAGCCTTAGTTATATCACCTGCATACCCACATCGTTTCAAACATCTACGTACTTTCAATGCCAGTAACGAGGTTGGTATTGTATCATTATCAGGAAAGCCAATATCTTCTCTAATAGTCTGTGTAGAGATTCAAACGATTGTACCATTAGCAGAACTGATAATCACTTTCTTGTTATCCCCAATTACAACTCTAGCAGTTTCCCAGAAAGCTCTTTGATGAGAGTAATACGGGGTGCTCTCAATAGTAATAGCATTGTAGATTCTTGATCGCTTCAGAAACTGAATGATAGGTCCAAAATTTCCTCTAACAGCCTCAGTTTCAGTCTCATCAACAACAGTTAATACATTCGTATCTCCACGTCCAATTAATCCAGGCAAATCAGATGACAATGGGATCTGGGGTTCCACTGAAACAGTTTCCTCTAAAGAGTGTGGTTGTTCTTGAGACATTCTGTATCACTGTAAAAAACTCAAAACAAAAACAACTATTAACAATCACCAGCATGTATCATGGGGTATCAAGTTAATCAATTAAATCCGTAAATTATCAAGCAAGATAATCAAAATAGCTTATTAGCATACAATTTCATAGATCAGATGTCATTGTTAAGTTATTACACACCAGAGTTGCAAGGCTAACAGGCTAGCCTTATTATATTATACATTAAACATGATTAAACATTAGGTTAAAGCACAAGCACTTTTCTTATCCCACAATAACATCTTTTGGTTTCATGGTGTAATTCTTGTCCTCAAACAAATCTAGCTCATCAAACAGATGATTCAAAAGAACATCATAAGGAAACGGTTTTTCCTCCGAGTTCATAACATCCTTCATTATATTAATGAGGATCTGACCAAAATTCACTTTGATCCGCTCCATGAGATAGTATAACAGAACTTCTTCAGTACCAGAAAGAACAACATCATTGATATCTCTAAAATTCACGTTTCTTTTGATGATCCTCAGGTGAGGTACCAAATCGTTTCGAACATCACTATCTCTAAACTCGATTCTACCATTACCAAGTACAACCCCAGGCTTACAAATGTGAGAAGCCACCCCTCCAGTACAAAACTTGCTAGGAATTTTCCTAAGATCTTTGCTTGGACTGTAGATTTTGGCTCCCTAATAAGGTACAGATAAATAATCTGAAAACTCATCTAGGGTCCACTTAAAAGATTGCCTGAAGAAATTTGCATGAACGTACTTCTTCTTACCCTCTTCTAAAGCTACACTGGTATAGAATTCTCAGATAAGCTTGGGACAGTAATAGTCTCCTATCTCAATGAAGGTCAAACAATCTAGACCTTTCCATTGTTCATGAGTTGTCTGAGTGGCAACGACTTTCGATTCCACTTGAATAGGCCGGTGTTTGGCCAAAACTCTCCTACGGTCAATATAGGTCCAAGTTCCAACAAACATACCACCTGACATACTTAAGACAAAAACTATACCAAACATTCAGAATAAGATATCATGAATTCATCAACAAAATACAAAAAACAACAAAATATCACAAATTAGGGTTTGAACACTCGGTAGTGTGTGTAGAGACACACGGCCGTCCGTGTATACAACCGATCGAGTGTGTGGACTCACTCGGTCGAGTGTGTCACAGACTCGGTCGCACGTGTTCTTCGGTTCACCCAATTTGTCAAAACGATCAGACTGTTGTTTTGGTTCAAAATCTGGTCTCTATAGACACTAAGAAGGCCGATTATCACAATCATATCATCAATTTTAACAAACAAAGTCTACAAAATGTTCGATTTATAGTTTCACATTCGAACATAAAATCAATCAAAACTAACTAATGAAAGCGACTTGGAATACCTCGTTTGTGGCGCTGTAATCACAAAGAAAGGATGTATATAACAATCACAATCAAAAACTCGTTCCACAACTTCAAAATTTCTGGGTAAAATTCGCTCAAAAATCACACAAGTGTTTTGAGCCGTCTGACCTTCAAGCCTTTTTATACCCTCAGACACACTCGGTCGAGTGTGTTACTCACTTGGCCGTGAGTGTCACTCACTTGGCCGAGTGTGTTTCAAACACATCTCATTCAAATTCAAACTCGGTCGGTCGTGTGTGGTACTCACACAGTCGTGTGTGTATACTCACTCGGCCGACTGTCTTTAGGTTTTAGACCAACTTAAAATTCTCGATTCAATTTTCACAAACCTTTCCATGTCCACTTCCCCTGCGACTGATCTCTACAGTATAATTTCATCACGCTTTGTTCCATTAAGCTTCAAACAACTAACTTTCAGGTTTAAATTCACGGAATTCCTTTCACATTGAACCTTTTGAGAACGTTGCCAAGCTTAATAAATATGATTAAATGCGCATGCAGAATTTTTCATATATAATCACATGCAAAGCTAAAAAGGAAGATACTGTACAAGATCCAGTGTGTTCATTGCTCTGAGAAGCTTTCTAATGCTCAATGTTTCAGCTTGCTTATATAGATAATTAGGCATACATGTTTACTGTGAATCAATTTTAATATGGACTTTGAAGAAAGGTTCATCTATGTCGATATTTATGTCTGTATGTGGTATTAGATAATTATTTCAGTTAATTCGTTTGTTGTCCACTAAATCACATTAACTAATTGGTTTTAGGATAAAATTCTACTTTGTGTAATGAATATATCAACTTTTTGGATCACAAAAGTCCTTTTATTTACTTTTAGTATTCATGGTGTTGATGATATGCGCATTTGTGAACTGTTGATGTGACTGTGCTATTGGTCTTGGACTGATTAATTTAGCAAACATCACTAACATCTACAGAGATAAACAAATAAAAACAACTTTGTATAATAGTTGGCTGACTTTTGGTGTTCTTTATTAATGTAGTCCTAAACTTGCTGGCACTTCTTGGTTTATCAATGGTTGAAAGAAATATAGCTAATGTAGTATGTGAATCTATTTGCGTTACGTTTATGGACATTATTCCCCTGTTTTTTTTTATTGCGCTACATACAGCGTTGTTACATGCACTATTGTATCACATTGGGTGAATGAGAAGCTGAAGTTGACAAAGTCTCTTCTTCAAAGCAAAGTATTGTCGTATCGATACTAAGGCTGAAAAATTCTGGCTTAAAGAAGGTATGTAAAAGGAAAGGTCGGGTGCAAGTCTATAATGCGCGCAACAGGTCGCATGTGTTCTTAAATATTGGTAGCATTTGTATATGTCAAAATGGGTCTCTAGGGTTCACTCGAAGCACTTACAAAAAAATTAATCATAATCTGCATAAGTTATTTATTAACCCAATCGAGACGCAAAAAAGAAAGAATAGCAAAAGATTACGCGTATCATGGAATTATTAATGCAGGTGACTTTAAAACCGTATCCACTTCAGATGATCTTATTTATTGACCCATTTGAATATGGGTCAGGAATAACTTACACAAATTGACCTTTTCATCTGCGTATGGGCCAGAATAACTATATTCACTCTCTAGGTTTGATAAAAAAAAAAAAAAAAAAAATTAATTTTATTGCTAACATTAATATTGTGGGTACAACAGTTGTCTTCTATTTCGAATTTTTTGCTATGTCCTATATGTTTTGGCAATCTATCATGAGTACACTGATGATGTTCTTCGCACGCCCGAGGGATCTTGCTAACCAAAGTTATGATCTTACTATATTTGTTTTTAAAGCTGCTATTAAACCAGGTTGGCTTATTTTCTATTTTTACAGGCTTAAATCGACATACAAATGGTTTATATACTTCAAGATCTTTCTCAAGGACGGGTTCTCTAAGAAAGGCACTAACCATCTAGGTCTCCATGATTGAGTTGAGGCATTTGGAGGTTTGCTTCTTCTGTAATTCTGACTAAGACTTAATTGATCTTCTCTTATGGGTATTTAGATGTAATATTAATATAAATGTGATAATACAAGTGGCTTGATGAGTTACATAATGAGTCAACATTGTTCCATGTTGAAAATGTCCATATGGGTGGTTTTGTGATTTGAATTTCAGCCTTATGATTTTTTTGGGTTCCATAATTTTCCTGTTTCTAATATGAATACACTAGATGTATAGCAGACGCAACGCAGACCCACTCAAAACAGCCAACAACATTCGGTATGGTTTTGATTTAATGTGTGTGTTTTTTTTCAAGTGTAAACTATCAAATGTTGCTGCCACTGGCTTTTGTAATAGAGTAGAACAATCTATTGCCAAGTGTAAACGTTTATGCATACTAACACAGACAACACAACTGTGATGGCTATTTTGATGGAGACTGTGAAGTATGGAAATGCAGTGAAGTTTCATCTCTTTAAATATTGGTAACCTTTAGTGTTTCTTTCAGATAAAATTAACTAACCATTGTTCTTCAAGTTTATTGTCAATGATGGTGCTAGAATTTGATTATGATATTGTTTATACTTATTCAGGTCTATTTAGATCACCGTTTCGGGTATGATGTTGTGTATCGATTTATGGTGTTCTATCGACTTTTCCCATCAGGTAAGCAATTGATCACTCTTTTAATCTCATCTATAATTTTTAATTAATATTTTCATATAAAAGTATTCTTTATCACCATCACGATCAATGTCGATGGAGATATGTCTTATTGAGTTATCTTCGGATAACGATGATAATTTTAAATTTTAATCGTTATTTTCTATGTTTAAACCCTGACGAACGTAGCTGACATTCCTAGCATTTCATACAATGTGTAAGGTAATATGTGTGATATGCAAATTGGCTTTAGATTTTGGTACTTGTCTATTAGGAAAGACTGTAACTTTTATTGTTATTATAGCAAAATTTGTACCGAGTGTCTACTATGTGTTGCAAATTGTACACCTTTAAGAAAAATAGAGTTTAGAAAGAACATGTTTGATTGACTTGATAAAGTCAAAGTGTAGTTCCTTTTGTCTGTGATGGGAAACTTTCCCTTACGCTGTATTCTCGAGTTTATTTTTTAGCGGAGATGAGTGGAAAAGAAAGGGGATGAGTGTCTTTTACTATCCTTCCTAATCCGTCCAAATATGGGCGGAGAGTGTTGTTAACAAAATATAACTGTACTATCCTTTCTAATCCTCTACTCTCTTCTCCTTTCCACTTAAAATAAAAACTCGAGAATCACTATCAATTTTTAATCTGTCGGTTTCCTTTCCTTTCTGTTATAAAAAAAACTTGAGAATGCAGCCTTACTTTAGTCTACAGTTTTAAAATTGACATGAACCAGAATATTATAACATGGTGTATAACTGACTGTATTAAAAAGTATAGTTCTATGAATAAAATATGAGTGTACTAAGATAAGACATGAACCCTAATATTATAACATGGTGTATGACTGAATATACCAAAACAATATAGTTCTATGAAGAAAATATGAGTGTACTAATATAAGTAATGATAGCAATTCTATCAAATACAAGGCTAAATAAAATATATTTTGATCACTCAAACTCTCAATCAATAAATATATCTTTTGTAAATTGTATTGATTGTATGAACGTTTTTAAATTTTTGATATAAGTTGACTTATATGATTTTGTAGTTCATTTCTGGGCTCCAACATTTCAGTGGGGAATTAGCTAGCTTTTATTGCAGATTTCACAATGCCACCGGAGAAACTTTCTTAACCGATGCGTTTCACAGTGTGTTGTTATTTGTTTTTACCTGTCTTATTTACACTTACGATTATTGTATTTCAATATAGACTCTTAACATAGTGTTCTTTCACATACATTTGTAATATATGCGCATAGCAATACTTAAAATGTTTTCAAATGTTACTAAAACTTTACAATGTTTGTTGTACATGTGTATCGCAGTTTTATGGTCATTCAAAACCCGCAGCAGAGCGCGGAGCACTTACCTAGTTAATTACATATATATATATTACACATATTTTAAAATATTGTATATTAAATATACATAATTATAATCATATATTATAATTTCGAATTATTAATTATTAATTATTATTATAAATTATAATACAAATTCACTATATTAAATTTTGTTTAAGATTTAATCACCGTATATATATACTAGTTTATGAGCCCGTCTGTTGAACGGAAGTTGTAAATATATGTTTTCGCAACTATTGAATATATAATAATAGCAAGATACTGAGTTATATGAGCCCGTCTGTTGAGTGTTTACTGTGAACCTGACTGTTATGACCGATATTTAAAAATTGTAAGGTTCGACTTGGCCTGATTCAAGCAGTCCATTTGTCATCACTACTTTTGATCTATAAGCATAAATTGATGGTTCAGTAGGGTTGTAAAAAAATTTAAAGAAAAATATAAGAACTCGTGTGTAAGTTTTCAATTTGCTTGTTAGAAAATAAGTTTATTCTAGAGAAAAACTTGAGAAGTATATTTTTGAGCACAATATGGTAAGCTTATTTCACACAGAAAAATATGGTGTAGAGAAAAATATGGTAAGTTTATTTTAGACAAAATTATGGTGTAGAAAAAAAATATGGTAAGTTTATTCTAGGGAAAAATATTGGAATAATTAATGGAGGTAGTTACATGTGGCGTAATTGAATCTGGTAGTGACACGTAGGATTTATAGCACACGCTTTATATAATGTACAAATATATATGTTATATGTTGATATGTTGATGGTTCATTTGGATTTGAATTTATTTTGTTATCAATATTGGATGATGTTTTTAAAATTTAGTCAACAATTTTGAAATACCCTATTTACTCCATACTATTACACGTATATTTTTTTCCGTTCATTAACAGTTGTGGAACACACAGGCTCAAAGCTCGATATTTAAATTTGCAATAACTTAACTTTGTAACTTCCACTGCTAACGTGATAACTTTTTATTCATCCAATGCTCACATTTAGTTATTACAATATATCTCATTTCAATTACAATTATCAATTTAATTACAATTATTATCAACGTATTTGACCTGCAATTTAAAACGGATAGTCAACCTCCTAAACAACTTTTACCATTTCTCAAATTTTTAGGGTACTTTTTGAAGTTTTTGCAGATGTATATACAATTTCAGACATACATTTTCAGTTGTATACTTTAATATTTTTTCATAAATTTCCAAAATTACGTAATCTTGTGATTTATGAGTGATTTCATTTGGTAATTCTTATACTTTCTCAATTTTTTAAGTATCGCTATTGTGCCAGATAGAGATGCCCGACTTGTGTCTAGTTTCTGGAATAGTCTACAAGAAAATTTGGGTACTCGTGTCAACCTTAGTACAACTTATCATCCTCAGATTGACAGTCAAAGTGAACGAACTATTCAAATTTTAGAGGATATGTTAAGGGCTTGTGTGTTAGAGTATGGTGGATCGTGGGATTATCATCTGCCATTGGTCGAATTTGCGTAAACGACTCCTATCATTCGAGTATAGGCATGCCGCCATATGAAATGTTGTATGGTAGAAAGTGTAGAACTCCATCGTATTGGTTGGAGGCAGGTGAGAAACAATTTGCGGGTCCAGAAATTGTGCAGCAGACTGCAGAAAAAGTGGCTATCGCACGTGAAAAGATGAAAGCTGCTAGAGATCGACAAAAGATGTATGCAGATCCTCGTCGAAGACCAATGACGTTTACTATGGGTGAACGTGTGTATTTAAAAGTGTCACCGTGGAAGGGTGTAATTCGATTAGGTAAACGAGGAAAACTAGCTCCGAGATACATTGGTCCTTTTATAATACTCCAAGTGCTGAACGATCAAAATGTAGTGTTAGATCTTCCTCCAGAGTTAGCAGGTACTCATGACACGTTTAACATCTTCTATATTCATAAGTGTAAAGTGGACGATGAAAATCAAATTCTTAAGCACCAAGATCTGAAAGTAGATTCAAGTAAGAAATTGGTGGAAGAATCAGTGAGGATCGTCGACAGAAAAGTGACTAAGTTACGCAAAAAGAAGATTTCAATGGTGCTTATGCAATGGAAGCATAGTTTAGGCACCAATCTGACATGGGAGACTGAGGAGTTAATGACCTCTAGATACCCTCATCTGTTTAACCGTGACCATATTCCGAGGACATAATCTTCTTAAGGGGGTAGATTTGTAACAGCCTAGCTTCAGGCCTAGTGGTAATGACTTATTTACCATTATGTGCTAATATAGTGATTTTAATAATTATGTGTTTTATAATTATTGTGTATGGGATAAGGTGCGCTTTGTGACAAGGGTCACAGAACATATTTCCTTTTGTGAATAGGACTTAAAATGAATAAGTTATTAAAGATTTTAGGTTTCAGTTATTAACTGGTAAATACCAGTGTGTTAGATGGAAGAGCTTACCTTCATGTGAAGAAACCTAAATTAGACATATATGCCTGTACGTTTCATTCCATTTCCATTTTTAGCAACACATAAACCCTAAAACAACTTTCTACTCTCTAAATTCTAAAATCAAGAAGTGTAATTCAAAGCTAGTGATTTTGTGCATACAATTCCAAGTGTTTTCAAGGATCAAAACAAGGTAAAAAATCTCAGATTTTGGTGAATTAAATTGGGTTTGAATGGGTTTTGAAAAAGGTAAGCTTTTTTATGATCAATTCATACTTTGAATGTGTTTGTTATGCTTGTTTGAAGTTAGAAATAGATTATATATGTGTTATATAGTGTTATTGGGTCATTGGATTGATCAATACAAGCACAAATCGAGTGTTAGGTGTAAAAAACTCAAAAACAACGAGCTGATGGTGTTTTTCAGCACCCACACGAGTGACAGCTCAACCACACGGTTGAGCACACTTTTGAGGGCTCAACCACGCGGTTGAGGGCTCAACCACGCGGTTGAGCAGTGGTCAGCTTTTGGTAAAATTGAAAAGGCTATAACTTTCAAACCGTAACTCCGTTTTTGACAAATAACCTATCGTTGGAATCGTCTTAAGGTCTAGTTTCCAATGATAAGGTTTTAAAATACTAAATTACTTTAGGTTGGGTGTAAAGAGCTCGAATTGCAGTTGTGCTGCTGTACTTGCTCAACCGTGCGTCTGAGGCACTCACTCGTGCGAGTGAAGTGTCCATTCACACGAGTGAGACACTAAACCGTGTGAGTAGGTTTGATAATCACTAGTATAAGTGATAGGTCAGTTGTGTGAGTGAGGATACTCACCTGTGCGAGTGTGCATAGTCAGTCGCACGAGTGAGACCTCATCCGTGCGAGTAACAGTGTTTGTTTGTTTGGGTCAAGTGAAATTCTGACCCATTTACTGTATTGCTGTGATATTTATGCTAATGAGTAATTTGATTGAAAAGTGTACTAACTAGAGAACTGATATTCTCAGGTGATAAACGGAAAGGTGAAGGCTCAGTGATATAAGACAACTGAGTACTTGTGCTTCTAGGTGAGTGGGATTATCTTTATCACTTTATGGATGTGATTATATAGTGACAAGTATAGTGATATGTGCCATGCTTATAATTAAACTGTGTAATGAGTTTGTGACCAGTATCGTGACTATATGTGATTATGTGCGCACCAGTGAACGTCGATGGTGAATTCCAACGTAAGAGGTCAATGCTATTTACATTGTGTATTTAGGGTGATAGTATTGGGTCCAAGTGTTACTGATTAGTGGTATAGTATGAATGACGAGTGCGTCACGTCTGGAAGACTATACCAGTGACTCATTAGTGTGTACTATCGGTATATTCTAGCTTGATCAGCTATGGGTTGCCGGTCCTCTTGTGTATGGCTTTAAGTGATTAGTGACCAGTGCCTTTAAGTTGTGCTTGATGCTTGTAGTGATGTCTGATCAATCCTAGATTATCCAATTACGGTTAATCAAGGATTGAGTGCAATGAGGGGGTATAATGGATGTCGATTATTGTTTTGGGACCTTATTGTCGTATTTCGTTAAGTGCTAAACGATCAACAACCATGTCCCGGTCTTCGAAAATTACCTTAACCAAACAATGATTTAATCTCGGGCAAAGTCACGAGAGAAATCAATATGGCTAGGGCAACCCTTCCAGAATCAACAACCTAAAATGAGAGGCCAAGCTCCCTATTTATAGGTCCAGGAGTTACGCGGAAGTAAGATTATGAGGGCACTTAGGCATTCCGCACAAACACTGCGAGAAGCCTCCGCACACTTTAATGTTCTGCGCAATTCCTACCGCATTCACATTGCGGTTTAGTTGTCTTGTGCTTTTGCCTTTAAATGGCCTTTCGCACTAAAAATATACATATACATAAGTATGTATATGATCAAGTCCCCCCAGTTTATTGTTTTACATTTTCGCAGAAAAAGTAAGACAATAAACTCTTAAAAAAGAAAAATTATAGTGCATACGGGGTGTAAAGGTCACACGCATGTTTTTCGCAATGTCGCGCATTACTTAAATGATCCATCCGCATTGTGATTTTCCTGCTAACGGCTATATTTCTAGCCGTTGCAATCCATTCGCATGTTAATAACCGTTAGATTATCATGAGTATGCATAAACGGCTATTTGCAATCGTGAAAGTAAAAATAGATAATATCACCGCATATGTCCATTTTCACTTTCTCACACTATTTTCTCTCTCTAAAAAGCATATTTACAATTTTCCTCGCACTTCACCATCTTTCTGCGCTTTTTATTCTTACCCTTAATCAACTCACATCCATACATTTATCATGTCTACATCTCGATCCCCTGCAACTTCCGGACCCTCAGTTCGTGACTTTAATTTGCTGATTACCGAGGAATTGCTTGAGCAGATCAAGCGTAACTATCCACTACTTGACCAATTCGCACCTGTTGCACCTGCAGCAGGTGTTACTGCAGACAATCCTCCAGAAGGATATATTACCATTTACGAAACCTCCCTATACTCAGGCAATTTGAGGCTTCCTTTCACCAACTTCTTTTTATCCGCGTGCCAATTTTATGCGGTTGGGCCTGGTCAAGGGCATCCGAATGCGGTAGCCAAACTTATCGTGTTCGAAATGTACTGTAATGCCATAAACAGACCACCTTCTGTAGATGTATTTCACAAATTCTCATCTATCATGGCACATGATGCTAGCTGGTTCAGCTTTAAATGCCGCAATGGTGTCATGGATACACCGAAGGAAAACGTCGGCAAATGGCAACAATCTTATTTTTTTATAAAAAGATCCGCCCTTCGTGATTATAAAAAGATTAACAGCTGGGTTACTTCCTGTTCAGAATACAGCAAAGATTGCGTCGCACTTGACGATTATGAAACCGATACTTTCCAACTGCTCGTTAATGTGCGATTGCAGATTCGCCCATATGGGATTGTGCCTCTTCATGTAGGCAGAATCTCCACGCATTGGCCTTGGAGAAACCAACATGGCATCTTCAAGGATGCAGATGACAACGGTATACACTTGCGTTTTATTTTAATTTGTATTTTATTACTGCGAATATTAATATATATGACTTTGTAACAATTATGATAACTTTCGCAGAGATCTCTCTCGATCAAATTATGCATCAAAAGAACCTTCAAGGATGCACCTCCTGCCGTCGTTCAATAGAGAATGATGAAATTGTTGATGTTGAGGAACCATTGATTAATGAAAACCAAATTGCAGAGATTCATGACAAAGGTAAACGCAAAAGTTCAACCATTAACCCTTCTGCGTCAGGAAAGAAGCGCGGAAAGCAAGTCATTCAAGAAGATTCTGAAGAAGAAGAAGAAGAAGAAGGTATACAAAATAGTTGCCTTAACTTGATTATTCAAAATGCTATTATTTTTACTACAACGCATTCATACTGCACTTTTATGCGTAACATTCATTGTTACAATTTTACGCAGAAACCATCGACCTTACAAAAGGTTCGCAGGAGGGTGTGCAGTTCAACATCTCACAAGATATTCCACAGAACATTTTCAGCAAGGACTTCACTCCAGCAAGCCCGATTATGTCAATTAAATTTGACAATTTTCTTGAACACATGAACATTGACCGTGCAACTGCCGCAAATCAATTAGAGCAGCTTATATCTGCGGTTCCTCCAGATGTTCGCGCAGAGTTCAAGAAATTTGACGATGAGACCGTGGAAAGTGCACGGGTGCAAAACTTATATACTGCATTATGCCTTCTTTTGGACGATGTCCCCCGCAGGGACAAGTTGGTGAAGGAGCTTATAGCTCAAGAAAAGGCGTTAAAGCAAGCTGAGAAAAATATCGTGCGCCTAGAGAAGGAAAACACAACATTAAAGGAAAATCTTGAATCATCTCAAACCGCACTTCAAACCGTGGAAGCTCAAGTGACCACACTGACTACTGCACTTGAGTTCCAGCTGCAAACTAAAGCTACAGATGAGCAGTTCAAACAACTCGTCGCATACCTTCCCAATTTGAGCCACAAAATAATGGATTCCCAACCTGTTTCGCAAAAATTTCAAGAGTACCTTAATGCAGTTAAACTCCGTGAACGTTGCGAATTTTTATCAGTAATTGAGAAAGCCTATGGAATCGGTCCAACTTATCCAGAGGTTATTGATAAGGAAGTGTGCGAGATGGATGTTGCGCAGAAGATTTACGATGAAACCAGCAAAGGCATAGAATGCATTGACATTCCAGCTCTTACTGCACTCAGCCAAGAGGAGAATGTCACCTAGATATTGCCATCCACTTAGCGTTATGCTAATTCCCCCACAGTGTTGCCCTGCAGGTGTGTATTAGCAGCTTTTTGTGGGTTTTGCAGGACAACTGAAGTTGTTTGACACAATGAATAACTCTGATGTTTTGTAATAAACAATATGGTCAAATGGTTTGTATTAATAACGTAACACCTGTGATTTTGTGTAAACATATAGTATGTACTAATATATGATATGGAAATTAATAAGTCTTCCGCTGTGAGTGTCTTTAAAAAAATGTGTGTATGTAAAAAGTACGATGTTACAAGTTGGTATCAGAGCATAGGTTTGGCAGTATGTGCACTGTGTAAGTGACTTACTCCCAAACTTATGAATGTGTCATGTCAAACATCCGAGTGAGGAATAAGTGAATGTAGAGATATGTGCCTAGGTGATTGTGCTTAGTAATAGGTGCTAACAGGTTATCAACTAAGCTTCTGTGAGATGATGTGTTTGCAGACAGATATGGTTGACCCGACAAGAACTAACGATGCCCTGTGACTCCCGAACCCGTAATATTTAGAGCGCCATCATTGGAATATAGTCCAGAAAGTGATCCGGATGATTATGCTCAACATTTAGAAGGCCAGTTACAGGAAACTTGAGAAAAAGTGAAGGAATTAGAGGCCCTAATCAGGCATTCAACCGTAGTGTCTGAAGCTAGTGATCCACTGAAACCTCCAGGGTTTACTGGTACTCAGTATACATCTGGCCCGTCGAGTAGTGCTTCTCAACCCCGTCAGTCTCAACCTCAAATGCCATATCAATCTTCCAAACAATACCAATACCCTTTTCAATACCAGTATGCAACAATGAATCCAATTCAAACCCCGATGTTTCAGCAAGTGGTGAAGGAGAAAAAGAAGTGTACGTATAAGCAGTTTTTAGATTGTAAGCCTTCTGAGTATTCGAGTCATCATGATCCGATTGTGACAATGAACTGGTTAAGGGAAGTAGAATGGGCATTGAAAGCTTGCCAATATGAACAATAATTACGGGTGACTTATGCCAGTCGACTGTTAAAGAATCGAGCTATGGTTTGGTGGGATGCGATCACTGCTTCGTTGTCATAAGAGCAACTTAATCAGGTTACTTGGGATCAATTTGTAGCAAAGGTCCAGGAGCAGTATTGCACTGCATTTGATATCAATCGATTGAAGCCAGAGTTCATGCAAATGACGATGACTGAAGGCATGATAGTCGATGAAGCGTTTGAGCACTTTATGGACAAGTTAAGGTTCGTGCATCAGTGGATACCTGATGAACAGTCCAGAGTGCAACGGTTTGTAGAAATTCTACGACCTGAGTATCGCACGATTGCAAGACTTGCTACTACTTTGTCACAAGCGCATATGTTGGCAAAGGTAACTGAAAGTGATATTAAGTCGGCGAGAAGTGTGAAAACTGAAAGTGTATCGCAAGTGAAACCAACGGCAAGTCAGTCTAGCCAGCAATCAAAGAAATCAAGTCGGTTTAAGCCAAAAAGGAAATCTAGCCAGGGTGGATCAGTGTCAAGCAGTCAGAAGACATGGTGTAGAGTGTGTAGGGTTTCGCACAGTGGACAGTGTTCAACATTAATGAAACGGTGTTTGCGTTGTGGTATAGTGAGACATGAGCCTCAAGATTGTTCATTTAAGAATAATGTGTGTTGGAATTGTCATAAAGAGGGTCATAGATATGCATAGTCTCCAGCTGTAAGATAGAGTTATTCCGGGGCGGGTCCAGGTAAGGGGTATGTGCTGTGTCATTTGGGGGATCATCTGCTTCCTCCGTGGAGCAGAAGCGTAAGAATCCTCCACCACCTGAAGCTAGAGCATTTTAGATGTCAGTAGACGCTGCCACTACTACTGAAGATGCAATCACCGGTATGTTCTTAGTAATTCTGTGTCGGCTCGTGTACTATTTGACTGTGGAGCAAATCGCTCGTTTGTGTCAACTATATTTTGTGCTAAATTAAATGTGCCTGTTATTGTAATAAATGAACCCTTAAGTGTCGAAGTGGGTGACGGTATGTGACGACTCGAAAATTTCTGACCAAATTTAAACTTAATCTTTGTATGATTAACGTTTCTGACAAGATAAGCAAAGTCTGTAAAACTGAATCTCACTATTTTTGAACTACTTTCATATGTTCAATTACCCTTCGATTGTTCTCAACGATTCGCGAACAATTATGTGTAAATAGATACTATATATACTATAACTTGAAAACGGAACGAAGCATTAATTGTATGATACTGTGCATTAAACTTATTGGTTTAAATATCTATTTGAATATTTATGATAAGTTGGAATATTAATTGTATGAATAACTTGCAATGTGTATTTAAAACGTGTTTATAAATATTGAGAATAGATATTAACTTGGTTATAAAACGTTTGATAATACTATTATATTAGTAAATAACAAGACGATGATTTATAGAAGTAATGGCCCACCCTCGAAATGGCCAAGGCTTTACAAACAAATCCAATGTTGGGCCAAGCGAGCGGAATCAATGTGTTCCAATTTCTGGCCTTGCACCGACTATCCAATGGACCATGGACTAAACGGCCACTGCCTGAAAGGAACGTCGACTGCAAACGAAGGATAGCCAGGCCCCGGTTCCCAACTTCATGTTCCCGAGTTGCAGAGAACAATCCGAACTGGATTTATAGAAGTAATGACCAAAACACTCAAATGTATAAGTTATATTTCGAGTGGTATAGTTTATGGATAATTTAAGGCTATATTTTGTCAAAGGTACGAGTCGTGAAACGTAAAGTACAAGTTTTCTCAGTGTACGTGATGTGGTAGCGTGGTTGTACGAAATAGTTATATTTTTAATACGAAATATGACGAAATATTACACAAGTTTTAATTATTTATTTACAGATGGATATACCTAAACCTTGCTACAACACTATAGGCAGTGTACCTAATCGTAGAGTAGTATAGTTTTTAGTAAGTTCGGTTCGTTCCACAGGGAGACGGTCACACTATATTTTTATTAACTATATTTGTACAAAATATATATAATTATATATAATAATATATAAAAGGGAGTTTACCGTTTAATGACCGGTTTGTCGGTTTTAAGTTTTAAGCGTAAATATAAATGACGATAATTAAATAACGATAGAATAAATAAAAATAATTAAAAAGACAATAAATAAAAGTACGAGGAAATATAAAATATATTATGCTTATTTAAACTTCCGTATTCATGATGTTCGACGTGTTGATTTTAATTTATTACCATGGGTTAATTGTCCTTTGTCCTGGATTATTCAATATGTCCATTTGGTTATAACAGTCCATCGGTCATAAATTTAAAGTGCGAGTGTCCTCGTCAAATTGTCCTTATATCCGAAGTCAAATATTTCAACTAATTGGGGACTTAAACTATAATTACACCAAGTGTCCTTGTATATAATTCACCCCTGATTTAATTAGTCCATTAACTATTAATCCATTCCCGTGTCCGGTTAAATGAACGATTATTAGTACTTATAAATATCCCGCCCATCGTGTCCGATCGAGTGTATGTGGTTATTTATAGGTACGTCCAATTGTAATTTTTATATTAAATTAACGAACTGTCATTCAATTAACAAATATAAAACCCATTAATAGCTCATAGTCTAATTTCCACAAGTGTCGTTCTCTTGTCCAAACCCCAATTATGGTACAAAGCCCAATTACCCCGTCTTAATATTTTTAGCACAACATCATGATTACTTCGGCTTGAATAAGCATAATAATAACTTAGCTACGAGACATTAATTTAAAAAGGAGAACATAACTTACATTGATTATTTATCGCGTAGTGTTACACGGACAGAGTTCCGGCTTTAAAACCCGTAAATAATCGTTGCATTAACTAAACTAATCTAATATAAAACTAATCTATACTATATATAATATATATATATATATATATATATATTTATTATTATTACAGAGGAGTATATGATATATATGTGTGTGTTAAACGTTCGAGCAAACTTTCAATTTATAGGAATGTGACCTGATCCTGAGGCCCATGCGATCGCATGTAAATTGTGCTTCCAGGCCATGCGATCGCATGGCCAGCCTGTCCAGCCCACATGACTTTTGTTCTCTTGTTTGCCGACGTTTTTATTAAATATATATAATATATAAATAATTTATATAATTATTTAAATATTATATTATATTCTTGTGCATAGTTGACTCATAATTTTCGCTCCATTGCGTCGCGCGTTGATAGTTGGCTCAGGTCCCGGTTCCGGATTTTCGAACGTCCTTTCGTATAATTTAATATCTTGTACTTTGCGTTCCGCAACTTGTACTCTTGTCATTTTTAGACGTTTCTTATCAATAAATCGAACCACTTGGACTGTATCTTGTACATTTGAGCTTTTTGGTCGTTTGCGTCTTCAAATCGTCGTTTTTGCCTTTTGTCTTTGCACTTATTTAATATAAACGAATATTACTTGAAAATAGAACAATTGCAACTAAAACCTTTACATATTGGAAGGATATTGTGCAGTGACCCGAACTTTTCCATGTTTATATATATTAATTGAGATTGATATTTACATGACTAAATGTTTCCAATGTGTTAAGCAATCAAACTTGTTAAGACTTGATTAATTGAAATAGGTTTCATATAGACAATTGATCACCCAAGTTGACCGGTGATTCACGAACGTTAAAACTTGTAAAAACTATATGATGACATATATATGGATATATATATATATATATATATAGTTAACATGATATTATGATAAGTAAACATATCATTAAGTATATTAACAATGAACTACATATGTAAAAACAAGACTACTAACTTAATGATTTTGAAACGAGACATATATGTAACGATTATCGTTGTAACGACATTTAATGTATATATATCATATTAAGAGATATTCATACATCATAATATCATGATAATATAATAATTTAAAATCTCATTTGATATTATAAACATTGGGTTAACAACATTTACCAAGATCGTTAACCTAAAGGTTTCAAAACAACACTTACATGTAACGACTAACGATGACTTAACGACTCAGTTAAAATGTATATACATGTAGTGTTTTAATATGTATTCATAGACTTTTGAAAGACTTCAAGACACTTATCAAAATACTTCTACTTAACAAAAATGCTTACAATTACAACCTCGTTCAGTTTCATCAACAATTCTACTCGTATGCACCCGTATTCGTACTCGTACAATACACAGCTTTTAGATGTATGTACTATTGGTATATACACTCCAATGATCAGCTCTTAGTAGCCCATGTGAGTCACCTAACACATGTGGGAACCATCATTTGGCAACTAGCATGAAATATCTCATAAAATTACAAAAATATGAGTAATCATTCATGACTTATTTACATGAAAACAAAATTACATATCCTTTATATCCAATCCATACACCAACGACCAAAAACACCTACAAACACTTTCATTCTTCAATTTTCTTCATCTAATTGATCTCTCTCAAGTTCTATCTTCAAGTTCTAAGTGTTCTTCATAAATTCTACAAGTTCTAGTTTCATAAAATCAAGAATACTTCCAAGTTTGCTAGCTTACTTCCAATCTTGTAGAGTGATCATCCAACCTCAAGAAATATTTCTTATTTACAGTAAGATATCTTTCTAATACAAGGTAATACTCATATTCAAACTTTGATTCAATTTCTATAACTATAATAATCTTATTTCGAGTGGAAATCTTACTTGAACTTGTTTTCGTGTCATGATTCTACTTCAAGAACTTTCAAGCCATCCAAGATCCTTTGAAGCTAGATCCATTTGTCTCTTTTCCATTAGGTTTATCCACAAAACTTGAGGTAGTAATCATTCAACAATTCAATCCACCTACGCTGCCTCATATTCAGTTGTTTCTGATTAAATATGTGTTGAATACTTTTGTGGTCGGTATATATAATACTTTTGACCCCATATAAGTAGTGCCTCCAAGTCTTTAATGCAAAAACAACCGCGCCTAATTCCAAATCATGCGTCGTATAATTTTGCTCGTGGATCTTCAATTGTCTAGACGCATAAGCAATTACCTTCATTCGTTGCATTAATACACAACTGAGACCTTGCTTTGAGGCGTCACAATATATCACAAAATCATCATTCCCTTCAGGCAATGACAATATAGGTGCCATAGTTAGCTTTTTTTTCAATAACTGAAATGCCTTCTCTTGTTCATCCTTCCATTCAAATTTCTTCCCTTTATGCGTTAATGCAGTCAAGGGTTTTGCTATTTTGGAGAAATCTTGGATGAATCTTCTGTAGTAACCAGCCAATCCTAAAAATTGACGTATATGCTTCGGAGTTTTTGGGGTTTCCCACTTTTCAACAGTTTCGATCTTTGCCGGGTCCACCTGGATACCTTCTTTGTTCACTATGTGACCGAGGAATTGAACTTCTTCCAACCAAAATGCACACTTTGAAAACTTAGCGTACAGTTTTTCTTTCCTCAATACTTCTAGCACTTTTCTCAAATGTTCTTCGTGCTCTTGATCATTCTTTGAGTAAATAAGTATGTCATCGATGAAAACAATGACAAACTTGTAGTGACCCGAACTTTTCCATGTTTATATATATTAATTGAGATTGATATTTTCATGATTAAATGTTTCCAACATGTTAAGCAATCAAACTTGTTAAGACTTGATTAATTGAAATATGTTTCATATAGACAATTGACCACCCAAGTTGACCGGTGATTCACGAACGTTAAAACTTGTAAAAACTATACGATGACATATATATGGTTATATATATAGTTAACATGATTTTATTATAAGTATATATCTCATTAGGTATTTTAACAATGAGTTATATACATAAAAATGAGACTATTAATTTAAGAAACTCGAAAACGATATATATAACGATTATCGTTATAACAACGTCTTACTAGGTACATATGAATCATATTAAGATATTGATACACTTAGTTAATTATGTTAAATGATAAGTAAATATATTATTAAGTGTATTAACAATGAAATACATATGTAAAAATAAGACTACTAACTTAATGATTTCGAAACGAGACATATATGTGACGATTATCGTTGTAACGACATTTAACTGTATATATATCATACTAAGATATATTATATATCATAATATCATGATAATATAACAATTTAACATCTCATTTGTTATAATAAACAATGGGTTAACAACATTCAACAAGATCGTTAACCTAAAGGTTTCAAAACAACACTTACATGTAACGACTAACGATGACTTAACGACTCAGTTAAAATGTATATACATGTAGTGTTTTAATATGTATTCATACACTTTTGAAAGACTTCAAGAAACTTATCAAAATACTTCTACTTAACAAAAATGCTTACAATTACATCGTCGTTCAGTTTCATCAACAATTCTACTCGTATGCACCCGTATTCGTACTCGTACAATACACAGCTTTTAGATGTATGTACTATTGGTATATACACTCCAATGATCAGCTCTTAGCAGCCCATGTGAGTCACCTAACACATGTGGGAACCATCATTTGGCAACTAGCATGAAATATCTCATAAAATTACAAAAATATGAGTAATCATTCATGACTTATTTACATGAAAACAAAATTACATATCCTTTATATCTAATCCATACACCAACGACCAAAAATACCTACAAACACTTTCATTCTTCAATTTTCTTCATATAATTGATCTCTCTCAAGTTCTATCTTCAAGTTCTAAGTGTTCTTCATAAATTCTACAAGTTCTAGTTACATAAAATCAAGAATACTTTCAAGTTTGCTAGCTCACTTCCAATCTTGTAAGGTGATCATCCAACCTCAAGAAATCTTTGTTTCTTACAGTAGGTTATCATTCTAATACAAGGTAATAATCATATTCAAACTTTGGTTCAATTTCTATAACTATAACAATCTTATTTCAAGTGATGATCTTACTTGAACTTGTTTTCGTGTCATGATTCTGCTTCAAGAACTTTCAAGCCATCCAAGGATCCTTTGAAGCTAGATCTATTTTTCTCATTTCCAGTAGGTTTATCCAAGGAACTTGAGGTAGTAATGATGTTCATAACATCATTCTATTCATACATATAAAGCTATCTTATTCGAAGGTTTAAACTTGTAATCACTAGAACATAGTTTAGTTAATTCTAAACTTGTTCACAAACAAAAGTTAATCCTTCTAACATAACTTTTAAAATCAACTAAACACATGTTCTATATCTATATGATATGCTAACTTAATGATTTAAAATCTGGAAACACGAAGAACACCGTAAAACCGGACATACACCGTCGTAGTAACACCGCGGGCTGTTTTGGGTTAGTTAATTAAAAACTATGATAAACTTTGATTTAAAAGTTGTTCTTTTGGGAAAATTATTTTTCTTATGAACATGAAACTATATCCAAAAATCATGGTTAAACTCAAAGTGAAAGTATGTTTTCTAAAATGGTCATCAAGATGTCGTTTTTTCGACGGAAATGACTACCTCTTTAGTAATTGACACGTAACTTAATTTTCTGACTGTAAACCTATACTTTTCGGTTTAGATTCTTAAATTAGAGTTCAATATGAAACCATAGCAATTTGATTCACTCAAAACGGATTTAAAATGAAGAAGTTATGGGTAAAACAAGATTGGATAATTTTTCTCATTTTAGCTACGTGAAAATTGGTAACAAATCTATTCCAACCAAAACTTAATCAACTTGTATTGTATATTATGTAATCTTGAGATACCATAGATACATATACAATGTTTCGACCTATCATGTCGACACATCTATATATATTTCGGAACAATCATAGACACTCTATATGTGAATGTTGGAGTTAGCTATACAGGGTTGAGGTTGATTCCAAAATATATATAGTTTGAGTTGTGATCAATACTGAGATATGTATACACTGGGTCGTGGATTGATTCAAGATAATATATATCAATTTATTTCTGTACATCTAACTGTGGACAACTATTTGTAGGTTACTAACGAGGACAGCTGACTTAATAAACTTAAAACATCAAAATGTATTAAAAGTGTTGTAAATATATTTTGAACATACCTTGATATATATGTACATATTTGTTATAGGTTCGTGAATCGACCAGTGGCCAAGTCTTACTTCCCGACGAAGTAAAAAAATCTGTGAAAGTGAGTTATAGTCCCACTTTTAAAATCTAATATTTTTGGGATGAGAATACATGCAGGTTTTATAAATGATTTACAAAATAGACACAAGTACGTGAAACTACATTCTATGGTTGAATTATCGAAATCGAATATGCCCCTTTTTATTAAGTCTGGTAATCTAAGAATTAGGGAACAGACACCCTAATTGACGCGAATCCTAAAGATAGATCTATTGGGCCTAATAAACCCCATCCAAAGTACCGGATGCTTTAGTACTTCGAAATTTATATCATATCCGAAGTGTGTCCCGGAATGATGGGGATATTCTTAAATATGCATCTTGTTAATGTCGGTTACCAGGTGTTCACCATATGAATGATTTTTATCTCTATGTATGGGATGTGTATTGAAATATGAAATCTTGTGGTCTATTATTATGATTTGATAATATATAGGTTAAACCTATAACTCATCAACATTTTTGTTGACGTTTTAAGCATGTTTATTCTCAGGTGATTATTAAGAGCTTCCGCTATCGCATACTTAAATAAGGACGATATTTGGAGTCCATGCTTGTATGATATTGTGTAAAAACTGCATTCAAGAAACTTATTTTGTTGTAACATATTTGTATTGTAAACCATTATGTAATGGTCGTGTGTAAACAGGATATTTTAGATTATCATTATTTGATAATCTACGTAAAGCTTTTTAAACCTTTATTGATGAAAAAAAGGTTATGGTTTGTTTTAAAATGAATGCAGTCTTTGAAAAACGTCTCATATAGAGGTCAAAACCTCGCAACGAAATCAATTAATATGGAACGTTTTTAATCAATAAGAACGGTACATTTCAGTTGGTATCAGAGCTTTGGTCTTAGAGAACCAGAAAATTTGCATTAGTGTGTCTTATCGAGTTTGTTAGGATGCATTAGTGAGTCTGGACTTCGGTCGTGTTTTCTTTAAAAATGATTGCTTAACATTTTTGTTGGAAACTATATATTATTAACATGTATATATTATGTGATATATTAATCTCTTAACATGTTTGATATTGTGTGATAGATGTCTACCTCTAGCACAAATCCCATTGACTCACCTAATAATAACGAAGAGTCGAATATATATTGGACTGATTCACAAGTTCCCGAAGAGGAACCGGAAGAAGAATCAGAACCGGAAGAGGAGGAACCGGAGGAGGAAATAGAACCGGTGGGGAAAATAATAAAACGGTTAAGTAAAAGAAAATCCTCAACCAACCGACCAAGGTTAATTATGGTCAATGGTGTTTCCGCTAAGGAAGCAAAATATTGGGAGGATTACCAATTCTCCGATGAATCGGATTCCGACGAGAATTCCGATGATGTTATAGAAATTACCCCAACTGAATTTAAAAAGGCAAAAGAAAATAATAAGGGAAAGGGCATAAAAATTGAGAAATCTAATTCCAACCCCGATGAACTTTATATGTATCGTCAACCCCCGAAGTCCTTAAGTTGTAACAATGACCCGGGAACCTCTAAACCACCAGGTTTTTCTAAACCGTTGTGGAAAATGACAGCTAGTATTAGGGGAACATCATATATCCCTAGAAACTTGGCAAAACGAACCAAAACCGAAGAAGAAGAAACGAGCAAGTCAGAATAAGATAGTTGTATTCGTGTGGTGTAATATATGTAATATAGTGTGCTTATGCTTTATGATATATGTAAAAATTGCTTGTCTAGAGTCGGTCAGAATTCCTCGGCACAACTATTTAAGGCGAGATCAGTTTGTAAGACATTCGAAGAACGTTCCAAGAATGCCTTGGTTTATAGAAAGACTTTCGTTTCAAAGATGGGGGATATCACATTGGGAAACCCATAAGTTACGATGTGTTTACTTTGACGCATATATTGCGGGGAACCCAAGTGCTATTTTACGCAACGGGTTAAGAAATTATTTTGACTCAATGTATCCGAACATAGGACTTCATGATTTAGAAAAAGCGGCTAACATGCAACATAAAGAAGCATGTTATGCTTATGGGTTAGTAATGTTCGCTTCTCACCAAAGTGAGAACAAGAACATCGGGCTACAACTATTAAACAAAACATTCCCACAAGTGACGGACTCAGTAGTTAGGGTGAGAAACAAGGTTTTTAGATTGTTACGGGACTGTTGGACATTACGTAACCCTCGTCCCTTTGACGACGTTACAACACGCTGTCTTATCAACGGCCATAACGGTTATGTTCCACAAGACCAAGGATGGGAAGTAGTCCTAGTAAAACCAGAATGCATGACTTGTTTCTGGACGTATGAATTACGTGTCTTTATTGCCTTTGCTGAACGACTTGTGTACTAGCTAGAATTATCTTCACAACTATCTTGTATCAAAGTTATTATGTGCTATATTTCATGCTTTATATAAAATAAGCGGTATTGTAAGTATGTAAAATATTGTATAAAAGTTTGAACGCGAAATATTATTATAATCAGTTTTTCATATAGAATTGTAGTAGTTGAATTGTATATTAGCTACTAAGTATGAACTTAACGGGTAGGTACTACCCGAATTTAAACTTATAAAACGCTAATATGAAGAAAAAGCTTTTATAAATGAGTTCATATTATGCTATGAAATACTATTAACAACTCTTAATATTCTGTATGATTAACTTGTTCCATTTGACTATTTTGAAGGAAATGGCACCGACTACTCGACACACCGTGAATATGAATGAAGAGGAATTCCGTACTTTTCTAGCTTCAAACATAGCCGCAGTACTGGCTGCGCTACATACCAACAATAACCTTGGATCTAGCAGTACATGAAATCGTGTAGGATGCACCTACAAAGAATTCACTGCCTGCAAACCTTTGGAATTTGATGGAACTGAAGGACCGATCGGATTGAAACGGTGGACCGAGAAGGTCGAATTGGTGTTTGCCATAAGTAAGTGTATTGAAGAGGATAAATTGAAGTACGCTACGCATACCTTCACAGGTTCTGCGTTAACATGGTGGAATACCTATCTAGAGCAAGTGGGATAAAATGATGCGTACGCACTACCGTGGTCAGCATTCAAGCACTTGATGAACGAGAAGTACCATCCCAGAACCGAGGTCAATAAGCTCAAGACAGAACTTAGAGGGTTACGAACCCAAGGATTTGATATTACCACGTATGAAAGACGATTCACATAATTGTGCCTATTGTGTCCGGGAGCGTTCGAAGATGAGGAAGAGAAGATCGACTCGTTTGTGAAAAGATTACCGGAAAGAATCCAAGAAGAAATAAGTTCACACGAGCCCGCCTCCATACAATAGGCATGTAGAATGGCTCACAAACTAGTGAACCAGATTGAGGAAAGAATTAAAGAACAGGCGGCTGAAGAGGCCAATGTGAAGCAAGTCAAAAGAAAGTGGGAGGAAAACGGTGATAAGAATCACCAATACAACAACAGCAATTACAACAATAATCGCAACAACTATCCCAACAATCACAACATCAATCGCAACTACAACAAACGGCCCAACAACAACAACAACAACAACAACAACAACAACAACAACAACTACAACAATCATCCCAACAACAATAACAACCGCAACAACAACAATAATCAGAAGCAGCTATGCCAAAGGTGTGAAAAGTATCACTCGGGGTTCTGCACCAAATTTTGCAACAAGTGTAAAAGAAATGGTCATAACGAGGCGAAGTGTGAGGTCTACGGACCAGGGGTTAACAGAACGAAAGGAACAAATGGTGTCGGAACGAGTAATGGTGGAGCAAGTAGTGTCGGAGCAAGTTATGCCAATGTAGTTTGTTATAAATGTAGAAAACCGAGCCACATTATTAGAAATTGCCCGAACCAGGAGAACACGAATGGACAAGGCCGCGGAAGAGTTTTCAATATTAATGCGGCAGAGACACAGGAAGACCCGGAGCTTGTTACGGGTACGTTTCTTATTAACAATAAATCTGCTTACGTTTTATTTTATTCGGGTGTGGATAGAAGCTATATGAGTAGAGATTTTTGTGCTAAATTAAGTTGTCCATTGACGCCGTTGGATAGTAAATTTTTACTCGAATTAGCAAATGGTAAATTAATTTCAGCAGATTATATATGCCAGAATCGAGAAATTAAACTGGGTAGCAAAATATTTAAGATTGTAACGACCCGTCCTTATTCACCTGGATGAAGTCATCAACATTTGGTCCCATTGCGATGATCGACTCCAAGTAATGTCCTTAAATTGAGCAAATGCACAGCGGAAGACTTAATTCGTACCTGAGAATAAACATGCTTTAAAGTGTCAACCAAAAGGTTGGTGAGTTCATAGGTTTATCATAACAATCATTTCAATATTTTAATAGACCACAAGATTTCATCATCATAAACATAAAGCATTCTAAGTAGTTGAGCACCTGGTAACCATACTTAACATTTAATCACGTCGCATATTCCCTTTATTATGAAATATCACTACACCGTACCAAGTGTAGTCACCGAAACGAAGTACTGTGCAACCGTTGAATACTGGTCGTCCAGTCCGGTTGGGGTTGTCAGGCCCGATAGATCTATCAACAGGATTCGCGTTTACAATACCCATGTAAATAGCAGTTACCAAGCTACAGGGAAGTATGCCAGTGGTACAACTCAACGTAGAAAGTATTTTTAAGTACTTGTGTCTATTTTGTAAACATTTATAAAAGCAACGCATGTATTCTCAGCCCAAAAATATATATTGCAAAAGCAATTAAAAAGGGAGCAAATGAAACTCACCTAATGTATTTTGTAGTAAAAATACATATAACGACAACGAACAAGTGTAGGGTTGGTCTCGGATTCACGAACCTATATTAATTATATATTTATTAACACATATAATGGCAATCAAATAATTACATATATTAATTATATAATACTTACTTATTTAGTGTTGTAGTTTATATAAAATTTGTTTTACATTCTGTCTATCTATTATATTTTATTTTGTATATTTATATATTAATATGTTAATATATTTAATATATATTTATAGGTAATATAAATATGTATAAATTTTTTTATTTGTTAGATAATAATAATAATAACAATGAAAATGATAATTTTAATAAAAATGATGGTTTTAAAAATATTAGAATTTTAATAAAATGATACTATAAATAAATATGATAATAAAAATAATATTACTAATAATAATAACAATAATGATAATAAAAAAAATGATTATACCCTTTTATAAGCTTCCTAAAAAGAATTGCCCACGACGGGACTCGAACCCGCGACCTCTCGCTTACCAGCTAAAACCCATGACCATTTAAACTGTTTCGCTTTTCTGTTTTATAACCCAGACTATATTTATATATCCCGTAATTTCGTGTCCTATAATTCTTTTTGGCCCAAATCAGAAAATGGTATTATCTCAGCCCAACAGACCTAATTCTCATGGCCCAATCTCTAAATCAATTAACCGATTGAATGTGGTAGAGTTTTATCGGAGTATTAATCAGGAACGGGTATTAACAGTTATTATTATTCCATCGTTAATCCATCATCATCACATCATCTCCCATTATCCCTAAAAAAAAATAACTAACGTCAATTTCTTGTTTCCTGATCTTCGACAATCGTAACCCCACAAGAAGGAAAATAATCCGTAAAACATCAATTATTGTTATCTTTATTATTTTATGGTAATGATAAAAAAAAAGAAACAGATACCCAGCATCGTCACTGTA
Source organism: Rutidosis leptorrhynchoides (assembly GCF_046630445.1). Taxonomy (NCBI): domain Eukaryota; kingdom Viridiplantae; phylum Streptophyta; class Magnoliopsida; order Asterales; family Asteraceae; genus Rutidosis; species Rutidosis leptorrhynchoides. The sequence goes on from NC_092343.1 coordinate 148,080,520, forward strand.
TTAATTGTTATTATCATTATCGTGATTGAAACTGAAGAAAACAATTATACAGCAGCAATAGTAGGTTCTTTAACCCGATACGAGTAACAGCCATCATCTTGGGTTTTGGTCAGGAAAACGAACAAGAAATATAAAGAAGATAGTTGCAGCTGGGTTCGATATTGGGCTTTCGATGGTAGTAGTTGAAAAAGAAATTAATATTGGTTTTGTGGTGGGTGGTTTATGTGGGTTGTATCCATGGTGTTCACGAGGAATATATATATAGAGAGAGAGTAGAGAGAGTTTGAGAGAAAATGATGGTGGTGGTCTATTCATGGTGGTTGATGGTTACAAAGTGGTGGTGACTCCGGTGATGAGTTTCAGGTTTTACGCGAGTGTTGTTCAAACAAGAGTGTTGAGCTGCAACTAAGATGAACTGGAGGTCGAGGAAGACAGGAATATACATAATAATTTACCTGGGTTTGAGTGACGGTGGTTATAGTTGTTCTTGTGGTTGATCGAACGGGACTATAAACAAGCAAATGTAGTCGGTTGTGTGGTGATAAAAGTTTAGCTTTTAAAGGTGGTGATGATGGTGATCAAAGGTAAGTTGTAGTGGTAATCGATGGTAGTAGTTTGCGAATAACAAGTGGTATGGAGATGAAGTGTTGTCGGTGGTGGCCTTGTCTAGGTGCTTGACACCATAAAAGAAAAAGATAGGATGTTTTGGATGGTGATGATTGCCGATGGTGGATCATGGTAACGAGAACAGTAACATCGAAATGGTGGTGACTAAGGTTTGAATTACAGTTTTAAAATAGAAAGAGGAAGAAGGAGTGAAGGTTGAAGGTGGAATGGGTGTGTGTCTCGTATGCTATGTAAACATATATCTATATCTTCAACTAGTGAAGAAGCAATAAAGTAACAATAGTATTCTTCAATCATAACACAATAATCACGGACATAATATAAGAGTTAAATTTGATATATGGATAAGTGAAACAAAAAGGTGCAAAGTTAAAATAATAAACTAATTTAAGCAGTCTCCATTTTGGATTACGATATCGATACTAATTCAATGGAAAACAGTAATCCATACATCATGATTATGATATCTAACTGCACCCTTTCTTTTCAAAGATATTTATATATTATATTTATATATTGCGAATAATAATATCAATAATACTAATATAAATTTTTATTATTAATAATAAAAGAAAATAGTAATAAAATAACAAAAAATTTTTATTTGAAATTACTTACATATACATAAATTTTTATAAATTTCCACATATCATGTTTATAAATTAGTTATATTATGATATAGGTGATTATGTATGAAAATTATATGTATATATAATATATATTATTCTATAATTAAATATTCGTTATTAACTTCGCTAAAACGAGTACTTCTAAATAATGTATTTCGAGTTATCTAGTTATTGTATATATATTTATAATCAATTGTTCGTGAATCGTCGGGAATAGTCAATGGTCAATTGGTAACTGATTATCCGAATATAGATTTCAAGCTTTCTAGACTCCACATTACAGATTTTTGCTTATCGTGTCGGAAACATATAAAGATTAAGGTTTAAATTTGGTCGGAAATTTCCGGGTCATTACAGTACCTACCCGTTAAAGAAATTTCGTCCCCGAAATTTGATAGAGGTCGTCATGGATAACAATAAGAATGTTTTCATGATGAATATGAGGAAATAATGAAGTTTTATCATTATTGGGTAATATAGATTAAACAATTTGATAACACGAAGAGTATAAGCGAAGCTATCGCAAAAGAGTGAAATGAGTAAATAAATATATTTGTTTCAACCGATGACGTAGTTACTATTGATTTTCGGGATTTGAGGGATTTAAAGAAAATCTTTGGAAATCTATAAGATCTGATTCTTTAAGGAAATTAGGACCTCTTTAATTAAATACGACGATCTGTCCCGATTACTACGTCTGATATTTCCAGTATAAATTTACCTTTTTCATTCCATTAGTTTTCACCACTTCTATATTCAATTCCTAAACTCAAAAGATTTTGAAATTGCCTAATCCAGTTCTGATTCTTGTTCTTATTATCACTATCGCAACAATCATTCTCCTTTTCCAATTACCACCGGAGGAATCTGTTTTCTTTTACTTCGTCCTTGGGGTTATAATGTTTTTAATTTTCCCGTGTCTTTACGTTGCGATAAACATTGATATACACGGTTTGTAATTCCTGTGTTTGTGATCGCCTTTATATTTTCCTTTATTTTTCGGAGCTCCATGCTCTTGTTTTTCTCTTCCCGACTCTAAGTCAAGCGAATAATGGTCCAGAATTCATAGAAATAGAGTTTTGAATGATTGTAATGTTCTAAGCAGGGTGGAACGTGATAGCACGATTTGATTTTCAAATTTATCAAAATTACAGAAGATAGAACTATCAAGAATACATTTTCTTGATATGTTCAGAAGTTAAGTAGAATGAAAGAGTTATGTAACATGGCACATGATGACGTTATGATCTGTGGATCATCATGTTCCAATAGAAACTCAGCATGACTTACTGTAATATAATCACGTTGGCCAAGCACCATTATATTATACTAACTCATGCTTCAATTCCCAACACTTCTCCACAATTCATTCATAATTTATACTTAGATTTTACAGAAGTTTCCAATATAATGAAATACAGAAAACACGAAAAGGTAGGTAATTTCGGACAAGAATATTTATGAAAATATCCTCAGAAATATCGAAGATATTTATGATGATATTTTGGAATTTCTAAGTTCGAAGGTTGATGAAGAAAAATTTTCCACAAGATTTTAACATGATTTAGGAGCAAGATATTCTCTAAAGATTTCATCGGATCCAGAATTACCTGGATTCTTTGAATATAGGGTTTGGTCCTTGTATTTGTTCTTGATCTCCTTCATGGTGTGCTCAATCCGATTTTTAGTACCAAATTTTATATCGAGCGTTCCTAACACTTCCTTCTTTATCATCAACTTTTAGCCATTAAGACCATCTACAACATGCTACTTCGTCAGCATTTTCAAAGTTAACAGATCTGGGTCATCGGTTATCAAACCGAGGTGGTTTCAGGAGAATTGTGTTTTTAGATGATTAAACGCTGATGGTAGTATGGTGGAATATGAAAGGTTCTCCGGTAACGATAGAAGATTACGCATATATATATATATATATATATATATATATATATATATATATATATATATATATATATATATATATATATATATATATATATATATAAAGATTATAATAAGGGTTGTTTTGAACGAAAAGTCGAAGTTGACTTGCTGGAGCTATGACAAAATTTGCTAATTTGAAAGGGATTACCGAATTGTTTTGGGTAATAATAACACTAAAGGAATTAGCACGGCTACGTGTTAAACGTTTACTCAGTTTCCGAGGGTTTTTCAGGTGCATAACTTTATGCATCAATCTTTTCTTCCGTAGATGAAGTGCGGCTGGTTCATCCTCTCGATCGAGGTATTTTCAAGAATCGTGAAAGGTTTGAACGCAGATTGTAATCGTCAAGATACAAATGAGGTTTAAGATGAAATCAAGTGGCAAACTTAAAGAATTATTTAGTTTCATATGTTATAATCAGTATTTTAATTCATTTTAATTGTCCAATATTATTCGTCCACCGTCGATAGTCCACATTTAACAGTCCAATAGTTCATATATAGTTTGATATATAACATTCGAATTAATTAATACGTATCGTGACCCGTGTACTGGTCTCAGTATTGATCACAACTCAAACTATATATATATTTTGGAATCAACCTCAACCCTGTATAGCTAACTCCGTCATTTGCATATAGAGTGTCTATGGTTGTTCCAAGATAAATATATGGATGGGTCAATATGATATGTCGAAACCTTATATACGTGTCCCGTTATTTAAAGTGCGTAAAATAAATACAGAAATTAAATGACGATAAATAAAATTGCGAGAATGTAAATTGCGATAATTAAATTGTGATAAATAAAATGTAACCAGTTAGCTAGGAACAGTTAGCGTAGATTCTTAACAATATTTCAATTAGTTAGTTCATTTGTTTCTAACAAATTTTACTTTGTCCGATGTTTTCTTCATTATGCCACTTGTTGGATTTTGATAGGTCAAAATCCAAATATGAAATTGAATTTGAATGAAAATAGTGGTTCTTTGGTGAACGGATACGTACATCTGTGGAGGTAAACATAATAGTAAATAATCGTTGAATCAGATTCGAAGGATGTACAGTGTAACTTATTAATGTGAAATCTAAATATTCCTCGGGTATTACCTACCCGTTAAAAATATTTTCACCATTAACAGTTTGTACGAAAGAATTTTTAATTACAATCTTTATGAAAATATACTTACATATATATTTTCTTCAGATGTAATATAGATTTAATGAGTTGATATGATATTAATCTCTTTTAGTTTACCTTTAGAACGAGAATATATAATCTCTAAAATATTAAAGATTACATAATCGTCATGTCGAACGAAGGTAATTGATGTAGAACGATTCGTAGAACGATGATTATACTCGAGGTACAGAATGAGATGGTGAGGCATGGATTGTTGAAACTTGGGTTATTGGTGGTACTGGTACCGTTGGTGCTGAAGCTGGTGATATTACTGGTGTTGGTGATACTGCTGGTGCTTGCAAATTGTGTACCGTGCTCTCTAAAGTTAATACTCGAGCTCGAAGTTCTCTAACTTCTTCTACTAACCCTGGTTGGTTATCAGTGTGAGGTAAAGGTCGGATATCTTCTCTAGTTCCGTTAATGGTAGTCTCAAGACGAAAAATTCTTGCAAAAAGTGTATAAACGGTGTTGCGAACGGGTTCGCCGGTTAGCGGGTCAAGTACTCCAAGGTTAGGTGGTAGATTCGGTTCATGATATGGAGTACCTTCTTCCCTTCTCCATAGGGTGAGTATGTCGCGAACCCACCCCCATTTTCTCCAGTAATCACGGTAGTTGATTGGTTGGTGTGCTCCTGTCATGCTGTCTTCGGAGTCAGAGGAACTTGATCGATTCGTAGAGGCCATCTTACGCGATCTCAGAAAAGATTTTTGGTATGAAGAGTTTAGTGACAGCAATTGATAGTTGGATGGTATTCTCAATGCATCATATGCATAGATATATATAGTACCAGATTCCCCTAAGTTACGGAGAAATTTACGGAAGGTATCAGATAAAGTCTATCGTAATAGATACGCTAAGATATGATTTACTAGATACGCTAAGATATGAGTTTTGTCTATACACTAATCATGCAGTCAATGCAGTAAGATGTGTCTAGACTAATACTGATAAGCAGGCAATTTCCGACAAAAATGATAAGCAAAACTTTTGACATGCAGTCACGGTCGAAGTCCAGGCTCACTAATGCATCTAAACGACTATCAGTTAGACACATTAATGCAAGACCTGTTTCGCTAAGACCACCGCTCTGATACCACCTGTAACGACCCGTCCTTATTCACCTGGACGAAGTCATCAACATTTGGTCCCATTACGATGATCGACTCCAAGTAATGTCCTTAAATTGAGCAAATGCACAGCGGAAGACTTAATTCGTACCTGAGAATAAACATGCTTTAAAGTGTCAACCAAAAGGTTGGTGAGTTCATAGGTTTATCATAACAATCATTTCAATATTTTAATAGACCACAAGATTTCATCATCATAAACATAAAGCATTCTAAGTAGTTGAGCACCTGGTAACCATACTTAACATTTAATCACGTCGCATATTCCCTTTATTATGAAATCTCACTACACCGTACCAAGTGTAGTCACCGAAACAAAGTACTATGCAACCGTTGAATACTGGTCGTCCAGTCCGGTTGGGGTTGTCAGGCCCGATAGATCTATCAACAGGATTCGCGTTTACAATACCCATGTAAATAGCAGTTACCAAGCTACAGGGAAGTATGCCAGTGGTACAACTCAACGTAGAATGTATTTTTAAGTACTTGTGTCTATTTTGTAAACATTTATAAAAGCAACGCATGTATTCTCAGCCCAAAAATATATATTGCAAAAGCAATTAAAAAGGGAGCAAATGAAACTCACCTAATGTATTTTGTAGTAAAAATACATATAACGACAACGAACAAGTGTAGGGTTGGTCTCGGATTCGCGAACCTATATTAATTATATATTTATTAACACATATAATGGCAATCAAATAATTACATATATTAATTATATAATACTTATTTATTTAGTGTTGTAGTTTATATAAAATTTGTTTTACATTCTGTCTATCTATTATATTTTATTTTGTATATTTATATATTAATATGTTAATATATTTAATATATATTTATAGGTAATATAAATATGTATAAATTTTTTTATTTGTTAGATAATAATAATAATAACAATGAAAATGATAATTTTAATAAAAATGATGGTTTTAAAAATATTAGAATTTTAATAAAATGATACTATAAATAAATATGATAATAAAAATAATATTACTAATAATAATAACAATAATGATAATAAAAAAAAATGATTATACCCTTTTATAAGCTTCCTAAAAAGAATTGCCCACGACGGGACTCGAACCCGTGACCTCTCGCTTACCAGCTAACACCCATGACCATTTAAACTGTTTCGCTTTTCTGTTTTATAACCCAGACTATATTTATATATCCCGTAATTTCGTGTCCTATAATTCTTTTCGGCCCAAATCAGAAAATGGTATTATCTCAGCCCAACAGACCTAATTCTCATGGCCCAATCTCTAAATCAATTAACCGATTGAATGTGGTAGAGTTTTATCGGAGTATTAATCAGGAACGGGTATTAACAGTTATTATTATTCCATCGTTAATCCATCATCATCACATCATCTCCCATTATCCCTAAAAAAAATAACTAACGTCAATTTCTTGTTTCCTGATCTTCGACAATCGTAACCCCACAAGAAGGAAAATAATCCGTAAAACATCAATTATTGTTATCTTTATTATTTTATGGTAATGATAAAAAAAAGAAACAGATACCCAGCATCGTCACTGTATTAATTGTTATTATCATTATCGTGATTGAAACTGAAGAAAACAATTATACAGCAGCAATAGTAGGTTCTTTAACTCGATACGAGTAACAGCCATCATCTTGGGTTTTGGTCAGGAAAACGAACAAGAAATATAAAGAAGATAGTTGCAGCTGGGTTCAATATTGGGCTTTCGATGGTAGTAGTTGAAAACGAAATTAATATTAGTTTTGTGGTGGGTGGTTTATGTGGGTTGTATCCATGGTGTTCACGAGGAATATATATATATAGAGAGAGAGTAGAGAGAGTTTGAGAGAAAATGATGGTGGTGGTCTATTCATGGTGGTTGATGGTTACAAAGTGGTGGTGACTCCGGTGATGAGTTTCAGGTTTTACGCGAGTGTTGTTCAAACAAGAGTGTTGAGCTGCAACTAAGATGAACTGGAGGTCGAGGAAGACAGGAATATACATAATAATTTACCTGGGTTTGAGTGACGGTGGTTGATAATGCTAAAAACGAACATATATTTCATAGCATTATTCCTCAAGAAAGACAAGCTTTTAGTTGCAATTGTTCTATTTACAAGTGATATTCGTTTAAATAATAAAAGGTGAAGACAAAAGACAGATTCGACAAATTGAAGACAAAAAGGTCCAAAGAGCTAAAAAGTACAAGATACAACTAAAAAGGTTCAAAATATTGATGAGGAACGTCTCAAAATGACAAGAGTACAAGTTGCGGAACACAAAGTACGCGATTTAAAATAATACGCGAGGACGTCCGAAAATCCGGAACCGGGACCTGAGCCAAGAAGAAACGCCCGACGCAACGGACCAAAAATATCTAGTCTACTATGCACAAGAATATAATATAATATATATATAATTATATATAATTATATATTATATATATTATTATTATTATATTACGTCGACAAAGAAGAAAACAAAAGCAGTTGGCTGAATCCAGGGTGGCCATGCGACTCGCATGGCCAGAGGCACAAAACCATGCGAGTCGCATGGTGTGAGATTGCTGGTCAGGTCCTATATAAAGCCAGTTTTGTGCCGAGTTATGATCATTTTTTTTTTCGCTTCCTCTTCATAAGTAATATATATATTTATATTTATAATTTATATTTTAATTTTAATTATAATTCTAATAATAAGGGTATGTTAGCGAATGTTGTAAGGGTGTAAGTCGAAATTCTGTCCGTGTAACGCTACGCTATTTTTAATCATTGTAAGTTATGTTCAACCTTTTTATATTAATGTCTCGTAGCTAAGTTATTATTATGCTTATTTAAAACGAAGTAATCATGATGTTGGGCTAATTACTAAAATTGGGTAATTGGGCTTTGTACCATAATTGGGGTTTGGACAAAAGAACGACACTTGTGGAAACTAGACTATGGGCTATTAATGGGCTTTATATTTGTTTAACTAAATGAAAGTTTGTTAATGTTAATATAAAGATTTACAATTGGGCGTCCCTATAAATTACCATATACACTCGATCGGACACGATGGGCGGGGTATTTATATGTACGAATAATCGTTCATTTAACCGGACACGGGAATGGATTAATAGCCACTAGAATAATTAAAACAGGGGTGAAATTACATTCAAGGGTAATTGGTGTAATTGTTAACAAAGTAGTAAAACCTTGGTTTACACGCAGTCGATAACCTGGTGTATTCATTAAACAAAGTATTAAAACCTTGTTACAATTCGAATCCCCAATTAGTTGGAATATTTATCTTCGGGTATAATAATAATTTGACAAGGACACTTGCAATTTATATTTATGACTGATGGACTGTTATGGACAAAAACCAGACGGACATATTGAATAATCCAGGACAAAGGACAATTAACCCATGGGCATAAAACTAAAATCAACACGTCAAACATCATGATTACGGAAGTTTAAATAAGCATAATTCTTTTATTTCATATTTAATTTCCTTTATTTTATATTTAATTGCACTTCTAATTATCGCACTTTTATTTATTGTTATTTTATTTAATCGCACTTTTAATTATCGCAATTTAATTTTATCGCATTTTTATTATTCGTAATTTCATTATCGTTATTTACTTTACACTTTAATTTAAGTCTTATATTTATTTAATATTTTACATTAGGTTTTAACTGCGACTAAAGTTTTAAAATCGACAAACCGGTCATTAAACGGTAAAAACCCCCCTTTATAATAATAATATTACCTATATATATATTTGTATTTTTATAAAAGTAAACTAATATAGCGTTGAGCTTTGTTTAAAGATTTCCCTGTGGAACGAACCGGACTTACTAAAAACTACACTACTGTACGATTAGGTACACTGCCTATAAGTGTTGTAGCAAGGTTTAAGTATATCCATTCTATAAATAAATAAATATCTTGTGTAAAATTGTATCGTATTTAATAGTATTTTCTAGTAAAATAATAACTATTTTATATACTACCCCGCTGCACATCAAGTATTTTTGGCGCCGCTGCCGGGGACATTCGCCGAAGCGAAACGCCATATTTTTAATTTTTAAGTTATAATTAGTTTTTGTAAAATTTATATTTTTGTTTAAAAATTAAAAAGATATAAAAAAATTAAAAAAAAAATATTTTAAATATATTTCTTAAGTTTTTCTTTTATTTTTACAAAATTATAAAGTATTTTAAGTTTATTTTTAGTTTTAAAAATTAAGTTTTATTTTAATTATATATATATATTTATATTTTAAATATAAAACAGAAAAAAAGAAAATAAATATTAAATATACGTGACCTGTCAAATTGAACCTGTCAATTGAACCGGTCCAGTTCAGTCATGCGACTCGCATGACCCCCCGGCTTAAATCATGCGACTCGCATGAGGGGTCTGACAGGGCCACATCCAACCCTAATTTCGCATTTATTACGGAGTATATTATATTCTTATTATAACTAAACCCTAATTCTATTATTATTATTATAATTAAGTTTAATTTATTTAGTTATTTTTACTTTTATTTAGTTTTATTATTTATTTACTTAATACTTTTATTATAAAATATGAAAATAATATTTTTATAAAATCTAATATTTTTATAACTTTTTATAACTTTTAATATTTTGTCCCTTTTTAATCGTTGTAGCGTAATATTTGTATTTTTAGCTCATATTTAATTTTAAACTTAGTTTTCGCTATAGTCATTTTTACTCCTAGATTTTTAGGCTTTGCCGTAGAATTCCTTAAGTGCTTTTTCTTTAGACTAAGATTTAGGTGCTTTAGAATTTTGCGACGCCTTTTTAAGTTTTAGTTTCTTTTTAAGTTATTTCCATTTGGGATTTAGTTTTTCCTGTAAGCTTTAATATTTTTAGACCTTTTACTATGTATCAATTATCATTCCAATTAGTAATATCAATTTGCGATTATAATTTTAAGTTAGTTGTAGTAATAAGGTTAAATTAGTTAAGTATTTTTAAGTTTTTATAAGTTTCTTTTATTTTTCCGTCACCTTTTATTTTTTAACCATTTTTCTTTTTCGACCTTTTGCGACGAACTCTTTTTCTCTCTTATTTCTCGCTATTCTAGTTTTTAGGACTTAGAATTTTTTCTACTTCTTATCTAAATTTCTTAAAATTACGAAAACTTATTTTAAGTAGTTAAATTAATAGACATCAAAATTTTCTGGTTCGTAGTAATAGTTGGATTTGTACGTGGACCGGGTTATTGGAGCCAAACAGTCCTCAATTATATTGAGACCAAACGAATCCTGCCCCTCTGCTGCATCTTTTGGCTATTCGAAACGTGGGCAAAATCAGAAAAGTCTATTGATTGGATAACTTATTATAATTTTTCTTTCCTTTTAAAAAAACTAATAGGATATTCAGTGAATGCACCGAGCAAGACGTTCATCACCTTTTGTACGTTCACCACCTGTAACTCGATCAAGACATCGTTTAACAAATATAACCGCCGTTGATTTTTCTTTAGAATCGTCATCCAGTCAACCAAGTACTTCAGTCCAAATTTCCGATAATCCATTTTTTGAACCCAACCTCACAATTGAGAATCCAGAAAATATTCAGGAACGGTTCATAGATCCTGAACCATTAAACTTTCCTCCGGAACCACCAATCATTCAAACAGAGATTGTTGAGGAACGAACTATTAAATCAGAATCATCTAGTGATACCGATTCAACAAATTCAATTATGGAGAATCTGGAACCTTTAAGTATGGAAGACCGAATGAGAGCTAAACGCACTGGCCAAGGTCACGCAATTACTCATCCAGACATTAATGCGCCAGATTATGAAATCAAAGGACAAATTCTACACATGGTAACTAATCAATGCCAATTTAGTGGTGCACCGAAGGAAGATCCAAATGAACATCTACGTACCTTTAATAGGATCTGCACACTATTTAAAATACGAGAAGTGGAGGATGAACAGATATATCTCATGTTATTTCCCTGGACTTTAAAGGGAGAAGCCAAAGATTGGTTGGAATCATTACCTGAAGGGGCGATTGATACATGGGACGTTTTAATTGACAAATTTCTTAAACAATTCTTTCCTGCATCTAAAGCCGTAAGACTTCAAGCAGAAATTGTTACGTTCACACAGAAGCCAAATGAAACTCTATATGAGGCGTGGACAAGATATGGAAAGTTGTTAAGAGGATGTCCGCAACATGGTTTAGACACCTGTCAAATAGTACAAATATTCTACCAAGGATGCGACATCACTACAAGAAAAGACATAGATATAGCAGCTGGTGGTTCGATTATGAAGAAAACCGAAACTGATGCTTACAAAATTATTGATAACACTGCTTCCCACTCACATGAGTGGCACCAAGAAAAAGACATTATTAGATCATCTAAAGCAGCTAGAGCCGATTCTAGCCATGACTTAGATTCCATTTCCGCAAAGATAGATGCTGTGGAGAGACGAATGGAAAAGATGACTAAGGATATTCACTCAATACGAATTAGTTGTGAGCAGTGTGGAGGACCACATTTGACAAAAGATTGTCTAAGTATTGAATTAACAATGGAACAAAGAGAGAATATTTCATACATAAACCAAAGGCCTGGAAATAATTATCAGAATAATTATCAACCGCCAAGACCGATTTACAATCAAAACCAGAATTATAACCGAAATATTCCATACAACAACCAACAAGGTCCTAGCAATCAACAAGTATCCAATAATACTTACAATCAGCAAAGACCGAATTTTCAAAACAAACCACCACAACAAACCGATGATAAAAAGCCAAATTTAGAAGATATGATGACGAAGCTAGTTGAAACTCAAACGCAGTTTTTCACATCTCAGAAACAAACCAATGAACAAAATGCTCAAGCATTTAGAAATCAACAAGCTTCTATTCAAAATCTGGAACAAGAAGTGAGTAACCTAGCAAGGTTAATAGGTGAAAGAAAACCGGGAAGTCTACCTAGCGATACAAATGCTAACCCCCGGAATGAAACAGCTAAAGCTATTACCACAAGAAGTGGTACAACACTTAAACCACCTGAAATACCTGTAACTTCTGATGAAACTATTCCTACTCCACAAGAACCACAACCTGATCAAGATAAGGAAAAAGAACCGGTAGTTGAAAAGGTTAATGAAGATAACACAGTTAAGGCTAAACCTTATGTTAAACCATACCAACCACCACTTCCTTATCCGAGTAAAATGAAGAAAGAAAAACTTGAAGCCGAGCAATCCAAATTCTTGGATATGTTTAAACAGATAAATGTAAATCTTCCTTTCATTGATGTGATTTCAGGAATGCCAAGGTATGCTAAATTCTTGAAAGATCTAATCACGAATAGAAGGAAAATGGAAGAACTCTCGGCTGTTACTATGAATGCTAATTGTTCAGCAGTGCTGTTGAATAAGATACCAGAAAAACTATCTGATCCAGGAAGTTTCACAATTCCATGTTTTCTGGGTAGTCTTAGTTCAATAGAAGCATTGGCAGACTTAGGTGCTAGTATAAATCTAATGCCGTATTCACTATACGCTAAACTAGACCTTGGAGAATTGAAACCAACCAGAATAAGCATACAACTAGCCGATAGATCAATAAAATATCCTAGAGGGATAATGGAGAACATGCTAGTTAAAGTTGGTACTTTAGTATTCCCAGTAGATTTTGTTGTTTTGGACATGGAAGAAGATTCTCAAGTTCCTCTCATATTAGGAAGACCATTCTTAAACACGGCTAAAGCAATGATAGACGTGTTCGGTAAGAAACTGACCCTAAGTATAGAGGATGAGAGTGTTACCTTTTCAGTTGATAGAGCAATGCAACAACCACAATCTGCAGATGATACATGTTATTATATTCAAACTATAGATGCACATGCAGAATTATTAAAAGAATTTCCAGAATTACAAGGAACAGGAGAATGTTCTTTAGGAGAAGGAAATGAACCAATTGATGAAGCTGAAATGTTAGCTACACTTATAGCTAATGGATATGAACCAACAACAGAAGAAATTCAAATGCTAAAAGAAGAAGACAGATATCGATATAAATCATCGATAGAAGAACCTCCGAAATTAGAGTTAAAGCCACTTCCAAACCATTTGGAATACGCTTATTTACATGGTGAATCTGAATTACCTGTAATAATATCGTCTTCTCTTACTGAAAATGAGAAATCACAACTCATTTCTGTGTTGAAAGCTCATAAACCAGCCATTGCATGGAAAATTCATGATATTAAAGGAATAAGTCCTTCGTATTGCACACATAAAATCCTTATGGAAGAAGGTCATAAAACGTATGTGCAACGCCAACGAAGACTAAATCCTAATATGCAAGATGTAGTTAAGAAAGAGATTATTAAGCTGCTAGATGCAGGTTTGATATATCCAATTTCTGATAGTCCATGGGTAAGCCCAGTTCAATGCGTACCTAAGAAGGGTGGCATGACTGTCATCACAAATGAGAAAAATGAGCTTATTCCTACTAGGACTGTAACAGGATGGCGTGTATGTATTGATTATAGAAAATTAAATGACGCCACCAGAAAAGATCACTTTCCCTTACCTTTCATAGATCAAATGTTGGAAAGATTAGCCGGAAATAGTTACTATTGTTTCCTAGATGGATTTTCCGGATATTTTCAAATTCCAATAGCACCTGAAGATCAAGAGAAAACCACATTCACGTGCCCTTATGGTACTTTTGCTTACAAACGCATGCCATTTGGACTTTGCAACGCCCCTGCAACCTTTCAAAGGTGTATGATGGCGATTTTTCACGACATGATAGAAGAATGCATGGAAGTATTCATGGATGACTTTTCAGTCTTCGGTGATACATTTAAATCATGTCTAGTTAATCTGGAACGAATGCTAATTAGATGCGAAAAATCAAATCTAGTACTTAATTGGGAGAAATGCCATTTCATGGTTAAAGAAGGCATCGTTCTTGGACATAAAATTTCAAAAGAAGGAATTGAAGTGGATAGAGCTAAAGTAGATGTAATTGCTAAACTTCCACATCCCACCAATGTTAGAGGAGTTAGGAGTTTTCTAGGGCATGCCGGTTTTTACCGACGTTTTATAAAAGATTTTTCTAAAATTGCCACTCCTATGAATAAACTCCTAGAAAAGGATGCGCCATTCATCTTTTCAGATGAGTGTATCAAATCTTTTAATATTCTTAAAGAAAAACTCACTAATGCACCAATCATGATAACACCAAATTGGAATCTACCATTTGAACTAATGTGCGATGCAAGTGATTTTGCAATGGGAGCCGTTTTAGGACAAAGGATTGAAAAACGATTTCAACCTATATATTATGCTAGTAAGACGTTACAAGGAGCACAAACGAACTATACAACTACTGAAAAAGAACTCCTTGCTATTGTCTTTGCTTTTGACAAATTTCGATCATATCTCGTTCTAGCAAAAACGGTGGTCTATACCGACCATTCTGCTCTTAGATACCTATTTTCAAAACAAGATGCTAAACCAAGATTAATCCGTTGGATCTTACTCTTACAAGAGTTTGATATTGAAATCCGAGATAAAAAAGGAGCAGAAAATCTCGCCGCTGATCATCTTTCTCGTCTTGAAAATCCCGAATTAGAAGTTCTAAATGAATCGACCATACAAGACAACTTTCCTGATGAATATCTATTGAAGATAGATTATAAAGAAATCCCATGGTTTGCAGACTATGCAAACTACTTAGTTTGTGGATTCCTTGAAAAAGGATTATCGTACCAAAGACGAAAGAAATTCTTCAGTGATATAAAACACTATTTCTGGGAAGATCCACATCTGTTTAAAAGTTGTCCCGATGGAATAATACGCCGATGTGTATTTGGAGATGAAGCTAGTAAAATTTTAAACCATTGTCACACAGGACCAACAGGAGGGCATTATGGGCCTCAACTAACAGCAAGAAAAGTTTATGAAGCTGGATTCTATTGGCCTACAATTTACAAAGACGCACACCTTCTTTGCAAATCCTGTGATGCATGTCAAAGGGCCGGAAAAATAAGTCAACGTGACGAAATGCCACAAAATGTCATCCAAGTATGTGAAGTATTTGACATTTGGGGTATTGACTTTATGGGTCCATTTCCAAAATCTCATAATAATTTATATATACTCGTAGCCATTGATTATGTATCTAAATGGGCGGAAGCACAAGCTCTCCCAACTAACGATGCACGAGTTGTAGTCAACTTTTTAAAACGTCTTTTTGCAAGGTTTGGAACACCGAAAGCTTTAATAAGTGATCGGGGTACTCATTTTTGTAATAATCAACTTGAGAAAGTTCTTAAAAGATATGGGGTAACTCATAAAATCTCCACCGCATATCATCCACAAACAAGTGGACAAGTTGAAAATACCAACCGAGCTTTAAAACGTATTCTAGAGAAAACCGTAGGATCAAATCCGAAGGAATGGTCCATTAAATTGGAGGATGCACTCTGGGCTTTTAGAACAGCCTACAAAACTCCAATTGGAACCACACCTTTTAGACTTGTTTATGGAAAAGCATGTCATCTTCCAGTAGAAATTGAACACAAAGCATTTTGGGCTTTGAAGACATGTAACCTTGATTTACATGAAGCCGGACGTCTACGATTAAGTCAACTAAACGAATTAGAAGAATTAAGACATGAAGCATACGATAATTCGTTAATCTATAAAGAAAAAACGAAGAAATGGCATGATAAAAGAATCAGAAGTTCAAAAGAATTTAAAGAAGGAGACAGAGTTCTTCTTTTCAATTCACGATTCAAGCTATTTCCTGGAAAATTGAAATCAAGATGGTCTGGACCATTCATAGTCAAAAGAGTTTTCCCATACGGAACGATAGAATTGATAAATTCAAATGGGATTGAATTTAAAGTTAATGGTCACAGAGTTAAACATTACATACAGGGTCCGATGGAAGTCGACAACGAAGTTAATCACAATTTCGACACCACAGCTAACTAAGTGTGGGGAGAATCAAGTCTTTAAAGGATAATATGTATTTCTGTTAGAGTTAGATTGTCTGTTTTCGTGTAGTTCTCGAAAATGGAACACGTATGGTCTTTCCCTAGCAGACCCTAAAGAACTAGTCTTCTCCCCCCATTCTGAATTTTTATTTTTTTTAGGTTTTTACAAAATGAAGACTGCCTGTGAACTAAACCATGGTCTAATGCTACACGCTTTGATCACTAAACGTAATAATGACTTACTCCCGAGTGAAATAGTATCAGTAATCAGAGAAAGAATGGACGGAGTTAGAAAAGGATCCAGATGCGAAGATAATAAGTTACAATTTGGTAAAGGAAAATCAAAATCCGCAGCGAAAAGAAGAGCACGACACCTAGAAAGATGTCACAAATGCGGAAAATGGTCACATGGAGGTAAATGTTCAAATAATCAAACCTATTCAAATACCGAATTTGTTACTTTATGCAGAGACGGACCGTTCATATGTTTAGAAGAAAAGACAATGAATGCTCGAGGTTACGCCTATGCAGCCATGGAAGACCAATTAAACCGACTATCTTATGAATATAATAGATCATATAACTAAGAAATCTATTTCACAGGTATGTCTGTACAGTTTTTATTTTTATTTTTATTTTTAACCTTTTGATAATAAACGCTAATTTGTTCGCTAAAAAGTATTAAATTGGTATTAAATAAAATTAGGTTTGGCGACCGAAATTATTGATAACATTCAAAAATTTATTACATCACTGCGAAATTTAACGTTTATTCTTAAGGTATAAATATCTTTAATCAATCAACCCAAAATATTTCAAAAATTCGTCATGAGTTAAATTAGGTCTTGGAACCGAAATTACTTTACCGAAAAGAGGGGCGCATATTTTTGATAATATTTGATTGATTAAAGTGGGATAAAAAGACAAAAAGATTTTTAATTTTATTTTTACCATGTTTTTAAAATTAATATTTAAATCCTAAATTAATATTGTAAACTTTGTAAAACAATATATTTAAAATTGTAAATATTTGAAAAATTAATATAAGTTTGGTATGAATTTATGAAATTTTTAAATTAAGTCTGGTGTGAATTTTTAAAATATGAATTTTTAATTTTATGCATTTCAAATTTTAAGTTTGGTGTGATTTTTTTATTTTTGAATTTCATAATTGTGTGAATTTAAAAACAAAAATTTACTTTATCTCATTAAGTTAAGAATATGATTTTTAAAATTCGTCGTAAGTTGAAGACTAGGTCTTTGAACCGAAATTGCTTTACCCGAGGGAGGGACGAGAACTTTTATTATCATTATTTTTAATCTTATTGATTTAAAGTATGCCAAAAACATTAAAAAAAACCCAAAAATCTTAGCTTTTAAAACAATCGGTACAAAAAGACAAATTTTAAAATTTTGTCGAGGGACGGACTGGGGCATCGTCCCGAAACGACCTCGTCTTAAAAAGAAACAAATTTTTAAAATTTTATTTAATTTATGTTTTAAAAGCTTAAGGTTTTAATAAAAAAAAAAAAAAAAAAAAAAAAAAAAAAATACCTGGAATTACACCCCATGCGAGTCGCATGGGGGAAAGGCTTAAGCCATGCGACTCGCATGGCCATAAAAAACTGGACAGGATCAAAAGCTCAGCCGATTCTGCTTCTTTCTCACAATACACACACATATACACGAACCATCTCCCAAATCCTCTCAAAAATCCGCCATTTTTTACCAAATTTCTTGCAAAACTTCACAATAATCATGCCTAGATTCAGTAGTCTCAACCCCTTCAGGAGAAAGGTAAAGATTTCACCCCTAATCTCTTTAAATTCGAATTTTTGTGTTCTTGAGCTAGAAAATTTATATTTTGATTTTGTTAAATTTAGGTGTAATTAGAGCTAAATTGTTGTTATATTATGCATGTATATCCTAGATAGAAGCTATTTAACATGATTTGAAGCTAAAAACTTCAAATTTTTAAGAATCTAGGGTTTGTGTTCTTGAGCAATTTGGGGCTTTTTGATATAAACAGGTTATGGCCGATTTTTGTCATGAATTGTTGCTAAATTAAGTAGTGTAACATGTTTAGGTAGTTAATTGATCCAAACTTTGAGCTTAAACATGTTTTTGAGAATTAAAGTAGACTTTTTAAGTCTAAAAATTCATGAACTTGGATAATTTGATATAAAGGCAATTTGAAACTTGTCTCATTGCTAGAAGTGATTATTTTGGCATGTTATTTGAGATAAATGCTTATGAACTTGATGTACATTTTTCGTATATGCTTATTTGACAAAGTGTAGACTTGACAAAAATATGAAAATGAGCACTAGTTTGATTTGAATGCCATGTAACAAGTGTTTAATTGTTATAATAATTATTGTTGACATGTTTAAGAGTTTAAATGTGATAAAACATTGTACACATTTTCGTATGTAAAAGTGTAGAATTGTTATTGTTAAGAAAATGTGTATAAAATGTGTTATGAATTGAACATGTCATCATAATTGTTTCAAGTTATTATTTTGCTAACACTAATGCATATTTGGATGCACAAATTTTGTGTTTAATGTGTTTTGCAGAAAGCCGATACTGGAGGTTCAGGAGCATCATCATCCAGGCAACCAGAGCCCGAACCGGAAATGTTTCATGAACAAGAACAGCATATGCAACAAGAAGAAGAAGAACAGGAGGAGCAACATATTCCATATCACGATCAAGATCAGTTATTCATGAATCAGTTTCGTCAATTCGCTCCACATCAAAGGATTCTGAGCTTAGACATTAATGAAGATCAGTTACACCCAAATCTAAGATTTGATCGATGTTGGATAGAGTATCCAGATTATCAAAAGAACATGCACATTCTCTACTTTAAGGTTGTTGAAATGCCAAGGGCAATTGACTGGGTACCTTTGGAAACAGTTGACCTTGCCGAACCGATTCGGGAATTATTGGTGCAAAGGTATGGTAATTCTCAGTTTAACGATTGGATGCGCCTATTTTCCATTCGTAGAACCATATATAGGGAATGGTGTATAGAATTACTTAGTACTATTAAGTTAAACAGTAATGTTAGGAGGATAGATGATAGAAGCTTTATTAGATTTCTGTTAGGTGGACGCATGTACAGAATGTCCATGATAGATTTAGCCAGGGCCTTACAGATTTACACCCCTGCTGAACTTTTGAGCCCCGACTGTAATAGCCTGATTGCCCAAGGAGAAAGGGTAGATAGGGAATTTGATATTAACGCTGTCTGGAGGCGTATGTCCCACTTTAATGAATTTCACGCCAGTGGAAATCATACATACTTAGATATAGACAGAGCTGAACTCCGGGTGATTCATAGATTCTTAGCAAACACAATTACACAAAGGGGTAGGAATAAGGAGAAATTGACCGTAAACGATTTGTTCTACCTCAAGTGTATTAGAGACCCGAGGAGTTTCGTTAACATTCCCTATTGTGTTGGTTATTATCTCGCTAATGTAGTTTCGGGGATGAAATCGGGGAGTATTATAGGTGGTGGTATTTTCATTACTCTCATTGGAGAGTATTTAGGTGTAGATAAGCACCAAGGGGGTCCAATGAACGAAATAGAGGACGGAGGTGAAACCATAAGTTCAAACCTTTATCACGGTGCAAGGGTATTATTGATGAGACGTGGTCGGGTATATCGATACGAGGGACCTCAGCGACAGGTAGAGAGAGGTTCGGATGACGAGATGGAGGAGGCGAACAACATTATAGGAGTTGTTCGGGAGACTGCTCTTGATTTAGGCGTTCGTATGGAGGATGAATACATGACGAACTATGATAGGCATATGCAGTACGAGGCATGGCAACGTCGGAATGACTACGAGCATTCCCGGCAACGAGAGCATGGCCGATGGGATTATCATCAGCGCCAAATTATAAGCCAGTTGCAGCCTGGCGAGATGTATTATCCGACCCGACCCGCATACTATCCCGCACATCAGCCAGAGATGAGACCACCCTATGATTCATATGATTATGACGCAGCATACCAGTACACCTATAATCAGCCATGGAACCCGGACGCGAACATGAATTGGGATCCATATCCTAATTTTCCTCCTAACCCACCTCCTGATCAGTAGAGATAAGTGGTAATTTCTATTTTTATTTTAAACACTTAACATTTTATTATGTTTATGTAATGTTTGATATTTTATTATTATTGTGTACTAATATTTTTCTTATAGTTTGAAAGTGGGATGCCAAAGTTCCATTTCAAATTGCATGTATGATTATATTTGTATTGTATGTATTCTCTTTTATGCACAAAACAGGGTAAAACAACGCGTTTTCAAAGACTGGCATTAAGTTCAGCAAAAGCAAGTAATTTTGACGACAATGATGCAAAATATATGTGAAATAACAACAAGACGGAATGAACAAATGACGTGCACCATTTATCATTCAGCAAACAAACGCCAATATATTTGGAAACTTTGGTAAAAATTTAATCATTTTCACACAAATCACCCTCAATAATTTAAATTGTTACTGATTTCTTGCAAATTAGGGCATTGCAAGATCTTAAGTGTGGGAAGGGATTAAATTCTTTCGGATTTTAAAATTTTTATATTAAACACTTGGTTACCATTAAAAATACTAGTAAAGCAGTAGTTGTATTAGAATCTAGTGCTCTCTGATAAAAAAGAACAGCCCTAGTCTTATATACTGACTACCCAATTCTAGTAAAATTTTTCAAAATTTTCAATTAAATGAATTTAAAATCATGTTTATACATATTTATGAACGATAAAACTAGGTTTTAACACCGAAATTATTGTTACCTCGGAAAGGACATAAATTGAGAAACAAACTAAAATGTTAAAATTCATTTAAAATGGAATAGAGGACGATAAAAAGGAAAATAAAAGCCAAGTGTGGGAAAATTTACCAAGTTATTTTAAACATATGTCACATAAATCTGTAACAAATAACTGAAAATACTTTTGCTTTGGACTAAACTAAACTGTTTTACCCAATGAAAGAAAAGAAGAGATGGATCTACACGATGAATCAATTCCATCATTAAAAGGAAGTAAAGTCTTCCGAAAAAGACACGCGCTTCTTGATTTAGGTCATGAAGTTGTCGTCCAGACCAGCTGTAGGTTGACGAAAAATCTAGAAAAGTCATCACTAAAATCAGCAGGAAATCCACGGACCTCAGCATCAAACAGGGTCGCCAAGTGGTCAGATTTATCCTAACCATGAGAAGGATTTATCTCGTACAATGGGGAGGCACCGTGCAAATTAGCTGGATAAGACTAATGAATCAGATCCCCAGAAAGGATAATCTCCTTAAAGATTAAAAATCAGCTTTTAAAACTGATATTACTCAATCCTAGAGATTGACCTTAAAGATTGAGAATTCAAACTCATGGAATTCAATGATATCTAAACTCGAGCTTGAACGAGAAAATATTTTGATCAAAAATACAAACCGATTTGTTTTCTGAAAACCCTATTTTCAATGCGTTCATTACCATTGAACGTAAAATCCTAGGAATTCACCTGAAATTCATTAGGTCACCTGAACTAAATCGGGTGTCAACCGTAAGAACGGTGGTTGCATAGCATGGTCAAAGACAGGACCTTGTGCCAGACCGAAAAATTATAAGGGTGAGCTTTACTATTGCTCCTACCAAGGATAGTAATTGCGTCCGACACGTTATAGACCATAATCAAAAGCATGTCACGGGACATTGCCTTAACAGTTGCTTGTTCAACGCTTTCCTTTACAACCGGACGGTAGTTTACTGAAAGGTAATATACGGAACAAGTAAACTGGACGTGTTGCTTTCCAAATACAAGGTTAGCAAGTGGGTGACACAAAACCGCAAGTTTTGAGCTAAAATTTTCAAATCTGAAACCCACCAAACCCACAAATATTTTGCAAACACCGGTAAAGGGTTATTCCGGAAAACTTATCTAGGGTAAAAACTAGATTTAATTTTCAAAAGATCAAATGTTTTCATAAAGATCCAATTTCCTTAATGGATCTAAATTTTTATAGTCATGTGGGACTGTAAACCATATCGTTACTACCATTGTTTATACCGCCGTATAGAAATCACTGATGTACAAAGTGTGAAGAATAAAGAAGTGATTCTAGTATTTCAAGACGATATTGCTTGAGGACAAGCAACGCTCAAGTGTGGGAATATTTGATAATGCTAAAAACGAACATATATTTCATAGCATTATTCCTCAAGAAAGACAAGCTTTTAGTTGCAATTGTTCTATTTACAAGTGATATTCGTTTAAATAATAAAAGGTGAAGACAAAAGACAGATTCGACAAATTGAAGACAAAAAGGTCCAAAGAGCTAAAAAGTACAAGATACAACTAAAAAGGTTCAAAATATTGATGAGGAACGTCTCAAAATGACAAGAGTACAAGTTGCGGAACACAAAGTACGCGATTTAAAATAATACGCGAGGACGTCCGAAAATCCGGAACCGGGACCTGAGCCAAGAAGAAACGCCCGACGCAACGGACCAAAAATATCTAGTCTACTATGCACAAGAATATAATATAATATATATATAATTATATATAATTATATATTATATATATTATTATTATTATATTACGTCGACAAAGAAGAAAACAAAAGCAGTTGGCTGAATCCAGGGTGGCCATGCGACTCGCATGGCCAGAGGCACAAAACCATGCGAGTCGCATGGTGTGAGATTGCTGGTCAGGTCCTATATAAAGCCAGTTTTGTGCCGAGTTATGATCATTTTTTTTTTCTCTTCCTCTTCATAAGTAATATATATATTTATATTTATAATTTATATTTTAATTTTAATTATAATTCTAATAATAAGGGTATGTTAGCGAATGTTGTAAGGGTGTAAGTCGAAATTCTGTCCGTGTAACGCTACGCTATTTTTAATCATTGTAAGTTATGTTCAACCTTTTTATATTATTGTCTCGTAGCTAAGTTATTATTATGCTTATTTAAAACGAAGTAATCATGATGTTGGGCTAATTACTAAAATTGGGTAATTGGGCTTTGTACCATAATTGGGGTTTGGACAAAAGAACGACACTTGTGGAAACTAGACTATGGGCTATTAATGG
Source organism: Rutidosis leptorrhynchoides (assembly GCF_046630445.1). Lineage (NCBI taxonomy): Eukaryota > Viridiplantae > Streptophyta > Magnoliopsida > Asterales > Asteraceae > Rutidosis > Rutidosis leptorrhynchoides. The sequence continues at coordinate 148,104,160 of NC_092343.1, forward strand.
GCTTTATATTTGTTTAACTAAATGAAAGTTTGTTAATGTTAATATAAAGATTTACAATTGGGCGTCCCTATAAATTACCATATACACTCGATCGGACACGATGGGCGGGGTATTTATATGTACGAATAATCGTTCATTTAACCGGACACGGGAATGGATTAATAGCCACTAGAATAATTAAAACAGGGGTGAAATTACATTCAAGGGTAATTGGTGTAATTGTTAACAAAGTAGTAAAACCTTGGTTTACACGCAGTCGATAACCTGGTGTATTCATTAAACAAAGTATTAAAACCTTGTTACAATTCGAATCCCCAATTAGTTGGAATATTTATCTTCGGGTATAATAATAATTTGACAAGGACACTTGCAATTTATATTTATGACTGATGGACTGTTATGGACAAAAACCAGACGGACATATTGAATAATCCAGGACAAAGGACAATTAACCCATGGGCATAAAACTAAAATCAACACGTCAAACATCATGATTACGGAAGTTTAAATAAGCATAATTCTTTTATTTTATATTTAATTGCACTTCTAATTATCGCACTTTTATTTATTGTTATTTTATTTAATCGCACTTTTAATTATCGCAATTTAATTTTATCGCATTTTTATTATTCGTAATTTCATTATCGTTATTTACTTTACACTTTAATTTAAGTCTTATATTTATTTAATATTTTACATTAGGTTTTAACTGCGACTAAAGTTTTAAAATCGACAAACCGGTCATTAAACGGTAAAAACCCCCCTTTATAATAATAATATTACCTATATATATATTTGTATTTTTATAAAAGTAAACTAATATAGCGTTGAGCTTTGTTTAAAGATTTCCCTGTGGAACGAACCGGACTTACTAAAAACTACACTACTGTACGATTAGGTACACTGCCTATAAGTGTTGTAGCAAGGTTTAAGTATATCCATTCTATAAATAAATAAATATCTTGTGTAAAATTGTATCGTATTTAATAGTATTTTCTAGTAAAATAATAACTATTTTATATACTACCCCGCTGCACATCAGTGGTTATAGTTGTTCTTGTGGTTGATCGAACGGGACTAGAAACAAGCAAATGTAGTCGGTTGTGTGGTGATAAAAGTATAGCTTTTAAAGGTGATGATGATGGTGATCAAAGGTAAGTTGTAGTGGTAATCGATGGTAGTAGTTTGCGAATAACAAGTGGTATGGAGATGAAGTGTTGTCGGTGGTGGCCTTGTCTAGGTGCTTGACACCATAAAAGAAAAAGATAGGATGTTTTGGATGGTGATGATTGCCGATGGTGGATCATGGTAACGAGAACAGTAACATCGAAATGGTGGTGACTAAGGTTTGAATTACAGTTTTAAAATAGAAAGAGGAAGAAGGAGTGAAGGTTGAAGGTGGAATGGGTGTGTATCTCGTATGCTATGTAAACATATATCTATATCTTCAACTAGTGAAGAAGCAATAAAGTAACAATAGTATTCTTCAATCATAACACAATAATCACGGACATAATATAAGAGTTAAATTTGATATATGGATAAGTGAAACAAAAAGGTGCAAAGTTAAAATAATAAACTAATTTAAGCAGTCTCCATTTTGGATTACGATATCGATACTAATTCAATGGAAAACAGTAATCCATACATCATGATTATGATATCTAACTGCACCCTTTCTTTTCAAAGATATTTATATATTATATTTATATATTGCGAATAATAATATCAATAATACTAATATAAATTTTTATTATTAATAATAAAAGAAAATAGTAATAAAATAACAAAAATTTTTTATTTGAAATTACTTACATATACATAAATTTTTATAAATTTCCACATATCATGTTTATAAATTAGTTATATTATGATATAGGTGATTATGTATGAAAATTATATGTATATATAATATATATTATTCTATAATTAAATATTCGTTATTAACTTCGCTAAAACGAGTACTTCTAAATAATGTATTTCGAGTTATCTAGTTATTGTATATATATTTATAATCAATTGTTCGTGAATCGTCGGGAATAGTCAATGGTCAATTGGTAACTGATTATCCGAATATAGATTTCAAGCTTTCTAGACTCCACATTACAGATTTTTGCTTATCGTGTCGGAAACATATAAAGATTAAGGTTTAAATTTGGTCGGAAATTTTCGGGTCATTACAAAGATTGATTTGATACCAGTAGAGTTAGGGAGTTTTGATGTAATAGTTGGCATGGACTGGCTGAAGAAGGTGAAAGCAGAGATCGTATGTTATAAAAATGCAATTCGCATTGTACGAGAAGAAGGAGAACCCTTAATGGTGTACGGAGAAAAGGGCAACACGAAGCTACATCTTATTAGTAATTTGAAGACACAAAAACTAATAAGAAAAGGTTGCTATGCTGTTCTATTACATGTTGAGAAAGTACAAACTGAAGAAAAGAGCATCAATGATGTTTTTGTCGCAAAAGAATTTCCCGATGTATTTCCGAAAGAATTACCGGGACTACCTCCACATCGATCTGTTGAATTTCAAATAGATCTTGTACCAGGAGCTGCACCAATAGCTCGTGCTCCTTACAGACTCGCACCCAGCGAGATGAAAGAACTGCAAAGCCAACTGCAAGAACTATTAGAATGTGGTTTCATTCGACCAAGCACATCACCATGGGGAGCTCCTTTTTTATTTGTCAAGAAGAAAGATGGTACATTTAGGTTGTGTATTGACTACAGAGAGTTGAACAAACTTACCATCAAAAACCATTATCCACTGTCGAGAATTGACGACTTATTTGATCAACTACAAGGCTCGTCGGTTTATTCGAAGATCGATTTACGTTCTGGATATCATCAAATGCGAGTAAAGGAGGATGATATTCCAAAAACTGCTTTTAGGACGCGTTATGGTCATTACGAGTTTATGGTTATGCCGTTTGGATTGACTAACGAACCAGCTGTGTTCATGGACCTTATGAACCGAGTGTGTGGGCCATATCTTGACAAGTTTTGAAATGTCCCGTTCTTATTGATTAAAAACGTTCCATATTAATTGATTTCGTTGCGAGGTTTTGACCTCTATATGAGACGTTTTTCAAAGACTGCATTCATTTTAAAACAAACCATAACCTTTATTTCATCAATAAAGGTTTAAAAAGCTTTACGTAGATTATCAAATAATGATAATCTAAAATATGCTGTTTACTCACGATCATTACATAATGGTTTACAATACAAATATGTTACAACAAAATAAGTTTCTTGAATGCACTTTTTACACAATATCATACAAGCATGGACTCCAAATCTCGTCCTTATTTAAGTATGCGACAGCGGAAGCTCTTAATAATCACCTGAGAATAAACATGCTTAAAACGTCAACAAAAATGTTGGTGAGTTATAGGTTTAACCTATATATATCAAATCATAATAATAGACCACAAGATTTCATATTTCAATACACATCCCATACATAGAGATAAAAATCATTCATATGGTGAACACCTGGTAACCGATATTAACAAGATGCATATATAAGAATATCCCCATCATTCCGGGACACCCTTCGGATATGATATAAATTTCGAAGTACTAAAGCATCCGGTACTTTGGATGGGGTTTGTTAGGCCCAATAGATCTATCTTTAGGATTCGCGTCAATTAGAGTGTCTGTTCCCTAATTCTTAGATTACCAGACTTAATAAAAAGGGGCATATTCGATTTCGATAATTCAACCATAGAATGTAGTTTCACGTACTTGTGTCTATTTTGTAAATCATTTATAAAACCTGCATGTATTCTCATCCCAAAATATTAGATTTTAAAAGTGGGACTATAACTCACTTTCACAGATTTTTACTTCGTCGGGAAGTAAGACTTGACCACTGGTTGATTCACGAACCTATAACAATATATACATATATATCAAAGTATGTTCAAAATATATTTACAACACTTTTAATATATTTTGATGTTTTAAGTTTATTAAGTCAGCTGTCCTCGTTAGTAACCTACAACTAGTTGTCCACAGTTAGATGTACAAAAATAAATCGATAAATATTATCTTGAATCAATCCACGACCCAGTGTATACGTATCTCAGTATTGATCACAACTCAAACTATATATATTTTGGAATCAACCTCAACCCAGTATAGCTAACTCCAACATTCACATATAGAGTGTCTATGGTTGTTCCGAAATATATATAGATGTGTCGACATGATAGATCGAAACATTGTATACGTGTCTATGGTATCTCAAGATTACATAATATACAATACAAGTTGATTAAGTTATGGTTGGAATAGATTTGTTACCAATTTTCACGTAGCTAAAATGAGAAAAATTATCCAATCTTGTTTTACCCATAACTTCTTCATTTTAAATCCGTTTTGAGTGAACCAAATTGCTATGGTTTCATATTGAACTCTATTTTATGAATCTAAACAGAAAAAGTATAGGTTTATAGTCGGAAAAATAAGTTACAAGTCATTTTTGTAAAGGTAGTCATTTCAGTCGAAAGAACGACGTCTAGATGACCATTTTAGAAAACATACTTCCACTTTGAGTTTAACCATAATTTTTAGATATAGTTTCATGTTCATAATAAAAATCATTTTCCCAGAATAACAACTTTTAAATCAAAGTTTATCATAGTTTTTAATTAACTAACCCAAAACAGCCCGCGGTGTTAGTACGACGGCGTAAATCCGGTTTTACGGTGTTTTTCGTGTTTCCAGGTTTTAAATCATTAAGTTAGCATATCATATAGATATAGAACATGTGTTTAGTTGATTTTAAAAGTCAAGTTAGAAGGATTAACTTTTATTTGCGAACAAGTTTAGAATTAACTAAACTATGTTCTAGTGATTACAAGTTTAAACCTTCGAATAAGATAGCTTTATATGTATGAATCGAATGATGTTATGAACATCATTACTACCTCAAGTTCCTTGGATAAACCTACTGGAAATGAGGAAAATAGATCTAGCTTCAAAGGATCCTTGGATGGCTTGAAAGTTCTTGAAGCAGAATCATGATACGAAAACAAGTTCAAGTAAGATCATCACTTGAAATAAGATTGTTATAGTTATAGAAATTGAACCAAAGTTTGAATATGATTATTACCTTGTATTAGAATGATAACCTACTGTAAGAAACAAAGATTTTTTGAGGTTGGATGATCACCTTACAAGATTGGAAGTGAGCTAGCAAACTTGAAAGTATTCTTGATTTTATGTAACTAGAACTTGTAGAATTTATGAAGAACACTTAGAACTTGAAGATAGAACTTGAGAGAGATCAATTATATGAAGAAAATTGAAGAATGAAAGTGTTTGTAGGTATTTTTGGTCGTTGGTGTATGGATTAGATATAAAGGATATGTAATTTTGTTTTCATGTAAATAAGTCATGAATGATTACTCATATTTTTGTAATTTTATGAGATATTTCATGCTAGTTGCCAAATGATGGTTCCCACATGTGTTAGGTGACTCACATGGGCTGCTAAGAGCTGATCATTGGAGTGTATATACCAATAGTACATACATCTAAAAGCTGTGTATTGTACGAGTACGAATACGGGTGCATAGAGTAGAATTGTTGATGAAACTGAACGACGATGTAATTGTAAGCATTTTTGTTAAGTAGAAGTATTTTGATAAGTGTCTTGAAGTCTTTCAAAAGTGTATGAATACATATTAAAACACTACATGTATATACATTTTAACTGAGTCGTTAAGTCATCGTTAGTCGTTACATGTAAATGTTGTTTTGAAAACTTTAGGTTAACGATCTTGTTGAATGTTGTTAACCCATTGTTTATTATAAAAAATGAGATGTTAAATTGTTATATTATCATGATATTATGATATATAATATATCTTAGTATGATATATATATACAGTTAAACGCCGTTACAACGATAATCGTCACATATATGTCTCGTTTCGAAATCATTAAGTTAGTAGTCTTATTTTTACATATGTATTTCATTGTTAATACACTTAATAATATATTTACTTATCATTTAACATAATTAACCAAGTGTATCAATATCTTAATATGATTCATATGTACCTAGTAAGACGTTGTTATAACGATAATCGTTATATATATCGTTTTCGAGTTTCTTAAATTAATAGTCTCATTTTTATGTATATAACTCATTGTTAAAATACCTAATGAGATATATACTTATAATAAAATCATGTTAACTATATATATAACCATATATATGTCATCGTATAGTTTTTACAAGTTTTAACGTTCGTGAATCACCGGTCAACTTGGGTGGTCAATTGTCTATATGAAACATATTTCAATTAATCAAGTCTTAACAAGTGTGATTGCTTAACATGTTGGAAACATTTAATCATGTAAATATCAATCTCAATTAATATATATAAACATGGAAAAGTTCGGGTCACTACAGTACCTACCCGTTAAATAAATTTCGTCCCGGAATTTTAAGCTGTTGAAGGTGTTGACGAATCTTCTGGAAATAGATGCGGGTATTTCTTCTTCATCTGATATTCACGCTCCCAGGTGAACTCGGGTCCTCTACGAGCATTCCATCGAACCTTAACAATTGTTATCTTGTTGTGCTTAAGTCTTTTAACCACACGATCCATTATTTCGACGGGTTTTTCGATGTATTGGAGTTTTTCGTTAATTTGGATTTCATCTAACGGAATAGTGAGATCTTCTTTAGCAAAACATTTCTTCAAATTCGAGACGTGGAAAGTGTTATGTACAGCCACGAGTTGTTGAGGTAACTCAAGTCGGTAAGCTACTGGTCCGACACGATCAATAATCATGAATGGTCCAATATACCTTGGATTTAATTTCCCTCGTTTACCAAATCGAACAACGCCTTTCCAAGGTGCAACTTTAAGCATGACCATCTCTCTAATTTCAAATTCTATATCTTTTCTTTTAATGTCAGCGTAGCTCTTTTGTCGACTTTGGGCGGTTTTCAACCGTTGTTGAATTTGGATGATCTTCTCGGTAGTTTCTTGTATAATCTCCGGACCCGTAATCTGTCTATCCCCCACTTCACTCCAACAAATCGGAGACCTGCACTTTCTACCATAAAGTGCTTCAAAGGGCGCCATCTCAATGCTTGAATGGTAGCTGTTGTTGTAGGAAAATTTTGCTAACGGTAGATGTCGATCCCAACTGTTTTCGAAATCAATAACACATGCTCGTAGCATGTCTTCAAGCATTTGTATCGTCCTTTCACTCTGCCCATCAGTTTGTGGATGATAGGCAGTACTCATGTCTAGACGAGTTCCTAATGTTTGCTGTAATGTCTGCCAGAATCTTGAAATAAATCTGCCATCCCTATCAGAGATAATAGAGATTGGTATTCCATGTCTGGAGACGACTTCCTTCAAATACAGTCGTGCTAACTTCTCCATCTTGTCATCTTCTCTTATTGGCAGGAAGTGTGCTGATTTGGTGAGACGATCAACTATTACCCAAATAGTATCAAAACCACTTGCAGTCCTTGGCAATTTAGTGATGAAATCCATGGTAATGTTTTCCCATTTCCATTCCGGGATTTCGGGTTGTTGAAGTAGACCTGATGGTTTCTGATGCTCAGCTTTGACCTTAGAACACGTCAAACATTCTCCTACGTATTTAGCAACATCGGCTTTCATACCCGGCCACCAAAAATGTTTCTTGAAATCCTTGTACATCTTTCCCGTTCCAGGATGTATTGAGTATCTGGTTTTATGAGCTTCTCTAAGTACCATTTCTCTCATATCTCCAAATTTTGGTACCCAAATCCTTTCAGCCCTATACCGAGTTCCGTCTTCCCGAATATTAAGATGCTTCTCCGATCCTTTGGGTATTTCATCCTTTAAATTTCCCTCTTTTAAAACTCCTTGTTGCGCCTCCTTTATTTGAGTAGTAAGGTTATTATGAATCATTATATTCATAGATTTTACTCGAATGGGTTCTCTGTCCTTCCTGCTCAAGGCATCGGCTACCACATTTGCCTTCCCCGGGTGGTAACGAATCTCAAAGTCATAATCATTCAACAATTCAATCCACCTACGCTGCCTCATATTCAGTTGTTTCTGATTAAATACGTGTTGAAGACTTTTGTGGTCGGTATATATAATACTTTTGACCCCATATAATTAGTGCTTCCAAGTCTTTAATGCAAAAACAACCGCGCCTAATTCCAAATCATGCGTCGTATAATTTTGTTCGTGAATCTTCAATTGTCTAGACGCATAAGCAATCACCTTCGTTCGTTGCATTAATACACAACCGAGACCTTGCTTTGATGCGTCACAATAAATCACAAAATCATCATTCCCTTCAGGCAATGACAATATAGGTGCCATAGTTAGCTTTTTCTTCAATAACTGAAACGCTTTCTCTTGTTCATCATTCCATTCAAATTTCTTCCCTTTATGCGTTAATGCAGTCAAGGGTTTTGCTATTCTGGAAAAGTCTTGGATGAACCTTCTGTAGTAACCAGCTAGTCCTAAAAACTGGCGTATGTGTTTCGGAGTTTTCGGGATTTCTCACTTTTCAACAGTTTCTATCTTTGCCGGATCCACCTTAATACCTTCTTTGTTCACTATGTGACCGAGGAATTGAACTTCTTCCAACCAAAATGCACACTTTGAAAACTTAGCGTACAATTCTTCCTTCCTCAATACTTCTAACACCTTTCTCAAATGTTCACCGTGTTCTTGGTCATTCTTTGAGTAAATAAGTATGTCATCAATGAAAACAATGACAAACTTGTCAAGGTATGGTCCACACACTCGGTTCATAAGGTCCATGAACACAGCTGGTGCATTAGTTAAACCAAACGGCATGACCATAAACTCGTAATGACCGTAACGTGTTCTGAAAGCAGTCTTTGGAATATCATCTTCTTTCACCTGCATTTGATGATACCCGAAACGTAAGTCAATCTTTGAATAAACAGACGAGCCTTGTAGTTGATCAAATAAGTCATCGATTCTCGGTAGTGGGTAGCGGTTCTTGATGGTAAGTTTGTTCAACTCTCGGTAGTCGATACACAACCTGAATGTACGATCTTTCTTCTTGACAAACAAAACCGGAGCTCCCCACGGTGATGTGCTTGGTCGAATGAAACCACGCTCTAAAAGTTCTTGTAATTGGCTTTGCAGTTCTTTCATCTCGCTGGGTGCGAGTCTGTAAGGAGCACGAGCTATTGGTGCAGCTCCTGGTACAAGATCTATTTGAAATTCAACGGATCGATGTGGGGGTAATCCCGGTAATTCTTTCGGAAATACATCGGGAAATTCTTTTGCAACGGGAACATCATTGATGCTCTTTTCTTCAGTTTGTACTTTCTCAACGTGTGCTAGAACGGCATAACAACCTTTTCTTATTAGTTTGTGTGCCTTCAAATTACTAATAAGATGTAGCTTCGTGTTGCCCTTTTCTTCGTACACCATTAATGGTTTTCCTTTTTCTCGTATAATGCGAATTGCATTTTTGTAACAAACGATCTCTGCTTTCACTTCTTTCAACCAGTCCATACCGATTATCACATCAAAACTCCCTAACTCTACTGGTATCAAATCAATCTTAAATGTTTCGCTAACCAGTTTAATTTCTAGATTCCGACATATATTATTTGCTGAAATTAATTTACCATTTGCTAATTCGAGTAAAAATTTACTATCCAAAGGCGTCAATGGACAACTTAATTTAGCACAAAAATCTCTACTCATATAGCTTCTATCCGCACCCGAATCAAATAAAACGTAAGCAGATTTATTGTCAATAATAAACGTACCCGTAACAAGCTCCGGGTCTTTCTGTGCCTCTGCCGCATTAATATTGAAAACTCTTCCGCGAACTTGTCCATTCGTGTTCTCCTGGTTCGGGCAATTTCTAATAATGTGGACCGGTTTTCCACATTTATAACAAACTACATTGTCATAACTTGCTCCGACACTACTTGCTCCGCCATTACTCATTCCGACACCATTTGTTCCTTTCGTTCTATTAACCCCTGGTCCGTAGACCTCACACTTTGCCGCGCTATGACCATTTCTTTTACACTTGTTGCAAAATTTGGTGCAGAACCCCGAGTGATACTTTTCATACCTTTGACATAGCTGCTTCTGATTGTTGTTGTTGTTGTTATTGCGGTTGTTATTGTTATTGGGATGATTGTTGTAGTTGCTGTTGTTGTTGTTGTTGTTGTTGTTGTTGTTGTTGTTGTTGTTGTTGTTGGGCCGTTTGTTGTAGTTGCGATTGATGTTGCGATTGTTGGGATAATTGTTGCGATTATTATTGTAATTGCTGTTGTTGTTGTATTGGTGATTCTTATCACCGTTTTCCTCCCACTTTCTTTTGACTTGCTTCACATTGGCCTCTTCAGCAGTCTGTTCTTTAATTCTTTCTTCAATCTGGTTCACTAGTTTGTGAGCCATTCTACATGCCTGTTGTATGGAGGCGGGCTCGTGTGAACTTATATCTTCTTGGATTCTTTCCGGTAATCCTTTCACAAACGCGTCGATCTTCTCTTCCTCATCTTCGAATGCTCCCGGACACAATAGGCACAATTCTGTGAATCGTCTTTCGTACGTGGTAATATCAAATCCTTGGGTTCGTAACCCTCTAAGTTCTGTCTTGAGCTTATTGACCTCGGTTCTGGGACGGTACTTCTCGTTCATCAAGTGCTTGAATGCTGACCACGGTAGTGCGTACGCATCGTCTTTTCCCACTTGCTCTAGATAGGTATTCCACCATGTTAACGCAGAACCTGTGAAGGTATGCGTAGCGTACTTCACTTTGTCCTCTTCAGTACACTTACTTATGGCAAACACCAATTCGACCTTCTCGGTCCACCGTTTCAATCCGATCGGTACTTCGGTTCCATCAAATTCCAAAGGTTTGCAGGCAGTGAATTCTTTGTAGGTGCATCCTACACGATTTCCTGTACTGCTAGATCCAAGGTTATTGTTGGTATGTAGCGCAGCCTGTACTGCGGCTATGTTTGAAGCTAGAAAAGTACGGAATTCCTCTTCATTCATATTCATGGTGTGTCGAGTAGTCGGTGCCATTTCCTTCAAAATAGTCAAATGGAACAAGTTAATCATACAGAATATTAAGAGTAGTTAATAGTATTTCGTAGCATAATATGAACTCATTTATAAAAGCTTTTTCTTCATATTAGCGTTTTATAAGTTTAAATTCGGGTAGTACCTACCCGTTAAGTTCATACTTAGTAGCTAATATACAATTCAACTACTACAATTCTATATGAAAAACTGATTATAATAATATTTCGCGTTCAAACTTTTACACAATATTTTACAAACTTACAATACCGCTTATTTTACATATAGCATGAAATATAGCACATAATAAATTTGATACAAGATGGTTGTGAAGAAAATTCTAGCTAGTACACAAGTCGTTCAGCAAAGGCAATAAAGACACGTAATTCATACGTCCAGAAACAAGTCATGCATTCTGGTTTTACTAGGATTACTTCCCATCCTTGGTCTTGTGGAACATAACCGTTATGGCCGTTGATAAGACAGCGTGTTGTAACGTCGTCAAAGGGACGAGGGTTACGTAATGTCCAACAGTCCCGTAACAATCTAAAAACCTCATTTCTTACCCCAATTACCGACTCCGTCACTTGTGGGAATGTTTTGTTTAATAGTTGTAGCCCGATGTTCTTGTTCTCACTTTGGTGAGAAGCGAACATTACTAATCCGTAAGCATAACATGCTTCTTTATGTTGCATGTTAGCCGCTTTTTCTAAATCACGAAGTCTAATATTCGGATATATTGAATCAAAATAATTTCTTAACCTGTTGCGTAAAATAGCATTTGGGTTCCCCGCAATATATGCGTCAAAGTAAACACATCGTAACTTATGGATTTCCCAATGTGATATCCCCCATCTTTTGAACGAAAGCCTTTTATAAACCAAGGCACTCTTGGAACGTTCTTCGAATGTCTTACAAACTGATCTCGCCTTAAATAGTTGTGCCGAAGAATTCTGACCGACTCTAGACAAGATTTCATCAATCATGTCTCCGGGTAGGTCTCTTAAATTATTGGGTTGTCTATCCATTTTGTGTTTTTATACTGTAAAATAGACAAGAGTTAGATTCATAAAAAAAATACTTATTAATACAAGCAATTTTTACATATATCATAAATCATAAGCACACTATATTACATATATTACACCACACGAATACAACTATCTTATTCCGACTCGCTTGTTTCTTCTTCTTCGGTTTTGGTTCGTTTTGCCAAGTTTCTAGGGATATATGATGTTCCCCTAATACGAGCCGTCGTTTTCCACATTGGTTTAGAAAAACCTGGTGGTTTAGAGGTTCCCGGGTCATTGTTACAACTTAAGGACTTCGGGGGTTGACGATACATATAAAGTTCATCGGGGTTGGAATTAGATTTCTCTTTTTTATGCCCTTTCCCTTATTATTTTCTTTTGCCTTTTTAAATTCAGTTGGGGTAATTTCTATAACATCATCGGAATTCTCGTCGGAATCCGATTCATCGGAGAATTGGTAATCCTCCCAATATTTTGCTTCCTTGGCGGAAACACCATTGACCATAATTAACCTTGGTCGATTGGTTGAGGATTTTCTTTTACTTAACCGTTTCCCCCACCGGTTCTATTTCTTCATCCGGTTCCGATTCTTCTTCCGGTTCCGATTCTTCTTCCGGTTCCGACTCTTCTTCCGGTTCCTCTTCGGGAACTTGTGAATCAGTCCACGAATCATTCCAATTTACATTTGACTCTTCATTATTATTAGGTGAGTCAATGGGACTTGTTCTAGAGGTAGACATCTATCACATAATATCAAACGCGTTAAGAGATTAATATATCACATAATATTCACATGTTAAAAATATATAGTTTCCAACAAAATTTGTTAAGCAATCATTTTTCAAGTAAAGACGGTCGAAGTCCAGACTCACTAATGCATCCTAACAAACTCGATAAGACACACTAATGCAAAATTCTGGTTCTCTAAGACCAACGCTCGGATACTAACTGAAATGTCCCGTTCTTATTGATTAAAAACGTTCCATATTAATTGATTTCGTTGCGAGGTTTTGACCTCTATATGAGACGTTTTTCAAAGACTGCATTCATTTTAAAACAAACCATAACCTTTATTTCATCAATAAAGGTTTAAAAAGCTTTACGTAGATTATCAAATAATGATAATCTAAAATATGCTGTTTACACACGACCATTACAAAATGGTTTACAATACAAATATGTTACAACAAAATAAGTTTCTTGAATGCACTTTTTACACAATATCATACAAGCATGGACTCCAAATCTCGTCCTTATTTAAGTATGCGACAGCGGAAGCTCTTAATAATCACCTGAGAATAAACATGCTTAAAACGTCAACAAAAATGTTGGTGAGTTATAGGTTTAACCTATATATATCAAATCATAATAATAGACCACAAGATTTCATATTTCAATACACATCCCATACATAGAGATAGAAATCATTCATATGGTGAACACCTGGTAACCGACATTAACAAGATGCATATATAAGAATATACCCATCATTCCGGGACACCCTTCGGATATGATATAAATTTCGAAGTACTAAAGCATCCGGTACTTTGGATGGGGTTTGTTAGGCCCAATAGATCTATCTTTAGGATTCACGTCAATTAGGGTGTCTGTTCCCTAATTCTTAGATTACCAGACTTAATAAAAAGGGGCATATTCGATTTCGATAATTCAACCATAGAATGTAGTTTCACGTACTTGTGTCTATTTTGTAAATCATTTATAAAACCTGCATGTATTCTCATCCCAAAATATTAGATTTTAAAAGTGGGACTATAACTCACTTTCACAGATTTTTACTTCGTCGGGAAGTAAGACTTGACCACTGGTTGATTCACGAACCTATAACAATATATACATATATATCAAAGTATGCTCAAAATATATTTACAACACTTTTAATATATTTTGATGTTTTAAGTTTATTAAGTCAGCTGTCCTCGTTAGTAACCTACAACTAGTTGTCCACAGTTAGATATACAGAAATAAATTGATATATATTATCTTGAATCAATCCACGACCCAGTGTATACATATCTCAGTATTGATCACAACTCAAACTATATATATTTTGGAATCAACCTCAACCCTGTATAGCTAACTCCAACATTCACATATAGAGTGTCTATGGTTGTTCCGAAATATATATAGATGTGTCGACATGATAGGTCGAAACATTGTATACGTGTCTATGGTATCTCAAGATTACATAATATACAATACAAGTTGATTAAGTTATGGTTGGAATAGATTTGTTACCAATTTTCACGTAGATAAAATGAGAAAAATTATCCAATCTTGTTTTACCCATAACTTCTTCATTTTAAATCCGTTTTGAGTGAACCAAATTGCTATGGTTTCATATTGAACTCTATTTTATGAATCTAAATAGAAAAAGTATAGGTTTATAGTTGGAAAAATAAGTTACAAGTCATTTTTGTAAAGGTAGTCATTTCAGTCGAAAGAACGACGTCTAGATGACCATTTTAGAAAACATACTTCCACTTTGAGTTTAACCATAATTTTTGGATATAGTTTCATGTTCATAATAAAAATCATTTTCCCAGAATAACAACTTTTAAATCAAAGTTTATCATAGTTTTTAATTAACTAACCCAAAACAGCCCGCGGTGTTACTACGACGGCGTAAATCCGGTTTTACGGTGTTTTTCGTGTTTCCAGGTTTTAAATCATTAAGTTAGCATATAATATAGATATAGAACATGTGTTTAGTTGATTTTAAAAGTCAAGTTAGAAGGATTAACTTTTATTTGCGAACAAGTTTAGAATTAACTAAACTATGTTCTAGTGATTACAAGTTTAAACCTTCGAATAAGATAGCTTTATATGTATGAATAGAATGATGTTATGAACATCATTACTACCTCAAGTTCCTTGGATAAACCTACTGGAAATGAGAAAAATAGATCTAGCTTCAAAGGATCCTTGGATGGCTTGAAAGTTCTTGAAGCAGAATCATGACACGAAAACAAGTTCAAGTAAGATCATCACTTGAAATAAGATTGTTATAGTTATAGAAATTGAACCAAAGTTTGAATATGATTATTACCTTGTATTAGAATGATAACCTACTGTAAGAAACAAAGATTTCTTGAGGTTGGATGATCACCTTACAAGATTGGAAGTGAGCTAGCAAACTTGAAAGTATTCTTGATTTTATGTAACTAGAACTTGTAGAATTTATGAAGAACACTTAGAACTTGAAGATAGAACTTGAGATAGATCAATTATATGAAGAAAATTGAAGAATGAAAGTGTTTGTAGGTATTTTTGGTCGTTGGTGTATGGATTAGATATAAAGGATATGTAATTTTGTTTTCATGTAAATAAGTCATGAATGATTACTCATATTTTTGTAATTTTATGAGATATTTCATGCTAGTTGCCAAATGATGGTTCCCACATGTGTTAGGTGACTCACATGGGCTGCTAAGAGCTGATCATTGGAGTGTATATACCAATAGTACATACATCTAAAAGCTGTGTATTGTACGAGTACGAATACGGGTGCATAGAGTAGAATTGTTGATGAAACTGAACGACGATGTAATTGTAAGCATTTTTGTTAAGTAGAAGTATTTTGATAAGTTTCTTGAAGTCTTTCAAAAGTGTATGAATACATATTAAAACACTACATGTATATACATTTTAACTGAGTCGTTAAGTCATCGTTAGTCGTTACATGTAAGTGTTGTTTTGAAACCTTTAGGTTAACGATCTTGTTGAATGTTGTTAACCCATTGTTTATTATAACAAATGAGATGTTAAATTGTTATATTATCATGATATTATGATATATAATATATCTTAGTATGATATATATACAGTTAAATGTCGTTACAACGATAATCGTCACATATATGTCTCGTTTCGAAATCATTAAGTTAGTAGTCTTATTTTTACATATGTATTTCATTGTTAATACACTTAATAATATATTTACTTATCATTTAACATAATTAACTAAGTGTATCAATATCTTAATATGATTCATATGTACCTAGTAAGACGTTGTTATAACGATAATCGTTATATATATCGTTTTCGAGTTTCTTAAATTAATAGTCTCATTTTTATGTATATAACTCATTGTTAAAATACCTAATGAGATATATACTTATAATAAAATCATGTTAACTATATATATAACCATATATATGTCATCGTATAGTTTTTACAAGTTTTAACGTTCGTGAATCACCGGTCAACTTGGGTGGTCAATTGTCTATATGAAACATATTTCAATTAATCAAGTCTTAACAAGTTTGATTGCTTAACATGTTGGAAACATTTAATCATGAAAATATCAATCTCAATTAATATATATAAACATGGAAAAGTTCGGGTCACTACAAGTTTGTCATTGTTTTCATCGATGACATACTTATTTACTCAAAGAATGATCAAGAGCACGAAGAACATTTGAGAAAAGTGCTAGAAGTATTGAGGAAAGAAAAACTGTACGCTAAGTTTTCAAAGTGTGCATTTTGGTTGGAAGAAGTTCAATTCCTCGGTTACATAGTGAACAAAGAAGGTATCCAGGTGGACCCGGCAAAGATCGAAACTGTTGAAAAGTGGGAAACCCCAAAAACTCCGAAGCATATACGTCAATTTTTAGGATTGGCTGGTTACTACAGAAGATTCATCCAAGATTTCTCCAAAATAGCAAAACCCTTGACTGCATTAACGCATAAAGGGAAGAAATTTGAATGGAAGGATGAACAAGAGAAGGCATTTCAGTTATTGAAAAAAAAGCTAACTACGGCACCTATATTGTCATTGCCTGAAGGGAATGATGATTTTGTGATATATTGTGACGCCTCAAAGCAAGGTCTCAGTTGTGTATTAATGCAACGAATGAAGGTAATTGCTTATGCGTCTAGACAATTGAAGATCCACGAGCAAAATTATACGACGCATGATTTGGAATTAGGCGCGGTTGTTTTTGCATTAAAGACTTGGAGGCACTACTTATATGGGGTCAAAAGTATTATATATACCGACCACAAAAGTATTCAACACATATTTAATCAGAAACAACTGAATATGAGGCAGCGTAGGTGGATTGAATTGTTGAATGATTATGACTTTGAGATTCATTACCTCCCGGGGAAGGCAAATGTGGTAGCCGACGCCTTGAGCAGGAAGGACAGAGAACCCATTCGAGTAAAATCTATGAATATAATGATTCACAATAACCTTACTACTCAAATAAAGGAGGCGCAACAAGGAGTTTTAAAAAAGGGAAATTTAAAGGATGAAATACCCAAAGGATCGGAGAAGCATCTTAATATTCGGGAAGACGGAACCCGGTATAGGGCTGAAAGGATTTGGGTACCAAAATTTGGAGATATGAGAGAAATGGTACTTAGAGAAGCTCATAAAACCAGATACTCAATACATCCTGAAACGGGGAAGATGTACAAGGATCTCAAGAAACATTTTTGGTGGCCGGGTATGAAAGTCGATGTTGCTAAATACGTAGGAGAATGTTTGACGTGTTCTAAGGTCAAAACTGAGCATCAGAAACCATTAGGTCTACTTCAACAACCCGAAATCCCGAAATGGAAATGGGAAAACATTACCATGGATTTCATCACTAAATTGCCAAGGACTGCAAGTGGTTTTGATACTATTTGGGTAATAGTTGATCATCTCACCAAATCAGCACACTTCCTGTCAATAAGAGAAGATGACAAGATGGAGAAGTTAGCACGACTGTATTTGAAGGAAGTCGTCTCCAGACATGGAATACCAATCTCTATTATCTCTGATAGGGATGGCAGATTTATTTCAAGATTCTGGCAGACATTAAAGCAAGCATTAGGAACTCGTCTAGACATGAGTACTGCCTATCATCCACAAACTGATGGGCAGAGTGAAAGGATGATACAAACGCTTGAAGACATGCTACGAGCATGTGTTATTGATTTTGGAAACAGTTGGGATCGACATCTACCGTTAGCAGAATTTTCCTACAACAACAGCTACCATTCAAGCATTGAGATGGCGCCGTTTGAAGCACTTTATGGTAGAAAGTGCAGGTCTCCGATTTGTTAGAGTGAAGTGGGGGATAGACAGATTACGGGTCCGGAGATAATACAAGAAACTACCGAGAAGATCATCCAAATTCAACAACGGTTGAAAACCGCCCAAAGTCGACAAAAGAGCTACGCTGACATTAAAAGAAAAGATATAGAATTTGAAATTGGAGAGATGGTCATGCTTAAAGTTGCACCTTGGAAAGGCGTTGTTCGATTTGGTAAACGAGGGAAATTAAATCCAAGGTATATTGGACCATTCAAGATTATTGATCGTGTCGGACCAGTAGCTTACCGACTTGAGTTACCTCAACAACTCGCAGCTGTACATAACACTTTTCACGTCTCGAATTTGAAGAAATGTTTTGCTAAAGAAGATCTCACAACTCCATTAGATGAAATCCAAATCAACGAAAAACTTCAATTCATCGAAGAACCCGTCGAAATAATGGATCGTGAGGTTAAAAGACTTAAGCAAAACAAGATACCAATTGTTAAGGTTCGATGGAATGCTCGTAGAGGACCCAAGTTCACCTGGGAACGAGAAGATCAGATGAAGAAGAAATACCCGCATCTATTTCCAGAAGATTCGTCAACACCTTCAACAGCTTAAAATTTCAGGACGAAATTTATTTAACGGGTAGGTACTGTAGTGACCCGAAATTTTCCATGTTTATATATATTAATCGAGATTGATATTTACATGACTAAATGTTTCCAACGTGTTAAGCAATCAAACTTGTTAAGACTTGATTAATTGAAATAGGTTTCATATAGACAATTGATCACCCAAGTTGACCGGTGATTCACGAACGTTAAAACTTGTAAAAACTATATGATGACATATATATGGATATATATATATATATATATATATATATATATATATATATATATATATATATATATATATATATATATATATATATATATATATATATATATATATATATATAGTTAATATGATATTATGATAAGTAAACATATCATTAAGTATATTAACAATGAACTACATATGTAAAAACAAGACTACTAACTTAATGATTTTGAAACGAGACATATATGTAACGATTATCGTTGTAACGACATTTAATGTATATATATCATATTAAGAGATATTCATACATCATAATATCATGATAATATAATAATTTAAAATCTCATTTGATATTATAAACATTGGGTTAACAACATTTACCAAGATCGTTAACCTAAAGGTTTCAAAACAACACTTACATGTAACGACTAACGATGACTTAACGACTCAGTTAAAATGTATATACATGTAGTGTTTTAATATGTATTCATACACTTTTGAAAGACTTCAAGACACTTATCAAAATACTTCTACTTAACAAAAATGCTTACAATTACAACCTCGTTCAGTTTCATCAACAATTCTACTCGTATGCACCCGTATTCGTACTCGTACAATACACAACTTTTAGATGTATGTACTATTGGTATATACACTCCAATGATCAGCTCTTAGAAGCCCATGTGAGTCACCTAACACATGTGGGAACCATCATTTGGCAACTAGCATGAAATATCTCATAAAATTACAAAAATATGAGTAATCATTCATGACTTATTTACATGAAAACAAAATTACATATCCTTTATATCTAATCCATACACCAATGACCAAAAACACCTACAAATACTTTCATTATTCAATTTTCTTCATCTAATTGATCTCTCTCAAGTTCTATCTTCAAGTTCTAAGTGTTCTTCATAAATTCTACAAGTTCTAGTTTCATAAAATCAAGAATACTTCCAAGTTTGCTAGCTTACTTCCAATCTTGTAGAGTGATCATCCAACCTCAAGAAATATTTCTTATTTACAGTAATATATCTTTCTAATAAAAGGTAATACTCATATTCAAACTTTGATTCAATTTCTATAACTATAACAATCTTATTTCTAGTGGAAATCTTACTTTAACTTGTTTTCGTGTCATGATTCTACTTCAAGAACTTTCAAGCCATCCAAGATCCTTTGAAGCTAGATCCATTTGTCTCTTTTCCAGTAGGTTTATCCACAAAACTTGAGGTAGTAATGATGTTCATAACATCATCCAATTCATACATATAAAGCTATCTTATTCGAAGGTTTAAACTTGTAATCACTAGAACATAGTTTAGTTAATTCTAAACTTGTTCACAAACAAAAGTTAATCCTTCTAACATGACTTTTAAAATCAACTAAACACATGTTCTATATCTATATGATATGCTAACTTAATGATTTAAAATCTGGAAACACGAAGAACATCGTAAAACCGGACATACACCGTCGTAGTAACACCGCGGGCTGTTTTAGGTTAGTTAATTAAAAACTATGATAAAATTTGATTTAAAAGTTGTTCTTCTGGGAAAATGATTTTTCTTATGAACATGAAATACTCAAAGTGAAAGTATGTTTTCCAAAATGGTCATCAAGATGTCATTTTTTTCGACGAAAATGACTACCTCTTTAGTAATTGACATGTAACTTAATTTTCTGACTATAAACCTATAATTTTCTGTTTAGATTCTTAAATTAGAGTTCAATATGAAACCATATCAATTTGATTCACTCAAAACGGATTTAAAATGAAGAAGTTATAGGTAAAACAAGATTGGATAATTTTTCTCATTTTAGCTACGTGAAAATTGGTAACAAATCTATTCTAACCATAACTTAATCAACTTGTATTGTATATTATGTAATCTTGAGATACCATAGATAGGTATACAATGTTTCGACCTATCATGTCGACACATCTATATATATTTCGGAACAACCATAGACACTCTATATGTGAATGTTGGAGTTAGCTATACAGGGTTGAGGTTGATTCCAAAATATATATAGTTTGAGTTGTGATCAATACTGAGATATGTATACACTGGGTCGTGGATTGATTCAAGATAATATATATATCAATTTATTTCTGTACATCTAACTGTGGACAACTAGTTGTAGGTTACTAACGAGGACAGCTGACTTAATAAACTTAAAACATCAAAATATATTAAAAGTGTTGTAAATATATTTTGAACATACCTTGATATATATGTACATATTTGTTATAGGTTCGTGAATCGACCAGTGGCCAAGTCTTACTTCCCGACGAAGTAAAAAAATCTGTGAAAGTGAGTTATAGTCCCACTTTTAAAATCTAATATTTTTGGGATGAGAATACATGCAGGTTTTATAAATGATTTACAAAATAGACACAAGTACATGAAACTACATTCTATGGTTGAATTATCGAAATCGAATATGCCCCTTTTTATTAAGTCTGGTAATCTAAGAATTAGGGAACAGACACCCTAATTGACGCGAATCCTAAAGATAGATCTATTGGGCCTAACAAACCCCATCCAAAGTACCGGATGCTTTAGTACTTCGAAATTTATATCATATCCGAAGGGTGTCCCGGAATGATGGGGATATTCTTAAATATGCATCTTGTTAATGTCGGTTATCAGGTGTTCACCATATGAATGATTTTTATCTCTATGTATGGGATGTGTATTGAAATACGAAATCTTGTGGTCTATTATTATGATTTGATAATATATAGGTTAAACCTATAACTCACCAACATTTTTGTTGACGTTTTAAGCATGTTTATTCTCAGGTGATTATTAAGAGCTTCCGCTATCGCATACTTAAATAAGGACGAGATTTGGAGTCCATGCTTGTATGATATTGTGTAAAAACTGCATTCAAGAAACTTATTTTGTTGTAACATATTTGTATTGTAAACCATTATGTAATGGTCGTGTGTAAATAGGATATTTTAGATTATCATTATTTGATAATCTACGTAAAGCTTTTTAAACCTTTATTGATGAAATAAAGGTTATGGTTTGTTTTAAAATGAATGTACGTCTCATATAGAGGTCAAAACCTCGCAACGAAATCAATTAATATGGAACATTTTTAATCAATAAGAACGGGACATTTCATATTGCGCCTAAATATATGTTCATTTGGAGCACTATCAATATCCCCACACTTGAACGTTGCTTGTCCTCAAGCAATATAGAACTTGAAATAAACATACTAGAATCACTTCTTTATTCTTCACACTTTGTACATTAGTGATTTTGATACATTGGTATAAACAATGATAGTAACGATAGAACCATGGTTAAAGGTGGGTGTGACATCCACAGTTACCTCGGGTTTAGGTCAACGACACTTGCAATCAAATAGCCGATTTACTTTCGGTTTCCAAAGTAAAGTGCACATTTGAAAGGCGGTTTAAAGTCCCACATGACTATGAAAATGTAGATCCTTAAGGAAATTGGATCTTTATGAAAACTTTTGATCTTCTGAAAATTTAAGCTAGATTTTACCCTAGACAAGTTTTCCGGAATAACCCTTCACTGGTGTTGCAAAATATTTTTGTGGGTTTCAGATTTTAAAATTTTAGCTCAAAACTTATGGTTTTGTGTTACCCACTTTCTAACCTTGTATTAGGAAAGCAACACGTCCAGTTTACTTGTCCCGTATATTACCTTTCGGCAAACTACCGTCCGGTTGTAAAGGAAAGCGATGAACAAGCAACTGTTAAGGCAATGTCTAATGACATGCATATGATTATGGTCCAAAAACGTGTCGAATGCTAGTACTATCCTTTGTAGGAGCAATAGTAAAGATCATCCTATGATTTTTCGGTCTTGCACAAGGTCCTGTCTCCGACCATGCTATGCAACCACCGTTCTTACGGTTGACACCCGATTTGGTTCAGGTGACCTAATGAATTCCAGGTGAATTCCTAGGATTTTACGTTCAATGGTAATGAACGCATTGAAAATAGGTTTTCAGAAAACAAATAGGTTTTAATTTTGATCAAAATATTTTCTCGTTCAAGCTCGAGTTTAGATATCATTGAATTCGATGAGTTTAAATTCTCAATCTTTAAAGTCAATCTCAAGGATTGAGTAATATCAGTCTTAAAAGCTGATTTTTGATATTTAAGGAGATTATCCTTTCTGGGGATCTGATTCATTAGTCTTATCAAGCTAATTTGCACGGTGCCCCCCCATTGTACGAGATAAATCCTTCTCATGGTTAGGATAAATCTGACCACATGGCGACCCTGTTTGATGCTGAGGTCCGTGGATTTCCTGCTGATTTTAGAGATGACTTTTCTAGATTTTTCGTCAACCTACAGCTGGTCTGGACGACAACTTCCTGACCTAAATCAAGAAGCGCGTGTCTTTTTCGGAAGACTTTACTTCATTTTAATGATGGAATTGATTCATCGTGTAGATCCATCTTTCTTTACAGTAAATCGGGTAAAACAGTTAATTTAGTCCAAAATAAAAGCACCTGCAATAATTTTACAGAAACATGTGATAGATATTTTTTAATTGAATAACTTGGTACATTCTCCCCACACTTAGCTTTTTTTTCATGCGTCTTTTTATATCCTAATAAATAAATTCAAGCGTTTTAGTTGCTTCTCAATTTATGTCCTTTTCGAGGTAACGATAATTTCAGTATTAACATCTAGTTTTCATCTTTCATAAATATGTTTAAACATGATTTTGAATTCATTTAGTTGAAACTTTTTTTTAAAAATTTCATAAAATTTAGAAAATAAACCAAGTATAAACCCGAGAGAATTTATAACCCTTCCCCACACTTGAGATCATGCAATGCCCTCATTTGCATGAAATCAGACTCTAATTATAAATTCATGAGGGTGATTAGTGTAGAAAAGTAATTAAAAATACCCAGTTTGTAATTACAAAGCTCGTCGAATGATAGATGGCGCGCCTCATCGTTCATTCCTTCTTGTTTTATCACACATGTTTTCCTTCAAAAATGGTTGCTTTTCTGAACTGTTTGCTAATATTTGAAAATGCGTCTTTTACCCTAACTTATCATGCATTTTTATTAACGAGTTATGCACTAACCCGAACCCCTAATTTAACGTTAAGTGGGGTTAGACTTCCCCACACTTAGCTGACAACATGTGAAGTCGGTGGAATAAGTTCCTCGAATTAAAATAGTGAGCCAGTTATTTATATCTCGGGTGGTGTATAATATATTAATGGGTTTAAAGTTTAGTCTCACCTGATCGTCACTACTTAATTCTTTTTTAAGTGTAGCTTTTAGTAAATGGATATGTCTCTTTTCTGGTTCTTGGTCAAATGGATCGATATACACCGACATACATATTATAGGGCGGACAATTCCTAACATTTCCTTCCGTTTATTCTCGGGATCAAAGTTTTCACCTCTATTACCCAATTGGGTGAAATCCGAGGTGTCATTATCTATTACAGCTCGTAGTTCATCTTCAGTAGATGACTCGTCTATTGAGAATATTGGGTTGGAAGGTTGTGGCTGGATTGAAGCAAATTCTTCTTCATTAACAGTCCTTATCGGTTCCTCCACTTTGATATCGGGGGTAAAATTTTCAACGTTATCGTTTTCCCTAGAGTACCAATTTGTCACCCTTACTTCTTCTTCATCCATTGATGGATCGATGATTTCGTCGGTAGAGGCTAATGTGTCGATATGTTGTGAAATTGGTAAGATTGAATAAAAAGTATCATCGGGATAGTTGGTGATTTCGGAGCTCTCGAATTCATCAAAATTCGATGATATAAGATTTTCTTGCACACGACTCCTCAGATCAACAGGTGTGTAATCTGATAGAGTTTCAGCTTGCTTATTTACAAACTCTCTCATTTGTTCATTTTGAGCATTGAGTTCTTCGAGTTTGATTTTCATATTGTCTAAAGAATTTTCAGACACGTAATTTTCCTCGTCTTCTGGTTGTTGAGTTTGGAAATATTCTTGGGAATAATCCCAATTTGAATTGTATTCTTCATAATCGTTCCATTCAGGTTCCGTGGGTGTGTAATTTTCCGTAGGAACGTAATAATAACATTCCCATGTTGAGTGATAATCTCCACAGATTTCACAACCAGTTATTGTTTCGTCATTCGTGATCCAAGTTTGACCGAACGAATTGTCATCAACGCCCGTTTGAGAGTATTGATTAAATTGATTTCGGATGTCATAAAGAGTTTCCAAAATATTCTCGAGATTTTCCATAATGCGCTTATTACCAAATTTTAGCTACAATGTGGTGCATTTACTAAATATCCTATTAGTTATAAAAATAGAAAAACTTATATAAGTTGTCCAATTAATAGACTTTTCTGATTTTTGCCCACGTTTCGAATAGCCAAAAGATGCAGCAGGAAGCCAGGACCCTTTAAATCGGAAGCCCACAACTTGCCACTAACAAATCCAACTATTACTACGAACCAGAAAATTAGGATGCCTATTAACTTAACCGCTTAAAATAATTTTTCTTTTCCGTTTGAGATATTAGATAAGAAATAGAGAAAAATGTAGGTCCTAAAAACTAGAGCGTAGAAATGAGAAAAAAAAAGAAGCGCGTCGAAAAATAAGAAGTCGAAAAATAAGCGTCGAAAAATAAAAATAAGAAATAAAAATGTCGAAACTTAAGAGTCTAAAAATTATATCTAAAAAGTTGCGCCTAAAGGTATTAAAACTTAAATGCAATTCTATATCCGAAACGGCAATAACTTAATTTAGGCACTAAAATATATAAACGGCGTCGCAAAAATTCTAAAGCGCCTAAATCTTAATTCTAAAGAAAAAGCACTTTAAGGGATTTTACGGCAAAGCCTAAAAAAAAAAAACTAAAAATCTAAAAATCTACGGCAAATCTATAACTACGAAACTAATATTACGAACGATAAATATTACGAAATAAGCGATAAAAATAAAAGTTATAACTAAAATGATAAAAATACAAATTTTATAAAAATATTATTTTTATATTATTATTTTATAAAAATATTAATTTTATAATTAATAAAACTAATTAAAACTTAATATTACAATTTATAAATTAAAACTAAAATTTAAAAACTTAATTAAATACTTAAACCCTAATTAGGGTTAACTAATAATAATAAATAATAATATTCCGTAATTAATGCTGTACGAGGATCAGACCAGACGTGTCAGGTTAGGCCATGCGGTCGCATGGTTTTGACTCTTCTGGGCCATGCGATCGCATGGGTTGTGGATCCAGGCCAGCTGATGGGCTGCTACAGTAATCGGGCCTAGTAATATTTTATATATATATATATATATATATATATATATATATATATATATATATATATATATATATATATATATATATATTTATAGATTTTATATTGTTTTTTCTAAAAAAATTATATATAAATATATTTATACAAATATATATTAAAAATTATAGCGTTTCGCCGATTCCCCCGCAGCGGCACCAAAAACTTGATGTCGTAGCGTGGGGGTACGAAATAGTTATATTTTTAATACGAAATACTACGAAATATTACACAAGTTTTAATTATTTATTTACAGATGGATATACCTAAACTTTGCTACAACACTATAGGCAGTGTACCTAATCGTAGAGTAGTATAGTTTTTAGTAAGTCCGGTTCGTTCCACAGGGAGAAGGTCACACTATATTTTTATTAACTATATTTGTACAAAATATATATAATTATATATAATAATATATAAAAGGGGGTTTACCGTTTAATGACCGGTTTGTTGGTTTTAAGTTTTAATCGTAAATATAAATGACGATAATTAAATAACGATAGAATAAATAACAATAATTAAAAAGACAATAAATAAAAGTACGAGGAAATATAAAATATATTATGCTTATTTAAACTTCCGTAATCATGATGTTCGACATGTTGATTTTAATTTATTACCATGGGTTAATTGTCCTTTGTCCTGGATTATTCAATATGTCCATTTGGTTTTTGTCCATAACAGTCCATCAGTCATAAATTTAAAGTGCGAGTTTACTCGTCAAATTGTCCTTATATCCGAAGTCAAATATTCCAACTAATTGGGGACTTAAACTATAATTACACCAAGTGTCCTTGTATATAATTCACCCCTGTTTTAATTAGTCCATTAACTATTAATCCATTCCCGTGTCCGGTTAAATGAACGATTATTAGTACTTATAAATATCCCGCCCATCGTGTCCGATCGAGTGTATGTGGTTATTT
The DNA here is from genome assembly GCF_046630445.1 of Rutidosis leptorrhynchoides. Classification (NCBI taxonomy): domain Eukaryota; kingdom Viridiplantae; phylum Streptophyta; class Magnoliopsida; order Asterales; family Asteraceae; genus Rutidosis; species Rutidosis leptorrhynchoides. The sequence continues at coordinate 148,131,396 of NC_092343.1, forward strand.
ATAGGTACGTCCAATTGTAATTTTTATATTAAATTAACGAACTGTCATTCAATTAACAAATATAAAACCCATTAATAGCCCATAGTCTAATTTCCACAAGTGTCGTTCTCTTGTCTAAACCCCAATTATGGTACAAAGCCCAATTACCCCGTCTTAATATTTTTAGCCCAACATCATGATTACTTCGGCTTGAATAAGCATAATAATAACTTAGCTACGAGACATTAATTTAAAAAGGAGAACATAACTTACATTGATTATTTATCGCGTAGTGTTACACGGACAGAGTTCCGGCTTTAAAACCCGTAAATAATCATTACATTAACTAAACTAATCTAATATAAAACTAATCTATACTATATATATACTATATATATATTTATTATTATTACAGAGGAGTATATGATATATATGTGTGTTAAACGTTCGAGCAAACTTGCAATTTATAGGAATATGACCTGATCCTGAGGCCCATGCGATCGCATGGAAATTGTGCTTCCAGGCCATGCGATCGCATGGCCAGCCAGTCCAGCCCACATGACTTTTGTTTTCTTGTTTGCCGACGTTTTTATTAAATATATATAATATATAAATAATTTATATAATTATTTAAATATTATATTATATTCTTGTGCATAGTTGACTCATAATTTTCGCTCCGTTGCGTCGCGCGTTGATATTTGGCTCAGGTCCCGGTTCCGAATTTTCAAACGTCCTTTCGTATAATTTAATATCTTGTACTTTGCGTTCCGCAACTTGTACTCTTGTCATTTTTAGACGTTTCTTATCAATAAATTGAACCACTTGGACTGTATCTTGTACATTTGAGCTTTTTGGTCGTTTGCGTCTTCAAATCGTCATTTTTGCCTTTTGTCTTCGCACTTATTTAATATAAATGAATATTACTTGAAAATAGAACAATTGCAACTAAAACCTTTACATATTGGAAGGATATTGCGCCTAAATATATGTTCATTTGGAGCACTATCAGTACGAAAGGACGTTCGAAAAACCAGAACCTGGACATAAGTCGAGGGACGACGTACGACTTATCGGAACGAAAATTACAAATCAACTATGCACGGGTATAAAATATAATATATAATTAATTAATTTAAATTATATATATTATATTTAATTACGTCGACGAAGATAAATCCAAAATGTGAATGAGCTGGACACGGTAAGGCCGCGATCGCGGCACTATATGCTCTCAAAAATCCGCGATCGCGGAGTTCATGGGACCCAGAAATGGCTCTATAAAACTCGAACGCGTTTTGGTGGATCTCACAATTCACAATCCATCTATCTATCTCTTTACTCCGTATATATTTGTTTATTTTTATTAGTTATATTATTATTATTATTATTATTATTATTATTATTATTATTATTATTATTATTATTATTATTATTATTATTATTAATATTATTAATCTTATTATTATTAGTATTGGCGTTATTATTAGTAATATTATACATAAAATATTACGATGAGGTCATGAGCGTGTCACTTTCAAAATGGGTTTTCAAATGGGATAGAGTTAAGGAAACTATGGGTTATAGCTATGGAGGTTATGAGAAATGTACGTGGGTATTGTTTGCAAGTCAAACCTAATGTTTATCATCTCTGTTGCGTCTACGTACTTTCCTGCAATATTGAATCACAATATTGATACGTGAGCATTCATATCTTATCTTTTATATATTAATAGTGTATCCATGTCTAGTGCTCGAGTATTTATGTTTATGCATGCTTGTATGCTAAATCTTGTCGTTAGATAGTTTATGATGAATCATGAATTTAATACATATACTACTGATATAGTGTATATGATATGTATGTTATCGGAAATCTGGCAAAAAATCAATAACTTTTCATTTAGAAATCGCGTAATTTCGATGAACGAATTAAAAGATATGGTCATACGCACATCAACCATATACATATCTCCCCCACAATGATGCTTGCATGAAATAAAAGCTTCATTGTTTTAATTGGTTAATGTAATCGACAATTCCCCAAAATATCACAAATAACGTGTATGAAAAAAACCGAGAGAATCTGAGCCTCAAAAGTAATGGAAAATATGTTTTTGAGGTCCAGATTCGAATAGAACCATCCCTGTAAATTCTGATATTCTGATAGGGACTAAAAGTGAAAAATTTGAGTCAGATTCGATTATGAGACCATGATTGCAAAGTCTGAGATCCTAAGTGTGATATAATGAATGTTGTAAATATGTCTAATTCTGACATGTATTGGGCCTTTGTTGTTCTGACAGCCCAATAAAGGTCTCATTCGACAGTTTATAAGGCCCAATAAGAAATTACACTTGTTCACACTTTGAAGTGGACTTGCTGTGGAATCAGCCTAATTACCATTCCGATACCACTAATTGGGCCCAAAAATGATTCGGATATTTAACCTGAGGCCAAATAACGATCATCATGAAGTGCGAATATGAAGCAAGATCGTCCGAATCGGTCACAAAATCTCAGAATCAGAATCATAATCGCCATCATCCGAATCTGCTTTATACGAATCTAAACTGCATCGTGTGAAATCTTCTTAGTATTTTTACTCTAATTTATCTAAACTTTCCACGACTTTCATAAACTCTTTACGTAACACTGGCTAAACTTAGTTAACTAGGGAGCCTTTGATCCATTATATAACCCTCATCTAAAGGATCCTCCATAAGGCTAGGGAAACTCGTTTTACTCCTTTACATGGTTATAACAAGATCGATCCTACAGGCGTAAGCTCTGGTACCACTTTGTTGGAGGTATTCGGATATTGGGATCGAGGTTTTAGCGAATCATTAATTTTCGCGTATCTATTAGTTGAATCGGATCAAATTGATCGGATTAGATCGATGCCTAAAAATGTTTATTCGAGTTAGGGTTTTTCGGATCAGTTGGAATGAGAGAAAATACGGCTGGAACCTAATAGGATCATTAACCCTAAATTGTGAAGCTCAAGCTCCTCAAATACTATTCTGATGGACTGTCGACCAACATGCCCGTCTATTGTCCGATCCGTCTCACTATAATTTTCGTCGGTTGATATAACTAGGGACTTAAATGTACCATCATTTTGTATAAGTTTTGTTTTTTTTTTTTTTTTTTTTTTTTGATATTTTAGTTTTACTCTTTTATAATAAAACACTTTATTACGGTTGGTTAGAGAACCTTTTTATTTGGGTCAAGATCCGTACAAAATTAATTTTTAGCAATACACCACCAAACTTGCTTTACGTGTTATACTGTACAACATCATAAAACATATTTAGTTGTGTATGATTAAAAATTAGTTGTGTACGGATCACTCACCTTTTTATTTCTATTGATAAATTTTCACTTAGGTATTGAAAAGTCTAAAGTTTACAGGGTCTCATTTTCATTTCTAAATGAGACAGAATTATGAGACGAGTCTGTTGACATATTTTAGTTTTACTGTTGACATCTAGAATAATCATTGAAGTATATGTAAACATGTAAGTAATTATAAATTACATCTAACCATTTGAATCTAGAAAATGACAAGTATCCACATCTTTTGATCAAGACAGGACCCGGGACCCATAAGCACTCATAAGACTGGTTGAGAGCTGCAAATGTCGTAGAAGCCATGTGAAAAAAGGACACAATTAACGTGTTAAATTAATTTGACATTATTATTTTTGTAAGTTTCCTAGCAACTTCCTCATGAAAATGGTACTTCTTACTTGAGCGAATCTAATACAAACCATATCCTACTTTTTTTCTCATCTCACAAATCACTATTACCTTTTACATTTTACTAATGGTTAACCTCTCTGAAATTTCAGAATCATCTCCATCTGGTAATAAAGAGTATGATGTTTTTCTAAGTTTCCGAGGTGCTGATACCCGTAATAACTTCACTAATCACCTCCACAATGCCCTTATAAATGCTAATCTCAAAACCTTTTTGGACAACGAAGAGATTCATACCGGGTTATATTTGAAACCGGAATTGGAGGATGCAATTATATCCTCCAGGGCTTCTGTTATTGTGTTGTCTAAGAATTACGCTTCGTCAACGTGGTGTTTAGATGAACTCGCATTGATCCTTCACCGAAACAAGACACTACTACAGAACGGCCTATTTGGACGTGTCTAAAAGCCCATGTAGACGTGTTGAATGACACGTCTAAATGGCACAGCTCTAATTGATATTGCCATTTACACCGGTTCCTTGCACTGGTCTAATAATCAACAAATAGACGTGGTCACACAGAGGTTAGACGGTAGGTAGTTTGACGTGTTCCGTTATCTCAATTAGACGTGGTCCGTTATGTCAGTTAGACGTGTTCCATTACTTCAAATAGACGTGGTCAAAAGCCATTTGGACGTGTTCCGTTAGTGTAATTAGTCGTGTTGTTAGTAATAACTAGACGTGTTGTTGATGAATTTGAAAACCCAATTAGTCGTGTCCCTTATTAACTGGTACCCGCCATTTTTTTCCCAAATATTTTAAATATCAGAATATAATATTAAATTTTTAAATAGCCGCTAATATTAACTACCATTCAAAATTTCACGCCAAATATAACAGACTATCAATTAGACGTGTTAGCAAATAAACGTGTTAGCAATTAGACGTGTTTGCAAGTTACCAATTAGACGTGTTAGCTAGGTAATTTTCTGGTGGCAATTAAAATGTGCTGTAAAAGTGGTTTAACTGAAAAAATTATTAAGATTATAAATAAATGTATAAACAAATTAAAATTGTTACACCACACTCAACTATACAATTCACATAATGTATTTGATTTGTACCTATATCTAACAAAATATAATACAAAATATATCTATCGTTAATATACTTTAAACATAGAAAATCCGAAGGTCTTTGCACCAATTATATATCACGCCCAACTAGCATTCGGCCCATTTTGTAAGCATCCAAGTTTGTCATTCGGCTATAAACCTACATAAACATCCGAATATGACATCAATTAATGCAAACTTGATATGCATAATGATTCTTGATCAGTGCAAATAGTAATACAACAAGTTAATTTAACTTATAATTATACAACCATTATAACATACCTTGTTGAGATCAAAAAGGACTCCACAAATGCCATCTTTCAAAAATATCGTCTAGATCGATGGTAGAAAGGCAACGTTCATCCCATGAAAGCTGTAGATTTCAAAAAGATTCCCAATATATACTTTATTATATATTTTTTTATTAACATATATAATAAAGTATAAGTTTTATTTAAAAATATACAAACAGATATAATTTAGTAATTTTTCACAATACCAACAACTTACTTCGTCAATACGAAATTCTCTCTTTATACCACCACTTGCGATCGAATACATCCAACTGAGGACATAGTAACCGCACTCCCAACTGCCTGGTTGTTGATTGCACTGCATGACAAGTGCAAACGCGTTTAACATGTAAAACGTATACAATAACATTAACATAAACATATGAACCTCAACATTAAGATAAGACTATGAGATGTATGTACAAACCTTAACCACTTCCCATTTCAAAGGACCCCTAGCCCTATTGAAAATTAGATAAAAATACAAATAATTAACAGTTAATGCAGAATACTGTTATTTAAAATAATATTTATATAAATAATTAATTAAAATAAACAAAGCAGTCTTACTGATTTATACAATCTGTCAGTAAATAATTGTTTATCGTCTTCTGTTGTTTCCTATTCAGTGAATCAAGTATAATTCCTTTGTTCTCTTTTAGCGATACAAAAAACAACACCCAGTGGCCTCTAGAAAAACAATAACAACGTTCATTTAGAAGATAAAATATATATAAGCATTGTTATATATATTATTAATGATATAATATGAAGATTTACTTACTTATGAACATATGGTGCGAAGAAATAATCATAAGTGGATTTGAAGGCGGTCTTCAAGTAGTCTATCACATCATTTTTGCCAGATTCGATCAAATTGCCTTGGATCGAATAAGGGTTAATTAACCCATATGGTTTGGTAAAGGCTATTTTCATAAAGTTGTGTAGACCCCTGACAAATATGAAGTAAAAGGCCATATGATGTTACCGTTCAACTTAAACTATAGTCAAACATGTGCATAAGTAAAATATGATACATATGAAAACATGTTACTGTCAATGTAACCTATATGAATATGAAAGCATGTGCAAAAGATAACATAAATGTACTTACATCATGAAGGAAAATATAATGCTGCAATCCATCCAACCCTTTTTCCAAAATGCCATGATGTCATCAACATCAATCGTAGTTACCAAATTACCTGTTACGCCTGCAAACACACCAGGAGGGGTATTAAGTGTACATCCGGATGTAGGATCTCCTCTAGTCATCCATCTAGTATACACTTCTTGTACAATTGGTCTCGCGGGTATGGCATTCTCCAATATGATCAGCTGGTTAAGCACTTCTTGTTTTTTCTTTTTATGTAAATCTGTTATTGGTTGGTTATTTGCAACAACCTGAACACCACATCATCAAAATTTTCTTATATATTAATATAATTTTGTAAGTTGAATTATATATGGTAAGTACTTCGTTGAACATATACCTGCTTACTAATAGGAGCAGCACTTATATCCATCTGCTTATTACTTGGAGCAACATTTTTATCATTTTTGTTTTGTAATTCACTAGTGTTTGATTTTGTTTCACACTCCTGTTAACAAATATAATATTTACATTAAAAAATAGTTAATAATCATACTAGTTTTGTAGTTACTGTTGTATGTTAGTGATTTATCATTTTAGGAAATTCTAAAAATAAGCAATTATGTAGGTACCTTTTTATTTAACAGACGCATTCTCAAGACAGGCCATGGTATGAAAGCCCCTTCAGCTTCCTTCAATGTATTAAGCTCAAAATCTTTATCTGGTATTGGAAGCAACACGGATTCATAGCGAGGCAAGACATATTTTACTGACACCTTCATGTATCCTGGTAACATACGTTGTCCATGTAATACGGTATGGTCATTTCCATACAAAATCCCCCTAGCACACGGTACAGGTTCTGTACTTTTGGGATTCAGCAACATGATTTCTGTATGCGTCTATAGTGAACATGAATAAGGAAAAATTACATTTACAGTTAAAAGTATAAAGTTATGTATCACATAGAAGAATAATGAGTAAATTTTTTTTTACAATAATTGGAGAGTAAGAACAATAACCTTTATTTGTTGCAATTCAATCACTGATTGTGGTGTCAACCCTGTTATTTTCCCATTACTTTCTTGCAAAGTACGATCGAAGGGAGCCAGTTTCATAACAGGCCATTGAACATGTGATCCTACCACATCCTTTAACATCTCCTTCTTCGAATTTTTTGAAACGCCTTTTAGCGGTATTGGAATTCTCATGGACATGTAATCCTTAAGAACTTTTGTTATTTTAACCTTCATGTAAAAAGGTAACACTTTTTCCCCATCTACTTCTGTATCTTCGTTGGTTGGGTATATCGTACCCTTAGCACATACAATATGGTCTATACGATCTGGGTCAAATAAGAAGACTACAACCGGCTCCTAAAAACATCAGCAAAACAAGAAATGTATTTATTACTTTGTAATCCAATTTTAAGTGAATGAAAAACTGCCAATTACCTGTGTGGTTTGCAAATTTAACAGCGATTTGTATTTTGTCCGATCCCTCGAATCACGAGACCCTTGATTTTGCATGGCTAGTCCCTCCACATTATGTTGTTTCGTCACCCTTTGCTGTTCAACCACTCTTCGCTGTTCAACCTGTCTCCTCTGTTCCTCCTCTCTACGCCTTTCCTCCTCCCTACTCTTTTGTAACTCTATCCGACTGTCCTCCTCTCTATGCCTTTCATCCGCCATCATTTTTTCCTCCTCTATCCGCCTTTCATCCTCTCTACGCATTTCCTCTACTCTCATTTGTTCTTTCAGATCTTGATTGTTATCAACTACCTCATCATGCCCCATCACTTGTTCGTCTACTACTTGTGCGTACATTAGTGGCATCTGTATCTCTGAGTCAGCATGTGATCCGGAATTTTCTTTTGTTCTACGCTCTTCTATACGCTCGCCTACTATTGCCTTTATAGTTTCCACTGTAAATACTTGTTCTACCTTTTGTCTTTTTCGTTGTAGGCCCGTGCTATAGCCTAGCATTCTACTAAGACCCCTAGTTCTACCTCCATGTTCTTTCCCTACATGTTCTAACATCGCATCCCCACCCTCTTTATCTGTCCTAACCTGAAACAAATCAACAAAAAAGTTTATGTCATACATGTAATTTAAATACTTAATTATAAGAATATAAATTAATACAAATTAAATTCTAATACAATTTTATCTATACGCGTCGAATTTATCGCGGGAGATTTCGTCTTCACTTCTTTATCTGGCCTCATCCTGCCCAAAACATAATTCCTTGCAGCGGGATTACTGATTTCATGGTATATCATACCCTTGTTAGGATCATTTTTTTCCAGCTCCCATTTTTTTCATGGCCACGATATCCTGACCGACCAACACGGGCATAATCATCCTTTTTTTGTACCAACGCGTTTTCCCTCCCTTTTTCTCGCAGATCCTTAACATGTTACATATGATTACAGAACACATCAGTTAAAATAGCACAATCTAAATACAAAACCGTTAGACGTTCAATGAATGAAACTAACCCTTTTTGCTTGTGTATTTTCTAGTTGACAAAACGTTCTCCATTTATCCGGGCTAATGAAAAAGTAATCTTCAACTTCTTCATAAGGAAGCAGATTATTATCCATATACTTGCGTAACTTGTACCTAAATCTCTTAAATGCCCCGTTGCAGTGATGAAGTGTTTTTATCTTTGCAAAATCATCTCGGATGAAATGTGTTTCCTGTTGAATTAAACTTAGTTGATACAGAAAATAAATAACGATTACATACACTAAAATCACTAATTGGTTACCTTGATTTCCAACCATAATGCATCTTTCTCCTTTTGAGGTTTTAGTTGCCAATCATCTACAAGAAAATCAATCCTTCGCTTAGTTATAACACCTATATTTGTGGAAAAAATCTTTTGATTTGCTCCAATGGCTTCCCTGAATTTGTTAAACTCTATCTCAATCGGAACCACTGGTGTTTTTAATTTGTTAACACCTCTCTTTGTCCTGTTATTCCTTTGTGGTTGTTGGGCAACAACACCCATATCAATTGCACTGTTATTATTTTGATTATGTACACCATACACATTAGTAAATACAAATGTAACATTAATAACATTTTCAAATAACTTTACAGTCACAATACTCATAATTCATAATTCTGTACAGACACAATATTCAATAAATCATCATTTCATACAGACACAGTATTCATAATTCGTAATTCACAATATTTATAACTTATAATTCATAATTTTGTACAAAACCATTTGATTCATAATTATGTACACAATATTCATAATTCGTAATTCATATTCATAATTAACTGTACATAATTTTACTAACATTTGCACTTATAACTGAACAGACACAATATTCATAAATTATAATTCATAATTCTCTATATGTATAACTACATATATCCTAATTAGCTATATATACATATACTATAAGCAATTAATACACGTACCATGATAAATGATTGAAACAGATATTGTCGATTTTATGCAATTGGTTCGAATTGAAGCAGGGAAATAGGTTAATGAAGAATTCCAATTGTTTAATTACGAATTCAAATATGTTGAAGCATCCGATTATTGTAGTAAATGATTTAGGGGTTTTCGATCGAAGCTTGGGGTATTAGGGTTGAAGTTGTGTTGTTCGATGGCGGTTACGAGAAGAAAGTTGATCTGAGCTGGTTTTATCTAATCGTGTATTAGATTTGGATTATTTGAATAGATTTTAATAATTTGGCGGTAGATGATGAATTATTTAGCGGGCAACAATTACCAATCTTAATTTCAATGTTAATTGGTTTAATTACATGATTAAGAAAATAATACTAATATTATTAAAAATTATAATAATAATAGATTTCATTAAAATAAGAATAAAAGCTTACTCTATAAAAAATAATATCAAAAAGTATTAGATATTAACACAATAAATCTTGTGTGTATAAAAAATTTAAAAAATCGAAATTCAATAATTAAAAAAATACCCACAACTTCATAATAAAAATATCAATAATAAATTTTTATGTATCTTCGACCTCGTCTCCCTCACGGTGGTCTTCTCTGAAATAAATTGTATCATTTTCATTAACTTCATTCATAGGTGCAACACCGACTGAAAAGGGAGGTAACTCGTCAAATTGGTCGTATTCTTCCTCATCGACAACATCTTCAACACCAACAATTCGTCGTTTTCCAAATTGTACCACGTGCCACCGGCTTTCCTTCGGGTCTTCAATATAAAATACTTGGGTAACTAGTGTTGCTAAAACGAATGGTTCTGTCGGATAACCATTAGTGGATAGATTCACTGTCGTAAAACCATCTTCATCAATTTTAACTCCTTTTTGATTATCAGCCCACATACACCTAAACAAGGGTACAAAGACCGAACCGCCGTATTCTAATTCCCAGATTTCTTCAATGACACCGTAATATGAGTTTTTAGCGATCCTTAATCTTTCTTCACGATTGACAATGGTTACTTCAGTCTGAGACGCTATGACCGTCACTCCGCTATTTTGTGTCCTACCCTTATCATCTTGTGTTTTGGTGTGAAATGTATACCCATTAATCTCATAGCCTTGATATCTTATCACTTGTCTGGGACCGAATGCTAAAACCTGTACTCTTTTATCAACATCTGGAAGTGTGCTCCTAACTTTATCTTTCAACCATTCTGAAAATTTGTCTTTGTGTGCTTTAGCCAACCATTTTGCATTCCATTGACGGTTCTCTCGTTTCAAGTACGACTCGTGCTCCTGTATGTACGGATCAATAGCTGTAGTGTGTTGTAACACAGTAAAATGTGCGTCATGTATATCGCCAACATTTTTTGGATACCCCAAATCGCGCCCAATTATCCCTTGGCCAGATAGTCTACCTTCATGTCGACTTAATGGAATCCCGACACTTCTGATCCCATCCATATAGTCTGTGCAGAAGTCGATGACCTCTTCGGAAGCATATCCTTCGACGATACTACCTTCTGGTCGATTGTGGTTCCTTACATACCCTTTTAATATACTCATATATCTTTCAAATGGATACATGTAGCGTAAGAAAACTGGACCGGATTCCCTGATTTCTCCGACAATGTGAGAAACCAAGTGAACCATGACATCAAAGAACGAAGGTGGAAAATACATCTCAAGTTCACAAAGAGTGAGTATAATATCTCTTTGATATTCTTTCAAAACCTCAGGATCAATCACCTTCGAATGAATCATGTTGAAAAATAAGCATAGTTTTGTTATTGTGTGTCGTATGCGGTCAGGTAAAATTCCACGAATTGCAATAGGAATCATCTGAGTCATTAGTACATGACAGTCATGTGACTTCATGCCGGATAACTTCAAATCTTTCATCGAAACCAATTTCCTAATGTTAGACGAATAACCTGATGGAACCTTAACACCATATAAACATTCGCAAAATTTTGTTTTCTCGTCCTTCGACATGGTGTAACAAGCTGGGGGAAGAAACTTGGTGATCCTTCCTGGTATTGGTTTAGGTGTTAACTCAGGTCTGATATTCATTAGTTCCATGTCCTTTCGAACCTTAATTCCGTCTTTTGTTTTTTCAGGAATGTTCAACAGTAACCCCACCAAACTTTCACAAACATTTTTCTCGATATGCATAACATCTAGACAATGGCGGACGCGCAGATGCTTCTAATACGGTAATTCCCAAAATATGGATTTTTTTTCCACATCCCTTTCGGCGGACCATTACCGGTTTTTCCCAACACAACTTTTACCTTCCTAACCATTTTGAAAATAGTTTTTCCATCCGATCGTGGCGGTAGAACGCTTTTCTCTACAGTACCATCAAATAAGTCATTTTTTGAGCGATAAGGGTGATTCACAGCAAGCTCTCTTCTATGTCCCATAAATGCTGGTTTCCTACAATTTTTCAACCATATCGAGTGAGTATTTTTCTCACAAACAGGACATGCTGTAACGACCCTGGAATTTCCAACATTTATTTATTAATAATTATTATTATTAATACGTGTGATTAAACGAATGTACGTTATTACATTTACATGTTGCCATGATTGTCCGAACTTGACTTTAATGGCCCGAAACGTCTTTGTGACACCCAGAACTTTCACGAATAATATTTTTAGATATTATTTACATTCATGATTAAATTTATTAATCATTTTAATTAACTAAGGCTATTAGTTAGTTACTTGGGCTTTAATTGGTTTAACTTGTGATTTATTTGAACTTGGGCTTTGTTAGTGTAATGGACTCATGTTATTGGACTTCCAAGCCCACCCTACATTATTAATGGACTTAGTTAGCCCTTGTCCTACACTTGTAAGTATCAATTAGATGGAGACTACTTAGTTTAATACTTGAAAGAATCTAGTTAGCTTGTTATCCCCATGCATGACCATTCATTAACCACCTTTATGAAGCTTTACATTCTAGTGACCACAAAACTTCTCCCTTCCCCCCATTTTCTGCTGAAAAACTGCAGCCCCTAAGCTCCCTTTAGGAGTGTTTTGTTTCATTTTCTTGTTTACTACTTCACTCACAAATCCTCTCATTTTCACACACATTCATTTGCTCTCAAACTCCTTCTCTCATTTCTCTCTCAAGTTGTAAGTAGCAAGCTTTAAACTTCTCTTCTTTTCTTCAAACAAAACCGATTTCTAGCACCCTTAAATCATCATCATTCTTTGATTGTTATAATCTTTTGTTACTTGTGTTGATTACTAGTTGTTATTATCTTTATTTACTTGCATGTTTTCAAGAATCAAACTTCTTAGTTTAATTCTTCTTTTATCTTGAATCTTCAAGAACATACAAGACATAAACTCTCTAGTTTATGATCTCCACTAAATACTTGTTCAAAGTTTATAAAGTTCATGGTTGAAAGACATACTTGAAGTTCATGAAGTAAACTTTAAAGTTTACTTTCTAAAGATCAAACCTTGGTTTGAATCTTTAAAGTATGAACAACCATGAACCTTTTCTTGTTTACTTAGTTACTTCTTCATTATTATGCACTTTAATTTCATGTAGTTAGTTTATATGGTCAAGTACTACAAGTTAGTCTTGATCTCATATCTCTTGAACAAATTAAGTTAACCTTGGAAGTTCAAGAACACACAAATAAGTTTTCTTTAAATATAACTTTGGATCTAGACTTTTGAGTCTTGGATCTTCAAGATCAAACTAAGAACTATGTTCTACTACTTATGATCTTGATTAGTTAGTTAACTTTCAAGTTTATAGTTCAATATTTCTTTTAAAGTTCATGTATGTGTTAGATCTAAGACTTTGATGTAACTATGGTTCATCAAACTTCATACAACTCTTAAGTGAGTTGTGCTTCATGTCTTAGACTTGCACTAGGGTTATGATGGTCAAGACTTGGTTAAGATGATGTAGATACATCAATGAGTTGTACACTTGAAGCTATATGCATCAAGGATGAGAACCATGATGAACATCAAGCACCAAGACCACCGGAACCCTTTTAAACTCACTGCTTCTGTCCAAAACCTACTGACCTGATGCTTCTGGAACAGACCAGTAGACCTGGGCTGTTCTAACCTTCATTTTTAGATAGAACTTTTCGGGTAGATAACTTTTCATATAGGACTCGTCTCAATCCGAGTTACGGTTTAGGATTTATGGCCCTCCGATCGTTACTATGTCCTTTAACGTTGTGCAGAAATTTCTGACCTACTCGCACTTAGACCATCGCCACGGTCAAACCAAGACGAGTTTGCTTCTGTAAATTTTACCACACTTAAGGGACTCACATAAGGAGCCATGTCCACTGGTCTCACCTTAATTCAGTAAGGGTAGAGGCCGTGGTGACTGACTGAAATCAGACTTTGTTTTAAACTACTTTCATAAACGAATCCTACCTTACGCCTTTTGTTTAATGATGAATGATGATGACCCTTAAGACCTTAAATACATACTTTTAAACCTATTAAGACGATTTACTGACTTAGTACTATTTGACTTAGGTTGAGGACTTTCGGACCGTTTACTTGCACACCTTTACCGGACCGACTTTACGACTACATTATCATTGTGAGTTATAGCATTCCCTTTTTACTTTAACTTATTTTGGGAACTGAGAATACATGCGGATTTTATGTTTTACATACTAGGCACGAGTACTTAAACTTATATATGTGTGGGTTATACAACGGCATAAACATTCCCTTTAGCTCGGTAACGTTTAATCATTGGTTTTTGAACCGTGAACGCGAATCTTAGATATGGATCCATAGTGTTTGACATCCCCACTCGGGCTAGTAGCGCTAGCATTTAATGAGTGTTTAATACTTCGTAGACATACGCACTTGCTAATTGTACTTTCAGGGGCTATAAACGTTAAGTTAGTTACCAAGTGCCCACGGTTAACATATACTTTATCATACTATTTTGAAACGCTCTTTGTAGCACTGAAATCTCGTGGCCTACCTTACATACTATTATACTTAAACTATAGCTCACCAACCGTTGTGTTGACATTTTTAAGCATGTATTTCTTAGGTGCTTGAGGTTGCTTCCGCTGTGTACTAGTCGTGCTGTAGAACCCGCTGCTTAGAGTTGTTATCGCATGACTACTTATCTTTGCATTCAAACATTCGTACTTTTGAACTATGACTTGTAACGACCATTGTGGTCACATACACTTATTATTTGCTTCTACTTAGTGAAGCATGCTTTTGAAATGTAAAACATTTGATGTCGGTTATGACATCACCTTTTTATCGTGAATGCAACTTCTTTAATTATAGCATATAGTACTTAACCTTGTAATGATCCTGTTGTTGATGATTCGTACACGATATTTTTGTACGGGGCATCACATTTGGTATCAGAGCATTGGTTGTAGGGAATTAGGTTGCATTAGTGAGTCTAAGACCGACCCGAGTAGGATTCACTAATAGGACTAATCTACAACTTGCTAGTTTACGTGTTTCTGCTGAACTTGCTGCATGCTGCTGCTTACTGTTACTGCTATATGCCATATGCTATTACATGATTTCAGTACTGCATGATGCTACTTGCTTTCGATTGCATGCTACTTTCATACGAATTACTGTTATTGCCATGCTAGTTACTGTTATACATGATTTAAACTGTTGGCCTATTATTTGCTTGCTTTATGACATACTGACATGGAAAATTTATTTTTCCTTGTTCAGATGTCGGATGTTCCACCTGCTGGCATTTTGGGCAGTACAGACTCAGACCCCGTCGCCCTACCTACTACTACACCTGCTGCTGCTACTGCCGATACACCGGCCCCGACACCCACAAGTGATCCCGGCGCTTCCACTTCCGGAGATGGTACTAGTGCACCTGCCCCAGTGTCCGCTCCCGGACCCTCGAGGTCACAGCCCCGCATTGGTGGTATTGAGATCCCCGCAGAGTTCGGGGAAGGGCCGTTTCGTAACCACATGCGCATGCCTTGCTGACGCACTCCCGACGGACGTTTAGTCGTGATTCCGCCAGGCAGACACAGACAGATGTTGGCCGCCTTCGGACGCTTCGGATTACCAGCTCAGCCACCAGTGTCACCACCACACGATTCGGATGACTCATCATCCGCCGATTCTTCATCATCAGACGACTCCAGCGATGATGAGGATCCTGCTGATAGACCTATTCAGGCACCCTCCACCCCACCGAGGAAGCGGTACCGTTTCGACGGCACCGTCATTCAAGGGGTGAATGGAGGTCGTGCTTTTACTGACGCTTTTTGCCATCGTCATAGGGTTACTGCTCGTAAACGAGTTGTGCCATACCCTGCCGACCCACAGATACGTAAGGTTCCCCGTTACGTATTGACTATTCCTGGAACCGTACCACCTAGATTTAGATACGGACCGCTTACATCTAGAGACGTACCGTCTACATCCGGAGCCGGACCATCTACATCAGCACCAACGGCACCACCCGCACCACCCGCCCCACCTGCACCGCCTGCCCCACCAGCTCCCCTAACGAGGAACTGATGAGGGAGATTGAGACTCTCCGAGCTCGAGTCACTGAGCTCGAGGAGCAGTTGGCTCGAGGAGCAGTTCACCCGCCTTCACCGTAGGACTTTGTATTTAGATTTCATGATGTAATCTAGCTATAGTTTCATGTATTTCATATGTATTGTACGAACTTATTCAGATGTATGAAACTTATTATTATTAATGAATGGAACTTTGCGTTATTTAATTCTCGCACGATGTTCTATTTACATTGCTGTACGATGATTCTGTGGTATTTGTACCTAGATGCATTATTTAATAACATGTGATGTTTTGATTCCATGTTGGTCACTATATACTGTATTATTACTACTTGCATGCTGGATTTTGACTTGGGTCAAAATTATTGTTTAGAATACCATGGCTAACGGAAGATCCACACCAACCGCCGCCCAGATTGAGGACATGATCAACGAACGGGTCGCTGCAGCCCTAGCAGAAAGAAATCTCGAAGCTCCACCGCCACCACCACCAGTTATCCCACCCGTTCGAAATGGGTGTACTTACAAGGAATTCCAGAGCTGCAAACCGCATAACCTCAGCGGCACCGAGGGACCAGTTGGTCTCACCAGATGGTTCGAGAAACTTGAATCAGTATTTCGAGTTAGCAACTGTTCGGAGGATAATAAGACCAAGTTTGAATCTTGCACGCTATCTGACGGCACGCTAACGTGGTGGAACACGTTAGCTCAAGCAAAAGGGATTGATGAGGCGTATGCTACGCCTTGGGAAGAGTTTAAGTGTGCTATGATTGAGGAATACTGTCCAAGGACCGAAATACAAAAGATGGAGATCGAATTTATGCAGTTGAAAGCCGTGGGAAACGATCTTAACAGTTACAATCGTAGGTTTTTGGAGTTAGCACTGATGTGTCCGACCATGGTCACCCCCGAATTTAAGCGCTTGGAGAAATACTTCTCGGGACTTCCTAAGTCCATCAAGGGTAATGTTACCTCATCCAAGCCACCGAATGTCCCCGAAGCAATGCGCATGGCGCATACTCTCCTGAATCAAATCATCCTTGACGAGCCGGAGAAGGCTAAGTTTGAAGCCGGTAGTAGTGAAAAGAGGAAATGGGACAACAACCACAACAACCACAACAACAACAACAATAACAACAGGGGGAGAAACTACGATCAAACCCCCGCCAAGAGGCACAACAACGGTGGAAACCCTAATCCCAACAACAACACCAACTCCAACCCGAACTACAAGGGAACCCTACCTCAATGCAAGAGGTGTTACAAACACCACACTGGGTATTGCAATGTTGTCTGTGAGAAGTGCCAACGGGCTGGGCACATCGGGAAGGACTGCAAGGTCACTACTTTGAATGGGAAGCCAAACACCAATGGACCGAAGAAGTGCTACGAATGTGGATAGATGGGCCATTTCAGAAATGCGTGCCCAAACAAGCGAAAAGACGGAGGACCACCCCGTGGTAGAGCTTTTAATGTTAATGCAAGGGATGCACGCGATAACCCCAACTTGTGAGGGTGAAGGAAAGTGACGTGATGAAAACTGCATTCAGGACCCGTTATGGTCATTATGAGTTTCTCGTGATGCCATTCGGTTTGACAAATGCACCTGCCGTGTTCATGGACCTCATGAATCGTGTCTGCAAGCCTTACTTGGACAAGTTTGTTATCGTCTTCATAGATGATATCCTCATCTTCTCTAAGAGCGAAGAAGAACATGAGCAACACCTCCGATTAGTGCTTGAACTCTTAAGACAAGAGCAACTTTACGCCAAATTCTCCAAGTGTGAATTTTGGTTAAAGGAAGTACAATTTTTGGGTCATGTTGTAAGCGACCAGGGTATCAAAGTTGATCCCTCCAAGATTGAAGCCATCAGAAAGTGGGAGACCCCCACTACTCCAACGCATATTCGCCAATTCCTAGGTCTCGCCGGTTATTACCGAAGATTCATCGAAGGATTTTCTCTGATTACGCGTCCTTTGACCGCACTGACTCACAAGGGCAAGAAGTTCATTTGGGAACCTGCACAAGAATCAGCATTCCAAACTTTGAAGAAAAGTTAACCTCCACACCTATTCTATCGCTTCCCGAAGGCAGTTACGATTTCGTTGTTTATTGTGATGCATCGAAGAGTGGTTTTGGTTGTGTACTGATGCAACGATCAAAGGTTATTGCCTATGCTTCTCGACAATTGAAGATTCACGAGCGGAACTACACTACACATGATCTTGAACTTGGAGCCGTTGTCTTTGCACTTAAATTGTGGAGACACTATTTGTATGGAACTAAGAACACTATCTTCACCGATCACAAGAGTCTCCAGCACATCTTTGATCAGAAGCAACTGAATATGAGACAACGTCGATGGATCGAGATGCTCAACGACTACGATTGTGAACTCCGTTATCACCCTGGCAAGGCCAATGTTGTAGCTGACGCTTTAAGCCGAAAGGAGAGGACGGCACCTCTTCGTGTTAGGGCTCTGAACATCACCATCCATTCGAACCTCAACAGCCAGATCAGAGTAGCCCAAGTTGAGGCTCTCAAGGAGGAGAATATATCTCATGAACATTTGAACATACTTGTCTCTCGATTCGAGGTTAGGGAGTCTGGACTCCGATGTTATGCCGGAAGAATTTGGGTACCTTATTATGGAGATCTACGAACCTGATACTTGATGAAGCACAAAAATCGAGATATTCAATTCACCCCGGTGCGGGCAAGATGTACCACGACCTTAAAGAACAGTATTGGTGGCCGAATCTTAAAAAGGACGTTGCGACTTATGTTGGTAAGTGTTTGACTTGCTCGAAGGTTAAAGCCGAGCATCAGAGACCTTCTGGTTTACTTCAGCAACCGGAGATCCCACAATGGAAGTGGGAAAGGATAACAATGGATTTCATTACTAAGCTAACAAAGATGGTGGGCAGATACGATACTATTTGGGTTATTGTTGACCGCCTTACCAAATCTGCACACTTTCTAGCGATGAAGGAAACTGATACAATGGAGAGACTTGCTCAGTTATACATCAAAGAGGTTGTATCTCGTCATGGTGTACCTTTATAGATCATCTCCGATCGCGATCCCCGTTTTGCTTCTAGATTTTGGCGTTCTTTGCAAGAAGCCATGGGAACTCGTCTTGACATGAGTACTGCTTATCATCCTCAGACTGACGGGCAAAGTGAACGAACGATTCAGACCTTGGAGGACATGCTGCGTGCATGTGTCATTGATTTTGGAAAGGCCTGGGAAAGACATTTGCCACTCGCCGAATTCTCGTACAACAACAGTTATCACTCTAGCATTAATGCTGCACCTTTTGAAGCATTGTATGGCCGTAAGTGCCGATCTCCTATTTGTTGGGCCGAAGTAGGCGAAAAGCAAATCACCGGACCCGAGGTAGTCCACGAAACCACGGAGAAGATTGCTCAGATCCAAGCTAGACTTAAGACTGCCCGCGATCGCCAAAAGAGTTATGCTGATCTTAAATGTAAGGACTTTGAATTCAACGTTGGTGATCATGTAATGTTGAAGGTTGCACCTTGGAAAGGTGTGATTCGCTTTGGAAAACGTGGAAAGTTAAACCCACGATACATTGGTCCTTTTGAAATCTTAGAACGTGTTGGACCCGTTGCATACCGTTTGGATCTACCAGCACAATTGAGCTCAGGTCATCCTACCTTCCACGTGTCAAACTTGAAGAAGTGGCTTGCTGCACCTGAACTTATCATACCACTTGAGGAACTTACAATTGACGACAAACTTCACTTTGTGGAAGAACCTGTTGAAATTATGGATCGTGAGATCAAAACTTTGAAACGCAACAAGATTCCGATCGTTCGAGTGCGATGGAATGCCAAATGAGGACCTGAGTTTACTTGGGAGTGAGAGGATCAAATGATGCGAAAGTATCCTCACCTTTTCCCGACTCCTCCATCTACCTCAGCTTAAATTTCGGGACGAAATTTTCTTTAACAGGTGGGTAATGTAATGACCCTGGAATTTTCAACATTTATTTATTAATAATAATTATTATTAATACGTGTGATTAAACGAATGTACGTTATTACATTTACATGTTGCCATTATTGCCCGAACTTGACTTTAATGGCCCGAAACGTCTTTGTGACACCCGGAACTTTCACGAATAATATTTTTAGATATTATTTACATTCATGATTAAATTTATTAATCATTTTAATTAACTAAGGCTATTAGTTAGTTACTTGGGCTTTAATTGGTTTAACTTGTGATTTATTTGAACTTGGGCTTTGTTAGTGTAATGGACTCATGTTATTGGACTTCCAAGCCCACCCTACATTATTAATGGACTTAGTTAGCCCATGTCCTACACTTGTAAGTATCAATTAGATGGAGACTACTTAGTTTAATACTTGAAAGAATCTAGTTAGCTTGTTATCCCCATGCATGACCATTCATTAACCACCTTTATGAAGCTTTACATTCTAGTGACCACAAAACTTCTCCCTTCCCCCCATTTTCTGCTGAAAAACTGCAGCCCCTAAGCTCCCTTTAGGAGTGTTTTGTTTCATTTTCTTGTTTACTACTTCACTCACAAATCCTCTCATTTTCACACACATTCATTTGCTCTCAAACTCCTTCTCTCATTTCTCTCTCAAGTTGTAAGTAGCAAGCTTTAAACTTCTCTTCTTTTCTTCAAACAAAACCGATTTCTAGCACCCTTAAATCATCATCATTCTTTGATTGTTATAATCTTTTGTTACTTGTGTTGATTACTAGTTGTTATTATCTTTATTTACTTGCATGTTTTCAAGAATCAAACTTCTTAGTTTAATTCTTCTTTTATCTTGAATCTTCAAGAACATACAAGACATAAACTCTCTAGTTTATGATCTCCACTAAATACTTGTTCAAAGTTTATAAAGTTCATGGTTGAAAGACATACTTGAAGTTCATGAAGTAAACTTTAAAGTTTACTTTCTAAAGATCAAACCTTGGTTTGAATCTTTAAAGTATGAACAACCATGAACCTTTTCTTGTTTACTTAGTTACTTCTTCATTATTATGCACTTTAATTTCATGTAGTTAGTTTATATGGTCAAGTACTACAAGTTAGTCTTGATCTCATATCTCTTGAACAAATTAAGTTAACCTTGGAAGTTCAAGAACACACAAATAAGTTTTCTTTAAATATAACTTTGGATCTAGACTTTTGAGTCTTGGATCTTCAAGATCAAACTAAGAACTATGTTCTACTACTTATGATCTTGATTAGTTAGTTAACTTTCAAGTTTATAGTTCAATATTTCTTTTAAAGTTCATGTTTGTGTTAGATCTAAGACTTTGATGTAACTTTGGTTCATCAAACTTCATACAACTCTTAAGTGAGTTGTGCTTCATGTCTTAGACTTGCACTAGGGTTATGATGGTCAAGACTTGGTTAAGATGATGTAGATACATCAATGAGTTGTACACTTGAAGCTATATGCATCAAGGATGAGAACCATGATGAACATCAAGCACCAAGACCACCGGAACCCTTTTAAACTCACTGCTTCTGTCCAAAACCTACTGACCTGATGCTTCTGGAACAGACCAGTAGACCTGGGCTGTTCTAAACTTGATTTTTAGATAGAACTTTTTGAGTAGATAACTTTTCATATAGGACTCGTCTCAATCCGAGTTACGGTTTAGGATTTATGGCCCTCCGATCGTTACTATGTCCTTTAACGTTGTGCAGAAATTTCTGACCTACTCGCACTTAGACCATCGCCACGGTCAAACCAAGACGAGTTTGCTTCTGTAAATTTTACCACACTTAAGAGACTCACATACGGAGCCATGGCCACTGGTATCACCTTAATTCAGTAAGGGTAGAGGCCGTGGTGACTGACTGAATTCAGACTTTGTTTTAAACTACTTTCATAAACGAAACCTACCTTACGCCTTTTGTTTAATGATGAATGATGATGACCCTTAAGACCTTAAATACATACTTTTAAACCTATTAAGAAGATTTACTGACTTAGTACTATTTGACTTAGGTTGAGGACTTTCGGACCGTTTACTTGCACACCTTTACCGGACCGACTTTACGACTACATTATCATTGTGAGTTATAGCATTCCCTTTTTACTTTAACTTATTTTGGGAACTGAGAATACATGCGGATTTTATGTTTTACATACTAGGCACGAGTACTTAAACTTATATATGTGTGGGTTATACAACGGCATAAACATTCCCTTTAGCTCGGTAACGTTTAATCATTGGTTTTTGAACCGTGAACGCGAATCTTAGATATGGATCCATAGTGTTTGACATCCCCACTCGGGCTAGTAGCGCTAGCATTTAACGAGTGTTTAATACTTCGTAGACATACGCACTTGCTAAGTGTACTTTCAGGGGGTATAAACGTTAAGTTAGTTACCAAGTGCCCACGGTTAATATATACTTTATCATACTGTTTTGAAACGCTCTTTGTAGCACTGAAATCTCGTGGCCTACCTTACATACTGTTATACTTAAACTATAGCTCACCAACCGTTGTGTTGACGTTTTTAAGCATGTATTTCTTAGGTGCTTGAGGTTGCTTCCGCTGTGTACTAGTCGTGCTGTAGAACCCGCTGCTTAGAGTTGTTATCGCATGACTACTTATCTTTGCATTCAAACATTCGTACTTTTGAACTATGACTTGTAACGACCATTGTGGTCACATACACTTATTATTTGCTTCTACTTAGTGAAGCATGCTTTTGAAATGTAAAACATTTGATGTCGGTTATGACATCACCTTTTTATCGTGAATGCAACTTCTTTAATTACAGCATATAGTACTTAACCTTGTAATGATCCTGTTGTTGATGATTCGTACACGATGGTTTTGTACGGGGCATCACACATGCCTTTTTGCCTTTCGTAGTATATCCAGACAAATTACCATACGCTGGAAAATCGTTAATGGTGCAAAAAAGCATTGCCCGAAGTTGGAAGTACTCTTTCTTGTATGAATCATAGACTTGTACACCGGTATCCCATAGTAACTTTAAGTCCTCAATAAACGGTGCCAAATAGACATCAATGTCGTTTCCAGGTTGTTTTGGGCCTTGAATTAAAAGGGATAGCATTATGTGTTTTCGTTTCATACAGAGCCAAGATGGAAGGTTTTAAATGCATAACAAAACAGGCCACGTGCTATGACCGCTACTCAAATCTCCGAAAGGATTCATTCCATCTGAACTAAGTCCCAACCTAATATTTCGTATCTCATTCCCAAAGTCTTCAAATTCTTTATCAATATTTCTCCATTGAACTGATTCGGCCACATGTCTTATTTTTCCATCATTTTTACGCTCTTTCGCATGCCAACGTAATAATTTTGCAGTTTTGGAATTTGCAAATAACCTCTTCAATCTTGGTATAATAGGGAAATACCACAATACTTTTGCAGGAGGTCCATTTTCATCACTGTCTTCGTCAGTTGGTTTTCCACGTTTATACCTAGATGTACCACATACCTTACATTCATGAAGGTTTTCATTTTCATTCCTGTATAGCATACAATCATTTGGACAAGCATGTATTCTTTGTATTTCCAATCCCATCGGGCACATCAATTTCTTGGCATAGTATGTTGAAACCGGCAACTCATTATCTTCGGGGAGCATTTTATGCAACAACTCTAACAAGCTAGTGAAACTTATGTCGCTCCAACCATTGTTTGCTTTTAAATTTAACAGTTTTATCACGGCAGAAAGTTTTGAAAATTTCGTACAACCGTTGTATAACGGTTTTTCAGAGTCAACTTTAAGCTGTTCAAATTTCTCATGATACTTTTCGCCAACATTATCCTCAATATCATCAAACATGGCCTCAAAATTATCGTTATCACTAATGTATGTATCTTCTTCATTTAATTGATTGGAATCTGAAGAGCCTAGGTTATGATCGGTTAATGATTCACCGTGATAAGGCCAACACGTGTACCCTCTCATAAATCCGTTTATTATAAGGTGATTTCTGATTTCGGTAGAATCCTTGAAGGACTTACCATTCATACATTTTTTACAAGGACAAGTGATTACAGTGCTTCCTTTATTTAATTGATCAGTCTCCGCAATGGTTATAAATTCTTCAAGCCGTTTCAGATAGTCGATGCTAGTCCGTCCTATGTCGTACATCCATTTAGTCTGATCAATCCGATACATCTGTATTAAAATCAGAAAATAAAAGGATTAAGACAAATTAATCAACAACTATGATGTATGTAATTATTATTATAATTTATAATATAAGTATATATATATATATATATATATATATATATATATATATATATATATATAATAACATAACTATAACTAAATATAATATAATATCATAATTTATAAGTATTTAATTATTATCATCTGTATTTAATTAATAACATAATTAATCTGTATCACCATCGACACTACTCATTGACTGTATGTGAACCCCAATTCCCAACTTCCAAATCCCAATTACTTGTCGATCACCATCGACATTCTTTGAACCCTAACAGATATAACAAGACCCCGTAATTGTTCAATCTGCAACAAAACCCAATCATATTCAATTTGTATAACCTAATTTCTAAATCGTACAAGAAGTAAGATGTCTGGTGAGTTCCCCAATCGAATTGTTTGATTTAATTTTTATATGCATGTTCGATTGTAATTCAATTTTGATTTCAATCTTCAGTATTTTAATTATTTATCTTTGATTTTAATTTTCAGGTAAAATTGGATACACTAAAAGAACAGCAAATAAATGGTACAAACGAAATGCTAATATCGAAGGACCTAATAAGGTTATCAATTCTGTAAGTACATTACTTTAATTTTGAATTATGTTCCTAATCCCAATTACTTCTTGTTGTGTTTGTTTTATGAATTCTTTTAGTATACTACTTATTTACATAAAAATGATATATAAGTAGAATTAATAAAAGCTTTATGTCCAGCATGTTGTTCTTGTTATGTTACTAGAATTAATATAACTAGTTTACTTACTGTTGTTCAGGTTATGAATTTTTGTTGGGTTCAATTTTATAATGTTGTTCAAACTTTGATTTTTCTTGGGTGCAAGATTAACAAATGTGGCAGGGTTCAAGTGTTCATCCATTATGGACACTATGTTTTATGAATTCTGTATATAAACCAACAGATAAACTAGTTATGCATGTATAGAAAATGATCTGATAAGTGACAAGCAAAACACATATCAAACTAAAGCACAAACATGATAACTTTAAGATTTAATTATTGTGTTGTTGACTAATGTATTTTTTATGTGCACAGGAACGACATGATAACAGTGATACGGACATGAACGATGAATTTAAGGAAAATTATGTTCCGCCGAAAAGAGGCGTCAACAAGAGACTAAAAAAATATCCGGTGAGGTTGAATTCAACTGTTTCGGCGAAGC
This sequence comes from Rutidosis leptorrhynchoides, assembly GCF_046630445.1. Lineage (NCBI taxonomy): Eukaryota > Viridiplantae > Streptophyta > Magnoliopsida > Asterales > Asteraceae > Rutidosis > Rutidosis leptorrhynchoides. The sequence continues at coordinate 148,157,008 of NC_092343.1, forward strand.
GAAAGAAAAAAATCAAAAAGCCTTTTCTAGTAACATAGGTGTTTTGACAAGGCATAGGATTAATTTTCTCGTCGATACTTGGAAAAAGGTACATCCCAACGACAAAGATGCCTTGTGGTTGAAAATCAAGGTATAAATTACTAAATTCTAAGAAATTTGTGTATAAGTAATTATGTCTTTATATATGTAACAATATTGACCACTTATTTTAAACGTCTACAGAAACAACATGCTATAAAAGACGATTTTGCTAAGAAACAGACACTTAAACACTGCAACAGCGTGTATACGGGATTCAGGAGGAAGCTAAGAAAGTATATGGATGAAGGGAAGTATATGGATGAAGGGAAGCTTCCTTACAAGGAAGATAAAGAGTACGGATTCATAAGTCCAGAACAATGGACTAAGTTTTGTGAACTTGAAGATACACCAACAAAATGGGTTAGTGTTACTCATTTATTTTTTTAACACTATGTAGTTAATTATTTATTTTGTAACTAATTTGCTCTTGAATCCCATGTAAAATGTAAAGCAACAACGAGAACAAGGACTCATAAACGCAATGCAAAAAGAGGAAGAAAGCATTGCCCATGTTGGTCGTTGCGGGTATCGAGGCCAACAAGCAAAATGGGAGCAGGAACAAAATGATCTAGGAAAAGCATACTGTGTACCACGATATCACTGATACTGCTACAAGGAACTATGTGTTGGGTAGGACGAAGACCGATATAGGAGGAAAGAGGAAATTATGTGCCGATACGTCTCTAGATAAGATGGTAACATAATTTTTTTCTTTTTATTATTAGCCTTATTAATTCCTAATTGTACTATAACTGATTACTTTATTTCTTGTTTACAATCAATCCTATATGAATCATTCTTCAATTTTATCGATATAAATCATCCCTTTTTCATGAAATTTTTTTCAAATTTTCATTTTTTTTTAATTTTTCAATTATTCTTTTTTCTTTTTTAATTGTTTTTATAAATATGGGTGATTGGAAGCTTTGACCATTGTCATCCCTACGTACATTTGTTGTTTTAATCTAGGTAAAAACTGATAAAGAGGGTGGGGATCCATTGTTACTACATGTTGGCAAAGAACATGGTGGTAGGTCAAGGGGTCTTAGTAGCACAATTGGGTTTAGCAAAAGCGGTAAAAAGTAGAAGGTGGGGAGTGGTAAGAAGCAGAAAGTGGGGAGCGGTCAAAAGCTAAAAGTGGTTTTAGCATTGAAAAACACAAAGGTAATTGATTGATATAATTGATCAAATTTTTTGAAGGTGCTTAATGGTTAATCTATTCTTTAATTTTTTAACAACGTTTGGTGGTCGAATAACATCATTATAGTATTCTATGATATTTGTTTTTGTTCCTATCAATTAAATATTGTATGATCAGATTCGGGCTGTTGATGGCAATGAGAAGATGGTTGTCAATGAGAATCTTCATGAAGATCCAGTGACCGATGAAGTTATTGTTGACAATGAGAAGCATGATGAAGCTCCAGTGATCAACGAAGATATTGTCAACCATGAGAATGTTGATGAGTATCCAGTGATTGAAGAAGCCTCAGATAAAGAGCCCGAAGAAGAAGAACAAGTAGAAGAAGAAGAACAAGAACAGTCAATTGATGAAGATGGTGACGATGGAGAATCAGCAACAGGAGGAGAACCGAAGAGCGAAGAAGAAAACGATCCAGTGGTTAAAGAAATAGATGCAATGTTGAAGAATCCAAGAATTGAAGAAAAAAATCCGGTACAACCAATAAGAAGAAGGAAATCAGAACGAATCCTAAAGATCAAGCTATCAAAAACTGTTTTCGTCAAAGATGGAAAAGGTATGACTGAAATTAATCCAATTGTTATGGACTAAATATCCTTGATCGATACTTGTAATGTTACTGTAACTTTTGTATGGATACTATGTTGGAAACTAATGTTATTTTGATATGTTAATGTAACCTGTTTATAATGCTTTGTGTACACAGTATGTATGTTTGTGGCTGGCATATACAGATATATTATATTGGTGTGTATGTTTTGTTTGTTTGGTTCCTGCTCACTTGTATGCTCTGTATGTGTGTAACAGTTTTGTTGTGATGTATGCTCTGTATGTTTTGTATGTGTGTATGTTGTGTATTACAGTCGAATGTGTGTGATATAGAATCAATAATATCAATTGTGTCGTTTTTTAGTCTTTAGCTGATTGTTACAGTAAAACAATTGAATACAATTAATTGATTACAATTGTATTCGTACATGGACTATATTACCAATTACAGTTCCAGATCACTAATTGAATTACTATTTTACCAATTACAACTATATTTTCTAGTATGATTACAAACAACAACCATATATATTCAATTCAACACAACGACACAACATAAAAAGAAAGAAAGTGTTACCTCTGATTGACTACGAAAACTGCAGCTGAAGATGATGATCAACGAATGGATTAAACTTAAAAGCTATGAATGAATGAATATAAAAGTCTTGTACGTTCGTAATATTCTTTTATAAGATTTTATGGGTGATTATATAAGTTACTAGTTATAGATAATTATAGTATAGTTAATTTTGTATTTTAATTATAAGTATAGTTTTCCTAATTAAAGTCAAATTCAAACTCGATCGTAACAAACTTCCTATTTTTTAGCTCGTAGTTTATCAATTGGACGTGTTATAGTTTGTTTTTAGACGTGTTACATATTTGGTATTACGTCCAAGACCATTTACGGATCCATTTAAAGTTTTAAACCGACCCAAGCCCAATTAAGGATCCTTTTAAGTTGCAAACCGACCCAATAGATGATATCGGTAATCGAGCATCATATTTTATTTAAAAATATACAGAAGATTAAAAGATCTTCTTTAGTTGCTTCCATATATCCTTCGACATCGAAAACTGCTCAACCTACTTTCGTTCGTGCATCTCTTACTTGTTCAGGTTATTCTTTTTTCTCAATCATCATTTATAATACTTCTATACAGTTATCGATCTATTAAACATTGTTAAAGAAGTTTTTTAATATGTTAAACTTTAGCTTCGATTTTGCTTAGGGTTTATACTCAAGCAACTATTTTTTTACTTTAAAATTGCATAATCTATCACCAATTTAATGACTCTTTCTTTATTTTTTTTGCTTTTTCATCGATTTGATTATTTGGCTCACATATTACGTAGAACCCTTCAAATTGCTTCCTTAAAAATGCTTCATTGTCGAAACAGTTAACAAGTATTTATTGTCTGCAAGATTTTAACAATCTTGTTGCTTATGGTTTTTCTAACAATTTTTTTTATTATGAATGACAGAGTTAACAAATCCTTTTGCAATTTAATTATTATTTAAAGTATATAAATTTAAATTCTTTTATAGAACTTAAGACATGTTTTTGTTTTTTACAACATCACAAAATTTCATAAGTATATAGACTTTCAGTATATTCTTATGTTAATTTTGTTGCTGTTAGACACGAATTTATATTAATAATACTTTGAAATAAATATAAGGCTTTTTCAATTGATATGTATCTGACATATGTTTGCTTAAATGCATTATTTAATGAAGAAAACATGGCTGATATTGACGAAGTTGTGATTATCAACGCTGAAGAGTTTGCGGCTGCAGTTGAAAACGCTCCTCCAAGGTTGAAGTATAATGATGTCTGGTGTTTCTTTGACGTACCAAAAGGGAATGTGTTGGTAAGTTACTACTATTTTCATAAATAATATACTTGACTCAACCATTATATATTGGATACATGTGTGCATTTGACACTTAGGGTGTGATTGGTTCAAGATGATGAATGGTAAGGGCAATAGGAAAGTAATGGTAATACGAATACAATGAGATTCATATTGCATTGTTCTTGCTAGGTAGATATTTTATAATATATTTAATCTAATCATATTACATTCTTTCAAAAGGTACATGTTATCATTTACAATTTTGTAAACTAAGACTGCTTGTAATATAACTCAACTTTGAATGTATACATCATCACTGAAATCTTATCTTGCATTACTCTGAATTATATTATTTTCTAATAAAAGATTAGTTGAATAAGACATAGTATAATACTCGGATGAGTTCTTTTGGTTAGTTGTTTAAAACCCAATAACCACTTTAGGGTAACCGACCCCAACCAAGCATGCCCTTACATATTATACATGTTCTTCACGAATATTGATGCATTGTTTAACAAATATAATACGAATGTGATTCAGCGTTTACCAAAAGAGATTCTTGAGAAGGCACCGGAGTTAAAGAAAGGAAATTCTTATGAATGCAAAGACATAGATGACCGAGTTCACATCTGGGGGCTTGTGGAGGAGAGGAAGAGAAAAAAACCCTACTTGTGTGTTTCTGCTGGCTGGAAGAAATTTGTTCGTTTAAATGGCTATAGTCCAGGGGACGAAATTTGGATGGTATTCAACCGCAGGGAGCGAAAGTTTGAATTTGCGTGGGATGACGTCCACAACTTCGATTGATGGTATATGTTTAGGATGTTTGGGTATGGAAGCAGAGGTTAGGTTTCTGCATTTTTTGTGTTTCTATGGGCATTTTTTGTGTTTGGGATGTTTGTGTTTGAATGGTAAATGTTTTTGGGATGTTTAGATGCTTTTTAGCAAACTTTGAATGTGTAAGTAAGAATACTGGTTAATTTTTGAAATTTTGGATGTAATCCTTTAATTGTAAATCCAGGATGTCCTGATGTGCAACATTAATGTAATTAACTTTAAGACAGTTTGTTAATTATGTAATTATGTTTATATATCTAGATGAATCCTGATTTATGTCCCATGGTTATGTCTAGTTGTTGTTTATGTCCCAAGATTTATGTCCAATGTTGTGTTAATTCCAGATGAAGTTTTTGTGGTTTATGTTTATATACAGGATAGATGATTTCGAGTTTATGTTTATAGGCATGTGTATTGTACGTACGTGTTTATGGGGCCATTACAGAAAACTAACTTCCGTTAGTTTGCTACGGGGGTTATATGACAAATTAGACATATTGGATTACTTAGAAGTGTGCCTGGTAAGTATTTAGACGTGACAGCATAATTAGACGTGTTCTTTGTGATGTTATAAGACGTGTTTCAGTTAGACGTGTGCATCTTAGTTATTTAGTCGTGTTCCTATTAGACGTGTTGTCAATTAGACGTGATCCCGGTAAAACTAATTAGACGTGGTTACCAATTAGAGGTGTTGTACTTATTTAGAGGTGTTGCTGTTTTGTTATTAGACGTGTCCAGTATTTTAATTAGACGTGTTCCGTATTTTTGACTAGTAAATTTAATTAGATGTGTCCCGATAGTTTAATTAGACGTGTTGCATCAATTATTAAGACGTGTTCCGTTTTTATATTAAGTTTAATCTTAATTAGACGTGTTCCTTATTATTAATTAGACGTGGTATTTGGTAATCACGTCTAAATGAGGGGCACTAAATGAGCCGAAATGTAGTAGTGAGACCTGCGGCCAGATTGTTATCCTGATCTTCTATAATGTTGAGCCCACTGATGTAAGGAAGCAACAAAATAGCTTTGGAGATGCAATGACAAAGCATGATCAGAGAATGGAAGCAGAGACGGATTTGAAGAAAAAAAGTGTGTTGGCTAACAAGATACACAAGTGGAATGAAGCACTAACAAGGGTTGCTGACTTAAAAGGATTTGATGCAAAGGGCAGGTAGTTAATTTTGAATGTTCGACGTTGTTAATGTTAGTAATTTTAGCGATTGCAAAGAACTTGATAACCCTAGTTATCACTTAATGTATAACAAACAGATAATAGCAACAAACACGCAAAGATAACGAACAAAGAAACGTAAATAAAACAGGAACTTAACGTGGTTATATCCAATAGTTTAATCTAACGGTTGGTTTAGTCCATGACTAAACATAAAGAGTTGTTTTTTTTTTTTTTTGAATTTTCATAGGTGTTACAGGTACAAGAGGTTAGGGTTACAATATATAGGGTGAAAACGAAACTGTTTCCTAAATTAAATCGACTTTCTGCGCAAGGCGGCCTCATGGTACGCAAGAGATGTCTCGCTATCCGTGAGCCATGGAAATTGGGCCTCGCGACCTGCGAGAGGCTTCGACCTGAATTTCATGCATCCTCACGCCGAGTGAAGTCTTCCTCGCGATCTGCGAGATGCTCCGGTGACTTTCTCCATTTTTTTCTTATTTTGATCAACTCTTCACACCTTAACAAATCTTCCACTTGAAGATTTGAGCGACACCAGACCCAATCACCATTTTGATATCATTGAACCTACCCATCTATACCTCCAATGAGTCGGGCAGACAACTTTCGATAAAGAGCATTTCAACTTCACTTGCCTAAACGTAATCAAACCTCAAATTGTAGACCTCTAATTCATTCATCCCATAGTACAACCAATCTCCTGACTACAACTTCTTTTGAAACATTGCCGGATAAACCACCCGGGACACGCCACACTTCCACACATTGGGAAGGAAGACTTCCGACTCCCAAACAGTTGAGCTATAATCCAATCTCTGTTACTCGCTATGGAACAATCAAAGTCTCTCTGTTTCTCGCAATCATCTCACTATACTCCGAGGTACCGGGCCAGAGCCTGACTCAACTCTAACAACCCCATTACCCAAGTGATCCATCTGTACAAAATGTCATCTACTTGATCTATCTCTCAAACAAAGAATAGACCACCTGGTAGATAAAATCCATGGACATATCCATCAAGGCACACATTAGAGAACACCATCACATCCTTAATCTTTCAACTTTCCCCTTTCCCTTTCACCGTTGGAACAACGTCCACATATGTGTGTGCGAATTCATATGTCGTAATACCAATGACTCCCACAAGATTATCTTGCTGATCTTCTCCGGCCAGTTGCAACATAGTTTCCATTGGAGGTGATCTAACGGAGGTCTCAAAAGCTCTAGTGTTCAAGAACCAACAATATAGTTTAGCGGTTTCAAAGCTCCCACTCAGCTCTGATTCCATACTAGTTACACGACTTCCTAAGCTCCCACTCGACCTAGATCCCTCGACAAAATTAAAAGTTCAAGCTTGCTAGGAATTTCAACACCTATCAACCCACCTAGCCATTCCTCAATAGGAATCTCAACCATCTACATGGTTCCCGTCTTCAACCCAATCCGATCGCCCCTAAACACCTTTCCACCGTTGATCTTCGTACAAAACATGATACCCATCGTTATCCAACTGCCCAGCAGAGATCACGTTCTTCAAGATCGAAAGAAAACCTAGGTGTCTTATGGAAAGATCACCAATAATCGCTACATACAGTATTCTTTGGTCCGCAACTCGAACCCTATCAGAATACCACCTAAAGTTGAATCTCGTTCATGTACGAGGCAACATGTAACAAGGAACCTGAATCCAAAACCCAGGATTCCTCAAGAAACTCCTCATGGCTTAACAAAGCATCTTCAATCACCGCCGATATGTTCTCACCCGCCTATATACTCGGACAGTACGACCTAAAGTGACTAACTTTATGACAATTCAACAAACAACGTGTCTAACCTGTTGCACTCAAAAGCGAACCCGAAGTCCCAGTTGAATCCTTCCTTCTGATTCCTTTACCGAGATGTAAGTCTTGGGTCCCTTCAGAGGTCAAATCAGTAGTTCTAGATGAACTACTAAATGTTGTCACCGTGCCAGACCAAACCTCGGGTCACAAAGACAAAAGAAACAATGGCTCCAACTCATCCTCAAACTTAACCCCAACTGATTTAAACTTAGTAAAAATCATGTTAAACTCATTCACATGATCTGCTGCAGAAGCCCTTTCTCTCATCCTCTTGTTAACAAGTTATGTGGTCAAGAAGACTTTATTCATAGACGAGGGTTTCTCGTACATGTTAGATAAAGTAGAGAGTATACATTCGGTCATGGTTTCCCCCACGATGTTGTAGGCGACGTTCTTGGACAGAGAAAGCCATACTACCCCAAGTGCCTTCCTATCCAACAAATCCCAATCCTATTGCTTCATATCTTTCGGTTTAATACCAGTTTACGGGTGATACAAACCCTTTTGATATAGTACATCTTCGATCTACTCATTCTAGAAGCCAAATCTAAAACCATCAAACTTATCGATCTTAATTATGTTATTATCTTCCACTGTTCACGGTAAACACTCAAAGGAGGCTCTAATACCACTAGTTAAGAATTTTAGCAAGCTCCAACAAGAACTTAATAACCCTAATTATCACCCACCACAAGGGATGGCAATGGATCAGATATGAATCCGGTGATGTCATATCCATATCCATTTAATTTTTGTTCATCCATATTATTTCAGTTCATCCATCCATATCTGTTTATTGAATATTAAAAAATGTTATAATATTATGGGATAAAAACTAAAATGTAGTATAGCAAAAAAATATATAACATTACAAAATTTGAATCTATCAACAAGAAAGTGCAATCTTTGTCAATGATGGAACACAATTTATTAAATTTACTATTAAACATTGACCATGAGAAATTAAATATGTACTTTGTATGTTTATTTTGTTCGGTATACATGTTTTATTGTAATATATCATAGTTATTTTCTTATAAGATTGAAAGAAAAATGTAAATCTAACGATATATGCATTTGTAATAGAAATATGTAAGCATATATCTATATTTCTGCGAGAGGCTTCGGCGTGAACTTCATGCATCCTCGCGCCGAGTGAAGTCTTCCTCGCGATCTGTGAGTTGCTTCAGTGACTTTCTCCATTTTTTTTTCTTTCGATCAACTCTTCACACCTTAAAGAGTTTATTATCCTACCAATCTTTAGAAGTAAATTTTAGAGTTATCTTATAAATAATTGTATTGTATATATTGTATATATTATAGCTCAATCAAAGTAACTAACAAAATCAGCTCTATACAATTCACTGTAACTTAAAATCCAAAATGTTTATACAAGAATAACTTAATAAAGAATGAAAAGTATACCTCAAATGAAGCTTAGATGGTTGACCACTTTTATTACGTACTAATTTTCAGGCTAGAAGTGACGTTTATAGAAGAAATCATTGAAGACATTTACTGCAGATTAGGTGGAACCATGAGTAGTTCTCTCCCACTACTTATTGGGAGGGAGCATTCCATTAACTTCATCACTTCATGGTTGAAAGATGTCTCCTCACATACGGTTGACATTCTTACTATTTCCGGCATGAGTGGGATCGGAAAGACATCCGTAGCAAATCACGTCTACGAGTTACATCGTCGTAAATTTGACGCAAGTTTCTTTATTGAAAAAATCAGTTCCGCTTGTGCTCAATTTAATGGAATACTTGGTTTACAAAAACAGCTTCTTGGCAACATTCTGAAAACAAGTCCAGTTCAAGTTGATCGTGTTTCTGAATACACTGTTAGGATATTAGGACCCAAACAACGCTAGTAATTCTACAAGATTACTAGCCGAGTAGTGATACTATCAAGATCACTCAACCCACTTAATGAACGAAAGATAATAAATGCGAAAATGTAAGAACGACACAAGATATAACGTGGTTATATGCAATCGTTGTGATTGCTTTAGTCCACGGACCAACTAGAGATTGTTATATTACTGAATACTTGAGAGTGGTGTGTTACAATGACTATGAATGAGCTCTATATATAGAGCAAACAAGAAACCAACCAAACTACAACTTGATCTTCAAGTGTGCTAGTAATCATGAAAGATAAACCAACTAGCCATGCTTTACACCCACTAATGACATGATCACAGCCACAATTAGTGGTGTAAAGCAACACACTAAGCACCTAAAGTGAAAGGAGAATCAATCAAGATCGGATCCCATGTGTGCAAGTTGCCCACTTGATGTCTCCTTGAGAAGGCTCTATAGCCTTCTGGAGGATCTCGATCAGTACGGGAGGACCTCTAGAACTTTCTTTTCATTGAGCGCGCCGTGCACACTTAAACGTGCGCGCCGTGCACACTCCCAAACTTCGAGCAAGCCTTTTGATCAAAACTTCTCTAGTGCGCGCAGGGAGCGCGCCGCGCACCACCACCGCACACAATCAATGTGTTGAAACAGTTTTTAGTGACACTTTTTCCAGTTTTGTTTAAATGTCTCCACACTCCAACAATCTCCCACTTGGAGACTTTAAACAAGCTCCATTCATATCAATGAATTTACCAAGAACATTAAACCACCTTCGATTATCGCCAAATATCATTTGGGACACGCACGCTCAACACATTCTTCGGATGAGTAGACTTTCGATAAAAGGTCTTCAATACTACTTGTTAAACTTGTAATACCATTCACATCTCTAGCTGGGGTCTTCTCTCATCAATTCATGAGAAGACCAATTGAGGTAATGCAAAACCTCAATTTTTCGGTCGTAACCACCTTAGTAAACATATCGGCAGGATTCTTTGTACCAAGGATTTTCTCCAAGAATAAAGTGCCATCATTTATATGTTGTCGAATAAAATGATACCTTATCTTGATGTGTTTCGTTCGACTATGAAACACCGGATTCTTCCCAAGATGAACCGCACTTTGATTATCACAATACAAGACGCAATAGTCTTGTCTTTTACCCAACTCGCCTAAGAAGTTCTTCAACCACACTAGCTCTTTAGAAGCTTCCGCAATAGCCATGTATTCGGCTTCGGTGGTTGACAAAGCAACACTCTTTTGCAATCGAGATAACCAACTAATCGCCGTCTTCCCCATTGTGAAAACATAACCCGTAGTGCTTTTCCCCGAATCATCACATCCACCCAAATTAGCATCCGCATAACCTCTAAGTATGAGATTGTTTTTGGAGAAACACAATCCCATTTTAGAAGTACCTTTCAAATAATGAAGCAACCATTTGACCGCTTCCCAATGCTCTTTTCCCGGATTAGACATATAACGACTTACAACTCCCACTGCTTGAGCAATATCGGGTCTTGTACAAACCATGGCATACATAATACTACCCACGGCTGATGCATATGGAACCTTTTCCATATCCTTCTTGTCTCTTTTCGTCTTTGGTGATTGACTTTTCGATAACTTTAAGGTGCTTCCCAAAGGCATAGAACGAGCCTTTGAATCTTCCATGTTGAACCTCTCTACTACTTTCTCAATATATTTGGATTGAGACAAGTATAGAGTATCCTTTACACGATCGCGCACAATACTCATACCAAGTATTTGCCTAGCACTGCCAAGATCTTTCATCTCGAATTCTCGGGAAAGTAATCCCTTCAACTTGTTAATTTCGGACATGTTTGAACCTGCAAGTAACATGTCATCAACATACAACAATAAGATTATATAAGAAGACTTGGATTTCTTCAAGTAGCAACAGTGATCCGCTTCACATCTTAAGAAACCAATCTTCTTCATAAAATCATCAAACTTCAAGTACCATTGCCGAGGTGCTTGCTTCAATCCATACAAACTTTTCTTTAGCTTACAAACCCACTTCTCTTTACCCTTTACCTCAAAGCCCTCGGGTTGCCTCATGTAGATCTCTTCAACAAGATCACTATGTAAGAATGCAGTTTTTACATCTAGTTGCTCAAGATGTAAGTCTTCGGATGCGACTATAGAAAGTACCAAACGGATAGTAGTCATTTTAACTACCGGTGAAAATATCTCTTTGTAGTCAACCCCTTTCTTTTGTTGAAAGCCTTTGACTACCAAACGAGCCTTGTACCTTTTCTTGCCATCCGACTCATTCTTGATTCGATACACCCATTTGTTTTGCAACGCCCTTTTATCACGAGGTAACTTCACTAGTGACCAAGTTTTATTCTTCTCAAGTGACCCCATCTCTTCTTTCATGGCAAGCTCCCATTGTATGAATTCTTTTGTTTTCCTTGCCTCAGAGTAACTTTAGGGTTAACCATTCTCGGTATAGAGCAAGTAGTTTGCTGATGGAGAATACCTAGGATTAGGTTTGGGCACTCTAGTCGAGCGTCTTAGTGTAGGATTAACCGAAATGGTTGGACCGGTTTCATTTGTAACCTCCTCATCACTAAAACTCGCACTATGTTCGGAATCATCACCGCTTTCCGAATCATCCCCATCATTAGCATTTCCCGACACCTCACCGTCATTCGGCAATTCATTGTTTCCCAAACTCCCACTAGAACCTGTGTAACACCCTGCTTTTCCATACACGCTTAAAGGTACACACCTAATCAATTATACGTCTATAACTTGCTCGTTATGTGGCTAAGTTAGCTAACATGTTAGTTACTTGAGAATGTGTATATTATAAATGTTGAATGCATGCGCGAACGTGTTTACCTACGTGTCACGATGGCATTGAGTCGTGTGAGACTCAAGGTTGGGGTTAGTATGTGTATTAAAGTGAGCGTTTGGGTTATTATTTATGGAAACCTTGGAAAATTGATTAGCTAGTCGAGGGCACCAGTTCTAGGCAATTGTCGCGCTGCGATACAGGGCTCCGCGACGCGACACATCAAGCAAAGATTTGATCAGAACTTGGATTAAAGGGTGCTGTTTTTCATGTGTTTCGTCGCGCCACGACGTTTAGTGCCGCGCCGCGGCAGACCTGCTGGCCAGGTTTCGGTTTTAGGTTAAATTAAGAGATTTTGAGGGGGAAAATGGTAAATGGACGTATAGATCAGATGGGTGCATTAAATCTGGTCCATTAGTTCATTTATTTCATTTTCCTTTTTCATTTTCTTTCAATTTCTGTCCCAAAACTCTAACACCCATTTGGATTCAAAGTGAGATTGAGAGAGGAAGGATTTAGGGTTGATCTTTGGAGCAAGTATTAAAGTTGTTCCTTGTGACTCTAGCTACGTGGTGATAGTCTCGGTAAGTTCTAACTCTAAGTTTCGAGTTTTAATTGATTATGGCTAGGGTTTTGGTTAATAGAAGCTTGTATGACCCATTTGGGAGTAAAATGGGTGAATTTGGGTTAGGTTGTTGTAATGAAACCCTAATGGCCATAATCTAGGGTTTTGGTCTTGTAATTGTGAGTTTGAAAGTGTTAATGGTATTGTAAGCATTAAACACTTGTTAGAATTGAAAGAGATGTCATCTGGGTCAAGAATGTACTAGTTGACCTAGTTTGGGTAAAATGGGTGTAAATTACCCTAGGTGGATGTCAATTGAGGCTAGTAGACTTTAATGCACTAATGTTGGTAATTAAAGTCGAGTCTTGGCCATTAAGAGGGCGGTTGTGGTGTGGTTGGGTCATTTAATGCGAAATTGAGTCATTAAATGCCCAAGTAAATGTAATGTGGTTAATTCCACTAGTTTATGTATTGAATTGGTACTTAATGTATTAGGTACTTGGCTTTGAAGTTTGGAAGCGATTATTCATCATCCTTGCGTCAAGGTGAGTGGAATAATTATGCGTGAACGTATATAATGTATTTATTTGTGTGGTATGAATGTGGAAGTGTCGCGGTGTTCAAGACACCACATTCTAGGTAACGAGTAGTATTGTCGCGGTGCTTAAGACACTACTCCTTGTGTAATTGACTTGTGGGATTGTCGCGGTGTTTAAGACACCACAATGTCGTGAGAGTGGAAGTGTCGCGGTGTTTAAGACACCACTCATTGTATTGAATGAAGTGTGGATTCGTCACGGTGTTTAAGACGCCACATTGTTGTAAGGGTGAGTTAGTCGCGGTGTTTAAGACATCACCTGGGGGACTAGTGATTACGCGGTGTATAAGTAACACTAGTGGATGTTATGAACTCCAACGGACTTACATGTACCGTTCTCTTGTATACTTGGTTAACCATGGTTGTGCGAATTGTACTTAGCATATTATATTGTGAACTATATGCTATTATTGTTGCTAGCGTAATGTGGAACGTGGATAGTAGTTTATGCATGATGGATTGCATGTTTGTTGAATTGCTAGCTCGTATGTGGTATTGTGTAAGTGTATGCAAGTAAGTAGGTTATATATGATCATGTATAATTATTGCATTCACTAAGCGTTAGCTTACCCCTCTCGTTGTTTATCTTTTAGTTGCAGGTGAGGATAAAGGGAAGGGGATTGTCGGGCACTAGATGCCCTTGATGATGTGCTTGTAGGAGCTTTTGGAAGTTGGCCACCTTTTGGGTAGTTTAGTCCCAAACCATGCTCGTCGGGTCGTTTGGTTAATAAACTACCATTGTATTCGGTCAAACTTGTATTAACTTAATTAACGGCCATTGTGCCTTTTGTAAACATTGGTAATGGTTGTACAGTTTAATGAAACTTGTGAGTTGGTCTACATATTTAATTGGCGCATAAATGTGTATATTATAAAAAAAAAAAATTTATAGCGTACGGAGTACGGGTTGGGTTGTTTCAAGTGGTATCAGAGCATGGTCTAAGGGATTTAGGCGACTTGAGATAGGTGCCTAGACTTAGACTTTTATGTGTATGCGCTTTTAGGCGGAACTTGTACGACTTCGGGTCGAATCGGGAATTGTAGTGCGTAGGTTTATATGAACTAACCATGCACTAATTGATTTGTGTTGTAGATGGAATCATCGAGCGAGACAGACGTTGTACTAGCAAGTTAATGCGACGTGCTCGCGTAGTAATGACTAGCTACCCTTACTACGGGTGCAAATCGTGTCAAACAAGCGATGTACGATGATTGTCGAGCGAGATGGGGTGGTATGGTGTATATATATATGTGTCATGTCTCTGGGTTCGTCGTTTAATCTTTTCCGTTTTATAGAATGAAGATGAGAAACGGACACGACACCGATAATGGGGGCACGAGCGAGGACCCCGAGTTCACGGCCAAGGTTGAGGCCATCTTTCAACGCCAAAAGGCGGAGTTTCACGAAGATGTTAAGAAGATGTTTCTAGACACGATTGACGAGCACGTCGTCACTATGGTTAAGGAACAAATTAAGATTGCTCTCCAAGAAGAAAATGTGGGGAGACGAGACTTTTTCTTCAAGAACTTTAAGGATGCTCAACCTCCTACTTTTGAAGGCGATAGGGACCCACTTAAGAGTGCCCGGTTTATCTCCGATATGGAGGGGGCTTTTCGTACATGTGAGTGCCCTAACGATAAAAAGACAAGGTATGGTTGTAGCATGCTAAGAGGTGATGCCAAGCTATGGTGGGATGCAAAGATTCAAGTCTATAGCGAAGAACAATGCATGGACTTTTCTTGGGATGAGTTTAAGGAAGAATTTTTCGAAGAATACCGAACTTCGGCCGATCTCACTAGGCTTAAGGACGAGCTACGTTCTTTGAGGCAAGGGTCAATGGATTTGAACACTCTCAAATCCGTGTTTTTGTCTAAGACTCAATTTTGCCCGGAGTATGTCGGGAATGATAAGATGTTAAAGGAAGATTTTTATCGGATCTTGAATGATAGTTATCAAGAGAAGATAAGTGCGAATGTGGTGAAAAGCTTTGATGAATTGTTTAACATGGCCAAGGGCTTCGAGGCGCTTGTGATGAGGAAGAATAGCCTTACCTTGGGCAAGAAAAAGTTTGAAGCTACTAGTCAATCTAATTTTTCTAGCAAGAAGTTTAAGAAAGGCTCCGAGAGTGTGGGGAGTGTGAAGAAAGGTGCTTCGGGGGATTTCCCCTATTCTTGTCATAATTGTGGGCGAAGGGGACATATGGCCCGTGATTGCACCAAACCATCCTCTACTACAAAATTCACTTGTTACAATTGTGGGAAAGAAGGACACAAGAAGACCGAGTGTCCCGAGTTGGTTAATGATCATGTCAAGCGGTTAGAGAAGGCGGCAGGTACGGGCCGGGGTCGAAATTATTTGATGACTAATGATGAAGCTAAGCAATCGAACGAGGTTGTCTCAGGTACTTTCTTGGTTAACTCTAAACCAGCCAAGATATTATTTGATAGCGGTGCTAATTTGTCTTTTGTGTCGCCTCGATTTGTATCTAAGTTAAATAAACCGCTAGTTAAGTTGAGTCGTCCGGTTGAAGTCGAAATAGCGGATGGCAAGACGGCGCTAGTGGTTGATGTTTGTAAGAATTGTGATGTTGTGTTTGGTACCGAAACCTTTAAAATTGACCTCATTCCGATGACCTTGGGTGAGTTTGATATTGTTGTTGGTATGGATTGGCTCGATCGTTATAGAGCCGATATTGCATGCCATGATAAGTTCATTCGTGTTAGGACCCCAAGTGGGGGAGAGTTGATTATTCATGGCGATAGACGGAGGAGACTCGTACCATTGTGCACGTATGCAAGGGCACGACGTTTTCTCAAGAGCGGTGCCTTGTTTTATCTTGCTCACGTAGTTGATACTCGTGATGAGCCACCACCTATTCGTAAGATTCCGGTGGTTAATGAATTTGAAGATGTCTTTCCGGATGAATTACCGGGTGTTCCGGAGGAAAGACAAGTCGAATTTCGCATCGAGTTGGTTCCGGGAGCTACTCCCATTGCTAAAACCCCTTATCGTTTAGCGCCGACGGAGATGCAAGAATTGCTTAATCAAACCCAAGAGTTGCTTGAGAAGGGTTTCATTCGACCGAGCTCCTCGCCGTGGGGTGCTCCGGTTTTGTTTGTGAAAAAGAAAGATGGAAGCATGCGAATGTGCATCGACTATAGGGAGTTGAATAAAGTGATGATCAAGAATCGTTATCCATTACCTCGGATCGACGATTTATTTGATCAACTCCAAGGTGCTACGTATTTTTCTAAGATCGATTTACGGTCCGGCTATCATCAAGTGCGGGTCCGTGAGGAAGACATCGAGAAAACGGCCTTTCGGACGTGTTACGGGCATTATGAGTTTGTGGTTATGCCTTTTGGTCTCACGAATGCACCGGCGGCATTCATGGATTTAATGAACCGAGTGTGCCAACCTATGTTGGACAAGTCGGTAATTGATGATGTAGCGTGAGGGTACGAAATAGTATTATTTTTAATACAAAATACTACAAAATATGACACAAGTTTTATTAATTTACGGATGGGATATACCTAAACCTTGCTACAACACTATAGGCAGTGTACCTAATCGTAGAGTAGTGTAGTTTTTAGTAAGTCCGGTTCGTTCCACAGGGAGCTGGTGATACTTACTATATTTTTAACTATATTTATACAAAATATATATAATTATATAAGTAGTAATATTATTATAAAAGGGGGGTTTTACCGTTTAATGACCGGTTTGTCGATTCTATATTTTAAGCGTAAAGATAAATGACGATAATTAAAGTGCGTAAAATAATGACAATAAATAAAATGACAGTAAATAAAATTGCGAGTAATAAAATGACAGTAAATAAAGATACGATGAGAAATATAATAAAAGAATTATGCTTATTTAAACTTCCGTAATCATGATGTTTGACGTGTTGATTTTAATTTATTACCATGGGTTAATTGTCCTTTGTCCTGGTTTATTTGATACGTCTATCTGGTTTTTGTCCATAATAGTCCATCGGTCATAAATATAAAGTGCGAGTATCCTCGTCAAATTACCCTTATACCCGAAGTCAAATATTCCAACTGATTAAGGATTTAAACTGTGACGCAGTTATCACTTCTGTCAACAATTACACCAGTTATCACTGTATGTAATCCACCCCTGTTTTAATTAGTTTATGAATATTAATTCATCCACTTGATCAGAATGAATAATCAATTACCCAACCCAATTGATTAATTAAATGATTATAACAGATTCCATATGAACGTCACTAAATAGGACAACCATAATCATTATTAATTATTAGGATAATTAATTTGAAGATAGGTTCGACAGACTCCAATGAGTTGTCACTCAATTAGACAATACCCCCCATCTATTAATAGTCAATAATCCAATTTCCACAAGTGTCGGTCTTTTGCCCAAACCTTAATTATGGTCCAAAGTTCAATAACCCAATTTTAGTAATTAGCCCAACATCATGAGTACTTCATTTTAAATAAGCATAATAACGACTTAGCTACGAGACATTAATGTAAAAAGGTTGAACATAACTTACAATGATTAAAAATAGCGTAGCGTTACACGGACAGAATTTCGACTTACACACTCAAACGATCTCTATCATAAATCTTATTATTATCATAATTTAAAATTAAAATTAAGATTATTGTTATATCTGATTACATTAACATTATGATAGAGAATTATAAATATAGATATTGATATTTGATAGATAGAAAAATAAGAAAAAGATAGAAGAAAGAAAAAAAAAGATCGGAAAAAAAGTTCTCGGAGAAGTTGTTTTTCATTCATCATTACATAGATCGTTATATAGAAATTGAATTTTCATTTACGACCCCTGAACTATGCTCAATTAACAACTTTTTATTATTTAATATTATTCTTATTATGAATTATTTAAATATTATATTTTATTCTTGTGCATAGTTGACTCGTAATTTTTACACCGCTGCGTCGAGCGCTGAAAGTTGGTTCATGCCCCGGTTCCGGATTTTCGAACGTCCTTTCGTACAATTTTATATCTTGTACTTTGCGTTTTGTAACTTGTACTCTTGTCATTTTTAGACGTTCCTCATCAATAATTTGAACCTTTTTGATTGTATCTTGTACTTTTGAGCTTTTTGGACCTTTGTGTCTTCAATTCGTCGTTTTTGCCTTTTGTCTTCGCACTTATTTAATATAAACGAATATTACTTGAAAATGGAACAATTGCAACTAAAATCTTGTCTTTCTTGGGGGATAATGCTATGAAATATATGTTCCTTTTTAGCCTTATCAATATCCCCACACTTGAGCGTTGCTTGTCCTCAAGCAATACAGTCTTGAAATAAAAACATACTAGAATCACTTCTTTATTCTTCACACTTTATACATCAGTGATTTTGATACGGTGTTATAAACAATGATAGTAACGATAGAACCATGGTTAAAGGTGGGTGTGTCATCCACAGTTGCCTTGGGTTTAGGTCAACGACACTTGCAATCAAATAGCCGATTTACTTTCGGTTTCCAAAGCAAAGTGCACATTTGAAAGGCGGTTTACAGTCCCACATGACTATAAAAATTTAGATCCTTTAGGAAATTGGATCTTTATGAAAACATTTGATCTTTTGAAAATTCAATCTAGCTTTTACCCTAGATAAGTTTTCTGATTTGATCCACCATTGGTGTTGCAAAATATATTTGTGGATCAATATTTTGGCTAAAAACATTTAGGTTCGTGTAATCCACTGCTATCCCGGTATCGGAAAGCACACATCCAGTTTACTTGTTCCGTATATTACCTTTCGGCAAACTACCGTCCGGTTGTAAAGGAAAGCGATGAACAAGAAACTGTTAAGGCAATGTCCCGTGACATGCAGATGATTATGGTCTTTTAACGTGTCGGATGCTAGAACTATCCTTGGTAGGAGCGATAGTAAAGATCATCCTATGATTTTTCGGTCTGGCACAAGGTCCTGTCTCCGACCATGCTATGCAACCACCGTTCTTACGGTTGACACCCGATTTGGTTCAGGTGACCTAATGAATTCCAGGTGAATTCCTAGGATTTTACGTTCAATGGTAATGAACGCATTGAAAATGGGTTTTCAGAAAACAAATCGGTTTGCAATTTTGATCAAAATATTTTCTCGTTCAAGCTCGAGTTTAGATATCATTGAATTCCATGAGTTTGAATTCTCAATCTTTAAGGTCAATCTCTAGGATTGAGTATCATCAGTCTTAAAAGCTGATTTTTAATCTTTAAGGAGATTATCCTTTCTGGGGATCTGATTCATTAGTCTTATCAAGCTAATTTGCACGGTGCCCTCCCCATTTTACAAGACAGACCCTCTCATGGTTAGGATAAGTCTGACCACTTGGCGACCCTGTTTGATGCTGAGGTCCGTGGATTTCCTGCTGATTTTAGTGATGACTTTTCTAGGTTTTTCGTCAACCTACAGCTGGTCTGGACGACAACTTCATGACCTAAATCAAGAAGCGCGTGTCTTTTTCGGAAGACTTTACTTCCTTTTAATGATGGAATTGATTCATCGTGTAGATCCATCTTTCTTACAGTAAATCGGGTAAAACTGATTAAAATCGTCCAAAGCAAAAGTACCTGCAATAATCTTGTACAAAAATATGTGATATATGTTTTAAATTGAATAACTTGGTACATTCTTCCCACACTTAGTTTCTTTCTTTGCCTTTTTATTTTCTTCTATTTCATTTTAAATGAATTCAAGCGTTTTAGGGTGTTTCTCAATTTATGTCCTTTTCGAGGTAACGATAATTTCGGTATTATCACCTAGTTTTCACCGTTCATAAATATGTATAAACATGATTTTAAATTCATTTAGTTGAAAATTTTTCAAATTTTCACAAAATTTGGCAAATAAACTAAGTGCAAACCCGAGAGAATTTATAACCCTTCCCCACACTTGAGATCATGCAATGCCCTCATTTGCATGAAATCAGACTATAATTATAAATTCATGAGGGTGATTAGTGTATAAAAGTGATTAAAAATACCCAGTTTGTAAGCATATTATTTTACATCACATTTGATATTTTGCTTCTTGTCGTCAAAATCAGTAGCTATTGCTGAACTTAATGTTAGTCTTTGAAAGTGTGTTGTTCTACCCTGTTTTGTACATAATATAAAATACAAACATATATATACATATTTTTGAAGTTGGGTATATAACCCCACGTTCAAAAATTTATAAAACATAGTATTTTTTTTTGGCATACTTTAAATCAATAAAATTAAAAATAATGATAACAAAATTTTTCGTCCCGCCCTCGGGTAAAGCAATTTCGGTTCAACTACCTAATCTTCAACTCACGACGAATTTTAGAAATCATTTTTTTACTTAATGAAATAAAGTAAATTTTGTTTTTAAATTCACACAAAACTTAAATTTAAAAAGCATATTAATTTCATTTAAAACCTACAAAATAAAAAAAAAATCAGAATGGGGGGAGAAAACTAGTTCTTTAGTGTCTGCTAGCGGAAAAGACCAATCGAATTCCATTCTCGGAACTACACGAGAACAGAACAAATAACTTTAGACAGCATTATCTTTTTAGAACATTCGAATCTCCCCACACTTAGGTAGCTGTGGTGTTGAAATTGTGATTAACTTCATCGTCAATTTCTCTTGGTCCATAATCAACTTGCATATCCGTGACTTTTTCTTTAAGCCATTGGTCGGATTCCTGTGTAATATCCACAATTTCAACTAGTTTCTCCTTTTCTTTAGGTGATAGATTGGATACTAACCGGTTACATAACTTAAAGTTCCCCTTGGTTTTAGCATCGCGAATCCGTTTAATAAGTTTCTTCATTGAACTATTAATTACGGGATCATTTAATTTCGTATCAACAACGGGGTTCTTTGTTATCATGTCATCATTAGGTGTTACTTCATTTTCCCCACACTTAGGCGTTTCATTATTGCTAAGTATTACCGTTGGAGTTGGTAAAACAACATGGTTCTTACCAATCGTTTTTGCTGGTTCAACGGTTTTGGTTGGTGGAGATTTAGTCTTTCGAATCATAGAGGTGATCGATTTGTCACCACTACTAAGTGTCATTCTTCCATTTCCTACATCAAATAACGCCCCGGTGGACGCAAAGAATGGTCGACCTAAAATTAGAGGAATGTTTGGGTCCTCTTCTATGTCAATGACAATGAATTCGACTAGAAAGGTTAAATTGCCTACTTGAACGGGTAGGTTGTCAGCAATTCCAACTGGGTGCTTAATGGTTTGATCAAAGAGTCGAACACTCATATCCGTTGGACTTAACTTACCTACACCTAATCTCTTATATAAGGAAAGAGGCATAACACTTACACTCGCACCTAAATCTGCTAGTGCATCATACATGACACAATCACTAAGTAGACAAGGAACAATAAATTCACCCGGATCACCTACCCTAGGTGGAGGTTTTGGTGGAACTGTCTTCACCGGGTTTATATTTACGGCTTTTGTTTCTTGCACTTTCTTATTCTTTTTCTTCTTCTTCTTTCCAGAGGTATCACAATCTTTATTACCTATCACTTGCTCATACTCAACTCCTTTTCTTGGAAACGGGATGGGTGGTTTGTATGGTGCCACCACTGGCTTTACATACTCGGGTGGTGGTGGTGTAACTTCTTCATTGTTACTCTCATCTAAAACCTTCCCATCTTCTGGTGCTGGTTTTTCAGAATTCGTTGAAACCATATTAACATTCTCATTCCGAGGATTTACTTCAGTATTACTCGGTAGCTTTCCTTGTTCCCTCTCACTCATCATGCTAGCAAGAGTACCTACGTGTTTTTCTAGATTCAAAATGGAAGCTTGTTGAGTTCTTAATGACTGATCAAACCTCTCGTTCGTTTGGGTTTGAGATGTAATGAATTGTGTTTGAGATTCAATCAGCTTTGCCATCATTTCTTCTAGATTTGGCTTTTTCTCTTCGGGTTGTTGTGGTGGATTATACAAGCTAGGTCTTTGTTGATTGAAAGTGTTGTTTTGAGTCGGTTGGTTATTCGGACCTTGTTGGTTATACGAGTTATTGTCGGGTCCTTTTGGATTGTAAAGAATGTTTTGATTTCGATTTAAGTTTAGCCTTGGCGGTTGATAATTATTTTGATAATTATTTCCCGGCCTTTGGTTCATATAGGAAACATTCTCTCGTTGTTCCATCGTTGGTTCAATGTGACAATCTTTCAATAAGTGTGGTCCACCGCATTGCTCACAACTGATTCGTATTGCGTGAATATCTTTATTCATCTTTTCCATTCGTCTTTCGAAAGCATCTATTTTTGCGGAAACGGAATCAAAGTCAGGGCTAGAATCGGCTCTAGCCGCTTTAGATGATCGAAAGATATCTTTTTCTTGATGCCACTCATGTGAGTGGGATGCTGTGTTATCAATGATTTTGTAAGCTTCAGTTGCGGTTTTCTTCATAATGGAACCACCAGCTGTTATATCGATGTCTTTTCGTGTGGCGATGTCTACGCCTTTATAGAAGATTTGTACTATTTGAAAAGTATCTAATCCGTGTTGAGGACATCCTCTCAACATCCTTCCGAATCTTGTCCACGCCTCATATAATGTTTCATTTGGCTTTTGCGCGAACGTAACAATTTCTCCTTGAAGTCTCACGGTTTTAGATGCCGGAAAGAATTGTTTAAGAAATTTTTCAACTAAAACATCCCATGTGTCAATCGCCCCTTCAGGTAACGATTCTAACCAATCTTTGGCTTCTCCCTTTAAAGTCCAGGGAAATAACATGAGATAGATTTGTTCGTCTTCCACTTCTCGGATTTTGAATAGTGTACAGATCCTATTAAACGTACGAAGATGTTCGTTTGGGTCTTCATTCGGCGTACCACTATATTGGCACTGATTAGTTACCATGTGTAGAATTTGTCCTTTAATTTCATAATCTGGAGCATTAACTTCTGGTTTAATAATGGCGTGACCTTGGCCCGTGCGTGTGGCTCTCATTCGATCTTCCATACTTAGAGGTTCCAGATTTTCCATAATTGAATTTGTTGTATCCGAATCACTAGAGGATTCTGATTTAATGGTTTGTGGCTCAGGAGGAATAATTAGTGGTTCAGGATCTTGGAATTGTCCTTGAATATGCTCCGGGTTCTTAATTGTGAAGTCGGGTTCAAAAAAATGGATTATCGGAAATTTGAGTTGGAGTTCTTGTTCGACTAGATGACGATTCTAAAGAAAAATCAACGGCGACAATATTTGCTAGATGTCTTGATCGAGTTACAGGTGGTGAACGTATGAAAGGTGGTGAACGTTTTACTCGGTGCATTCACTGAATATCCTATTAGTTTTTAAAAAGGAAAGAAAAATTATAATAAGTTATCCAATTAATAGACTTTTCTGATTTTGCCCACGTTTCGAATAGCCAAAAGATGCAGCAGAGGGGCAGGATTCGTTTGGTCTCAATATAATTGAGGACTGTTTGGCTCCAATAACCCGGTCCACGTACAAATCCAACTATTACTACGAACCAGAAAATTTTGATGTCTATCAATTTAACCACTTAAAATAAATTTTCGTAATTTTAAGAAATTTAGAGAAGAAGTAGAAAAAATTCTAAGTCCTAAAAACTAGAATGACGAGAAATAAGAGAGAAAAAGAGTGCACGTCGAAAAGTGTCGAAAAACGAAAAAGGCGAAGAGTGGCTTATAAGACTTTAAAAACACGCGATTAATCCAACCTTATAACTATCACTATCTTAAAATTAAAACTACAAATAGAGATTACTAATTGGAATTGTAATTGATACATAGGTAAAAGGCGTCGAAAAAAAAAAAATAAGAAAATAACTATGGCAAAACTAAACTTAATACTAAAAGTTGCGACTATAGTCTAAAAATTTAAAGGTAATAAAACTAAAAAAAACATTTTTTTTTATAGACAAAATTTTAAAAATATATATTTTTTTTTAATAATTTTTTTTTTTTTACGTTTTTTTTTTTTAATTTTTTTGTTTTTTTACGTTTTTTTTTTTTTTTAATTTTTTTGTTTTTTTTTTTTTTTTTTTTTTTTTTTTTCGTTTTTTTTTAAATTTTTTAAAAAAAAACGATTTTTTTTTTTAAAAATTTTTTTTTTTAAAACGAATTTTTTTTTTTTATTTTAAAAAAAACGATTTTTTTTTACACAATTTTTTTTTTTTTTTTTTTTTAAAAAACGAAATTTTTTTTTTTTTTTTTAAAAAAACGATTTTTTTTTTTTTTTTTTTTTTAAAAAAAACGATTTTTTTTTTACAAATTAATAATTTTTTTTATAATTATAATTTTTTTTTCAAAACTTTTTTTTTTTAATTCATTTACTATTCATAAATAGTAAATGAAAATAAATTAATTAATTTACTATTCACATGAAAGCGACATGATAGTAATTATTAATTATAAGTTACATAATATACCCCTGAAGTATTTAATAAATACGACTTTTTAAAACTTTTACGATTATATTTTGATTCTAAAATATTATTATATTATTATATTCTATTTCAATATTATTATATTATTATATTCTATTTCAATATTATTATATTATTAAAAATATAGCGTTTTAGCGTCCCCGGCAGCGGCGCCAAAAACTTGATGATGTAGCGTGAGGGTACGAAATAGTATTATTTTTAATACAAAATACTACAAAATATGACACAAGTTTTATTAATTTACGGATGGGATATACCTAAACCTTGCTACAACACTATAGGCAGTGTACCTAATCGTAGAGTAGTGTAGTTTTTAGTAAGTCCGGTTCGTTCCACAGGGAGCTGGTGATACTTACTATATTTTTAACTATATTTATACAAAATATATATAATTATATAAGTAGTAATATTATTATAAAAGGGGGGTTTTACCGTTTAATGACCGGTTTGTCGATTCTATATTTTAAGCGTAAAGATAAATGACGATAATTAAAGTGCGTAAAATAATGACAATAAATAAAATGACAGTAAATAAAATTGCGAGTAATAAAATGACAGTAAATAAAGATACGATGAGAAATATAATAAAAGAATTATGCTTATTTAAACTTCCGTAATCATGATGTTTGACGTGTTGATTTTAATTTATTACCATGGGTTAATTGTCCTTTGTCCTGGTTTATTTGATACGTCTATCTGGTTTTTGTCCATAATAGTCCATCGGTCATAAATATAAAGTGCGAGTATCCTCGTCAAATTACCCTTATACCCGAAGTCAAATATTCCAACTGATTAAGGATTTAAACTGTGACGCAGTTATCACTTCTGTCAACAATTACACCAGTTATCACTGTATGTAATCCACCCCTGTTTTAATTAGTTTATGAATATTAATTCATCCACTTGATCAGAATGAATAATCAATTACCCAACCCAATTGATTAATTAAATGATTATAACAGATTCCATATGAACGTCACTAAATAGGACAACCATAATCATTATTAATTATTAGGATAATTAATTTGAAGATAGGTTCGACAGACTCCAATGAGTTGTCACTCAATTAGACAATACCCCCCATCTATTAATAGTCAATAATCCAATTTCCACAAGTGTCGGTCTTTTGCCCAAACCTTAATTATGGTCCAAAGTTCAATAACCCAATTTTAGTAATTAGCCCAACATCATGAGTACTTCATTTTAAATAAGCATAATAACGACTTAGCTACGAGACATTAATGTAAAAAGGTTGAACATAACTTACAATGATTAAAAATAGCGTAGCGTTACACGGACAGAATTTCGACTTACACACTCAAACGATCTCTATCATAAATCTTATTATTATCATAATTTAAAATTAAAATTAAGATTATTGTTATATCTGATTACATTAACATTATGATAGAGAATTATAAATATAGATATTGATATTTGATAGATAGAAAAATAAGAAAAAGATAGAAGAAAGAAAAAAAAAGATCGGAAAAAAAGTTCTCGGAGAAGTTGTTTTTCATTCATCATTACATAGATCGTTATATAGAAATTGAATTTTCATTTACGACCCCTGAACTATGCTCAATTAACAACTTTTTATTATTTAATATTATTCTTATTATGAATTATTTAAATATTATATTTTATTCTTGTGCATAGTTGACTCGTAATTTTTACACCGCTGCGTCGAGCGCTGAAAGTTGGTTCATGCCCCGGTTCCGGATTTTCGAACGTCCTTTCGTACAATTTTATATCTTGTACTTTGCGTTTTGTAACTTGTACTCTTGTCATTTTTAGACGTTCCTCATCAATAATTTGAACCTTTTTGATTGTATCTTGTACTTTTGAGCTTTTTGGACCTTTGTGTCTTCAATTCGTCGTTTTTGCCTTTTGTCTTCGCACTTATTTAATATAAACGAATATTACTTGAAAATGGAACAATTGCAACTAAAATCTTGTCTTTCTTGGGGGATAATGCTATGAAATATATGTTCCTTTTTAGCCTTATCAGTAATCGTGTTCATTGATGACATACTCGTTTATTCCAAGAGTATGAAGGAACATGAACACCATTTACGTGAAGTGTTGAAGACGTTGCGAAGGGAGAAATTGTATGCTAAGTTCTCCAAATGTGAATTTTGGCTAAGGGAAGTTCAATTCCTTGGTCATATTGTGAATCAAGAAGGTCTTATGGTAGACCCGGGGAAGATCGAAACGGTGAAAAGTTGGAGTCGACCGACTACGCCTACGGAAATCCGAAGTTTTCTCGGATTGGCCGGTTATTATCGTCGGTTTATTCAAGACTTTTCTAAGATTGCTTCTCCTTTGACGAAGTTGACGAGGAAGAATGTTAAATTTAATTGGGAAAATGAACAAGAAGTCGCCTTTCAATTGTTGAAAGAGAAGTTATGTCAAGCTCCGGTGTTGGTGTTACCGGAAGGGATTGAAGACATGGTGGTTTATTGTGATGCTTCGTTGAATGGACTCGGGTGTGTTCTGATGCAAAGAGGTAAAGTCATCGCTTATGCCTCTCGACAATTAAAAGAACACGAGACGAGGTACCCGACTCATGATTTAGAGATGGCGGCGGTTGTGCATGCGTTGAAAATTTGGCGCCATTACTTGTATGGTGTCAAGTGTACGATATATTCGGATCACAAGAATTTGAAACATCTCTTTACTCAACGAGATTTGAATTATCGTCAACGTAGGTGGATGGATGTAGTGAAAGATTATGATTGCGTGATACTTTATCATCCGGGTAAGGCGAACGTTGTTGCGGACGCCTTGAGTCGAAAGAGTACACATCCGGCGATAAAGGTGGGATCGTTACGTTTGATTATCACTAATGACTTTCTTGAAAAGATGGGTGAAGATCAAATAGAGGCTTATGTTCACAATAAGCACACGGAACGAATCGTTGGCCAATCGGAGTTCATTACAATGGGCTCGCGTGGCTTGTTGTCCTTTCAAGGAAGGGTGTGGGTACCCAAGATGGGGGATTACCGGCGAATGCTACTTGATGAAGCACATAAGTCCAAGTATTCCATTCATCCGGGTGCAACGAAAATGTACTATGATTTGAAGAAAGATTATTGGTGGCCCGGCATGAAACGTGATGTGGTTAAGTATGTTGAACAATGCGTCACATGCTTGCAAGTCAAAGCCGAACACCAAAAGCCTTACGGTAAGTTACAACCATTGGAAGTCCCGAAATGGAAATGGGAGCACATTACCATGGACTTTATTACCAAGTTACCGAAGACGGTGCGAACCCAATACGATACGATTTGGGTGATTGTTGATAGATTGACGAAGAGTGCCTTGTTTCTTCCCATTCGGGAAACGATATCATCGGAGACTTTAGCTAAGTTGTTTATAAAGGAGGTGGTATCAAGACATGGGGTTCCGGTATCTATTGTTTCGGATCGAGATACTCGCTTTACATCTCGGTTTTGGAACAAGTTTCATGAAGATATGGGTACTCAATTGAAAATGAGCACGGCGTATCATCCTCAAACGGACGGTCAAACCGAGCGTACTAACCAAACGCTAGAGGATATGTTAAGGGCGTGTATTATTGATTTTGGTGGAAGTTGGGACGAGCACTTACCCTTGGTGGAATTCTCATACAATAATAGTTGCCACACTAGTATTGGGATGCCACCATACGAGATGCTCTATGGGCGTAGATGTCGAACTCCCATTTGTTGGGGAGAAGTGGGTCAACGAGAAATCGGAAGTTCCGATTTGGTTTTGGAGACGAATAGTAAAATTGAAATGATTCGGGCTCGACTTAAAGCGGCGCAAGATAGACAAAAGTCTTATGCCGATAAAGGTAGAAGAACGATTGAGTTTCAAGAAGGTGATATGGTGATGCTTAAGGTTTCTCCATGGAAGGGTGTGATTCGGTTTAGGAAGCGAGGAAAGTTAGCTCCTCGGTTTATTGGTCCTTTCAAGGTATTGGCACGTGTTGGTGAGGTAGCTTATCGATTAGAGTTACCCGAAGAACTTGCGGGAATTCATAATACGTTCCATGTTTCCCATCTTCGCAAGTGTCTTGTGGATGACTCGACTTGGGTGCCATTGGATGAGATTACTTTGAATAACAGGTTAGAGTATGCGGAAGAACCGGTTGCAATCCTTGATGAAAAGGTTAAGATGTTGCGGAATAAGGAAGTTAGAACCTTCAAAGTTCAATGGCGACATCGAAGGGGTTCCGATTTTACATGGGAATCCGAAGAGTTTGTTTTGGCTTATCTTCCGGCTTGTCATGCGGCTTGGATCGCGAGGACGCGCTCCGATCTAAGTGGGGGAGAGTTGTAACACCCCGCTTTTCCGTACACGCTTAAAGGTACACACCTAATCAATTATACGTCTATAACTTGCTCGTTATGTGGCTAAGTTAGCTAACATGTTAGTTACTTGAGAATGTGTATATTATAAATGTTGAATGCATGCGCGAACGTGTTTACCTACGTGTCACGATGGCATTGAGTCGTGTGAGACTCAAGGTTGGGGTTAGTATGTGTATTAAAGTGAGCGTTTGGGTTATTAGTTATGGAAACCTTGGAAAATTGATTAGCTAGTCGAGGGCACCAGTTCCAGGCAATTGTCGCGCCGCGATACAGGGCTCCGCGACGCGACACATCAAGCAAAGATTTGATCAGAACTTGGATTAAAGGGTGCTGTTTTTCATGTGTTTCGTCGCGCCGCGACGTTTAGTGCCGCGCCGCGGCAGGCCTGCTGGCCAGGTTCCAGTTTTAGGTTAAATTAAGAGATTTTGAGGGGCAAAATGGTAAATGGACGTATAGATCAGATGGGTGCATTAAATCTGGTCCATTAGTTCATTTATTTCATTTTCCTTTTTCATTTTCTTTCAATTTCTCTCCCAAAACTCTAACACCCATTTGGATTCAAAGTGAGATTGAGAGAGGAAGGATTTAGGGTTGATCTTTGGAGCAAGTATTAAAGTTGTTCCTTGTGACTCTAGCTACGTGGTGATAGTCTCGGTAAGTTCTAACTCTAAGTTTCGAGTTTTAATTGATTATGGCTAGGGTTTTGGTTAATAGAAGCTTGTATGACCCATTTGGGAGTAAAATGGGTGAATTTGGGTTAGGTTGTTGTAATGAAACCCTAATGGCCATAATCTAGGGTTTTGGTCTTGTAATTGTGAGTTTGAAAGTGTTAATGGTATTGTAAGCATTAAACACTTGTTAGAATTGAAAGAGATGTCATCTGGGTCAAGAATGTACTAGTTGACCTAGTTTGGGTAAAATGGGTGTAAATTACCCTAGGTGGATGTCAATTGAGGCTAGTAGACTTTAATGCACTAATGTTGGTAATTAAAGTCGAGTCTTGGCCATTAAGAGGGCGGTTGTGGTGTGGTTGGGTCATTTAATGCGAAATTGAGTCATTAAATGCCCAAGTAAATGTAATGTGGTTAATTCCATTAGTTTATGTATTGAATTGGTACTTAATGTATTAGGTACTTGGCTTTGAAGTTTGGAAGCGATTATTCATCATCCTTGCGTCAAGGTGAGTGGAATAATTATGCGTGAACGTATATAATGTATTTATTTGTGTGGTATGAATGTGGAAGTGTCGCGGTGTTCAAGACACCACATTCTAGGTAACGAGTAGTATTGTCGCGGTGCTTAAGACACTACTCCTTGTGTAATTGACTTGTGGGATTTTCGCGGTGTTTAAGACACCACAATGTCGTGAGAGTGGAAGTGTCGCGGTGTTCAAGACACCACTCATTGTATTGAATGAAGTGTGGATTCGTCGCGGTGTTTAAGACGCCACATTGTTGTAAGGGTGAGTTAGTCGCGGTGTTTAAGACATCACCCGGGGGACTAGTGATTACACGGTGTATAAGTAACACTAGTGGATGTTATGAACTCCAACGGACTTACATGTACCGTTCTCTTGTATACTTGGTTAACCATGGTTGTGCGAATTGTACTTAGCATATTATATTGTGAACTATATGCTATTATTGTTGCTAGCGTAATGTGGAACGTGGATAGTAGTTTATGCATGATGGATTGCATGTTTGTTGAATTGCTAGCTCGTATGTGGTATTGTGTAAGTGTATGCAAGTAAGTAGGTTATATATGATCATGTATAATTATTGCATTCACTAAGCGTTAGCTTACCCCTCTCGTTGTTTATCTTTTAGTTGCAGGTGAGGATAAAGGGAAGGGGATTGTCGGGCACTAGATGCCCTTGATGATGTGCTTGTAGGAGCTTTTGGAAGTTGGCCACCTTTTGGGTAGTTTAGTCCCAAACCATGCTCGTCGGGTCGTTTGGTTAATAAACTACCATTGTATTCGGTCAAACTTGTATTAACTTAATTAACGGCCATTGTGCCTTTTGTAAACATTGGTAATGGTTGTACGGTTTAATGAAACTTGTGAGTTGGTCTACATATTTAATTGGCGCATAAATGTGTATATTATAAAAAAAAAAATTTATAGCGTACGGAGTACGGGTTGGGTTGTTTCAACCTGCAAGATCATCAATAGAAACATCGTCAAAAGTAACTTGACTCGGTTTAGGACTCCCCGTTTCCGGTTTGCCATAGACCGAATCTTCATAAAAAGTAACATCTCGCGAACGAATTACTTTTCTAGCTTCGTTGTCCCAACAACGATAGCCCATTTCATCCGACCCGTAGCCTATGAAAATACACTTCTTTGACTTAGCTTCAAGCTTGTCTTTATCCGCATCTTTGGTCTTCACATATGCATTACACCCAAAGATCCTAAGGTGACCATAACTCACCTTCTTGCCTTGCCATTCTTCCTAGGGAATTCGGAAACCCAGCGGTGTTGAGGGTCCCCTATTTATTAAATAAGCCGCCGTGTTAACCGCATCCGCCCAAAACATTTTAGGCAAACCGGCATGTAGTCTCATACTCTTAGCCCTTTCATTTAACGTACGATTCATACGTTCTGCGACCCCATTGTGTTGCGGTGTCTCCGGTACCGTTTTCAACATTCTAATACCGAGCTTTGCACAATGGTCTTTAAACTCAAGACTACCATATTCTCCTCCATTTTCCGACTTTAAGCACTTAACCTTCAAGTTAGTCTCATTTTCTGCCATAGCTTTCCACTTCACAAAAGTATTAAATACATCGGATTTAGCTTTAAGAAAATAAACCCATACCTTTCGAGTGGAGTCGTCAATGAAGGTGACATAATAACGAGAACCTCCATGTGATTATACATTAGTTGGACCAAACACATCCGTATGAACGAGCTCCAATTTCTCCAACTTAGGTGCATTCCCTGATTTCCCAAAAGTCACCTTCTTTTGCTTCCCATAAACACATGGTTCACAAAACCCAAGTTCTACCTTCTTCAAATCCGGAATTCTCCCACTCGAAACAAGCATCTTCATACCCTTCTCACTCATATGCCCGAGTCTTCGGTGCCATAGAGTTGATTCGGACTCAACATTAACCGTAGCAACCACCGTGTCTTCATCAAACACTTCAACCATATAAAGTGTTCCCCTTTTATGTCCACGAGCCACAATACTACTACCCTTAACCACCTTCCATTGGCGGTTTTCAAAAGTAACCGCGTTACCTTCATCATCTAATTGACCAACCGAAATGAATTTCCTTTTCAATTTAGGAATGTACCTTACGTTCTTCAAAGTCCAATTAGAACCAAGAGTAGTCTTCAAAACAACATCTCCAATGCCCTCTATGTTGAGTTGCTTGTTGTCCGCCAATCTCACCTTGCCTTGATATGAACGAAAATTCTTCATCATGCTTTTGATATGAGTAGCATGAAACGAAGCTCCCGAATCCAAGATCCAAGACTCCATAGAATTTTCAATACTACACAAAAGTGCATCATCACTTTCCCCTTCGGCCAAGTTTACACCTTTCGTGGAACCATTTTTGCAATTCCTTTGAAAGTGCCCTTTTTGATTGCAACCCCAACAAGTAACTTCACTTCTATCTTTCGATGGATGCCTCTTCTTAGACTTCTTCCTACCCTTCTTCTCACCGCGTTCAAATTTTCTACCACGGTTGTCGGTACTTAACAAAGAACCGGATGTCGATTCTCCCGAGTTTCTTCTACGAGTATCTTCACTAAGAATCAAATCCCTTATAGCTTCAAACGCTAGCTTAGTAGTTCCCGTAGAGCTACTAACCGCGGTAACCGTACCCGACTAACTTTCCGGTAATGATGAAAGCAAGATAAGTGCTTTTAGTTCATCATCAAACTTAATCTCTACCGATTCAAGTCTTGAAACGATATTATTAAATTCATTGATATGATCCGTTGCACTCGTACCTTCCTTCATCTTAGTATTAAACAATTGACGCATGAGAAATACCTTATTTGCAGCTGTAGGTTTCTCATACATGTTAGAGAGTGCTTTCAAGCAAGCAAACGTCGTCTTCTCATTCACAACGTTGTATGCAACGTTCTTAGCAAGTGAAAGACGAATAGCACCCAAAGCTTGACGATCCAAAAGCGTCCAATCGGCATCGTCCATGCTTTCGGGCTTGGTCTCTAACAAGGGTTGGTGTAGCTTCTTTTGATACAAGTAATCTTCAATTTGCATCTTCCAAAAGCCAAAGTCTCTTCCATCGAATCGGTCGATTCTAAACTTCCCATCTTCCGCCATCGTTCCCTTAACGAAACCTTGTGCTCTGATACCAGTTGTTAGGATATTAGGACCCAAACAACGCTAGTAATTCTACAAGATTACTAGCCGAGTAGTGATACTATCAAGATCACTCAACCCACTTAATGAACGAAAGATAATAAATGCGAAAATGTAAGAACGACACAAGATATAACGTGGTTATATGCAATCGTTGTGATTGCTTTAGTCCACGGACCAACTAGAGATTGTTATATTACTGAATACTTGAGAGTGGTGTGTTACAATGACTATGAATGAGCTCTATATATAGAGCAAACAAGAAACCAACCAAACTACAACTTGATCTTCAAGTGTGCTAGTAATCATGAAAGATAAACCAACTAGCCATGCTATACACCCACTAATGACATGATCACAGCCACAATTAGTGGTGTAAAGCAACCCACTAAGCACCTAAAGTGAAAGGAGAATCAATCAAGATCGGATCCCATGTGTGCAAGTTGTCCACTTGCTGCCAGACATCGTGCGCACCGTGCACACTTAAACGTGCGCGCCGTGCAGACTCTCAAACTTCGAGCAAGCCTTCTGATCAAAACTTCTCTAGTGCGCGCCGCGCACCATCACCGCGCACAATCAATTTGCTCTGTTTTTGATCTGTTTTTTTCTCTGTTTCACGCTTACCGAAATCTGCAAAATCCGTGCAAGTGTTGAAACAGTTTTTAGTGACACTTTTTCCAGTTTTGTTTAAATGTCTCCACACTCCAACATACACCTCCATTATTGAAAATGCACTATCTTGTAAAAAGGTGTTTCTAGTTCTTGACGATATTGATAGCGTCGGTCAGTTAAATAAGTTACTAGGAAACAAAGGTCTTCATCCAGGAAGCAAAATCATAATAACGGCCAAGAACACCTCGTTCACAGAGAATTGTGATCTATTCAACCTACAAGTTAAACCTAATCCTACACAGTACAATCTTAGAGGCTTATATGAAGATGAATCGCGTAAACTTCTATTTCATCATGCATTCAAGTGTGAAGAACTCAAAGATGGCTATGAAGAAGTTTCACATAAAGTTGTGTCGTATTGTGAAGGACATCCGTTGGCCCTTAAAGTAATAGGTAGCTCTCTACATAATAAAGATGTCGCTCACTGGGAAGAATGCATTGATAAGCTAAACCAAGGACCCTTTTCTCATTTAAACAATATTTTGAAAATGAGCTTTGAATCTTTGGAATCTGAAGACAAGGAATTGATTAAGCATGTTGCTTGTTTCTTTGTTGGAATGGACAGAGATATTGCAGAAACAATATTAAAGGCATGTAAGTTAAAACATACAAGATCCGGGATCAGTAATCTCAATGACAGATGCCTTGTTAATATTGGAGAGGGTAACAAGTTCATGATGCATTCTTTAATTCAAGAGATGGTAAAAGATGCGGTACATCAAGAATCACCTGAAAATCCAGAGAAGCGTAGTAGATTATGGCGTCATACAGAGTCATACAAAGTGTTGAGAAAAATGACAGTAAGAGGCCATACCTGCGTTAGTACTGAGTATTTAATTAGTAGTAAAGAAAGTATTTTGTTTTTATTAATCGTGTGTATGTAACATTTACTAATAATTTTTGCGTTTCTTTCATCTTAGGGTACGGAAAATATTAAAGGTCTCGCCCTTGACATGAATATGATTAAAAGAGAGAGTGTACGAGGATCATTATTTAAGCCAGAAACGGATGCCTTAAGTAGGATGGATAAGCTAATGCTATTACAACTTAACAATGTGCAACTCGAAGGTTCATATGAGAAATTTCCTAAAAAATTAAGATGGTTGTGCATGCGTTGGTCCCCTTTAGAGTATGTGCCTTTGGACTTACCGATGAAGAAGCTAGTTGTTCTCGACATATCTTATAGCAATATCATATCCTTTGGCATGTCTTGTAATCCACAACCACCTGAAAAGAGGCCAAAGGTAAGATATTAGAATAATCTACTTCGATTATAATTTAACTGTACTTCCTCATGTTGACTCCTGCAGTTGCTTGGATCATTGAAGATCCTTGATGTGAGTTTCTGCAAATACCTTCGTAGTTTGAGTGGTTTTGTCGAACTTCATAAGCTTGAGAGGTTAACGGCTACACATTGCGTAAGTTTGATTGAGATTTGTGAATCAATTGAGCTATGTTCTGAGCTTGTCTTCATTAATCTGAGTTACTGCACCAAGCTTGAAAAGCTTCCGTTACTAAAGTTGGGCAAGGTTAAAACACTAGTGCTAGATGGTTGTAATTTTGGTGAGTCTCAAACTGAGATGAGGGGTATGGATTTACTAGAGATGGTCAAGATTGACAACATTAATACAAACTCACAAACACCTACCTCTTCCATTGTGATGTCTATACCACAAAATTTTAAGTTCTTGGTAGCTTGTTTTCCAAGTTCATTAGTAACGTTGTCACTTAAAAATAATAATATGTCAAATGAATCATTTCCCGTGGACTTGAGTAGCCTACGTATGTTGAAGGAATTAGTTTTAGATGAAAATCCAATTTTTTCAATGCCCGATTGTGTGAGGACCCTTCCTCGGCTTGAGGAATTAAGTGTTAAAATACAATGCAAATTTGGTATTAGTAGATGTATATATGTAAATATCTAGATATTAAAATGTAAAAGAAATATCTAGATATTAATGAGGAAAAATCTAGATGTTAAAATGTAAAAATCTAGATATTTTTATGTGGTAAAAATATCTAGATATTTATCCATGGAAAAATCTAGTGTGTAGAAGTTTCCATGGAGTAGTATAAATAAGGGTGAGGATTTCATTTGTAGAGTGTGAAGTAAGTTGTGAGAGTTGTGAGTAAGAGTGAAATAAGAAGTGAGTTGTGAAGAAGAGAAGAAGAGTGTGAGTTGGCGAAAGTAGAGAAGAGAAAGCTTGTAAGTAATATTGTAATTGTAATTTAATATAAATGTTTTTGTTAAGTTTCCCGGTCAAGCCTTAGTTTGTGTTTAAGTTCTTAGTGCACTTTTGTTGTTCTTATTATATGGTCGGCTTTGCCGCCTAAGTAATACATGGTCGGTTATACCGCCTAAAGATATATGGTCGACACTGTCGCCTAAGTACATTGTGCACTAAGGATTTATAAAATTAAAGGCTAACCAACGTCAAAGTGTTGGTGTAGTGAGTCTAGTATAGTCTAGATCCTCTATAGTGGTGTGTTGGGCTCGTCGAAGCTTAAGACATATGGAGTTTAGTTCCAAAGCCAAAAGATGTAAAACCAATATCTTGTAAATGGGTTTACAAGGTGAAGACTCGATCAGATGGCTCCATTGAAAGGTATAAAGCTCGACTTGTTGCTAGAGGTTTTTCTCAACAATATGGGCTGGATTATGAAGAAACGTTTAGTCCAGTGGCGAAGATAACAACAATTCGAGCTCTACTAGCTTTAGCTGCTAGCAAATCTTGGAAGTTATGGCAGATGGATGTCAAGAACGCTTTCTTACATGGAGAACTTGACAAAGAAATTTATATGGAGCAACCAAGAGGCTTTGAGAACAAGTCCCATCCTGACCATGTCTGCAAATTAAAGAAAGCACTATACGGCTTGAAGCAGGCTCCAAGAGCTTGGTACGGGAAGATTGGCGAGTTCTTAGTACAAAGTGGTTTCACAGTTGCTCCTTCAGATTCTAGTTTATTTGTGAAACAAGATCAAGGAAAACTAGCCATAGTGCTAGTATATGTGGATGACTTAATCATCACGGGAGATCACTATGAAGAGATCCAAAGAACAAGGGAGAATCTGTCTATCAGATTTCATATGAAGGAGCTTGGAGAACTCCAACATTTTCTTGGACTCGAAATAGAGCAGAAAAGAGAAGGATTATTTCTGGGACAACAGAAATATGCGCGAGATCTTTTACAAAAGTACGGAATGCTTAATTGCAAACCTATCTCAACTCCGATGGATCCGAATACAAAACTACGAGCAGATGAAGGAAAATGTCTTCAAGATGTCACCATGTATCGAAAGATGGTCGGAAGTCTTATTTATCTCACAATAAGCCGGCCAGATATATCTTATGCAGTTGGAGTGGTTAGTCGATACATGAGCAATCCGAAGAAGCCTCACCTTGATGTTGTACGATGCATCTTAAAGTATGTTAAAGGCACTATTAACTTTGGTATTTTATACAAGAAAACAAAAGAATGTCACGTGACTGGATATTGTGACGCCGATTACGCTGGAGACTATGATACACGACGGTCAACAACTGGATACATGTTTAGTCTTGGATCAGGAGTAATATCATGGTGCAGCAAGAGACAACCAACAGTATCCTTGTCAAGCACTGAAGCAGAATATCGATCGGCATCGTCAGCAACACAAGAAATTACATGGTTGAAACAACTAATGGAAGATCTTCATCAATCAACAGACTATCAAGTAGAGCTTTTCTGCGATAACCTATCAGCTATACGTCTAGCAGAGAATCCAGTCTTTCACGCAAGAACAAAACATATAGAAGTACACTATCACTATGTTCGCGA
The DNA here is from genome assembly GCF_046630445.1 of Rutidosis leptorrhynchoides. Lineage (NCBI taxonomy): Eukaryota > Viridiplantae > Streptophyta > Magnoliopsida > Asterales > Asteraceae > Rutidosis > Rutidosis leptorrhynchoides. The sequence continues at coordinate 148,195,078 of NC_092343.1, forward strand.
GAAGGTCCTTGAAGGGAAGATCAAGATGGTGCCAACAAAGACAGATGAACAGGTTGCAGATATATTCACCAAGAGCCTAAGTAAACTGAAGTTTACAAAATTCAGAGAAGCACTTGGAATGGTCTGCAAGACATCATTGGAAGAAAATTTGCATTGAGGGGGAGTGTTAAAATACAATGCAAATTTGGTATTAGTAGATATATATATGTAAATATCTAGATATTAAAATGTAAAAGAAATATCTAGATATTAATGAGGAAAAATCTAGATGTTAAAATGTAAAAATCTAGATATTTTTATGTGGTAAAAATATCTAGATATTTATCCATGGAAAAATCTAGTGTGTAGAAGTTTCCATGGAGTAGTATAAATAAGGGTGAGGATTTCATTTGTAGAGTGTGAAGTAAGTTGTGAGAGTTGTGAGTAAGAGTGAAATAAGAAGTGAGTTGTGAAGAAGAGAAGAAGAGTGTGAGTTAGCGAAAGTAGAGAAGAGAAAGCTTGTAAGTAATATTGTAATTGTAATTTAATATAAGTGTTTTTGTTAAGTTTACCGGTCAAGCCTTAGTTTGTGTTTAAGTTCTTAGTGCACTTTTGTTGTTCTTATTATATGGTCGGCTTTGCCGCCTAAGTAATACATGGTCGGTTATACCGCCTAAAGATATATGGTCGACACTGTCGCCTAAGTACATTGTGCACTAAGGATTTATAAAATTAAAGGCTAACCAACGTCAAAGTGTTGGTGTAGTGAGTCTAGTATAGTCTAGATCCTCTATAGTAGTGTGTTGGGCTCGTCGAAGCTTCCAACATTAAGTATGAACGTATGTGATATGCTGACATCAATCAAACATCCTCCACCTATACCTTAACAGGTCTCAGTACCAAATATTGTAAAGTGTTGACAAAAGTTGTGTTTGATCCAGAAATGTCCCCAATGATGTTACGCACTCATAAGTGTCTTTTAACATCTCCGTCAATTGAAATTGAAGGTGTGATAAAAGTCCAACCAATGGCAGATGTTGATAAAAGAGTATTACGTAGCTTGAGGTGGAGTAATTTAGACTTCCCTAGAAACAAGTGAACCCTCGGAAATGAGGAATCTCAAACTCAGGTTTTTTCTAATTAGTATTATCTAGTCTTATTGTGTGATATGTATACATATAACATGCATTTATGGTTGTAATTAATTTAATTAGGTTTAACTGTAATTTGATAGATGATGTACTATGAATATGGGATATTCAGCACAATATATGGAGGTAAAGATATGCCGAATTGGATTAGTGATATAAGAAAAGATGGACCATCAATATCATTTACGATCCCTTCATATCCAAAAAACCTCACAGGATTGAATTTCTGCTGCGTTCTCTCTACAAAGAATTGGATACGTGATTACCATAAATTTGTATCAATGCCAATGATCAAAATTAGTAATATATCAAGGAACCGCACCTGGTTATACCAACATTATATTGGTCCATATACCTATGTATCTCGGGAGTATTCAACATATATAAGCCACTGGATGTTTACAAAGAATGAAATACAACCCGGTGACAATGTCACCATTACAAAGTTAGATAAGTTAGGTTTTGAGAAACAACATACAAGGGAGTGTGGGGTGAGTTTTGTGTATGATGATGGAAGTATCGAAGATGAAGAAGATGTGTTGGGTTATTACAAATCATGGAATCATATAATTGGTGGTGATCTCTCCCGTTTTCAGTTAACCTCGGGAGAGTATGTGCTAGAATTTCACCGTTTTTTCCAAAATTCCGACATGATACCTGATTATCAGCGTGTTGATATAAATCATGTAATTGCTGACGCCAAATACATAGGTATATTTCAATTATATCCAAATTAATTATATTTATCTGCTATTTAAAATTAAAAAAATATGATTCATCTCATTATTTTACTTGTGTCCTCAGCCTACAACTAATAATGAATCTATGTTTTTTATTTTTATTTTTATTTTGTTCAGATGAAGAAGTGTTGTTTAAAGCTTTTTCCCACAAGAAGTCTAACTTACATGATCCAGCGATTGAGGTACGATTTCCAACACCCACACACTTCAATTCTCTCTAAAGAACATCACATGATTGCATAGACAAAGAGAACCCGTATATGTTTTAATCAAATTTCTTAATTTGAAAGAGGGTCGGATACTCGAGATATCAAAAAAAAAAAAAAAAAAAAAAAAAGAATGAATCCTAAACTTGCGGTACCTTTTTTAGCAGTATTTACACACGAGAATGAATTGATTTATGGAGTGGTACTTGAACATATTTTCAGGTGACAGAAAATGAAATAAAAGAAACTAAAACGAGCACAAGTGAAGGTGTACAAAGAACAAAGAAACCAGATGCTCGGCATAGGGAGGAATCGCCCACAAGTGAAAACAATGACACGATATTTGAATCATCTCATCATCCATGTCATTTTTTTGGGCTTGCAAAACAAGCTTTTCTTAAATGCTTAGGAATAGATTAACGCACCCCAAGACACCACAAAAATGAGGATTCACAATTTATCCCATCTCCTTATGAAATTGTATAGTGTGTTTCCATTATTTATTGATCCTATTTGTGATCTTGCAGCTATTTAAATAAATAAGAATATAAAATGATATATAATAGTTGATTTTTTTAAGAAGAAAGATTCTATATACATGTCCAATCCCATGTGGTGGCGGGGCCAACTAAGATGGATGTCGTCCAACCCAACCTCAGACTCTTTCTTCCCGGCCTATTTGACTCTTTCAGGTCAGTTGATTTTTATTCTAGATGTCACTGGTAACAATCACTTTGAACTTGATTGTAGTTGCATTTGATCATTAGATGGTTAGATATATTAGGTCACATTGACTATTTATGTTGTGAAATTTGTTGTTAGAACATAGTAAACTGAAATGTGTTATCGGAAGTGTGTGATTCAAGGGACAAGGTCTGATACAAATAAGACTTATTTGATACGGATCGAATATGCGTATCATCAAGCAAATGGATGTACTCAATCTGATCGTACGATTTGCATCACTTTTAATTTCAGTAAATCTTCTGATTTATTTTAATTCATTTTATGCCTACTGTGTTGTAAGACCCGTGTAATTATTGTATATAATGTATAGAAGTTAACTTTGTTGTGGGATTGGTTTTATATTTCAAAAGGAGCTAGGAACCAGTTTCTGTCCATTTGCGCGCCGCGCGGCCTAATGGCGCGCCGCGCAAAATCGTGCAGACAGCCCCCTTGTTTTTATTTAAATTTAAACGTGGGTATTTTGGTAAATTCACATCAAGGCCGAGTTTAATGCTTGGTTCAGTAGTTTGGGAGCTCATTTACTCCCTTGTTCACCAACCTAATCACCTCCCAATTTATTTTAGTGAGAGAGTGAGTTTTAGAGAGGGAAAGCTCACTTTGAAGAGGAAGAAGAGGGTTTCTTGCTAAAGTCCAAGTTCTAAAGTTGTTCATCTCGTCAATTGCTACATCTTGATAGTTGTGGTATGCCTTAACTTTCAATTCTTGTTTTGATTTCGTGTATGGGTTAGGGTTTGTGTGAAGATGAACATTAAGACCCATTTTTGGGTAAATTGGGTGTTCTTGAGTAAATTGGGTCATGTAGGCTCAATAATGGGTTAGCTAGGGTTTTAAAAGTATTAATTGTTGTCATGAAACCCTAATTGGCTAATAATTTGTTAGAACACCTTAAGGAAGAGTAAATGGGTGTAATTTGGGTATAAATGACCCAAAATGGGTGTATTGACTTTTATTGAGTCAAATGGGTCAAAATTGGACCAAGGTTGGTAAATGGTTGTGTTTTGTGATAAAACCTAGTAATCTAATGTGTAGGAAGGCCTTGAGTGACAAGCGTTAGGGTTTTTGTTGAAAATGACCCAATTTAGGGTTAAGTGTCCAAATGGGTCAAGATGACCTAGGATGGTGTGGGTTGTAAGATTAGACCAAGTTGATTGATTATATGCTTGTGAAAATAGGTACGTTACCTCGGAACTCAAGCTTGGTTTAATAATCACCGAAGGCATAAGGTGTAGTGACCCGAACTTTTCCATGTTTATATATATTAATTGAGATTGATATTTACATGATTAAATGTTTCCAACATGTTAAGCAATCAAACTTGTTAAGACTTGATTAATTGAAATATGTTTCATATAGACAATTGACCACCCAAGTTGATCGGTGATTCACGAACGTTAAAACTTGTAAAAACTATATGATGACATATATATGGATATATATATATAGTTAACATGATACTATGATAAGAAAACATATCATAAAGTATATTAACAATGAACTACATATGTAAAAACAAGACTACTAACTTAATGATTTTTAAACGAGACATATATGTAACGATTATCGTTGTAAAGACATTTAATGTATATATATCATATTAAGAGATATTCATACATGATAATATCATGATAATATAATAATTTAAAATCTCATTTGATATTATAAACATTGGGTTAACAACATTTAACAAGATCGTTAACCTAAAGGTTTCAAAACAACACTTACATGTAACGACTAACGATGACTTAACGACTCAGTTAAAATGTATATACATGTAGTGTTTTAATATGTATTTATACACTTTTGAAAGACTTCAATACACTTATCAAAATACTTCTACTTAACAAAAATGCTTACAATTACATTCTCGTTCAGTTTCATCAACAATTCTACTCGTATGCACCCGTATTCGTACTCGTACAATACACAGCTTTTAGATGTATGTACTATTGGTATATACACTCCAATGATCAGCTCTTAGCAGCCCATGTGAGTCACCTAACACATGTGGGAACCATCATTTGGCAACTAGCATGAAATATCTCATAAGATTACAAAAATATGAGTAATCATTCATGACTTATTTACATGAAAACAAAATTACATATCCTTTATATCTAATCCATACACCAACGACCAAAAACACCTACAAACACTTTCATTCTTCAATTTTCTTCATCTAATTGATCTCTCTCAAGTTCTATCTTCAAGTTCTAAGTGTTCTTCATAAATTCCAAAAGTTCTAGTTTCATAAAATCAAGAATACTTTCAAGTTTGCTAGCTCACTTCCAATCTTGTAAGGTGATCATCCAACCTCAAGAAATCTTTGTTTCTTACAGTAGGTTATCATTCTAATACAAGGTAATAATCATATTCAAACTTTGGTTCAATTTCTATAACTATAACAATCTTATTTCAAGTGATGATCTTACTTGAACTTGTTTTCGTGTCATGATTTTGCTTCAAGAACTTTGAGCCATCCAAGGATCCATTGAAGCTAGATCCATTTTTCTCTTTTCCAGTAGGTTCATCCAAGGAACTTAAGGTAGTAATGATGTTCATAACATCATTCGATTCATACATATAAAGCTATCTTATTCGAAGGTTTAAACTTGTAATCACTAGAACATAGTTTAGTTAATTCTAAACTTGTTCGCAAACAAAAGTTAATCCTTCTAACTTGACTTTTAAAATCAACTAAACACATGTTCTATATCTATATGATATGCTAGCTTAATGATTTAAAACCTGGAAACACGAAAAACACCGTAAAACCGGATTTACGCCGTCGTAGTAACACCGCGGGCTGTTTTGGGTTAGTTAATTAAAAACTATGATAAACTTTGATTTAAAAGTTGTTATTCTGAGAAAATGATTTTTATTATGAACATGAAACTATATCCAAAAATTATGGTTAAACTCAAAGTGGAAGTATGTTTTCTAAAATGGTCATCTAGACGTCGTTCTTTCGACTGAAATGACTACCTTTACAAAAACGACTTGTAACTTATTTTTCCGACTATAAACCTATACTTTTTCTGTTTAGATTCATAAAATAGAGTTCAATATGAAACCATAGCAATTTGATTCACTCAAAACGGATTTAAAATGAAGAAGTTATGGGTAAAACAAGATTGGATAATTTTTCTCATTTTAGCTACGTGAAAATTGGTAACAAATCTATTCCAACCATAACTTAATCAACTTGTATTGTATATTATGTAATCTTGAGATACCATAGACACGTATACAATGTTTCGACCTATCATGTCGACACATCTATATATATTTCGGAACAACCATAGACACTCTATATGTGAATGTTGGAGTTAGCTATACAGGGTTGAGGTTGATTCCAAAATATATATAGTTTGAGTTGTGATCAATACTGAGATACGTATACACTGGGTCGTGGATTGATTCAAGATAATATTTATCGATTTATTTCTGTACATCTAACTGTGGACAACTAGTTATAGGTTACTAACGAGGACAGCTGACTTAATAAACTTAAAACATCAAAATATATTAAAAGTGTTGTAAATATATTTTGAACATACTTTAATATATATGTATATATTGTTATAGGTTCGTGAATCAACAGTGGCCAAGTCTTACTTCCCGACGAAGTAAAAATCTGTGAAAGTGAGTTATAGTCCCACTTTTAAAATCTAATATTTTTGGGATGAGAATACATGCAGGTTTTATAAATGATTTACAAAATAGACACAAGTACGTGAAACTACATTCTATGGTTGAATTATCGAAATCGAATATGCCCCTTTTTATTAAGTCTGGTAATCTAAGAATTAGGGAACAGACACCCTAATTGACGCGAATCCTAAAGATAGATCTATTGGGCCTAACAAACCCCATCCAAAGTACCGGATGCTTTAGTACTTCAAAATTTATATCATATCCGAAGGGTGTCCCGGAATGATGGGGATATTCTTATATATGCATCTTGTTATTGTCGGTTACCAGGTGTTCACCATATGAATTATTTTTATCTCTATGTATGGGATGTGTATTGAAATATGAAATCTTGTGGTCTATTGTTACGATTTGATATATATAGGTTAAACCTATAACTCACCAACATTTTTGTTGACGTTTAAAGCATGTTTATTCTCAGGTGAATATTAAGAGCTTCCGCTGTTGCATACTAAAATAAGGACAAGATTTGGAGTCCATGTTTGTATGATATTGTGTAAAAACTGCATTCAAGAAACTGATTTCGATGTAACATATTTGTATTGTAAACCATTATGTAATGGTCGTGTGTAAACAGGATATTTTAGATTATCATTATTTGATAATCTACGTAAAGCTTTTTAAACCTTTATTTATGAAATAAAGGCTATGGTTTGTTTTAAAAATGAATGCAGTCTTTGAAAAACGTCTCATATAGAGGTCAAAACCTCGCAACGAAATCAATTAATATGGAACGTTTTTAATCAATAAGAACGGGACATTTCAGTTGGTATCCGAGCGTTGGTCTTAGAGAACCAGAAAATTTGCATTAGTGTGTCTTATCGAGTTTGTTAGGATGCATTAGTGAGTCTGGACTTCGACCGTGTTTTCTTTAAAAATGATTGCTTAACATTTTTGTTGGAAACTATATATTTTTAACATATGAATATTATGTGATATATTAATCTCTTAACGTGTTTGATATTATGTGATAGATGTCTACCTCTAGAACAAGTCCCATTGACTCACCTAATAATAATGAAGAGTCAAATGTAAATTGGAATGATTTGTGGACTGATTCACAAGTTCCCGAAGAGGAACCGGAAGAAGAGTCGGAACCGGAAGAAGAATCGGAACCGGAAGAAGAATCGGAACCGGATGAAGAAATAGAACCGGTGGGGGAAATAATAAAACGTTTAAGTAAAAGAAAATCCTCAACCAACCGACCAAAGTTAATTATGGTCAATGGTGTTTCCGCCAAGGAAGCAAAATATTGGGAGGATTACCAATTCTCCGATGAATCGGATTCCGACGAGAATTCCGATGATGTTATAGAAATTACCCCAACTGAATTTAAAAAGGCAAAAGAAAATAATAAGGGAAAGGGCATAAAAATAGAGAAATCTAATTCCAACCCCGATGAACTTTATATGTATCGTCAACCTCCGAAGTCCTTAAGTTGTAACAATGACCCGGGAACCTCTAAACCACCAGGTTTTTCTAAACCAATGTGGACAACGACGGCTCGTATTAGGGGAACATCATATATCCCTAGAAACTTGGCAAAACGAACCAAAACCGAAGAAGAAGAAACGAGCGAGTCGGAATAAGATAGTTGTATTCGTGTGGTGTAATATATGTAATATAGTGTTCTTATGCTTTATGATATATGTAAAAATTGCTTGTATTAATAAGTATTTTTTTATGAATCTAACTCTTGTCTATTTTACAGTTTAAAAACACAAAATGGATAGACAACCCAATATTTTAAGAGACCTACCCGGAGACATGATTGATGAAATCTTGTCTAGAGTCGGCCAGAATTCTTCGGCACAACTATTTAAGGCGAGATCAGTTTGTAAGACATTCGAAGAACGTTCCAAGAATGTCTTGGTTTATAAGAGACTTTCGTTTGAAAGATGGGGGATATCACATTGGGAAACCCATAAGTTACGATGTGTTTACTTTGACGCATATATTGCGGGGAACCCAAATGCTATTTTACGCAACGGGTTAAGAAATTATTTTGACTCAATATATCCGAATATTGGACTTCGTGATTTAGAAAAAGCGGCTAACATGCAACATAAAGAAGCATGTTATGCTTACGGATTAGTAATGTTCGCTTCTCACCAAAGTGAGAACAAGAACATCGGGCTACAACTATTAAACAAAACGTTTCCACAAGTGACGGAGTCGGTAATTGGGGTAAGAAATGAGGTTTTTAGATTATTACGGGACTGTTGGACATTACGTAACCCTCGTCCCTTTGATGACGTTACAACACGCTGTCTTATCAACGGCCATAACGGTTATGTTGCACAAGACCAAGGATGGGAAGTAGTCCTAGTAAAACCAGAATGCATGACTTGTTTCTGGACGTATGAATTACGTGTCTTTATTGCCTTTGCTGAACGACTTGTGTACTAGCTAGAATTGTCTTCACAACTATCTTGTATCAAAGTTATTGTGTGCTATATTTCATGCTTTATGTAAAATAAGCGGTATTGTAAGTTTGTAAAATATTGTATAAAAGTTTGAACGCGAAATATTATTATAATCAGTTTTTCATATAGAATTGTAGTAGTTGAATTGTATATTAGCTACTAAGTATGAACTTAACGGGTAGGTACTACCCGAATTTAAACTTATAAAACGCTAATATGAAGAAAAAGCTTTTATAAATGAGTTCATATTATGCTACGAAATACTATTAACTACTCTTAATATTCTGTATGATTAACTTGTTCCATTTAACTATTTTGAAGGAAATGGCACCGACTACTCGACACACTGTGAATATGAATGAAGAGGAATTCCGTACTTTTCTAGCTTCAAACATAGCCGCAGTACAGGCTGCGCTACATACCAACAATAACCTTGGATCTAGCAGTACAGGAAATCGTGTAGGATGCACCTACAAAGAATTCACTGCCTGCAAACCTTTGGAATTTGATGGAACCGAAGGACCGATCGGATTGAAACGGTGGACCGAGAAGGTTGAATCGGTGTTTGCCATAAGTAAGTGTACTGAAGAGGACAAAGTGAAGTACGCTACGCATACCTTCACAGGTTCTGCGTTAACATGGTGGAATACCTATCTAGAGCAAGTGGGACAAGATGATGCGTACGCACTACCGTGGTCAGCATTCAAGCACTTGATGAACGAGAAGTACCGTCCCAGAACCGAGGTCAATAAGCTCAAGACAGAACTTAGAGGGTTACGAACCCAAGGATTTGATATTACCACGTACGAAAGACGATTCACAGAATTGTGCCTATTGTGTCCGGGAGCATTCGAAGATGAGGAAGAGAAGATCGACGCGTTTGTGAAAGGATTACCGGAAAGAATCCAAGAAGATATAAGTTCACACGAGCCCGCCTCCATACAACAGGCATGTAGAATGGCTCACAAACTAGTGAACCAGATTGAAGAAAGAATTAAAGAACAGACTGCTGAAGAGGCCAATGTGAAGCAAGTCAAAAGAAAGTGGGAGGAAAACGGTGATAAGAATCACCAATACAACAACAACATCAATTACAACAATAATCGCAACAATTATCCCAACAATCGCAACATCAATCGCAACTACAACAAACGGCCCAACAACAACAACAACAACAACAACAACAGCAACTACAACAATCATCCCAACAACAATAATAACCGCAACAACAACAACAATCAGAAGCAACTATGCCAAAGGTGTGAAAAGAATCACTCGGGGTTCTGCACCAAATTTTGCAACAAGTGTAAAAGAAATGGTCATAGCGCGGCGAAGTGTGAGGTCTACGGACCAGGGGTTAATAGAACGAAAGGAACAAATGGTGTCGGAACGAGTAATGGCGGAGCAAGTAGTGTCGGAGCAAGTTATGCCAATGTAGTTTGTTATAAATGTGGAAAACCAGGCCACATTATTAGAAATTGCCCGAACCAGGAGAACACGAATGGACAAGGCCGTGGAAGAGTTTTCAATATTAATGCGGTAGAGGCACAGGAAGACCCGGAGCTTGTTACGGGTACGTTTCTTATTGACAATAAATCTGCTTACGTTTTATTTGATTCGGGTGCGGATAGAAGCTATATGAGTAGAGATTTTTGTGCTAAATTAAGTTGTCCATTGACGCCTTTGGATAGTAAATTTTTACTCGAATTAGCAAATGGTAAATTAATTTCAGCAGATAATATATGTCAGAATCGAGAAATTAAACTGGTTAGCGAAACATTTAAGATTGATTTGATACCAGTAGAGTTAGGGAGTTTTGATGTGATAATCGGTATGGACTGGTTGAAAGAAGTGAAAGCGGAGATCGTTTGTTACAAAAATGCAATTCGCATTATACGAGAAAAAGGAAAACCCTTAATGGTGTACGGAGAAAAGGGCAACACGAAGCTACATCTTATTAGTAATTTGAAGGCACAAAAACTAATAAGAAAAGGTTGCTATGCTGTTCTAGCACACGTCGAGAAAGTACAAACTGAAGAAAAGAGCATCAATGATGTTCCCATTGCAAAAGAATTTCCCGATGTATTTCCGAAAGAATTACCGGGATTACCCCCACATCGATCCGTTGAATTTCAAATAGATCTTGTACCAGGAGCTGCACCAATAGCTCGTGCTCCTTACAGACTCGCACCCAGCGAGATGAAAGAACTGCAAAGCCAATTACAAGAACTTTTAGAGCGTGGTTTCATTCGACCAAGCACATCACCGTGGGGAGCTCCTGTTTTGTTTGTCAAGAAGAAAGATGGTACATTCAGGTTGTGTATCGACTACCGAGAGTTGAACAAACTTACCATCAAGAACCGCTACCCACTACCGAGAATCGACGACTTATTTGATCAACTACAAGGCTCGTCTGTTTATTCAAAGATTGACTTACGTTCCGGGTATCATCAAATGCGGGTGAAAGAAGATGATATTCCAAAGACTGCTTTCAGAACACGTTACGGTCATTACGAGTTTATGGTCATGCCGTTTGGTTTAACTAATGCACCAGCTGTGTTCATGGACCTTATGAACCGAGTGTGTGGACCATACCTTGACAAGTTTGTCATTGTTTTCATTGATGACATACTTATTTACTCAAAGAATGACCAAGAACACGGTGAACATTTGAGAAAAGTGTTAGAAGTATTGAGGAAGGAAGAATTGTACGCTAAGTTTTCAAAGTGTGCATTTTGGTTGGAAGAAGTTCAATTCCTCGGTCACATAGTGAACAAAGAAGGTATTAAGGTGGATCCAGCAAAGATAGAAACTGTTGAAAAGTGGGAAACCCCGAAAACTCCGAAACACATACGCCAGTTTTTAGGACTAGCTGGTTACTACAGAAGGTTCATCCAAGACTTTTCCAGAATAGCAAAACCCTTGACTGCATTAACGCATAAAGGGAAGAAATTTGAATGGAATGATGAACAAGAGAAAGCGTTTCAGTTATTGAAGAAAAAGCTAACTACGGCACCTATATTGTCATTGCCTGAAGGGAATGATGATTTTGTGATTTATTGTGACGCATCAAAGCAAGGTCTCGGTTGTGTATTAATGCAACGAACGAAGGTGATTGCTTATGCGTCTAGACAATTGAAGATTCACGAACAAAATTATACGACGCATGATTTGGAATTAGGCGCGGTTGTTTTTGCATTAAAGACTTGGAGGCACTACTTATATGGGGTCAAAAGTATTATATATACCGACCACAAAAGTCTTCAACACATATTTAATCAGAAACAACTGAATATGAGGCAGCGTAGGTGGATTGAATTATTGAATGATTACGATTTTGAGATTCGTTACCACCCGGGGAAGGCAAATGTGGTAGCCGATGCCTTGAGCAGGAAGGATAGAGAACCCATTCGAGTAAAATCTATGAATATAATGATTCATAATAACATTACTACTCAAATAAAGGAGGCGCAACAAGGAGTTTTAAAAGAGGGAAATTTAAAGGATGAAATACCCAAAGGATCGGAGAAACATCTTAATATTCGGGAAGACGGAACCTGGTATAGGGCTGAAAGGATTTGGGTACCAAAATTTGGAGATATGAGAGAAATGGTACTTAGAGAAGCTCATAAAACCAGATACTCAATACATCCTGGAACGGGGAAGATGTACAAGGATCTAAAGAAACATTTTTGGTGGCCGGGTATGAAAGTCGATGTTGCTAAATACGTAGGAGAATGTTTGACGTGTTCTAAGGTCAAAGCTGAGCATCAGAAACCATCAGGTCTACTTCAACAACCCAAAATCCCGGAATGGAAATGGGAAAACATTACCATGGATTTCATCACTAAATTGCCAAGGACTGCAAGTGGTTTTGATACTATTTGGGTAATCGTTGATCGTCTCACCAAATCAGCACACTTCCTACCAATAAGAGAAGATGACAAGATGGAGAAGTTAGCACGACTGTATTTGAAGGAAGTCGTCTCCAGACATGGAATACCAATCTCTATTATCTCTGATAGGGATGGCAGATTTATTTCAAGATTCTGGCAGACATTACAGCAAGCATTAGGAACTCGTCTAGACATGAGTACTGCCTATCATCCACAAACTGATGGGCAGAGCGAAAGGACGATACAAACGCTTGAAGACATGCTGCGAGCATGTGTTATTGATTTCGGAAACAGTTGGGATCGACATCTACCGTTAGCAGAATTTTCCTACAACAACAGCTACCATTCAAGCATTGAGATGGCGCCGTTTGAAGCACTTTATGGTAGAAAGTGCAGGTCTCCGATTTGTTGGAGTGAAGTGGGGGATAGACAGATTACGGGTCCGGAGATTATACAAGAAACTACCGAGAAGATCATCCAAATTCAACAACGGTTGAAAACCGCCCAAAGTCGACAAAAGAGCTACGCTGACATTAAAAGAAAAGATATAGAATTTGAAATTGGAGAAATGGTCATGCTTAAAGTTGCACCTTGGAAAGGCGTTGTTCGATTTGGTAAACGAGGGAAATTAAATCCAAGGTATATTGGACCATTCAAGATTATTGATCGTGTCGGACCAGTAGCTTACCGACTAGAGTTACCTCAACAACTCGCGGCTGTACATAACACTTTCCACGTCTCGAATTTAAAGAAATGTTTTGCTAAAGAAGATCTCACTATTCCGTTAGATGAAATCCAAATCAACGAAAAACTTCAATTCATCGAAGAACCCGTCGAAATAATGGATCGTGAGGTTAAAAGACTTAAGCAAAACAAGATACCAATTGTTAAGGTTCGATGGAATGCTCGTAGAGGACCCGAGTTCACCTGGGAGCGTGAAGATCAGATGAAGAAGAAATACCCGCATCTATTTCCAGAAGATTCGTCAACACCTTCAACAGCTTAAAATTTCGGGACGAAATTTATTTAACGAGTAGGTACTGTAGTGACCCGAACTTTTCCATGTTTATATATATTAATTGAGATTGATATTTACATGATTAAATGTTTCCAACATGTTAAGCAATCAAACTTGTTAAGACTTGATTAATTGAAATATGTTTCATATAGACAATTGACCACCCAAGTTGATCGGTGATTCACGAACGTTAAAACTTGTAAAAACTATATGATGACATATATATGGATATATATATATAGTTAACATGATACTATGATAAGAAAACATATCATAAAGTATATTAACAATGAACTACATATGTAAAAACAAGACTACTAACTTAATGATTTTTAAACGAGACATATATGTAACGATTATCGTTGTAAAGACATTTAATGTATATATATCATATTAAGAGATATTCATACATGATAATATCATGATAATATAATAATTTAAAATCTCATTTGATATTATAAACATTGGGTTAACAACATTTAACAAGATCGTTAACCTAAAGGTTTCAAAACAACACTTACATGTAACGACTAACGATGACTTAACGACTCAGTTAAAATGTATATACATGTAGTGTTTTAATATGTATTTATACACTTTTGAAAGACTTCAATACACTTATCAAAATACTTCTACTTAACAAAAATGCTTACAATTACATTCTCGTTCAGTTTCATCAACAATTCTACTCGTATGCACCCGTATTCGTACTCGTACAATACACAGCTTTTAGATGTATGTACTATTGGTATATACACTCCAATGATCAGCTCTTAGCAGCCCATGTGAGTCACCTAACACATGTGGGAACCATCATTTGGCAACTAGCATGAAATATCTCATAAGATTACAAAAATATGAGTAATCATTCATGACTTATTTACATGAAAACAAAATTACATATCCTTTATATCTAATCCATACACCAACGACCAAAAACACCTACAAACACTTTCATTCTTCAATTTTCTTCATCTAATTGATCTCTCTCAAGTTCTATCTTCAAGTTCTAAGTGTTCTTCATAAATTCCAAAAGTTCTAGTTTCATAAAATCAAGAATACTTTCAAGTTTGCTAGCTCACTTCCAATCTTGTAAGGTGATCATCCAACCTCAAGAAATCTTTGTTTCTTACAGTAGGTTATCATTCTAATACAAGGTAATAATCATATTCAAACTTTGGTTCAATTTCTATAACTATAACAATCTTATTTCAAGTGATGATCTTACTTGAACTTGTTTTCGTGTCATGATTTTGCTTCAAGAACTTTGAGCCATCCAAGGATCCATTGAAGCTAGATCCATTTTTCTCTTTTCCAGTAGGTTCATCCAAGGAACTTAAGGTAGTAATGATGTTCATAACATCATTCGATTCATACATATAAAGCTATCTTATTCGAAGGTTTAAACTTGTAATCACTAGAACATAGTTTAGTTAATTCTAAACTTGTTCGCAAACAAAAGTTAATCCTTCTAACTTGACTTTTAAAATCAACTAAACACATGTTCTATATCTATATGATATGCTAACTTAATGATTTAAAACCTGGAAACACGAAAAACACCGTAAAACCGGATTTACGCCGTCGTAGTAACACCGCGGGCTGTTTTGGGTTAGTTAATTAAAAACTATGATAAACTTTGATTTAAAAGTTGTTATTCTGAGAAAATGATTTTTATTATGAACATGAAACTATATCCAAAAATTATGGTTAAACTCAAAGTGGAAGTATGTTTTCTAAAATGGTCATCTAGACGTCGTTCTTTCGACTGAAATGACTACCTTTACAAAAACGACTTGTAACTTATTTTTCCGACTATAAACCTATACTTTTTCTGTTTAGATTCATAAAATAGAGTTCAATATGAAACCATAGCAATTTGATTCACTCAAAACGGATTTAAAATGAAGAAGTTATGGGTAAAACAAGATTGGATAATTTTTCTCATTTTAGCTACGTGAAAATTGGTAACAAATCTATTCCAACCATAACTTAATCAACTTGTATTGTATATTATGTAATCTTGAGATACCATAGACACGTATACAATGTTTCGACCTATCATGTCGACACATCTATATATATTTCGGAACAACCATAGACACTCTATATGTGAATGTTGGAGTTAGCTATACAGGGTTGAGGTTGATTCCAAAATATATATAGTTTGAGTTGTGATCAATACTGAGATACGTATACACTGGGTCGTGGATTGATTCAAGATAATATTTATCGATTTATTTCTGTACATCTAACTGTGGACAACTAGTTATAGGTTACTAACGAGGACAGCTGACTTAATAAACTTAAAACATCAAAATATATTAAAAGTGTTGTAAATATATTTTGAACATACTTTAATATATATGTATATATTGTTATAGGTTCGTGAATCAACAGTGGCCAAGTCTTACTTCCCGACGAAGTAAAAATCTGTGAAAGTGAGTTATAGTCCCACTTTTAAAATCTAATATTTTTGGGATGAGAATACATGCAGGTTTTATAAATGATTTACAAAATAGACACAAGTACGTGAAACTACATTCTATGGTTGAATTATCGAAATCGAATATGCCCCTTTTTATTAAGTCTGGTAATCTAAGAATTAGGGAACAGACACCCTAATTGACGCGAATCCTAAAGATAGATCTATTGGGCCTAACAAACCCCATCCAAAGTACCGGATGCTTTAGTACTTCGAAATTTATATCATATCCGAAGGGTGTCCCGGAATGATGGGGATATTCTTATATATGCATCTTGTTATTGTCGGTTACCAGGTGTTCACCATATGAATTATTTTTATCTCTATGTATGGGATGTGTATTGAAATATGAAATCTTGTGGTCTATTGTTACGATTTGATATATATAGGTTAAACCTATAACTCACCAACATTTTTGTTGACGTTTAAAGCATGTTTATTCTCAGGTGAATATTAAGAGCTTCCGCTGTTGCATACTAAAATAAGGACAAGATTTGGAGTCCATGTTTGTATGATATTGTGTAAAAACTGCATTCAAGAAACTGATTTCGATGTAACATATTTGTATTGTAAACCATTATGTAATGGTCGTGTGTAAACAGGATATTTTAGATTATCATTATTTGATAATCTACGTAAAGCTTTTTAAACCTTTATTTATGAAATAAAGGCTATGGTTTGTTTTAAAAATGAATGCAGTCTTTGAAAAACGTCTCATATAGAGGTCAAAACCTCGCAACGAAATCAATTAATATGGAACGTTTTTAATCAATAAGAACGGGACATTTCATAAGGTGAGTGGAATAATTATGCGTATGTGTATATAATGTATTTATTTGTGTCGTATGAATGTGGCATTGTCGCGTTGTTTAAGACACCACATGGTAAAGAAGTGGATGTCGCGTTGTTTAAGACACCACAATGTAATGGAGGGGATGTCGCGTTGTTTAAGACACCATCCATCGTATTGAATGGCATGTGGAATCGTCGCGTTGTTTAAGACGCCACATTGTAAAGGGTGAGTGAGTCGCGTTGTTTAAGACATCACCCGGGGGATTAGTGACTACGCGTTGATTAAGTAGCACTAACGGATGTTATGAACTCCAACGGTCTTGTATGTACCGTTTCCCTTGTTCGAATTGGTTAACCAAGGTTGCGTGAATTATGTATTGAAAGTATTTAATTATGAATCGTATGCTATTGTATTATTAGCTACTTGTGGAATTGCGGTTATTGGTATATGCATATTATTGTTGCATGATTGTCGAATTGTTGATCCCGCGTATGATGTTGTGTAAGTGATGCAAGTAGGTAGATTATATATGTATATGTATAATTATTGTGCTCACTAAGCTTTGCTTACCCCCTCGTTGTTTACCTTTTTATAGGTTCGTGTATGGATAAGGGTAAGGGCATTACCATGGATTGAGTTTCCCGCTTCGATGATTAGGAAGCACTTTTGGGTTATGGCTTGGAGTTTGACCGAGACTTGGGTAGTTTAACCCCAAACACCATGCTCGTCGTGTCGTTTGGCAATTAAACCTTTTGTGGTCGAAACTCTAATTTGTATTAAACATTGTATTTTAAACTTAGTGGCGTTTTGGGCACGTGTGGGCCCTACCTTGTAAAACTTGTTCATACCTTAGTTATGTGCTAGTTTTACATATATGAATGTATGGTTAAAAGCGTTTTGGCTAAAAACGTCGAGAACTAGTCAAACATTTTCGTTAAATTGACTTCCGGGGACAGCGGGCTGTCCAGGTGGTTTGGCGCGCCGCGCGGCCACCTGGCGCGCCGCGCAGATGGCCTGCACCAGAAAATTTTTTTTTTGTTTGCAAATTTCGTCGTGTTTGGTCGGTTACGGTTTGGGTTGTTACAAGTGGTATCAGAGCATGGTCTAAGGGATTTAGGTGACTTGAGATAGGCGCCTAGACTTAGACTTTTGTGTGTGTATTGTGCGGGATAGACTTTTGTGTGCGTATTGTGCGGGATAGACTTTTGTGTGCGTATTGTGCGGGACTTGTAGGACTTTGGGTCGGACCGGGTCTTGGTTAGCGCATAGGTTTATATGAACTAATCATGCGTTATTGTTTGTGTTGCATAGCAATCATCGAGCGAAATGAACGTTGTACTAGCGAGTTAACGCGACGTGCTCGCGTAGTAATGATTAGCTACCCTTACTACGGGTGCAAATCGTGTCAAACAAGCGATGTACGACGATTGTCGAGCGAGATGGAGTGGTATGGTGTATATGTATATATGTGTCATGTCTTTAGTTTCGTTGTTTAATCTTTTCCGTTTTATAGAATGAAGATGAGAAACGGACACGACACCGATATTGGGGGCACGAGCGAGGACCCCGAGTTCACGGCCAAGGTTGAGGCCATCTTTCAACGCCAAAAGGCGGAGTTTCGCGAAGATGTTAAGAAGATGTTTCTCGAGACGATTGACGAACAAGTCGTCACTTTGGTTAAGGAGAAAATTAAGATTGCTCTTCAAGAAGAAAATGGGGGAAGGCGTGACTTTTTCTTCAAGAACTTTAGGGATGCTCAACCTCCTACTTTCGAGGGCGATCGGGACCCACTCAAGAGTGCCCGATTCATCTCCGATATGGAGGGGGCCTTCCGTACTTGTGAATGTCCACCCGACAAGAAGACTAGGTATGGTTGTAGCATGTTAAGGGGTGACGCGAAATTGTGGTGGGATGCTAAGATCCAACTTTATGGTGAAGAACAATGTATGGACTTCACTTGGGATGAATTTAAAGCGGAGTTCTTCGATGAGTACCGAACTTCGGCCGATCTTACCAGGCTTAAGGACGAGTTACGCACCTTAAGGCAAGGGTCGATGGACTTGAACACTCTCAAATCCGTGTTCTTGTCCAAGACGCAATTTTGCCCGGAGTATGTCGGGAATGATAAAATGTTGAAAGAAGACTTCTATCGAACCTTGAATGACAGTTATCAAGAAAAGATTAGCGTAAATGTGGTAAAGAGCTTCGATGAGTTGTTTAATATGGCGAAAGGGTTTGAAGCGATTGTGTTGAGGAAGAGAAAGTTTGAAGGTTCTAGTCATTCAAATTTTTCAAGCAAGAAGTCAAACTTTTCAAAGAAGGGTGCAACCGAGAGTGTCGGAAGTGTCAAGAAGAGTGCGCCGGGAGAGTTTCGTTATACTTGCCATAATTGTGGGCGAAAGGGACATATGGCCCGTGATTGCACCAATCCCTCTACTACACCCAAGTTTACTTGTTTCAATTGCGGTAAAGAAGGGCACAAACGACCCGAGTGTCCCGAGTTGCGTGATGATAATGCTAAGCGGATAGAGAAGGCAGCGGGTACGGCTAGGGGTCGTAACTACTTGATGTCTAATGAAGAAGCTAAACAATCCAATGAAGTCGTTTCAGGTACTTTCATGGTTAATTCTAATCCGGCTCGAATACTTTTTGATAGTGGTGCTAATTTGTCTTTCGTATCTCCAAGATTTGTGCCTAAGTTAAATAAACCGCTAGTAAAGTTGAGTCGTCCGGTAGAAGTTGAAATAGCGGATGGCAAGACGGCGCTAGTGGTTGATGTGTGTAAAAATTGCAATGTTGTGTTTGGCGCCGAAAGTTTCGAAATTGATCTTATTCCGATGACTTTGGGTGATTTTGATGTTGTCGTTGGTATGGATTGGCTCGATCGTTATAGAGCCGATATTGCATGCCACGACAAGTTTATTCGTGTAAAGACCCCAAGTGGGGGAGAGATGATTATTCATGGTGACAAACGAAGGAGATCGGTGCCGATATGCACTTTTGCTCGGGCACGACGTCACGTTGTTACCGGTGGTATGGCTTTCCTTGCTCATGTTGTCGACACTCGTAATGAGCCACCACCAATTCGTGAAATTCCGGTAGTTAATGAGTTTGAATATGTCTTTCCGGATGAGTTACCGGGTGTCCCGGCGGAAAGACAAGTCGAATTTCGCATCGAGTTGGTTCCGGGGGCTACCCCCATTGCTAAAACTCCTTATCGTTTAGCACCAACGGAGATGCAAGAGTTATTGAATCAAATTCAAGAATTGCTCGAGAAGGGTTTTATCCGACCGAGTGCTTCGCCATGGGGCGCTCCGGTCTTATTTGTGAAGAAGAAAGACGGTAGTATGCGTATGTGCATCGATTACCGTGAGTTGAATAAAGTGACGATCAAGAATCGTTATCCGTTACCTAGGATCGACGATTTGTTTGATCAACTTCAAGGCGCAACGTATTTCTCTAAGATCGACTTACGGTCCGGCTATCACCAAATGCGGGTCCGTGAGGAAGATATTGAGAAAACGGCTTTCCGAACGCGTTACGGGCATTATGAATTTGTAGTTATGCCCTTCGGTCTTACGAATGCACCGGCGGCATTCATGGATCTTATGAACCGGGTGTGCCAACCTATGTTGGACAAGTCGGTTATTGTATTCATTGACGACATACTAGTCTACTCGAAAAGTATGCACGAACATGAACGTCACTTGCGTGAAGTTTTGAAGACGCTAAGAAAAGAGAAGTTGTATGCAAAGTTCTCTAAATGTGAATTTTGGCTAAGGGAGGTTCAATTCCTTGGTCACATTGTGAACGAAAGCGGTATCCAAGTGGATCCGGGGAAGATTGAGACGGTGAAGAGTTGGGGACGACCGACTACGCCCACGGAGATCCGAAGTTTTCTCGGATTGGCCGGTTATTATCGTCGGTTTATCCAAGACTTTTCTAAGATTGCTTCTCCATTAACAAAGTTGACGAGGAAGAGTGCTAAGTACAATTGGGAAAACGAGCAAGAAATTGCTTTTCAATTATTGAAAGAGAAGTTGTGTCAAGCTCCGGTGTTAGTGTTACCGGAAGGCGTCGAAGACATGGTGGTTTATTGTGATGCTTCCTTAAATGGGCTCGGGTGCGTTCTTATGCAAAGGGGTAAAGTCATTGCTTATGCCTCTCGGCAATTAAAGGAACACGAAACGAGGTACCCGACTCATGATCTTGAAATGGCGGCGGTTGTGCATGCGTTAAAAATTTGGCGCCACTACTTGTATGGTGTCAAGTGTACGATATATTCGGATCATAAGAATTTGAAACACCTTTTTACTCAAAGGGATTTGAATTATCGTCAACGTAGATGGATGGATGTGGTGAAAGATTATGATTGTGAGATACTTTACCATCCGGGTAAGGCGAATGTGGTCGCGGATGCGTTAAGTCGAAAGACTCATCATCCGGCGATACGTATAACATCGTTACGTTTGATTATCACTAACGACTTTCTTGAAAAGATGGGTGAAGACCAAATAGAGGCTTATGTTCACGATAAGCACACGGAACGAATTGTGGGCCAATCGGAGTTTATTACTATGGGTCCGCGGGGTTTATTGTCGTTTCAAGGAAGGGTGTGGGTGCCTAAGACGGGTGATTACCGACGGGTGCTACTCGATGAAGCACATAAGTCGAAATATTCCATTCATCCGGGCGCGACGAAAATGTATCATGACTTGAAGAAAGATTATTGGTGGCCGGGCATGAAACGCGATGTTGTAAAATACGTTGAACGATGTGTTACTTGTTTGCAAGTTAAAGCCGAACATCAAAAGCCGTATGGTAAGTTGCAACCGTTAGAGATCCCGAAATGGAAATGGGAGCACATTACCATGGACTTCATCACTAAATTACCTAAGACGGCGAGAACTCAATATGATTCGATTTGGGTTATAGTGGATCGGTTGACGAAAAGTGCTTTGTTTCTTCCCATTAAAGAAGCAATATCGTCGGAGGCCTTGGCTAAGTTGTTTATCAAGGAAGTGGTCTCGCGGCATGGCGTTCCTATATCTATTATTTCGGATCGAGATACCCGTTTTACATCTCGATTTTGGGAAAAGTTTCATGAAGATATGGGTACACAATTAAAGTTGAGCACGGCGTATCATCCTCAAACGGACGGTCAAACCGAGCGTACGAATCAAACTTTGGAAGATATGCTACGGGTGTGCATCATTGATTTTGGTGGTAGTTGGGATGAGCATTTACCTTTGGTGGAATTCTCATACAATAATAGTTTTCATACTAGTATCGGGATGCCACCTTACGAGATGCTTTATGGCCGAAGGTGTCGAACTCCCATTTGTTGGGGAGAAGTGGGTCAAAGAGAAATCGGAAGTACCGATTTGGTTTTAGAGACGAATAACAAGATTGATATTATTCGGGAGCATTTGAAAAAGGCTCAAGATAGGCAAAAGTCGTATGCCGATAAACGTAGACGAACGATCGAATTCCAAGAGGGCGACATGGTTATGCTTAAGGTTTCGCCATGGAAGGGTATTATTCGATTTCGAAAACGGGGAAAGTTAGGTCCTCGGTTTATTGGACCGTTTAAAGTTTTAGCTCGTGTTGGTGAAGTTGCATATCGATTGGAATTGCCCGAAGAGCTTGCGGGGATCCATAACACGTTTCATGTTTCTCACCTCCGTAAGTGCCTTGCGGATGATTCTTCATGGATGCCTTTAGATGAAATTGAGCTAAACAATAAGTTGGAGTATATTGAAGAGCCGATTGCCATACTTGATGAGAAGGTCAAACGATTGAGACATAAGGAGGTTAGGACCTACAAAGTTCAATGGCGACGGAATAAGGGTTCCGAGTTCACTTGGGAACCTGAAGAGTTTGTGTTGGTTTATCTTCCCGCTTGTCATGCGGCATGGATTGCGAGGACGCAATCCGAATAAGTGGGGGAGAGTTGTAAGACCCGTGTAATTATTGTATATAATGTATAGAAGTTAACTTTGTTGTGGGATTGGTTTTATATTTCAAAAGGAGCTAGGAACCAGTTTCTGTCCATTTGCGCGCCGCGCGGCCTAATGGCGCGCCGCGCAAAATCGTGCAGACAGCCCCCTTGTTTTTATTTAAATTTAAACGTGGGTATTTTGGTAAATTCACATCAAGGCCGAGTTTAATGCTTGGTTCAGTAGTTTGGGAGCTCATTTACTCCCTTGTTCACCAACCTAATCACCTCCCAATTTATTTTAGTGAGAGAGTGAGTTTTAGAGAGGGAAAGCTCACTTTGAAGAGGAAGAAGAGGGTTTCTTGCTAAAGTCCAAGTTCTAAAGTTGTTCATCTCGTCAATTGCTACATCTTGATAGTTGTGGTATGCCTTAACTTTCAATTCTTGTTTTGATTTCGTGTATGGGTTAGGGTTTGTGTGAAGATGAACATTAAGACCCATTTTTGGGTAAATTGGGTGTTCTTGAGTAAATTGGGTCATGTAGGCTCAATAATGGGTTAGCTAGGGTTTTAAAAGTATTAATTGTTGTCATGAAACCCTAATTGGCTAATAATTTGTTAGAACACCTTAAGGAAGAGTAAATGGGTGTAATTTGGGTATAAATGACCCAAAATGGGTGTATTGACTTTTATTGAGTCAAATGGGTCAAAATTGGACCAAGGTTGGTAAATGGTTGTGTTTTGTGATAAAACCTAGTAATCTAATGTGTAGGAAGGCCTTGAGTGACAAGCGTTAGGGTTTTTGTTGAAAATGACCCAATTTAGGGTTAAGTGTCCAAATGGGTCAAGATGACCTAGGATGGTGTGGGTTGTAAGATTAGACCAAGTTGATTGATTATATGCTTGTGAAAATAGGTACGTTACCTCGGAACTCAAGCTTGGTTTAATAATCACCGAAGGCATAAGGTGAGTGGAATAATTATGCGTATGTGTATATAATGTATTTATTTGTGTCGTATGAATGTGGCATTGTCGCGTTGTTTAAGACACCACATGGTAAAGAAGTGGATGTCGCGTTGTTTAAGACACCACAATGTAATGGAGGGGATGTCGCGTTGTTTAAGACACCATCCATCGTATTGAATGGCATGTGGAATCGTCGCGTTGTTTAAGACGCCACATTGTAAAGGGTGAGTGAGTCGCGTTGTTTAAGACATCACCCGGGGGATTAGTGACTACGCGTTGATTAAGTAGCACTAACGGATGTTATGAACTCCAACGGTCTTGTATGTACCGTTTCCCTTGTTCGAATTGGTTAACCAAGGTTGCGTGAATTATGTATTGAAAGTATTTAATTATGAATCGTATGCTATTGTATTATTAGCTACTTGTGGAATTGCGGTTATTGGTATATGCATATTATTGTTGCATGATTGTCGAATTGTTGATCCCGCGTATGATGTTGTGTAAGTGATGCAAGTAGGTAGATTATATATGTATATGTATAATTATTGTGCTCACTAAGCTTTGCTTACCCCCTCGTTGTTTACCTTTTTATAGGTTCGTGTATGGATAAGGGTAAGGGCATTACCATGGATTGAGTTTCCCGCTTCGATGATTAGGAAGCACTTTTGGGTTATGGCTTGGAGTTTGACCGAGACTTGGGTAGTTTAACCCCAAACACCATGCTCGTCGTGTCGTTTGGCAATTAAACCTTTTGTGGTCGAAACTCTAATTTGTATTAAACATTGTATTTTAAACTTAGTGGCGTTTTGGGCACGTGTGGGCCCTACCTTGTAAAACTTGTTCATACCTTAGTTATGTGCTAGTTTTACATATATGAATGTATGGTTAAAAGCGTTTTGGCTAAAAACGTCGAGAACTAGTCAAACATTTTCGTTAAATTGACTTCCGGGGACAGCGGGCTGTCCAGGTGGTTTGGCGCGCCGCGCGGCCACCTGGCGCGCCGCGCAGATGGCCTGCACCAGAAAAATTTTTTTTTGTTTGCAAATTTCGTCGTGTTTGGTCGGTTACGGTTTGGGTTGTTACATGTGTATTAGTATATATTAATGGACCACTAAAGTATTTGTAATCACTTTCCATAAAATTATGATCTGAACTCCTAATTGTAATTTTATATATATTTATTATCCTTATATACTAATAGGGACCTGAAATTTGGTCGTTTTCTTCTCCAAATACCTCAAAACGACGTTCAGATCGCCCTACTTAAACAAAAAGCGGAAGAGAAAAAAATCCCACCTCTCCTCCTCCCTTCCTCTTCTGTCTGCGATTTCTCTTCAAACCTAGGGTTTATGCAAGCATTGCTAATTAATCCTAGGTTTTTGATTTCGTGGGAGAACAATCTGATTAGATTTTTTTTTATTTATTTGTGTGGCGGTTTCAATTAGGGTTAATCGCGATTGATGTACACGACTTTGGTTGGCTTCCTTGGTTGCCTTTCTCTTCGGTTCTTTGCATGTCTGAAATCCTTTGATTTTCATCGCTTTTTCCCTGTCAGCGTTCGACTATTTCAATCGTCATCTCGCCGATTGTTCGTTGACGCTGCTGGATTTTGCAACCTCAAGGTCAATTTTAGGTATGTCTCAATTTTTGGACCTTTATGACTGTATTTTTACATATTGTGAGTACTTTTGTTTGTTATGTACTTATTAGGCCATTATTTGTATAATCGGGTATTGTTAGTTAGTATTAGTTTTAGATTCACTGTCTGAATTTTCACTTTCTTCTTTCTGATGTATGGTTTTGTATTGTTCGGGATGTGGATGGACCTTTTTTTGTGTACATTGTGTCTATTTGGGTTTGGGTATTAAAGTGGGTAACAAATGCCACCTGAGAGAATACATAATGAATATGTAGAGGCTTGTATGCCATGTGTCGATGATGGTGTAATTGGTCTATAGGTTCATCTTGGATGAAAAAAAATAAAAGTCAGTTACTAAGAATACAATTGAGGGTTGTGGTAAGAGCAATGAAGGTGACAATGTGGGATATTCTATTGCTAATAGCTTTGTTACCTGATCTATATTTTTTTTATGGACTACAAAGGGTTTACATCGTGGGCCTTGGACTATGTTGGGCCGAGACCAATCTCAACATCCTGTTAGGCCAAGACAAATTACGGAATATATAGATTCAGTTAGAGTATTAAACATAAAAACTAAAACGGTTAGTTGGTTAGGCGTGTGTCGGGTAAATGATAGGTCGTGGGTTCGAGTCCTGCTCAGGCAGTTATTTTCATTTTTTTTAAGGAAAGCTTCCAAGGTACTAATTATTATTATTATTAATACTATACTTATTATTATTGTTATTATTATTATTATTATTATTATTATTATTATTATTATTATTATTAAGGTTAGTATTATTATTAGCATTATCATTAAAATTATATATTTTTTTTATTATTTATTATTATGAAAAAAAATATTTTTATTAAAATTATCATTTTTATTATTATTATAAGTATTATCATTCTTATTATTATTATTATTATTATTATTTTTAACACTGTTATTATTAGTATTATTATATTATTATTTATATCATTTTTATTATTATTATTATTAAAATATTCAATTTCTTTTATTTAAGATTATCATTGTTATTAAAACTATCCTAATTATTAAAATTATTATTATCATTACTATCATTATCATTATTACTACAACAGATACTATTTATATAAAATATATTTATTACATAACTAAACTAATATTACTAATATTAATACATAAACTTGTTTAAATATTAATATGTGTGTTAATATATATATAAATGATATAGGTTCGTGAATCCGAGACCAACCCTACTTTTGTTCAATGTCATTATATGTATTTTTACTACAAAATACAGTATGGTGAGTTTCATTTGATCCCTTTTTAATTGCTTTTGCAATATATATTTTTGGGCTGAGAATACATGCGCTGCTTTTATAAATGTTTACGAAATAGACACAAGTACTTAAAATACATTCTTCGTTGAGTTGTACCACTGGCATATTTCCCTATAGCTTGGTAACTACTAATTACATGGCCCAGTGTAAACGCGAATCCTGTTGATAGATCTATCGGGCCTGACAACCCTAACCGGACTGGACGACCAGTATTCAACGGTTGCACAGTACTTCGTTTCGGTGACTACATTTGGTACAGTGTAGTGAAATTTCATAATAAAGGGAATATGTGATGATTGATTATTGTAAAGTATGGTTACCAAGTGCTCAACCACTTAGAATGCTTTACATACACTTGCGAGTGTATTATGTTTATGATAACGAAAATCTTGTGGTCTATTAATATATTGAAATGATTGTTATGATAAACCTATGAACTCACCAACCTTTTGGTTGACACTTTTAAGCATGTTTATTCTCAGGTACGAATTAAGTCTTCCGCTGTGCATTTGCTTATTTTAAGGACATTACTTGGTGTCGATCATCGCAATGAGACCAAATGTTGACGACTTCGTCCAGGAGGATAAGGACGGGTCGTTTCAAGGAACAAAACACAAACAATCAAAAAATAGATAACAAAAAACAATGAGAATATACCGGTACAATTACACGTTTTGGTAGCAATAATACCACGACAATATCATCATCAAATCATAATCATCGAACATCAACAATTCGTGATTTCATCTTCATGAACTCGTCTCATCATCCCTTGCTCGAACAGACATAATCGTAGCAGTAGCAGGAGCAGTTAATATAATCACCATCTGTCTCGATCATCACCATACATTATTTTGCTGTAACATCATCGATTATCTTCAAGATGCAACATGGATCAAGTGCTTGAAATATTGGGCCCACAAATTAAACAATGCGGTGGCCATATAATCTTTTATAAGTCTCAAATTATTTGAAGATCAAACTAATTAAAATGGATGGTGGGTTCGGTTAGGAGACAAAAGAAAACATAAAAAAAAATGAGTGGATCAATATTCAACTCATCCCTATTAAATCACTATCCATCATCTTATTATTCGAGTATTACCATCAATACTTTTAATCATCGTTATTATAACATTATCATTTTCCTTTTTGTCTACACTCTTATCGAAAGAAAAAAAAAATAGAGACAGAAGTAGGAATAGCGAATCGTATTTTATGAGGGTGTTGAATTATCCATGGTTTTCTTGAGTGGGTTTGTATTTTGGGTCGTGAAGGTGGTGAAATGGAGGTTTCATGGTTCTTGGATAGTGGTGAAGTGGTGTTTGTTCTCGATGGAGGTGGTGATGGTGTTCTCAGTGTAAACCGAAGAGAGAGAGAAGTTGAGAGAGAGATAAATGGTGAAAGTGGTGGTGAGGATGGTGTGGTTGCGGTGGTGATGGCTTGAGGATGATGGTTTAGCATGGCGGTGAACGGTGGTGTGTGGTGGAAGTGGGTTTAAGTTCTTTGATGATGGGGGTGTTTGATGGTGATGATCGGAAGAAATACAGAAGGAAACCGAAGCAATAAAAGGGGTGATAAAGAGTAACAATCGAATGGCTAGTTATCTAGCGGAAACAAGAATATATATATATATCTTTAGAAAGGGGTGATGATGAAGTGATGATGGTTGATGGATGATGCAGATGGTGGCGGTTCACCAAAAATAAACAGAAAAATATATATGTGTTTATATCTCATATGTATGTAATTAGATTGGATGAGTGAAAGTGATGAAGTGGGTTGTATAAATAATGGAGATTATCTAGTATTTGTTTGGACATTTGACAGAAAGTAACAAGAAAGTAGGGAAGACACGTTGCCTCTTAAATTACATAAGCATATATGTACATATATAAATTAGATTAAGGAACAAACAAAAGCATGTACAGTGTCTACTTTAATTAATCACAAGTTCACGGGTGCAGTTAAAAACATATACTGCCGACACTTATGATTGGGTACGATATCGTGTCCATTGCTAAACAGTTAAGATATAAAAGTGTTCCTAAAAATCTCAAATTTTTAGATTAAGTATGTTTAATTATTTCACTCATTAACTGTTTGAAACCTGATCAAAAAGGTTCTATAATTATTTATTTTCTGTTCCAACTTTTATGTACGGAGTACTAAAACTTAAATTAAAAGGGTTAAAAATATTCTTATCGAGCTCATACTCTCTTTAATCAATATGCGGACCAACTTTTATTTAAACACTCATAGATATATATATAGGTCTATATTAAAATCAACGAAACGTCAATCGGGAGTTGCAGATGTTTACAATTTAGATTCGAAATCATCTTTATTCAATATACACTTTATATATATAAGAACATTTTTAAATAACAAATTTTACTACGTAAATAAATATATTAATTAAATATTTTAATTAGTTAAATTTAATATCTCAATATATATATGCAAGTAATATTCATATATATATATATATATATATATATATATATATATATATATATATATATATATATATATATATATATATATATATATATATATACATACATACACACACACACATATCTATTTGCAATTAATTGTTCGTGAATCGTCAGAAATGGTCGAAATCAAATGAATATATAAAACAGTTCAAAATTTTTGAGATCCAACCTAACAGACTTTGCTTATCGTGTCAAAGATAATGAATCGTATCGAGAGTTTGGTTTAAAATTAGTCGAAATTTCCGGGTCATTACAGTACCTACCCGTTAAAGAAATTTCGTCCCCGAAATTTGAATGAGGTCGTCATGGCTAACAATAAGAATGTTTTTCATGACGAATATGAATAGTGTTTTATCATTTTCGATTAATATGGATAAAATGATTTGATCATGTGAAGCGTACGAGTGAAGCTGTCACAAAAGAGTGAAATGAAGTGATTAAAGGTTCGTCTTAACTTCTGACATAGTCAAGGTTGATTTTCAGAATTCAAGGAATTTAAAGAAATCTTCTAATCAGAAAGAAAATGTAATCGCACAATTTATTAGCAGATTGTCGGAGTTACGGAAGAACAGAAATATCAAGGAAATATTTCCGTGCTATGCTTAGAAATTAAGTAGAATGAAAGAGTCGTGTAACATGGTACATAATGAGGATAAGGTCTGTGAATCATCATCACGCTACATTAGAAATTTAGCATGACTTACTGTAATATAACCACGTTGGCCTGACGTCATTATATTATACTAACTCATGCTTCAATTCCCTACACTTCTCTAGGAAATCATTCATATTTTAAACTCGATTATTACAGAATATAGAAGCTAAAACAGTTTCTTTTATGATGTAATATAGATAGCACGAAGAGATAAATAATTTCGGATAAGAATAGCTATGAAGGTATCCTCAGAAATATCGAAGATATTTATAACAGAAGATACGATGATATCTTAGAATTTCTTAAAGTACTTGAAATTAAAGGGTGATGCAGAAACTTTTTCTGCAAAGAATTGAAATAAGTAGGAAGTAAGATATTCGCTGGAGATTTCGTTAGGTACTGAATCGTCTGGATCCGTTAAGTACATGTTTACTTTTTGTGATTTATCGGAGAGATTTAAGCCAAGGAGCAACGAGGTTGCTGGTACGTCTATTGGTAATATTGTAGAATATAACAAGTTTCCTGGTAGCAATAACACTGGCAAACGTATATAGCAAAGATATAATAAGGTTGATTCGAACGAAAAGTCGAAGTTGACTACATGGAGCTGTGACAAAATTGGCTACTTTGGAAAGGAATTGAAAGGTGATTTTCGGTAGTAACATCGCCAAAGGAACTAGCGCATATACGTGTTAAACCTTTACTCAGGTTCCAAGAGTTTTTCAGGTGCATAACTATATGCATAGATCTTTTCTTCCGTAGATGAAGTGCGGTTGGTTCATCTTCTCGATTGAGATGTTTTCAAGAATCATGAAAGGTTTGAACGCAAATTGTAATCTTCAAGATACAAATGAGGTTTAAGATGAAAATCAAGTGGCAAACTTGAAGAGATATTTAGTTTCATATGTTATAATCAATATTTTAATTCCTTTTAATTGTCCAATGTTGGCAGTCCAATAATAGGTTTATATATATATATATATATATATATATATATATATATATATATATATATATATATATATATATATATATATATATATATATATATATATATATATATATATATATATATATATATAATGTTAGAATTATCCCACGACGTATTGTATACGTATTTTCTTTGCATCAACCCAGAGACGTATTGTAGACGTATTGTCTTAGAGTTAACTAAGACGTATTGTGTACGTATTGTATTAGGATTTATCAAAACGTATTGTATACTTATTGTGTTAGGATGTACTAAATATTCGAATTAATAAATACGTATCATGACCCGTGTGCAACGTATTATCTCAGAATTAATCCGACGTATTGTGTACATGTGTCCCGATTTAAAGTGCGTAAAAGTAAATAACAGAAATTAAATGACGATAAATAAAATTGCGAGAATGTAAATTGCGAGAATGTAAATTGCAATAAGTAAATTGCGGTAAATAAAATGTAACCAGTTAGCTAGGAACAGTTAGCGTGGATACTTATAATATTTCAATTAGTTATTTCGTTTGTTTCTAACAAATTTTATTTTGTTCAATGTTTTCTTCATTATGCCACTTGTTGAATTTTGATAGGTCAAAATCCAAATATGAAATTGAAAGGAAATGGTTATTCTGCGGTGAACAGATACGTATATCTGTGAATGTGGGTAGTATAGTAAATGACTTGTTGAATCAGATTCGAAGAATGTAAAGTGTAACTCATTAATGTGAAATCTAAATATTCCTCGGGTATTACCTACCCGTTAAAATATTTTCACCATTAACAGTTTGTAAGAAAGAATTTTTTAATTACAATCTTTATGAAAATATACTTACATATATATTTTCTTCAGATGTAATCATAGATTTAATGAGTCAATATGATATTAGACTCATTTGATTTACCGTTGGAATAAGAATATATAATCTCTAGAACATTAGAGATTACATAATCGTCATGTAGAACAAAGGTAATTGATATAGAACGATATGTAGAACAAAGATATTCGGTGTAGAACGATACGTAGAACGAAAATTATGCTCGAGGTACAGAATGAGATGTTGAGGCATGGATTGTTGATGGTACTGCTGTTGATACTGGTGGTACTGCTGGTGCCGGTGATGCTGCTGAAGCTGGTAAGTTTTGCACCATATTCTCCAAAACTACAACTCGAGCGCGAAGTTCGTTGACTTCTTCTATTATTCCGGGATGATTGTCGGTTGGTACGAGCGGATGAATAAGGTTTAGAACTTTAGATAAAATATAACCGTGTTGAGATATTCGGGAAATGAGGGTGAAAATGGTGTTTCAGATTGGTTCGCCGATGAGTGCTTCAGGTTCTTCGCCGAGGGTGCAGGTTGGTGGGTGGAAAGGATCGCCTTCTTCTTGTCTCCATTGGTTAAGTCGACTACGAACCCATCAGATGAATTGGGGTTGGCTGATTGGTTGATTCATTCTGGTGACACTGCTTTCGAAGCCTAGGTGAAACTCCATATCGGAATCCGAGGGACTTGAACTAGTGGTGAGTTCCATTGCGTACGGGTGAATAAAGGATTTTTTTTTCGATATGAGATGATTTTCGTATATCGGATGATATTCTAATTACATAGAATGTCTATGTATAGTACAGAAGATCCCGTAGATTACGGAGAGATTTAAGAAAACGTGTCAGATAAAGTCTACAGTAACAGATACGCTAAGATATGAATTAGCAGATACGCTAAGATATGAATTTATCTGTACACTATCTATCAAATAAGTGTAGGAAGTCGTTTCTAGACTTAGGAATGATTAGCAGGTACTTTTCCACTAGGAATGATATACAATACTTATGATATGCAGCTAAGGTCGAAGTCCAGACTTGCTAATGCATCCTAACAACTATCAGTTAGACTCACTAATGCAAGACCTGGTTCGCTAAGACCACCGCTCTGATACCACCTGAAACGACCCGTCCTTATCCTCCTGGACAAAGTCGTCAACATTTGGTCCCATTGCGATGATCGACACCAAGTAATGTCCTTAAAATGAGCAAATGCACAGCGGAAGACTTAATTCGTACCTGAGAATAAACATGCTTAAAAGTGTCAACCAAAAGGTTGGTGAGTTCATAGATTTATCATAATAATCATTTCAATATATTAATAGACCACAAGATTTCCGTTATCATAAACATAATACACTCGCAAGTGTATGTGAAGCATTCTAAGTGGTTGAGCACTTGGTAACCATACTTTACAATAATCAATCATCACATATTCCCTTTATTATGAAATTTCACTACACTGTACCAAATGTAGTCACCGAAACGAAGTACTGTGCAACCGTTGAATACTGGTCGTCCAGTCCGGTTGGGGTTGTCAGGCCCGATAGATCTATCAACAGGATTCGCGTTTACACTGGCCCATGTAATTAGTAGTTACCAAGCAATAGGGAAATATGCCAGTGGTACAACTTGTAGTGACCCGAACTTTTCCATGTTTATATATATTAATTGAGATTGATGTTTACATGATTAAATGTTTCCAACATGTTAAGCAATCAAACTTGTTAAGACTTGATTAATTGAAATAGGTTTCATATTGACAATTGACCACCCAAGTTGACCGGTGATTCACGAACGTTAAAACTTGTAAAAAAACTATATGATGACATATATATGGTTATATATATAGTTAACATGATATTATGATAAGTAAACATATCATTAATTATATTAACAATGAACTACATATGTAAAAACAAGACTACTAACTTAATGATTTTGAAACGAGACATATATGTAACGTTTATCGTTGTAACAACATTTAATGTATATATATCATATTAAGAGATATTCGTACATCATAATATTATGATAATATAATAATTTAAAATCTCTTTTAATATTATAAACATTGGGTTAACAACATTTAACAAGATCGTTAACCTAAAGGTTTCAAAACAACACTTACATGTAACGACTAACGATGACTTAACGACTCAGTTAAAATGTATATACATGTAGTGTTTTAATATGTATTTATACACTTTTGAAAGACTTCAATACACTTATCAAAATACTTCTACTTAACAAAAATGCTTACAATTACATTCTCGTTCAGTTTCATCAACAATTCTACTCGTATGCACCAGTATTCGTACTCGTACAATACACAGCTTTTAGATGTATGTACTATTGGTATATACACTCCAATGATCAGCTCTTAGCAGCCCATGTGAGTCACCTAACACATGTGGGAACCATCATTTGGCAACTAGCATGAAATATCTCATAAGATTACAAAAATATGAGTAATCATTCATGACTTATTTACATGAAAACAAAATTACATATCCTTTATATCTAATCCATACACCAACGACCAAAAACACCTACAAACACTTTCATTCTTCAATTTTCTTCATCTAATTGAACTCTCTCAAGTTCTATCTTCAAGTTCTAAGTGTTCTTCATAAATTCCAAAAGTTCTAGTTTCATAAAATCAAGAATACTTTCAAGTTTGCTAGCTCACTTCCAATCTTGTAAGGTGATCATCCAACCTCAAGAAATCTTTGTTTCTTACAGTAGGTTATCATTCTAATACAAGGTAATAATCATATTCAAACTTTGGTTCAATTTCTATAACTATAACAATCTTATTTCAAGTGATGATCTTACTTGAACTTGTTTTCGTGTCATGATTTTGCTTCAAGAACTTTGAGCCATCCAAGGATCCATTGAAGCTAGATCCATTTTTCTCTTTTCCAGTAGGTTCATCCAAGGAACTTAAGGTAGTAATGATGTTCATAACATCATTCGATTCATACATATAAAGCTATCTTATTCGAAGGTTTAAACTTGTAATCACTAGAACATAGTTTAGTTAATTCTAAACTTGTTCGCAAACAAAAGTTAATCCTTCTAACTTGACTTTTAAAATCAACTAAACACATGTTCTATATCTATATGATATGCTAACTTAATGATTTAAAACCTGAAAACACGAAAAACACCGTAAAACCGGATTTACGCCGTCGTAGTAACACCGCGGGCTGTTTTGGGTTAGTTAATTAAAAACTATGATAAACTTTGATTTAAAAGTTGTTATTCTGAGAAAATGATTTTTATTATGAACATGAAACTATATCCAAAAATTATGGTTAAACTCAAAGTGGAAGTATGTTTTCTAAAATGGTCATCTAGACGTCGTTCTTTCGACTGAAATGACTACCTTTACAAAAACGACTTGTAACTTATTTTTCCGACTAGAAACCTATATTTTTTTGTTTAGATTCATAAAATAGAGTTCAATATGAAACCATAGCAATTTGATTCACTCAAAACGGATTTAAAATGAAGAAGTTATGGGTAAAACAAGATTGGATAATTTTTCTCATTTTAGCTACGTGAAAATTGGTAACAAATCTATTCCAACCATAACTTAATCAACTTGTATTATATATTATGTAATCTTGAGATACCATAGACACGTATACAATGTTTCGACCTATCATGTCGACACATCTATATATATTTCGGAACAACCATAGACACTCTATATGTGAATGTTGGAGTTAGCTATACAGGGTTGAGGTTGATTCCAAAATATATATAGTTTGAGTTGTGATCAATACTGAGATACGTATACACTGGGTCGTGGATTGATTCAAGATAATATTTATCGATTTATTTCTGTACATCTAACTGTGGACAACTAGTTGTAGGTTACTAACGAGGACAGCTGACTTAATAAACTTAAAACATCAAAATATATTAAAAGTGTTGTAAATATATTTTTGAACATACTTTGATATATATGTATATATTGTTATAGGTTCGTGAATCAACCAGTGGCCAAGTCTTACTTCCCGACGAAGTAAAAATCTGTGAAAGTGAGTTATAGTCCCACTTTTAAAATCTAATATTTTTGGGATGAGAATACATGCAGGTTTTATAAATGATTTACAAAATAGACACAAGTACGTGAAACTACATTCTATGGTTGAATTATCGAAATCGAATATGCCCCTTTTTATTAAGTCTGGTAATCTAAGAATTAGGGAACAGACACCCTAATTGACGCGAATCCTAAAGATAGATCTATTGGGCCTAACAAACCCCATCCAAAGTACCGGATGCTTTAGTACTTCGAAATTTATATCATATCCGAAGGGTGTCCCGGAATGATGGGGATATTCTTATATATGCATCTTGTTATTGTCGGTTACCAGGTGTTCACCATATGAATGATTTTTATCTCTATGTATGGGATGTGTATTGTAATATGAAATCTTGTGGTCTATTGTTACGATTTGATATATATAGGTTAAACCTATAACTCACCAACATTTTTGTTGACGTTTTAAGCATGTTTATTCTCAGGTGATTATTAAGAGCTTCCGCTGTCGCATACTTAAATAAGGACAAGATTTGGAGTCCATGCTTGTATGATATTGTGTAAAAACTGCATTCAAGAAACTTATTTTGTTGTAACATATTTGTATTGTAAACCATTATGTAATGGTCGTGTGTAAACAGGATATTTTAGATTATCATTATTTGATAATCTACGTAAAGCTTTTTAAACCTTTATTGAGGAAATAAAGGTTATGGTTTGTTTACAAATGAATGCAGTCTTTGAAAAACGTCTCATATAGAGGTCAAAACCTCGCAACGAAATCAATTAATATGGAACGTTTTTAATCAATAAGAACGGGACATTTCAGTTGGTATCCGAGCGTTGGTCTTAGAGAACCAGAAAATTTGCATTAGTGTGTCTTATCGAGTTTGTTAGGATGCATTAGTGAGTCTGGACTTCGACCGTGTTTTCTTTAAAAATGATTGCTTAACATTTTTGTTGGAAACTATATATTTTTAACATATGAATATTATGTGATATATTAATCTCTTAACGTGTTTGATATTATGTGATAGATGTCTACCTCTAGAACAAGTCCCATTGACTCACCTAATAATAATGAAGAGTCAAATGTAAATTGGAATGATTTGTGGACTGATTCACAAGTTCCCGAAGAGGAACCGGAAGAAGAGTCGGAACCGGAAGAAGAATCGGAACCGGAAGAAGAATCGGAACCGGATGAAGAAATAGAACCGGTGGGGGAAATAATAAAACGGTTAAGTAAAAGAAAATCCTCAACCAACCGACCAAAGTTAATTATGGTCAATGGTGTTTCCGCCAAGGAAGCAAAATATTGGGAGGATTACCAAT
This sequence comes from Rutidosis leptorrhynchoides, assembly GCF_046630445.1. Classification (NCBI taxonomy): domain Eukaryota; kingdom Viridiplantae; phylum Streptophyta; class Magnoliopsida; order Asterales; family Asteraceae; genus Rutidosis; species Rutidosis leptorrhynchoides. Next base: position 148,232,429 of record NC_092343.1, read on the forward strand.
TCTCCGATGAATCGGATTCCGACGAGAATTCCGATGATGTTATAGAAATTACCCCAACTGAATTTAAAAAGGCAAAAGAAAATAATAAGGGAAAGGGCATAAAAATAGAGAAATCTAATTCCAACCCCGATGAACTTTATATGTATCGTCAACCCCCGAAGTTCTTAAGTTGTAACAATGACCCGGGAACCTCTAAACCACCAGGTTTTTCTAAACCAATGTGGACAACGACGGCTCGTATTAGGGGAACATCATATATCCCTAGAAACTTGGCAAAACGATCCAAAACCGAAGAAGAAGAAATGAGCGAGTCGGAATAAGATAGTTGTATTCGTGTGGTGTAATATATGGAATATAGTGTTCTTATGCTTTATGATATATGTAAAAATTGCTTGTATTAATAAGTATTTTTTTTATGAATCTAACTCTTGTCTATTTTACAGTTTAAAAACACAAAATGGATAGACAACCCAATATATTAAGAGACCTACCCGGAGACATGATTGATGAAATCTTGTCTAGAGTCGGCCAGAATTCTTCGGCACAACTATTTAAGGCGAGATCAGTTTGTAAGACATTCGAAGAACGTTCCAAGAATGTCTTGGTTTATAAGAGACTTTCGTTTGAAAGATGGGGGATATCACATTGGGAAACCCATAAGTTACGATGTGTTTACTTTGACGCATATATTGCGGGGAACCCAAATGCTATTTTACGCAACGGGTTAAGAAATTATTTTGACTCAATATATCCGAATATTGGACTTCGTGATTTAGAAAAAGCGGCTAACATGCAACATAAAGAAGCATGTTATGCTTACGGATTAGTAATGTTCGCTTCTCACCAAAGTGAGAACAAGAACATCGGGCTACAACTATTAAACAAAACGTTTCCACAAGTGACGGAGTCGGTAATTGGGGTAAGAAATGAGGTTTTTAGATTATTACGGGACTGTTGGACATTACGTAACCCTCGTCCCTTTGATGACGTTACAACACGCTGTCTTATCAACGGCCATAACGGTTATGTTGCACAAGACCAAGGATGGGAAGTAGTCCTAGTAAAACCAGAATGCATGACTTGTTTCTGGACGTATGAATTACGTGTCTTTATTGCCTTTGCTGAACGACTTGTGTACTAGCTAGAATTGTCTTCACAACTATCTTGTATCAAAGTTATTGTGTGCTATATTTCATGCTTTATGTAAAATAAGCGGTATTGTAAGTTTGTAAAATATTGTATAAAAGTTTGAACGCGAAATATTATTATAATCAGTTTTTCATATAGAATTGTAGTAGTTGAATTGTATATTAGCTACTAAGTATGAACTTAACGGGTAGGTACTACCCGAATTTAAACTTATAAAACGCTAATATGAAGAAAAAGCTTTTATAAATGAGTTCATATTATGCTACGAAATACTATTAACTACTCTTAATATTCTGTATGATTAACTTGTTCCATTTAACTATTTTGAAGGAAATGGCACCGACTACTCGACACACCGTGAATATGAATGAAGAGGAATTCCGTACTTTTCTAGCTTCAAACATAGCCGCAGTACAGGCTGCGCTACATACCAACAATAACCTTGGATCTAGCAGTACAGGAAATCGTGTAGGTTGCACCTACAAAGAATTCACTGCCTGCAAACCTTTGGAATTTGATGGAACCGAAGGACCGATCGGATTGAAACGGTGGACCGAGAAGGTTGAATCGGTGTTTGCCATAAGTAAGTGTACTGAAGAGGACAAAGTGAAGTACGCTACGCATACCTTCACAGGTTCTGCGTTAACATGGTGGAATACCTATCTAGAGCAAGTGGGACAAGATGATGCGTACGCACTACCGTGGTCAGCATTCAAGCACTTGATGAACGAGAAGTACCGTCCCAGAACCGAGGTCAATAAGCTCAAGACAGAACTTAGAGGGTTACGAACCCAAGGATTTGATATTACCACGTACGAAAGACGATTCACAGAATTGTGCCTATTGTGTCCGGGAGCATTCGAAGATGAGGAAGAGAAGATCGACGCGTTTGTGAAAGGATTACCGGAAAGAATCCAAGAAGATATAAGTTCACACGAGCCCGCCTCCATACAACAGGCATGTAGAATGGCTCACAAACTAGTGAACCAGATTGAAGAAAGAATTAAAGAACAGACTGCTGAAGAGGCCAATGTGAAGCAAGTCAAAAGAAAGTGGGAGGAAAACGGTGATAAGAATCACCAATACAACAACAACAGCAATTACAACAATAATCGCAACAATTATCCCAACAATCGCAACATCAATCGCAACTACAACAAACGGCCCAACAACAACAACAACAACAACAACAACAGCAACTACAACAATCATCCCAACAACAATAATAACCGCAACAACAACAACAACAATCAGAAGCAGCTATGCCAAAGGTGTGAAAAGAATCACTCGGGGTTCTGCACCAAATTTTGCAACAAGTGTAAAAGAAATGGTCATAGCGCGGCGAAGTGTGAGGTCTACGGACCAGGGGTTAATAGAACGAAAGGAACAAATGGTGTCGGAACGAGTAATGGCGGAGCAAGTAGTGTCGGAGCAAGTTATGCCAATGTAGTTTGTTATAAATGTGGAAAACCAGGCCACATTATTAGAAATTGCCCGAACCAGGAGAACACGAATGGACAAGGCCGTGGAAGAGTTTTCAATATTAATGCGGTAGAGGCACAGGAAGACCCGGAGCTTGTTACGGGTACGTTTCTTATTGACAATAAATCTGCTTACGTTTTATTTGATTCGGGTGCGGATAGAAGCTATATGAGTAGAGATTTTTGTGCTAAATTAAGTTGTCCATTGACGCCTTTGGATAGTAAATTTTTACTCGAATTAGCAAATGGTAAATTAATTTCAGCAGATAATATATGTCGGAATCGAGAAATTAAACTGGTTAGCGAAACATTTAAGATTGATTTGATACCAGTAGAGTTAGGGAGTTTTGATGTGATAATCGGTATGGACTGGTTGAAAGAAGTGAAAGCGGAGATCGTTTGTTATAAAAATGCAATTCGCATTATACGAGAAAAAGGAAAACCCTTAATGGTGTACGGAGAAAAGGGCAACACGAAGCTACATCTTATTAGTAATTTGAAGGCACAAAAACTAATAAGAAAAGGTTGCTATGCTGTTCTAGCACACGTCGAGAAAGTACAAACTGAAGAAAAGAGCATCAATGATGTTCCCATTGCAAAAGAATTTCCCGATGTATTTCCGAAAGAATTACCGGGATTACCCCCACATCGATCCGTTGAATTTCAAATAGATCTTGTACCAGGAGCTGCACCAATAGCTCGTGCTCCTTACAGACTCGCACCCAGCGAGATGAAAGAACTGCAAAGCCAATTACAAGAACTTTTAGAGCATGGTTTCATTCGACCAAGCACATCACCGTGGGGAGCTCCTGTTTTGTTTGTCAAGAAGAAAGATGGTACATTCAGGTTATGTATCGACTACCGAGAGTTGAACAAACTTACCATCAAGAACCGCTACCCACTACCGAGAATCGACGACTTATTTGATCAACTACAAGGCTCGTCTGTTTATTCAAAGATTGACTTACGTTCTGGATATCATCAAATGCGGGTGAAAGAAGATGATATTCCAAAGACTGCTTTCAGAACACGTTACGGTCATTACGAGTTTATGGTCATGCCGTTTGGTTTAACTAATGCACCAGCTGTGTTCATGGACCTTATGAACCGAGTGTGTGGACCATACCTTGACAAGTTTGTCATTGTTTTCATTGATGACATACTTATTTACTCAAAGAATGACCAAGAACACGGTGAACATTTGAGAAAGGTGTTAGAAGTATTGAGGAAGGAAGAATTGTACGCTAAGTTTTCAAAGTGTGCATTTTGGTTGGAAGAAGTTCAATTCCTCGGTCACATAGTGAACAAAGAAGGTATTAAGGTGGATCCGGCAAAGATAGAAACTGTTGAAAAGTGGGAAACCCCGAAAACTCCGAAACACATACGCCAGTTTTTAGGACTAGCTGGTTACTACAGAAGGTTCATCCAAGACTTTTCCAGAATAGCAAAACCCTTGACTGCATTAACGCATAAAGGGAAGAAATTTGAATGGAATGATGAACAAGAGAAAGCGTTTCAGTTATTGAAGAAAAAGCTAACTACGGCACCTATATTGTCATTGCCTGAAGGGAATGATGATTTTGTGATTTATTGTGACGCATCAAAGCAAGGTCTCGGTTGTGTATTAATGCAACGAACGAAGGTGATTGCTTATGCGTCTAGGCAATTGAAGATTCACGAACAAAATTATACGACGCATGATTTGGAATTAGGCGCGGTTGTTTTTGCATTAAAGACTTGGAGGCACTACTTATATGGGGTCAAAAGTATTATATATACCGACCACAAAAGTCTTCAACACATATTTAATCAGAAACAACTGAATATGAGGCAGCGTAGGTGGATTGAATTATTGAATGATTACGATTTTGAGATTCGTTACCACCCAGGGAAGGCAAATGTGGTAGCCGATGCCTTGAGCAGGAAGGATAGAGAACCCATTCGAGTAAAATCTATGAATATAATGATTCATAATAACATTACTACTCAAATAAAGGAGGCGCAACAAAGAGTTTTAAAAGAGGGAAATTTAAAGGATGAAATACCCAAAGGATCGGAGAAGCATCTTAATATTCGGGAAGATGGAACCCGGTATAGGGCTGAAAGGATTTGGGTACCAAAATTTGGAGATATGAGAGAAATGGTACTTAGAGAAGCTCATAAAACCAGATACTCAATACATCCTGGAACGGGGAAGATGTACAAGGATCTTAAGAAACATTTTTGGTGGCCGGGTATGAAAGCCGATGTTGCTAAATACGTAGGAGAATGTTTGACGTGTTCTAAGGTCAAAGCTGAGCATCAGAAACCATCAGGTCTACTTCAACAACCCGAAATCCCAGAATGGAAATGGGAAAACATTACCATGGATTTCATCACTAAATTGCCAAGGACTGCAAGTGGTTTTGATACTATTTGGGTAATAGTTGATCGTCTCACTAAATCAGCACACTTCCTACCAATAAGAGAAGATGACAAGATGGAGAAGTTAGCACGACTGTATTTGAAGGAAGTCGTCTCCAGACATGGAATACCAATCTCTATTATCTCTGATAGGGATGGCAGATTTATTTCAAGATTCTGGCAGACATTACAGCAAGCATTAGGAACTCGTCTAGACATGAGTACTGCCTATCATCCACAAACTGATGGGCAGAGCGAAAGGACGATACAAACGCTTGAAGACATGCTACGAGCATGTGTTATTGATTTCGGAAACAGTTGGGATCGACATCTACCGTTAGCAGAATTTTCCTACAACAACAGCTACCATTCAAGCATTGAGATGGCGCCGTTTGAAGCACTTTATGGTAGAAAGTGCAGGTCTCCGATTTGTTGGAGTGAGGTGGGGGATAGACAGATTACGGGTCCGGAGATTATACAAGAAACTACCGAGAAGATCATCCAAATTCAACAACGGTTGAAAACCGCCCAAAGTCGACAAAAGAGCTACGCTGACATTAAAAGAAAAGATATAGAATTTGAAATTGGAGAGATGGTCATGCTTAAAGTTTCACCTTGGAAAGGCGTTGTTCGATTTGGTAAACGAGGGAAATTAAATCCAAGGTATATTGGACCATTCAAGATTATTGATCGTGTCGGACCAGTAGCTTACCGACTTGAGTTACCTCAACAACTCGCGGCTGTACATAACACTTTCCACGTCTCGAATTTGAAGAAATGTTTTGCTAAAGAAGATCTCACTATTCCGTTAGATGAAATCCAAATCAACGAAAAACTCCAATTCATCGAAGAACCCGTCGAAATAATGGATCGTGAGGTTAAAAGACTTAAGCAAAACAAGATACCAATTGTTAAGGTTCGATGGAATGCTCGTAGAGGACCCGAGTTCACCTGGGAGCGTGAAGATCAGATGAAGAAGAAATACCCGCATCTATTTCCAGAAGATTCGTCAACACCTTCAACAGCTTAAAATTTCGGGACGAAATTTATTTAACGGGTAGGTACTGTAGTGACCCGAACTTTTCCATGTTTATATATATTAATTGAGATTGATGTTTACATGATTAAATGTTTCCAACATGTTAAGCAATCAAACTTGTTAAGACTTGATTAATTGAAATAGGTTTCATATTGACAATTGACCACCCAAGTTGACCGGTGATTCACGAACGTTAAAACTTGTAAAAAAACTATATGATGACATATATATGGTTATATATATAGTTAACATGATATTATGATAAGTAAACATATCATTAATTATATTAACAATGAACTACATATGTAAAAACAAGACTACTAACTTAATGATTTTGAAACGAGACATATATGTAACGTTTATCGTTGTAACAACATTTAATGTATATATATCATATTAAGAGATATTCGTACATCATAATATTATGATAATATAATAATTTAAAATCTCTTTTAATATTATAAACATTGGGTTAACAACATTTAACAAGATCGTTAACCTAAAGGTTTCAAAACAACACTTACATGTAACGACTAACGATGACTTAACGACTCAGTTAAAATGTATATACATGTAGTGTTTTAATATGTATTTATACACTTTTGAAAGACTTCAATACACTTATCAAAATACTTCTACTTAACAAAAATGCTTACAATTACATTCTCGTTCAGTTTCATCAACAATTCTACTCGTATGCACCAGTATTCGTACTCGTACAATACACAGCTTTTAGATGTATGTACTATTGGTATATACACTCCAATGATCAGCTCTTAGCAGCCCATGTGAGTCACCTAACACATGTGGGAACCATCATTTGGCAACTAGCATGAAATATCTCATAAGATTACAAAAATATGAGTAATCATTCATGACTTATTTACATGAAAACAAAATTACATATCCTTTATATCTAATCCATACACCAACGACCAAAAACACCTACAAACACTTTCATTCTTCAATTTTCTTCATCTAATTGAACTCTCTCAAGTTCTATCTTCAAGTTCTAAGTGTTCTTCATAAATTCCAAAAGTTCTAGTTTCATAAAATCAAGAATACTTTCAAGTTTGCTAGCTCACTTCCAATCTTGTAAGGTGATCATCCAACCTCAAGAAATCTTTGTTTCTTACAGTAGGTTATCATTCTAATACAAGGTAATAATCATATTCAAACTTTGGTTCAATTTCTATAACTATAACAATCTTATTTCAAGTGATGATCTTACTTGAACTTGTTTTCGTGTCATGATTTTGCTTCAAGAACTTTGAGCCATCCAAGGATCCATTGAAGCTAGATCCATTTTTCTCTTTTCCAGTAGGTTCATCCAAGGAACTTAAGGTAGTAATGATGTTCATAACATCATTCGATTCATACATATAAAGCTATCTTATTCGAAGGTTTAAACTTGTAATCACTAGAACATAGTTTAGTTAATTCTAAACTTGTTCGCAAACAAAAGTTAATCCTTCTAACTTGACTTTTAAAATCAACTAAACACATGTTCTATATCTATATGATATGCTAACTTAATGATTTAAAACCTGAAAACACGAAAAACACCGTAAAACCGGATTTACGCCGTCGTAGTAACACCGCGGGCTGTTTTGGGTTAGTTAATTAAAAACTATGATAAACTTTGATTTAAAAGTTGTTATTCTGAGAAAATGATTTTTATTATGAACATGAAACTATATCCAAAAATTATGGTTAAACTCAAAGTGGAAGTATGTTTTCTAAAATGGTCATCTAGACGTCGTTCTTTCGACTGAAATGACTACCTTTACAAAAACGACTTGTAACTTATTTTTCCGACTAGAAACCTATATTTTTTTGTTTAGATTCATAAAATAGAGTTCAATATGAAACCATAGCAATTTGATTCACTCAAAACGGATTTAAAATGAAGAAGTTATGGGTAAAACAAGATTGGATAATTTTTCTCATTTTAGCTACGTGAAAATTGGTAACAAATCTATTCCAACCATAACTTAATCAACTTGTATTATATATTATGTAATCTTGAGATACCATAGACACGTATACAATGTTTCGACCTATCATGTCGACACATCTATATATATTTCGGAACAACCATAGACACTCTATATGTGAATGTTGGAGTTAGCTATACAGGGTTGAGGTTGATTCCAAAATATATATAGTTTGAGTTGTGATCAATACTGAGATACGTATACACTGGGTCGTGGATTGATTCAAGATAATATTTATCGATTTATTTCTGTACATCTAACTGTGGACAACTAGTTGTAGGTTACTAACGAGGACAGCTGACTTAATAAACTTAAAACATCAAAATATATTAAAAGTGTTGTAAATATATTTTTGAACATACTTTGATATATATGTATATATTGTTATAGGTTCGTGAATCAACCAGTGGCCAAGTCTTACTTCCCGACGAAGTAAAAATCTGTGAAAGTGAGTTATAGTCCCACTTTTAAAATCTAATATTTTTGGGATGAGAATACATGCAGGTTTTATAAATGATTTACAAAATAGACACAAGTACGTGAAACTACATTCTATGGTTGAATTATCGAAATCGAATATGCCCCTTTTTATTAAGTCTGGTAATCTAAGAATTAGGGAACAGACACCCTAATTGACGCGAATCCTAAAGATAGATCTATTGGGCCTAACAAACCCCATCCAAAGTACCGGATGCTTTAGTACTTCGAAATTTATATCATATCCGAAGGGTGTCCCGGAATGATGGGGATATTCTTATATATGCATCTTGTTATTGTCGGTTACCAGGTGTTCACCATATGAATGATTTTTATCTCTATGTATGGGATGTGTATTGTAATATGAAATCTTGTGGTCTATTGTTACGATTTGATATATATAGGTTAAACCTATAACTCACCAACATTTTTGTTGACGTTTTAAGCATGTTTATTCTCAGGTGATTATTAAGAGCTTCCGCTGTCGCATACTTAAATAAGGACAAGATTTGGAGTCCATGCTTGTATGATATTGTGTAAAAACTGCATTCAAGAAACTTATTTTGTTGTAACATATTTGTATTGTAAACCATTATGTAATGGTCGTGTGTAAACAGGATATTTTAGATTATCATTATTTGATAATCTACGTAAAGCTTTTTAAACCTTTATTGAGGAAATAAAGGTTATGGTTTGTTTACAAATGAATGCAGTCTTTGAAAAACGTCTCATATAGAGGTCAAAACCTCGCAACGAAATCAATTAATATGGAACGTTTTTAATCAATAAGAACGGGACATTTCACAACTCAACGTAGAATGTATTTTAAGTACTTGTTTCTATTTCGTAAACATTTATAAAAGCAGCGCATGTATTCTCAGCCCAAAAATATATATTGCAAAAGCAATTAAAAAGGGATCAAATGAAACTCACCATACTGTATTTTATAGTAAAAATACATATAATGACATTGAACAAAAGTAGGGTTGGTCTCGGATTCATGAACCTATATCATTTATATATATATTAACACACATATTAATATTTAAATAAGTTTATGTATTAATATTAATATTAGTAATATTAGTTTAGTTATGTAATAAATATATTTTATATAAATAGTATCTGTTGTAGTAATAATGAAAATGATAGTAATGATAATAATAATTTTAATAATTAGGATAGTTTTAATAACAATGATAATCTTAAATAAAAAAAATTGAATATTTTAATAATAATAATAATAAAAATGATATAAATAATAATAATACTAATAATAACAGTGTTAAAAATAATAATAATAATAAGAAGAATGATAATACTTATAATAATAATAAAAATGATAATTTTAATAAAAATATTTTTGTTCATAATAATAAATAATAAAAAAAATATAATTTTAATGATAATGCTAATAATAATACTAACCTTAATAATAATAATAATAATAATAATAATAATAATAATAATAATAATACTTATTTTGATAATAATAATAAGTATAGTATTAATAATAATAATAATTAGTACCTTGGAAGCTTTCCTTAAAAAATAATGGAAATAAACTGCTTAAAGTGGGACTCGAACTCACGAACTCTCATTCACTCGACACACGCCTAAGGATCCAACCGTTTTAGTTTTTCTGTTTAATACCCTAACTGAATCTATATATTCCGTAATTTGTCTTGGCCCAACAGGATGTTGAGATTGGTCTCGGCCCAACATAGTCCAAGGCCCACGATGTAAACCCTTTGTAGTCCATAAAAAAAAATATAGATCCGGTATGCTTGGGTTTTAATTGATTGAGTAATAAAACAGATAGGGTGTGGCAGCAATAATACCACGACAATATCATCATCAAATCATAATCATCGAACATCATCAATTCGTGATTTCATCTTCATGAACTCGTCTCATCATCCCTTGCTCGAACAGACATAATCGTAGCAGTAGCAGGAGCAGTTAATATAATCAGCATCTGTCTCGATCATCACCATACATTATTTTGCTGTAACATCATCGATTATCTTCAAGATGCAACATGGATCAAGTGCTTGAAATATTGGGCCCACAAATTAAACAATGCGGTGGCCATATAATATTTTATAAGTCTCAAATTATTTGAAGATCAAACTAATTAAAATGGATGGTGGGGTTCGGTTAGGAGACAAAAGAAAACATAAAAAAAATGAGTGGAGCAATATTCAACTCATCCCTATTAAATCACTGTCCATCATCTTATTATTCGAGTATTACCATCAATACTTTTAATCATCATTATTATAACATTATCATTTTCCTTTTTGTCTACACTCTTATCGAAAGAAAAAAAAAATATAGAGACAGAAGTAGGAATAGCGAATCGTGATTTTATGAGGGTGTTGAATTATCCATGGTTTTCTTGAGTGGGTTTGTATTTTGGGTCGTGAAGGTGGTAAAATGGAGGTTTCATGGTTCTCGGATAGTGGTGAAGTGGTGTTTGTTCTCGATGGAGGTGGTGATGGTGTTCTCAGTGTAAACCGAAGAGAGAGAGAAGTTGAGAGAGAGATAAATGGTTAAAGTGGCGGTGAGGATGGTGTGGTTGCGGTGGTGATGGCTTGAGGATGATGGTTTAGCATGGCGGTGAACGGTGGTGTGTGGTGGAAGTGGGTTTAAGTTCTTTGATGATGGGGGTGTTTGATGGTGATGATCGGAAGAAATACAGAAGGAAACCGAAGCAATAAAAGGGGTGATAAAGAGTAACAATCGAATGGCTAGTTATCTAGCGGAAACAAGAATATAAGTGTATATATATATATATATATATATATATATATATATATATATATCTATATATATATCTTTAGAAAGGGGTGATGATGAAGTGACGATGGTTGATGGATGATGCAGATGGTGGCGGTTCACCAAAAATAAACAGAAAAATATATATGTGTTTATATCTCATATGTATGTAATTAGATTAGATGAGTGAAAGTGATGAAGTGGGTTGTATAAATAATGGAGATTATCTAGTATTTGTTTGGACATTTGACAGAAAGTAACAAGAAAGTAGGGAAGACACGTTGCCTCTTAAATTACATAAGCATATATGTACATATATAAATTAGATTAAGGAACAAACAAAAGCATGTACAGTGTCTACTTTAATTAATCACAAGTTCACGGGTGCAGTTAAAAACATATACTGCCGACACTTATGATTGGGTACGATATCGTGTCCATTACTAAACAGTTAAGATATAAAAGTGTTCCTAAAAATATCAAATTTTTAGATTAAGTATGTTTAATTATTTCACTCATTAACTGTTTGAAACCTGATAAAAAAGGTTCTATAATTATTTATTTTCTGTTCCAACTTTTATGTACGGAGTACTAAAACTTAAACTAAAAGGGTTAAAAATATTCTTATCGAGCCCATACTCTCTTTAATCAATATGCGGACCAACTTTTATTTAAACACTCATATATATATATATATATATATATATATATATATATATATATATATATATATATATATATATATATATATATATATATATATATATATATATATAAATCAACGAAACGTCAATCGGGAGTTGCAGATGTTTACAATTTAGATTCGAAATCATCTTTATTCAATATACACTTTATATATATAAGAACATTTTTAAATAACAAATTTTACTACGTAAATAAATATATTAATTAAATATTTTAATTAGTTAAATTTAATATCTCAATATATATATGCAAGTAATATTCATATATATATATATATATATATATATATATATATATATACACACACACATATCTATTTGCAATTAATTGTTCGTGAATCGTCAGAAATGGTCGAAGTCAAATGAATATATAAAACAGTTCAAAATTTTTGAGATCCAACCTAACAGACTTTGTTTATCGTGTCAAAGATAATGAATCGTATCGAGAGTTTGGTTTAAAATTAGTCGAAATTTCCGGGTCATTACATTCCTAAATGTTGACGATAAAAATATAGATGGCGTGCCTTCTGCATTGAGCTTTTCACATTTATTATCTTCTGCATTTGTCCCCCAAGGTATGCTAACCGCTCATTTGTGTTTCGATTCTTATTTGCGGGTCTGATTGTATGTATTGGTTTTTGAATTAGTGTTTGTGATATATTTGTCTTTATTACGGAGTATATATTTTTTTAACAACAGGGGCCAGTTCTTATGATGATCTTGGTTGTTGTTGTTCTACTTATTATTCTTGGTTGTAAAAGAAGTGACACATTTAATTGCTTTAGGGTTAATATCTAAAGAGTAGTATAATGTATTAAAGTAGTTTACTCTATCAGAATCACATGGTGGTGATTTTGGAATAAAAATAGAAATACAAAAGTGGTCCAAAAGGGCAAGGTAAGGATGCTAGTTTTAGTTGCAAAGTGGACATGGTCAGCAATGATATTATACTATTAATCTATTTACTCATCATATTTTCACTCCTAATATTAGTAAATTTGTTAAATTTTATCAACTTTCGATGTGATTAACAATTATATTTAGTATTAAGAACATGTATCTATTGCAATGTATGACCCGTTTCTTCTATAATTTTAGTATATATGTTTAGTTACATTGCAATTGATGATCAGATGACATAGCAATTTCATCTGCTATTTTCTTTTAATTATATATTTTGTAACATTGGATTTACTTTAGTATATAATTAGTTGCCGAACTTGATTCATTTCTATCGGTGTTGTTTGCAGATTCTCGCCTTGACCACTAAAATTAAGTACACGTTTCTAGACGGCCGATACTCTAGAAATGCATACACCATAAAGTGCTCTTTACCTTGCTTATTGTCTTCAAGCTCAACTGTTGTGTATATTACTAGGTGTACAACAAACAGTTAGATACTATATTATATTGGATAGCTTTTTATATCTGTTCCACATGGGTTGTATAGGATTGCCCAAAAACACTCTTTTGTCCACTTACACAAATAATATTGGTCAGATGACAAAGCCACATAAACCAAAAAAGATAATGGTGTAGCAGCTATCATAAAGGTAAGATGCCCCAACAACCTTTCCTCATACTTTATCTAACTAGCATCCTTAAAAAATGGATTGCATGTAGCCTTTCGCATACACAACGAAGTCCTATTCAACCAACCACAACAACTTTTGTAGCATGGTGTACTAAATAATAATGTTCATGTAATTTTTTCCGAATAAGCAGTACGCGCTAGGTAATAGAACAATACTTGACTGGCTGTTGCAGCTTCTATTGTGCAATTTGTAACAAAATTATATTTTATGTAGATACCAAAATATCTATCATTCACAAAAGCTACAACTGCTGAGCACAAAACCTTCTCGCCGCAACACGCGGGTGATGGAAGCAATCTGATTCGAACACTTTTATCAACGAGCTCATAATCGTTTAGCCACATTTTATCTTAGGTTATACATTATTGATCACAATTCTTACCTTTCATTCTTTTTATTGGTCATAATACATTACTGTTTTTTTCTCTTTTGCGTGTGTAAAACAGTTGCAAAAGTGGATATGTATATACATTCACCAACCAAACTCTGGTACAAGCAGTCATTATAGATTATCACTTGGAATTCTTTGTTCATCAACAACCTAAAGGTATACATCTATCTGTCTTTTTACTACTTAAACATGTTGGTAGCTGTTGTGGTGTTTTAAATATGTTCATGTCTAACTTTTCAAATATCATGGTCGATTTGGGTTAAAATGTATTTCTAACAGGTCATATGGGAATGATATAATATCTCTCAAGTAAATAACGCCAAACATGTTGAGTCTCAAAAAGTCTCTAAGTGTGCACCATTGCATAAAACCTCCCAAATCATCATTTCACTATATTAACCTTTCGAAAAGAAATACAATATTATTTTACAATATTCTTTTGATTTGAAGTCAGTGTTTGGGCATCAATAAAACACTATTTTAGTAACTTCTATGCGCAACTTTGAAACAGTGACCTTTTAGTAACAAACAATAGTTATAAGTGACAATAAGTGTTCCAGATTTCCCATTATGAACCAACCTGTTTTGATACAATACACAACCTGCCCGGGTCATTTTCCCACATCCAGTCTTCTCTTAGAAACTGCTTTTTTATGATTTAACAAGTAACGTAGGATGAAGAATAAAAAGCTTGTTATTACAAATTATCCCCTTTATTGACACAAAATGATTTTGTAACCAAATGATGTACTTTGGTTGTACCTCCGGGAACAACCTCATCTTGAAAAAGTGGTCGCAGCTACCACCCCTTAGGGACTATGAAACATACTTCAAATTCAACCTAAAAATTTTTTACTCATAGGTATGATATCCTACACTTTTGAATGCGGTTAGGTTGCATATGCTTTTTTTCTTTGCATGGTGCATACTACAATGTTATATCAATGATATTTTTATGGTCAGGTAATGCTAATTGCAAGCATGTGTATACATCTATTGTTCATACTTCAGTCTGTTACGAAGTGGGTATTCTTATTGGTCAGTTATGGTCAGTTTCTTTTTCTTTAACAACTATATTCTGAACGCTCAACGGAATGATCTTACGGAATGCATCTTCTATGGTTATAGTTATATGATTACAGCTTTTAACAACTTATTCTATATGTCGTAGGTATGCAGTGACTCAAGACTCGGAGACAAACACGCCAACAAAACACCAATAATACAGGAGCCAAACAAACAAGAAAAACAAGCAAGCAAGCCAACAAGCAAAATGACACTATTCCTTCACGGCAAAGAGAAAGATATCAAGAAATAAAGGAATAGAACTTTAGTATCTGTAATAAAGTAAACGTATGTGTGTACCAACAACTAAATAACTGATATATCACACGAGTACAACAAAAGGAAAAGGAATGAAACCGCAGCAACGCGCGGTCCATTCCGTTGCTAGTTATAGATATGGTTTGAACTTATTATAATTTTTGTTCTTAAATCTTTATTTATTTTATCATTATAAAACAAATTTATAGCAACTTAAATCATATTTTGCCATTTAAATTGTTGAACTGATTTGTGTTTAATACAAATGTGATAATCAATTAAGATATGCATCTTTAGTCATATTAATCGAAACAGATTGTTTCTCTCATTATTTTATCGAGCTTAATCTTCAATTATAATTTTTTAGTTTATTCTATATCATATTAGTTCTCATAATAGAGATTTTACTATTTTAGTATAGTTTATTTAACTCAATCAACTATGATTTTTACATATATTTTAAAAAAACTTAGCTATAACCAAATAAAATAATATTATGTTTGCCGACCATCAAATTATAATACTCCATATTATTTTTGTAAGATTCCTAACAACTTCATCATGGTAGAAGAAATAGTTGTTTACTTGTTTACTTTGTGAATCTAACAAGATTGAAGGTACGCGCTACGCGGCTATACTCTATGTTTGAAAAACGTATAAATATAACGGTTGGTCAAGTATTAATGGTGCGAAATTGATCTTTACAGGCTATAGGTTATATATCCGAAACGAACGACTATAATGTACATCATCAATGACCTAACTACTACAAACTTAGATTTACTGCAACTGGGAACTAATTGAGAAAGATAACTGTGGAAGATAATAATCGAACTCTTGCAGATGCTATAATGGCAATAGGGAACTGATTGAGGAAGATAATTATCGAACTCCTGCAGATGCTATATTTGAATCACTGATGTGTGTTGACTGCATGTAATTTTTTTGATTGTAAATATTAAGAACATTTGGGATTTAACTGTTGGTACGAAAATGCTAGTGGAACTACCCGAAGAGTACACATTTGAGACGGCATTGGCTGATTTGATTGTGAGTAATAACGCACGTTTAATAGCTATCACTCACAGTCAAATCAGTCAATGCGGTCTCAAATGTGTACTCTTTGGGCTGTTCCACTAGCAGTTCTGTGCCAACAGTTAAATCCCAAATGTTCTTAATATTTACAACAACAAAAAATCGCATGCAGTCAATGTAGTGACCCGAACTTTTCCATGTTTATATATATATATATCAAATGAAATTGTTATTTAAATGATTAAGTGTTTCCAACATGTTAAGCAATCAAACTTGTTAAGACTTGATTAATTGAAATAGGTTTCATATAGACAATTGACCACCCAAGTTGACCGGTGATTCACGAACGTTAAAACTTGTAAAAACTATATGATGACATATATATGGATATATATATATATAGTTAACATGATATTATGATAAGTAAACATATCATTAAGTATATTAACAATGAACTACATATGTAAAAACAAGACTACTAACTTAATGATTTTGAAACGAGACATATATGTAACGATTATCGTTGTAACGACATTTAATGTATATATATCATATTAAGAGATATTCATACATCATAATATCATGATAATATAATAATTTAAAATCTCATTTGATATTATAAACATTGGGTTAACAACATTTAACAAGATCGTTAACCTAAAGGTTTCAAAACAACACTTGCATGTAACGACTAACGATGACTTAACGACTCAGTTAAAATGTATATACATGTAGTGTTTTAATATGTATTCATACACTTTTGAAAGACTTCAAGACACTTATCAAAATACTTCTACTTAACAAAAATGCTTACAATTACATCCTCGTTCAGTTTCATCAACAATTCTACTCGTATGCACCCGTATTCGTACTCGTACAATACACAGCTTTTAGATGTATGTACTATTGGTATATACACTCCAATGATCAGCTTTTAGCAGCCCATGTGAGTCACCTAACACATGTGGGAACCATCATTTGGCAACTAGCATGAAATATCTCATAAAATTACAAAAATATGAGTAATCATTCATGACTTATTTACATGAAAACAAAATTACATATCCTTTATATCTAATCCATACACCAACGACTAAAAACACCTACAAACACTTTCATTCTTCAATTTTCTTCATCTAATTGATCTCTCTCAAGTTCTATCTTTAAGTTCTAAGTGTTTTTCATAAATTCTACAAGTTCTAGTTTCATAAAATCAAGAATACTTCCAAGTTTGCTAGCTTACTTCCAATCTTGTAGAGTGATCATCCAACCTCAAGAAATCTTTCTTATTTACAGTAAGATATCTTTCTAATATAAGGTAATACTCATATTCAAACTTTGATTCAATTTCTATAACTATAACAATCTTATTTCGAGTGGAAATCTTACTTGAACTTGTTTTCGTGTCATGATTCTACTTCAAGAACTTTCAAGCCATCCAAGATCCTTTGAAGCTAGATCCATTTGTCTCTTTTCCAGTAGGTTTATGAAAGGACCCGTTCATATACATTATAAACGATTCACAATAGTTGATTACATCGCGAGGTATTTGACCTCTATATGATACATTTTACAAACATTGCATTCGTTTTTAAAAGACAAACTTTCTTTACAACGAAAGTTGATGGCATGCACACCATTTCATAATACATCCAACTATAATTGACATAATAATAATCTTGATGAACTCAATGACTCGAATGCAACGTCTTTCAAAATATGCCATGAATGACTCCAAGTAATATCCTTAAAATGAGCTAATGCACAGCGAAAGATTTCTTTAATACCTGAGAATAAACATGCTTTAAAGTGTCAACCAAAAAGTTGGTGAGTTCATAGGTTTATCATAACAATCATTTCAATATATTAATAGACCACAAGATTTCCGTTTATAAATATATGTACACTCGCAAGTGTATAAAAGTATTCTATAAGTTGTAGGCACCCGGTAACAAGCCTTAACGTTCATGTTTTACCCTCTGAAGTACACCAGATCAGGTGTGTTTAAAATAACTTCGAAGTACTAAAACATCCCATATTCAGGATGGGGTTTGTCAGGCCTAATAGATCTATCTTTAGGATTCGCGCCTACCGTACATAGACAAGTAGTTTAATGTTACCAAGCTAAGGGTATATTTTTGGTTTAAACCCACGTAGAATTAGTTTTAGTACTTGTGCCTATTTCGTAAAATATTTATAAAAACAGCGCATGTATTCTCAGTCCCAAAAATATATATAAAAGGGAGCAAATGAAACTCACCATACTGTATTTCATAGTAAAAATACATATAACGTCATTTAACAAGTGCAAGGTTGGCCTCGGATTCACGAACGTATCAATATTGAGATTCAATATTGCAGGAAAGTACGTAGACGCAACGGAGATGATAAACACTAGATTGACCTCACGAGCATACCCATGAACCATACCCATCACCTCCATAGCTATAACCCATAATTTCCTTAGCTTCGACTCATTCAAAAAACTATTTTGAAATCACTCGGACATCACTCCGTCGTAATATTTTATGTATACTAATAATATCTTGAAATAATACAGAGCAAATATATATATATATATATATATATATATATATATATATATATATATATATATATATATATATATAAATCGATTGAGAGAGTTTAGAGAAATATATTTTCAAGTTTCTATGAAATAATGAAACCTATTAAATTCTATTTATAATAGATTTTTGAATTATTAAAGTGAATTATTAAAGTATGAATTATTAAAGAGAATTATTAAAGTATGAATTATTAAAGTGAATTATTAAAGTATGAATTATTAAAGTGAATTATTAAAGTATGAATTATTAAAGTGAATTATTAAAGTTAAAGTAAAGTAAAAGTAAAGTAAAGGTAAAGTTAAAGTATAGTAAAAGTATAAAAACTATGTATGTATAATACGCGTATAAATATATATAATATTAATTTAAATCGTTATATATATTTAATAAAATAAAATATAAATATCGTTATATTTATCATACTGGTTAAGTAATGAGTTGTCAAAAGCGATTCTAGATATTTATAAAAGTTATATACGTTTTAATAATAAAGTTCTTTTTAAACTGAAAACGTTTTTGTACGTTTGAAAATAGATTAATAGAATATTATGGAAACCAATTCTCCACTATCTTTTTTCTAACTTTCGTAAATGACACTTTTTATTTTTATTTATAAATAGCTTTACAAATTATTCCGAATATCGTTAAGAGGAATAGATTTTCTCAAATCATAGTGGACCTCTCAACAGAGACTTGTAATCATAATTCAATGTTTCTGATAATTCAATCATTTAATATATTTTTTTTTAATTTCGTCGATAATCATATTGAAACAAATACGTTCATATAAAGCATTATACGTTTAAATACTTTGTTGACATTTTCAATTTATAACATATACACATATACATACATATTCATATATGTTCATTTAATGGTTCGTGAATCATTGGAATTTGGTCGAGGTTTAAATGAATGTATAAACATAATTTAAAATCCTTGAGATTTAACTTAACAAACATTTCTTATCGAGTCAGAATAATATAAAGATAAAGTTTAAATTTAGTCGGAAATTTTCGGGTCGTCACAGTACCAACCCGTTAAAGAAATTTCGTCCCCGAAATTTGATAGAGGTCGTTATGGCTAACAATGAGAATGTTATTATGACGTAACGATTATGAAGTTTTATCATGTCTAAGAAGTATGGATAAAATAATTCGATTACTCGAAGCGTATGAGGGAAGTTATCGTAAATGAAGGAAATAAGATTATAGTGATTCGTCATATCTTTTGACGTCATCACAATTGATCTCCGAATTTAAAGAAAATCTTTGTAATCTATGTTGGATTTGATGCTTCGGTGATTAAGGAGATTATGATTCTCTTCGAATTAATACGATAATCCATCTTGATTTCTCTGTCGGGTATTTCACTATAAATCCACCTCCTTCGTTTCCTTACAACTCACACCTTCTATTCTTTCTCCCTCAACTCATATTTTAAAGTATTTGTCAATATGCTTCATCCAGTACTGATTCTCGATATACTCCTCACTTTCATATCTGGCATTCTTCTTTTTCATCTGCCTCCGGAAGAATCTATTTACTTCTACTATACTCTCGGTTTTATAGTGTTTTTAGTTCTTCCGTGTCTTTATATTGCTATATGCATCGATATATACGGTTTATAATTTTTGGGTGGTTGTTGAGTTTTATATCTTCCCTTATATTTCAAAGCCCCTGCTTTTGTCTTCTATAATCATTGACATCCATAGTTAATGCTCCCTTCTATTTGCTGCGATTTATACTCCAATTTCTATTTTGGAGTTTTGTCCTTTCGTTTCTTCTTCTTGCGATTAAGCAACGTTTGTAATGGTCCAGTATTCGCAGATATGAATTTCAGAATGAACATAGTTAATGTTCTAAGAAGGAAATGGTAATGGCACGATCTTGATTTGTTAATTTACCAGAATACCCTGAAAAGACCGAATCATCAAGAAAATATATTCTTGATATTTTTAGAGATTAAATAGAATACAAGAGTCGTGTAACATGGAACATGATGACGGCATGGTCTGTGAATCGTCATGTCCCATTAGAAACTTAGCATGACTTACTTTAATATAATCACGTTGATCAAGTGTCATTATATTATACTAACTCATGCTTCAGTTCCCAACACTACTTCAAAACATTCATAATTTAAACTCGAAAGTTTATAGAATATAGAAACTAATAGTTTCTTATATGATGTAACACTGATAGCGCAAAGAGATAAATGACTTCAGATAAGATTAGTTGTGAAAATATCTTCAGAAATATCGCTGATATTTATAATGAAAGATATGATAATATCTTAGAATTTCTAATATTGATGGATGATGATGAAGATTTGTCTGTAAAGGTTTAGAATAAAGAGTAAGGTATTCGTTAATGACTTTAGCAGGCACTGAATCATTTGGATTCTTTGAAGGCAGATTTAGTCTTTGTGATTTGTCCACAGCCTCCTTCATAGTCTGTTCAATCCGTTTTCCAGTTCTAAACCTTCTCTTTTTCTCAGCTTTACCACCTTATTATTCTTTGTCATAAAACTTTTTACTGTTAAGATCGTTTACAGTTTTTGATGCTTCGTCAGCATTTCAAGAACTAGTTTGCAGTTCAAAATATTTTTCAGAACTTCACATTCAAAGTATGTAAGTCCAGGAGATAGACGTTTTACGTACACATATAACTGTTGGCGTAGACATGCTGCGAGATTTCAAAATACTGGTTACTGTTTTCCGATGATTCGTATGACAATTCTCGTTACAAGATGCGAATGAGTAAATGATGTGATTTCAATAAATATAATGATTTTTTGAAAAGTCAAAGATAATTGAAGTTGTTGGTAAGTTTATTGCTAAGGTGGCGAGATATGAAAGGTCCCCAGTAACGATGACGAAAGGGCAACGTATCTATCGAGGTTATAATAAGACTGTCTACTTTGAAAAGGAATTGAAAGGTCATTTTAGCTAATAAATGCCAAAGGGTCTGACACGGATACGCGTCGAACTATGACTTTGGCTTTGAGAGCTTTTTAGGTACATAAATGTGGGTAATATGTAGTTGGATCATCATCTCGATTGTTCATTGTTTGAAGTGTCTTCGAAAACTTCGAAGAGTTTGAACACAGTTTGTAATCGTTAATATACATATGATGTTCTAACACAGTTTTGAAGTCAAAGTATAGCTTTGAAAGATGTAGGAATCTAAGAGTGATGTCTTCTGTTAAATCATGACTTGGATTTTGATTTGTCAAAATCAGAATGCGTAATCAAATTTGGGTGAGAATGGTTGTTTTGATTTCTATACAAGAATGTATATTGTTGTGAGATTTTGGGAGTATAGTTGATGATTTGCTTAATCAAATTCGAAAAATGTAACATATTAATTGTGAATTTATATATCTCTCGGGTATTACCTACCCGTTAAAAAAAAATTTCACAATTAATATTTTGTACAACAGAATTTTATTACAGTCTTTATGAAAATATATATGTGCATATTTTCTTCAGATGTAACATAGATTTAATGAGTTAATATTAAATTAAACTCATTTGATTTACGGTTGAAACTAGAACTGAATAATCCCTAAAGACTTTAGAAATTACATAACTTTTACGGAGTATTTATTCAATAAAATTGAAATTATGAATTAATACTTCGTTATTTGTTGGTGTTTGTGGAATTCTTGTGAATTTCGCAAGGTACGAATAATGTTATTTGAAAAGTTTCGAGTACATCGACGATGAAAGTGAAAAATCAAACTTATATTTGAATAATTCATTTGATTTATTATGAATTGGGATTTATTGAATTGAGGCAGAGATTGTAGTTAATGATGGTTAAGTTGTGGACGAAGGACGTACATTATTGCATATTAGTAATATGAATTAACCGAGTAGTTAAGATTCACACATAATAGCTTAGTACGAAAATATTTATTATGGTCTAAAAATTTATATATATAAGATATACATATAAATCCTTCAGTGGAAATGAGTT
The DNA here is from genome assembly GCF_046630445.1 of Rutidosis leptorrhynchoides. Taxonomy (NCBI): domain Eukaryota; kingdom Viridiplantae; phylum Streptophyta; class Magnoliopsida; order Asterales; family Asteraceae; genus Rutidosis; species Rutidosis leptorrhynchoides. The sequence continues at coordinate 148,255,375 of NC_092343.1, forward strand.
AATACTTCATAACTCATTGATATGACATACTTCTTGTTGATTTATAATGATGTCCACGGTGATTCTTGAACTGACGGAGTTTGTGATGTTATAGGTGCTGCTGATTCTGACAACGCTGATGGCACTGACTGTACTGGTGATGTTCATGGTACTGTTGATGTTGTTGGTAAATCAAGTCTAGCTTGTAAACCACACATCATTCTTGTCAGGGTTTCTACTCTTCCTTCTATCATTTGGGTTCACTCATCTAATTTATGGTTAGGGCTAGAATAGATAATCTCTAAGACTTTAGAGACTACATAATCGTCGCAAAATGTTTCTCCAGTGAAGTTATGAATCAATACTTCATCGTTTGTTGTTGTTGGTATTCCTTGGTATCTATAGAGTGTATGTCATTGGTACTCGTGGGATATAGGTTGTGATGTTGAAGTGTGAGATGCGGATGTTACTGTTGGTGGTGGTGATGGTACTGTTGGTGTTGCTGATGGTGGTACTGGTTATGCTGCTAGTGCTGTTGTTGGTGTTTGTAACCCTTGCACCATATTCTCTAAAGCCACTACTCGAGCGAAGCGCGTTGACTTCTTCTATTACACCGGGGTGATTGTCGGTTCAGACGAGCGGATAAATAAAATCTAGAATTTGATGTAGTATGTAGTGACCCGAACTTTTCCATGTTTATATATATTAATTGAGATTGATATTTACATTATTAAATGTTTCCAACATGTTAAGCAATCAAACTTGTTAAAACTTGATTAATTGAAATATGTTTCATATAGACAATTGACCACCCAAGTTGACCGGTGATTCACAAACGTTAAAACTTGTAAAAACTATATGATGACATATATATGGATATATATATAGTTAACATGATACTATGATAAGTAAATATATCATTAAGTATATTAACAATGAACTACATATGTAAAAACAAGACTACTAACTTAATGATTTTTAAACGAGACATATATGTAACGATTATCGTTGTAAAGACATTTAATGTATATATATCATATTAAGAGATATTCATACATGATAATATCATGATAATATAATAATTTAAAATCTCATTTGATATTATAAACATTGGGTTAACAACATTTAACAAGATCGTTAACCTAAAGGTTTCAAAACAACACTTACATGTAACGACTAACGATGACTTAACGACTCAGTTAAAATGTATATACATGTAGTGTTTTAATATGTATTTATACACTTTTGAAAGACTTCAATACACTTATCAAAATACTTCTACTTAACAAAAATACTTACAATTACATCCTCGTTCAGTTTCATCAACAATTCTACTCGTATGCACCCGTATTCGTACTCGTACAATACACAGCTTTTAGATGTATGTACTATTGGTATATACACTCCAATGATCAGCTCTTAGCAGCCCATGTGAGTCACCTAACACATGTGGGAACCATCATTTGGCAACTAGCATGAAATATCTCATAAAATTACAAAAATATGAGTAATCATTCATGACTTATTTACATGAAAACAAAATTACATATCCTTTATATCTAATCCATACACCAACGACCAAAAACACCTACAAACACTTTCATTCTTCAATTTTCTTCATATAATTGATCTCTCTCAAGTTCTATCTTCAAGTTCTAAGTGTCCTTCATAAATTCCAAAAGTTCTAGTTTCATAAAATCAAGAATACTTTCAAGTTTGATAGCTCACTTCCAATCTTGTAAGGTGATCATCCAACCTCAAGAAATCTTTGTTTCTTACAGTAGGTTATCATTCTAATACAAGGTAATAATCATATTCAAACTTTGGTTCAATTTCTATAACTATAACAATCTTATTTCAAGTGATGATCTTACTTGAACTTGTTTTCGTGTCATGATTCTGCTTCAAGAACTTCGAGCCATCCAAGGATCCATTGAAGCTAGATCCATTTTTCTATTTTCCAGTAGGTTTATCCAAGGAACTTAAGGTAGTAATGATGTTCATAACATCATTCGATTCATACATATAAAGCTATCTTATTCGAAGGTTTAAACTTGTAATCACTAGAACATAGTTTAGTTAATTCTAAACTTGTTCGCAAACAAAAGTTAATCCTTCTAACTTGACTTTTAAAATCAACTAAACACATGTTCTATATCTATATGATATGCTAACTTAATGATTTAAAACCTGGAAACACGAAAAACACCGTAAAACCGGATTTACGCCGTCGTAGTAACACCGCGGGCTGTTTTGGGTTAGTTAATTAAAAACTATGATAAACTTTGATTTAAAAGTTGTTATTCTGAGAAAATGATTTTTATTATGAACATGAAACTATATCCAAAAATTATGGTTAAACTCAAAGTGGAAGTATGTTTTCTAAAATGGTCATCTAGACGTCGTTCTTTCGACTGAAATTACTACCTTTACAAAAACGACTTGTAACTTATTTTTCCGACTATAAACCTATACTTTTTCTGTTTAGATTCATAAAATAGAGTTCAATATGAAACCATAGCAATTTGATTCACTCAAAACGGATTTAAAATGAAGAAATTATGGGTAAAACAAGATTGGATAATTTTTCTCATTTTAGCTACGTGAAAATTGGTAACAAATCTATTCCAACCATAACTTAATCAACTTGTATTGTATATTATGTAATCTTGAGATACCATAGACACGTATACAATGTTTCAACCTATCATGTCGACACATCTATATATATTTCGGAACAACCATAGACACTCTATATGTGAATGTTGGAGTTAGCTATACAGGGTTGAGGTTGATTCCAAAATATATATAGTTTGAGTTGTGATCAATACTGAGATACGTATACACTGGGTCGTGGATTGATTCAAGATAATATTTATCGATTTATTTCTGTACATCTAACTGTGGACAACTAGTTGTAGGTTATTAACGAGGACAGCTGACTTAATAAACTTAAAACATCAAAATATATTAAAAGTGTTGTAAATATATTTTGAACATACTTTGATATACATGTATATATTGTTATAGGTTCGTGAATCAACCAGTGGCCAAGTCTTACTTCCCGACGAAGTAAAAATCTGTGAAAGTGAGTTATAGTCCCACTTTTAAAATCTAATATTTTTGGGATGAGAATACATGCAGGTTTTATAAATAATTTACAAAATAGACACAAGTACATGAAACTACATTCTATGGTTGAATTATCGAAATCGAATATGCCCCTTTTTATTAAGTCTGGTAATCTAAGAATTAGGGTACAGACACCCTAATTGACACGAATCCTAAAGATAGATCTATTGGGCCTAACAAACCCCATCCAAAGTACCGGATGCTTTAGTACTTCGAAATTTATATCATATCCGAAGGGTGTCCCGGAATGATGGGGATATTCTTATATATGCATCTTGTTAATGTCGGTTACCAGGTGTTCACCATATGAATGATTTTTTATCTCTATGTATGGGATGTGTATTGAAATATGAAATCTTGTGGTCTATTGTTACGATTTGATATATATAGGTTAAACCTATAACTCACCAACATTTTTGTTGACGTTTTAAGCATGTTTATTCTCAGGTGATTATTAAGAGCTTCCGCTGTCGCATACTTAAATAAGGACGAGATTTGGAGTCCATGCTTGTATGATATTGTGTAAAAACTGCATTCAAGAAACTTATTTTGTTGTAACATATTTGTATTGTAAACCATTATGTAATGGTCGTGTGTAAACGGGATATTTTAGATTATCATTATTTGATAATCTACGTAAAGCTTTTTAAACCTTTATTGATGAAATAAAGGTTATGGTTTGTTTTAAAATGAATGCAGTCTTTGAAAAACGTCTCATATAGAGGTCAAAACCTCGCAAAGAAATCAATTAATATGGAATGTTTTTTAATCAATAAGAACGGGACATTTCATAGTATATAATCGTGACGAGATACTCTGGAAATAAGAGAGAAAATGGTGTTTCGGACCGGTTCACCGGTAAGTGCTTCAGGTTCATCGCCAAGAGGGCAATGTGGTGGATGGAAGGGATCACCTTCTTCTTGTCTCCAATTATTGAGGAGGCTACGAACCTATCCCCAATTCATTTAGAATAGATGATGGCTAATTGGTTGATCCATTCCGGTCACACTGCTTTCGGAGCTTGAGTGGGATTCCATATCAGAATTCGAGGGACTTGAACTAATGACGAATTCCATTTCGTTCGATTGAATAAAGGATTTTTTGATATGAAATGATTTTTCGGCTATCGGGTGGTATTCTAATTACATAGAATATCTATATATATAGCGCAAAAGATTTCGTAGATTACGGAGGAATTTACGGGATATGTCAGGCAAAGTTTACAGTAACAGATACGCTAAGATATGGATTAGCATATACGCTAAGATATGAATTTTGTCTATACACTATTCATGCAATCAATGCAGTAAGACGTGTCTAGACTAAGAATGATAAGCAGGTAATTTCCGACAAAAATGATGAGCAAAACTTTTGACATGCAGACACGATCGAAGTCCAGACTCACTAATGCATCCTAACGACTATCAGTTAGACACACTAATGCAGACCTGGTTCGCTAAGACCACCGCTCTGATACCAACTGAAAGGACCCGTTCATATACATTATAAACGATTCACAATAGTTGATTACATCGCGAGGTATTTGACCTCTATATGATACATTTTACAAACATTGCATTCGTTTTTAAAAGACAAACTTTATTTACAACGAAAGTTGATGGCATGCACACCATTTCATAATACATCCAACTATAATTGACATAATAATATTCTTGATGAACTCAATGACTCGAATGCAACGTCTTTCAAAATATGCCATGAATGACTCCAAGTAATATCCTTAAAATGAGGTAATGCACAGCGGAAGATTTCTTTAATACCTGAGAATAAACATGCTTTAAAGTGTCAACCAAAAAGTTGGTGAGTTCATAGGTTTATCATAACAATCATTTCAATATATTAATAGACCACAAGATTTCCGTTTATAAATATATGTACACTCGCAAGTGTATAAAAGTATTCTATAAGTTGTAGGCACCCGGTAACAAGCCTTAACGTTCATGTTTTACCCTCTGAAGTACACCAGATCAGGTGTGTTTAAAATAACTTCGAAGTACTAAAACATCCCATAGTCACGATGGGGTTTGTCAGGCCCAATAGATCTATCTTTAGGATTCGCACCTACCGTACATAGAAAAGTAGTTTAATGTTACAAAGCTAAGGGTATATTTTTGGTTTAAACCCACGTAGAATTAGTTTTAGTACTTGTGCCTATTTCGTAAAATATTTATAAAAACAGCGCATGTATTCTCAGTCCCAAAAATATATATAAAAGGGAGCAAATGAAACTCACCATACTGTATTTCGTAGTAAAAATACATATAACGTCATTTAACAAGTGTAAGGTTGGCCTCGGATTCACGAACGTATCAATATTGAGATTCAATATTGCAGGAAAGTACGTAGACGCAACGGAGATGATAAACACTAGATTGACCTCACGAGCATACCCATGAACCATACCCATCACCTCCATAGCTATAACCCATAATTTCCTTAGCTTCGACTCATTCAAAAAACTATTTTGAAATCACTCGGACATCACTCCGTCGTAATATTTTATGTATACTAATAATATCTTGAAATAATACAGAGCAAATATATATATATATATATATATATATATATATATATATATATATATATATATATATATATATATATATATATATATATATATATAAATCGATTGAGAGAGTTTAGAGAAATATATTTTCAAGTTTCTATGAAATAATGAAACCTATTGAATTCTATTTATAATAGATTTTTGAATTATTAAAGTGAATTATTAAAGTATGAATTATTAAAGAGAATTATTAAAGTATGAATTATTAAAGTGAATTATTAAAGTATGAATTATTAAAGTGAATTATTAAAGTATGAATTATTAAAGTGAATTATTAAAGTTAAAGTAAAGTAAAAGTAAAGTAAAGGTAAAGTTAAAGTATAGTAAAAGTATAAAAACTATGTATGTATAATACGCGTATAAATATATATAATATTAATTTAAATCGTTATATATATTTAATGAAATAAAATATAAATATCGTTATATTTATCATACTAGTTAAGTAATGAGTTGTCAAAAGCGATTCTAGATATTTATAAAAGTTATATACGTTTTAATAATAAAGTTCTTTTTAAACTGAAAACGTTTTTGTACGTTTGAAAATAGATTAATAGAATATTATGGAAACCAATTCTCCACTAGCTTTTGTCTAACTTTCGTAAATGACACTTTTTATTTTTATTTATAAATAGCTTTACAAATTATTCTGAATATCGTTAAGAGGAATAGATTTTCTCAAATCATAGTGGACTTCTCAACAGAGACTTGTAATCATAATTCAATGTTTCTGATAATTCAATCATTTAATATATTTTTTTTTATTTCGTCGATAATCATATTGAAACAAATACGTTCATATAAAGCATTATACGTTTAAATACTTTGTTGACATTTTCAATTTATAACATATACACATATACATACATATTCATATATGTTCATTTAATGATTCGTGAATCATTGGAATTTGGCCGAGGTTTAAATGAATGTATAAACATAATTTAAAATCCTCGAGATTTAACTTAACAAACATTTCTTATCGTGTCAGAATAATATAAAGATAAAGTTTAAATTTAGTCGGAAATTTCCGGGTCGTCACAGTTTATGCACAAAACTTGAGGTAGTAATGATGTTCAAAACATCATTCGATTCATACCTATAAAGCTATCTTATCCGAAGGTTTAAACTTGTAATCACTAGAACATAGTTTAGTTAATTCTAAACTTGTTCACAAACAAAAGTTAATCCTTCTAACATGACTTTTAAAATCAACTAAACACATGTTCTATATCTATATTATATGCTAACTTAATGATTTAAAATCTGGAAACACGAAGAACACCGTAAAACCGGACATACGCCGTCGTAGTAACACCGCGGGCTGTTTTGGGTTAGTTAATTAAAAACTATGATAAACTTTGATTTAAGAGTTGTTCTTATGGGAAAATGATCTTTCTTATGAACATGAAACTATATCCAAAAATCATGGTTAAACTCAAAGTGAAAGTATGTTTTCCAAAATGGTCATCAAGATGTCGTTTTTTAGACGGAAATGACTACCTCTTTAGTAATTGACATGTAACTTAATTTTCCGACTATAAACCTATACTTTTCTATTTAGATTCTTAAATTAGAGTTCAATATGAAACCATAGCAATTTGATTCACTCAAAACGGATTTAAAATGAAGAAGTTATGGGTAAAACAAGATTGGATAATTTTTCTCATTTTAGCTACGTGAAAATTGGTAACAAATCTATTCCAACCATAACTTAATCAACTTGTATTGTATATTATGTAATCTTGAGATACCATAGACACGTATACAATGTTTCGACCTATCATGTCGACACATCTATACATATTTCAGAACAACCATAGACACTCTATATGTGAATGTTGGAGTTAGCTATACAGGGTTGAGGTTGATTCCAAAATATATATAGTTTGAGTTGTGATCAATACTGAGATATGTATACACTGGGTCATGGATTGATTCAAGATAATATATATCGATTTATTTCTGTACATCTAACTGTGGACAACTAGTTGTAGGTTACTAACGAGGACATCTGACTTAATAAACTTAAAACATCAAAATGTATTAAAAGTGTTGTAAATATATTTTGAACATACTTTGATATATATGTACATATTTTTTATAGGTTCGTGAATCGACCAGCGGCCAAGTCTTACTTCCCGACGAAGTAAAAAAATCTGTGAAAGTGAGTTATAGTCCCACTTTTAAAATCTAATATTTTTGGGATGAGAATACATGCAGGTTTTATAAATGATTTACAAAATAGACACAAGTACGTGAAACTACATTCTATGGTTAAATTATCGAAATCGAATATGCCCCTTTTTATTAAGTATGGTAATCTAAGAATTAGGGAACAGACACCCTAATTGACGCGAATCCTAAAGATAGATCTATTGGGCCTAACAAACCCCATCCAAAGTACCAGATGCTTTAGTACTTCGAAATTTATATCAGATCCGAAGGGTGTCCCGGAATGATGGGGATATTCTTATATATGCATCTTGTTAATGTCAGTTACCAGGTGTTCACCATATGAATGATTTTTATCTCTATGTATGGGATGTGTATTGAAATATGAAATCTTGTGGTCTATTATTATGATTTGATAATATATAGGTTAAACCTATAACTCACCAACATTTTTGTTGACGTTTTAAGCATGTTTATTTTCAGGTGATTATTAAGAGCTTCCGCTGTCGCATACTTAAATAAGGACGAGATTTGGAGTCCATGCTTGTATGATATTGTGTAAAAACTGCATTCAAGAAACTTATTTCGTTGTAACATATTTGTATTGTAAACCATTATGTAATGGTCGTGTGTAAACAGGATATTATAGATTATCATTATTTGATAATCTACGTAAAGCTTTTTAAACCTTTATTGATGAAATAAAGGTTATGGTTTGTTTTAAAATGAATGAAGTCTTTGAAAAACGTCTCATATAGAGGTCAAAACCTCGCAACGAAATCAATTAATATGGAACGTTTTTAATCAATAAGAACGAGACATTTCAGTTGGTATCCGAGTATTGGTCTTAGAGAACCAGAAAATTTGCATTAGTGTGTCTTAAAGAGTTTGTTAGGATGCATTAGTGAGTCTGAACTTCGACCGTGTTTTCTTTAAAAATGATTGCTTAACATTTTTGTTGGAAACTATATATTATTAACATGTATATATTATGTGATATATTAATCTCTTAACGTGTTTGATATTGTGTGATAGATGTCTACCTCTAGCACAAATCCCATTGACTCACCTAATAATAACGAAGAGTCGAATATATATTGGACTGATTCACAAGTTCCCGAAGAGGAACCGGAAGAAGAATCAGAACCGGAAGAAGAATCAGAACCGGAAGAGGAGGAACCGGAGGAGGAAATAGAACAGGTGGGGGAAATAATAAAAAGGTTAAGTAAAAGAAAATCCTCAACCAACCGACCAAGGTTAATTATGGTCAATGGTGTTTCCGCCAAGGAAGCAAAATATTGGGAGGATTACCAATTCTCCGATGAATCGGGACATTTCAGTTGGTATCCGAGCATTGGTCTTAGAGAACCAGAAAATTTGCATTAGTGTGTCTTATCGAGTTTGTTAGGATGCATTAGTGAGTCTGGACTTCGACCGTGTTTTCTTTAAAAATGATTGCTTAACATTTTTGTTGGAAACTATATATTATTAACATGTATATATTATGTGATATATTAATCTTTTAACATGTTTGATATTGTGTGATAGATGTCTACCTCTAGCACAAATCCCATTGACTCACCTAATAATAACGAAGAGTCGAATATATATTGGACTGATTCACAAGTTCCCGAAGAGGAACAGGAAGAAGAATCAGAACCGGAAGAAGAATCAGAACCGGAAGAGGAGGAACCGGAGGAGGAAATAGAACCGGTGGGGGAAATAATAAAACGGTTAAGTAAAAGAAAATCCTCAACCAACCGACCAAGGTTAATTATGGTCAATGGTGTTTCCGCCAAGGAAGCAAAATATTGGGAGGATTACCAATTCTCCGATGAATCGGATTCCGACGAGAATTCCGATGATGTTATAGAAATTACCCCAACTGAATTTAAAAAGGCAAAAGAAAATAATAAGGGAAAGGGCATAAAAATAGAGAAATCTAATTCCAACCCCGATGAACTTTATATGTATCGTCAACCCCCGAAGTCCTTAAGTTGTAACAATGACCCGGGAACCTCTAAACCACCAGGTTTTTCTAAACCAATGTGGAAAACGACGGCTCGTATTAAGGGAACATCATATATCCCTAGAAACTTGGCAAAACGAACCAAAACCGAAGAAGAAGAAACAAGCGAGTCGGAATAAGATAGTTGTATTCGTGTGGTGTAATATATGTAATATAGTGTGCTTATGCTTTATGATATATGTAAAAATTGCTTGTATTAATAAGTAATTTTTTTTTATGAATCTAACTCTTGTCTATTTTACAGTATAAAAACACAAAATGGATAGACAACCCAATATTTTAAGAGACCTACCCGGAGACATGATTGATGAAATCTTGTCTAGAGTCGGTCAGAATTCCTCGGCACAACTATTTAAGGCGAGATCAGTTTGTAAGACATTCGAAGAACGTTCCAAGAATGCCTTGATTTATAAAAGACTTTCGTTCAAAAGATGGGGGATATCACATTGAGAAATCCATAAGTTACGATGTGTTTACTTTGACGCATATATTGCGGGGAACCCAAATGCTATTTTACGCAACTGGTTAAGAAATTATTTTGACTCAATATATCCGAGTATAGGACTTCGTGATTTAGAAAAAGCAGCTAACATGCAACATAAAGAAGCATGTTATGCTTACGGGTTAGTAATGTTCGCTTTTCACTAAAGTGAGAACAAGAACATCGGGCTACAACTATTAAACAAAACATTCCCACAAGTGACGGAGTCGGTAATTGGGGTAAGAAATGAGGTTTTTAGATTGTTACGGGACTGTTGGACATTACGTAACCCTCGTCCCTTTGACGACGTTACAACACGCTGTCTTATCAATGGCCATAACGGTTATGTTCCACAAGACCAAGGATGGGAAGTAGTCCTAGTAAAACCAGAATGCATGACTTGTTTCTGGACGTATGAATTACGTGTCTTTATTGCCTTTGCTGAACGGCTTGTGTACTAGCTAGAATTATCTTCACAACCATCTTGTATCAAATTTATTGTGTGCTATATTTCATGCTATATGTAAAATAAGCGGTATTGTAAGTTTGTAAAATATTGTATAAAAGTTTGAACGCGAAATATTATTATAATCAGTTTTTCATATAGAATTGTAGTAGTTGAATTGTATATTAGCTACTAAGTATGAACTTAACGGGTAGGTACTACCCGAATTTAAACTTATAAAACGCTAATATGAAGAAAAAGCTTTTAGTAATGAGTTCATATTATGCTACGAAATACTATTAACTACTCTTAATATTCTGTATGATTAACTTGTTCCATTTGACTATTTTGAAGGAAATGGCACCGACTACTCGACACACCGTGAATATGAATGAAGAGGAATTCCGTACTTTTCTAGCTTCAAACATAGCCGCAGTACAGGCTGCGCTACATATCAACAATAACCTTGGATCTAGCAGTACAGGAAATCGTGTAGGATGCACCTACAAAGAATTCACTGCCTGCAAACCTTTGGAATTTGATGGTACCGAAGGACCGATCGGATTGAAACGGTGGACCGAGAAGGTCGAATCGGTGTTTGCCATAAGTAAGTGTACTGAAGAGGACAAAGTGAAGTACGCTACGCATACCTTCACAGGTTCTGCGTTAACATGGTGGAATACCTATCTAGAGCAAGTGGGACAAGATGATGCGTACGCACTACCGTGGTCAGCATTCAAGCACTTGATGAACGAGAAGTACCGTCCCAGAACCGAGGTCAATAAGCTCAAGACAGAACTTAGAGGGTTACGAACCCAAGGATTTGATATTACCACGTACGAAAGACGATTCACAGAATTGTGCCTATTATGTCTGGGAGCGTTCGAAGATGAGGAATAGAAGATCGACGCGTTTGTGAAAGGATTATCGGAAAGAATCCAAGAAGATATAAGTTCACATGAGCCCGCCTCCATACAACAGGCATGTAGAATGGCTCACAAACTAGTGAACCAGATTGAGGAAAGAATTAAAGAACAGACGGCTGAAGAGGCCAATGTGAAGCAAGTCAAAAGAAAGTGGGAGGAAAACGGTGATAAGAATCACCAATACAACAACAACAGCTATTACAGCAATAATCGCAACAATGATCCCAACAATCGCAACATCAATCGCAACTACAACAAACGGCCCAACAACAACAACAACAACAACAACCGCAACAGTAACTACAACAATCATCCCAATAACAATAACAACCGCAACAACAACAACAACAACAATCAGAAGCAGCTATACCAAAGGTGTGAAAAGTATCACTCGGGGTTCTGCACCAAATTTTGCAACAAGTGTAAAAGAAATGGTCATAGCGCGGCGAAGTGTGAGGTCTACGGACCAGGGGTTAACAGAACGAAAGGAACAAATGGTGTTGGAACGAGTAATGGCGGAGCAAGTAGTGTCGGAGCAAGTTATGCCAAAGTAGTTTGTTATAAATGTGGAAAACCGGGCCACATTATTAGAAATTGCCCGAACCAGGAGAACACGAATGGACAAGGCCGCGGAAGAGTTTTCAATATTAATGCAGCAGAGGCACAGGAAGACCCGGAGCTTGTTACGGGTACGTTTCTTATTGACAATAAATCTGCTTACGTTTTATTTGATTCGGGTGCAGATAGAAGCTATATGAGTAGAGATTTTTGTGCTAAATTAAGTTGTCCATTGACGCCGTTGGATAGTAAATTTTTACTCGAATTAGCAAACGGTAAATTAATTTCAGCAGATAATATATGCCGGAATGGAGAAATTAAACTGGGTAGCGAAATATTTAAGATTGATTTGATACCAGTAGAGTTAGGGAGTTTTGATGTAATAGTTGGCATGGACTGGCTGAAGAAGATGAAAGCAGAGATTGTATGTTACGAAAATGCAATTCGCATTGTACGAGAAGAAGGAGAACCCTTAATGGTGTACGGAGAAAAGGGCAACACGAAGCTACATCTTATTAGTAATTTGAAGGCACAAAAACTAATAAGAAAAGGTTGCTATGATGTTCTAGCACATGTCGAGAAAGTACAAACTGAAGAAAAGAGCATCAATGATGTTTTTGTCGCTGATGTTATGCGAGGTGTATATAAAATAGCTTAAATTTTACTAGGAAATACTATTAAATACGATACAATTTTACACAAGATATTTATTTATTTATTGAATGGATATACTTAAACCTTGCTACAACACTTATAGGCAGTGTACCTAATCGTACAGTAGTGTAGTTTTTAGTAAGTCCGGTTCGTTCCACAGGGAATCTTTTAATCAAAGCTTAACGCTATATTAGTTTTATTTTATAAAAATACAAATATATATATAAGTAATATTATTATTATAAAGGGGAGTTTTTACCATTTAATGACCGGTTTGTCGATTTTAAAACTTTAAGTCGCAGTTAAAACAAAATGTAAAATATTAAATAAATAAAAGACTTAATTTAAAGCATAAAGTAAATAACGATAATGAAATTGCGATAAATAAAAGTGCAATAAAATTGCGATAATTAAAAAGTACGATAATTAAAAGTGCAATAATTAGAAGTGCAATTAAATATAAAATAAAGGAAATTAAATATGAAATAAAAGAATTATGCTTATTTAAACTTCCGTAATCATGATGTTTGACGTGTTGATTTTAGTTTTATGCCCATGGGTTAATTGTTCTTTGTCCTGGATTATTTAATATGTCCATACGAATTTGTCCATAATAGTCCATCAGTCATAAATATAAAGAGCGAAAGCCTTCGTCAAATTATTCTTATTCCCGAAGTCAAATATTCCAACTAATTGGGGATTCGGATTGTAACAAGGTTTTAATACTTTGTTTAATGAATACACCAGGTTATCGACTGCGTGTAAACCAAGGTTTTACTACTTTATTAACAATTACACCAATTACCCTTGAATGTAATTCACCCCTGTTTCAACAAGTCTATTAACTATTAATCCAGTTCCGTGTCCGGTAAAATGAATAATTATTGGTATTTATAGATATCCCGCCCACCGTACCCAGTCAAGCGTATGTGGTTATATATAAATACGTCGAATTATAAGTTTGTATATTAAATTAACAAGGTATTGTTTAGTTAATATAAAACCCATTAATAGCCCATAGTCTAATTTCCACAAGTGTCGTTCTTTTATCAAAACCCCAATGATGGTACAAAGCTCAATTACCCAATTTTAATATTTTTAGCCCAACATCATGATTACTTCGGATTAAATAAGCATAATAATAACTTAGCTACGAGACATTAATGAAAATAATATAAACATAACTTACAATGATTAAAAATAGCGTAGCGTTACACGGACGTAATTTCGACTTACACCCTTACAACATTCGCTAACATACCCTTATTATTAGGATTTAAAATTAAAATTAAAATTAAAATATAAATTATATATATATATATATATATATATATATATATATATATATATATATATATATATATATATATATATATATTTACGTATATATTAAGAGAGAGATAGATTATGGATATTTTTGCGATCAAACTGCATTTGCTTTTATAGGCAGATTCATTTTTTGGGGCTCCGCGAGTCGCGGCCCATTTGGTCTTCAAACTCCGTAAGTCGCGGAGTTCCATTTTACAGCTCACTCAACTTTGGCTCTTTGTTTGCCGACGATTATATAAATAAATATAATATATAAATAATTTTAGTAATTATTTAAATATTATATTATATTTATGTGCATAGTTGACTTGTAATTTTTAGTCCGTTGCGTCGAGCGTTGAGAGTTGACTCTGGTCCCGGTTCCGGATTTTCGAACGTCCTTGCGTACAATTTAATATCTTGTACTTTGCGTTTTGAATCTTGTACTCTTGTAATTTCGAGACGTTTCTTATCAATAATTGAAACCACTTTGATTGTATTTTGTACTTTTGAGCTTTTTGGACCTTTGAGACTTCAATTCGTCGAATCTGTCTTTTATCTTCACCTTTTATTATTTAAACGAATATCACTTTTAAATAGAACAATTGCAACTAAAAGCTTGTCTTTCTTGAGGAATAATGCTATGAAATATATGTTCGTTTTTAGCATTATCAAATATTCCCACACTTGAGCGTTGCTTGTCCTTAAGCAATATAGTCTTGAAATACTAGAATCACTTCTTTATTCTTCACACTTTGTACATCAGTGATTTCTATACGGCGGTATAAACAATGGTAGTAACGATATGGTTTACAGTCCCACATGACTATAAAAATTTAGATCCTTTAAGAAATTGGATCTTTATTAAAAACATTTGATTTTTTGAAAATTAAATCTAGTTTTTACCCTAGATAAGTTTTCTGGAATAACCCTTCACCGGTGTTTGCAAAATATTTTTGTGGGTTTGGTGGGTTTCAGATTTGAAAATTTTAGCTCAAAACTTGTGGTTTTGTGTCACCCACTTGCTAACCTTGTATTAGGAAAGCAACACGTCCAGTATACTTGCTCCGTATATTACCTTTCGGTAAACTACCGTCCGGTTGTAAAGGAAAGCGTTGAACAAGCAACTGTTAAGGCAATGTCGCCTGACATGCTTTTAATTATGGTCTATAACGTGTCAGACGCAATTACTATCCTTTGTAGGAGCAATAGTAAAGCTCACCCTTATGATTTTTCAGTCTGGCACAAGGTCCTGTCTTTGACCATGCTATGCAACCACCGTTCTTACGGTTGACACCCGATTTGCTTCAGGTGACCTAATGAATTCCAGGTGAATTCCTAGGATTTTACGTTCAATGGTAATGAACGCATTGAAAATGGGTTTTCAGAAAACAAATCGGTTTGTAATTTTGATCAAAATATTTTCTCGTTCAAGCTTGAGTTTAGATATCATTGAATTCCATGAGTTTGTAATTCTCAATCTTTAAGGTCAATCTCTAGGATTGAGTAATATCAGTCTTAAAAGCTGATTTTTAATCTTTAAGGAGATTATCCTTTCTGGGGATCTGATTCATTAGTCTTATCAAGCTAATTTGCACGGTGCCCCCCCCCCTTTTACTAGATAAATCCTTCTCATGGTTAGGATAAATCTGACCACTTGGCGACCCTGTTTTATGCTGAGGTCCGTGGATTTCCTGCTGATTTTAGTGATGACTTTTCTAGATTTTTCGTCAACCTACAGCTGGTCTGGATGACAACTTCCTGACCTAAATCAAGAAGCGCGTTTCTTTTTCAGAAGACTTTACTTCCTTTTAATGATGGAATTGATTAATCATGTAGATCCATCTCTTCTTTTCTTTCATCGGGTAAAACAGTTTAGTTTAGTCCAAAGCAAAAGTATTTTCAGTTATTTGTTACAAAAATATGTGACATATGTTTAAAATATCTTGGTAAATTTTCCCACACTTGGCTTTTATTTTCCTTTTTATTGTCCTCTATTCCATTTTAAATGAATTTTAACATTTTGGTTTGTTTCTCAATTTATGTCCTTTCCGAGGTAACAATAATTTCGGTGTTAAAACCTAGTTTTATCGTTCATAAATATGTATAAACATGATTTTGAGTTCATTTAATTGAAAATTTTGAAAAATTTTACTAGAATTGGGTAGTCAGTATATAAGACTAGGGTTGTTCTTTATTATCAGAGAGCACTAGATTCTAATACAACTACTGCTTTACTAGTATTTTTAATGGTAACCAAGTGTATAAAGTAAAAATTTTAAAATTCGAAAGAATTTAACCCCTTCCCACACTTAAGATCTTGCAATGCCCTCATTTGCAAGAAATCAGTAACAATTTAAATTATTGAGGGTGATTTGTGTGAAAATGATTAAATTTTACCAAAGTTTCCAAACATATTGGCGTTTGTTTGCTGAATGATAAATGGTGCATATCATTTGTTCATTCCGTCTTGTTGTTATATCACATTTATTTTGCATCTTGTCGTCAAAATTAGTTGCTTTTGCTGAACTTAATGCCAGTCTTTGAAAATGCGTTGTTTTACCCTGTTGTGTACATAAGATAAACTGCAAACATATATACATATTTTTGAAGTTTGGTATATTACCCCACATTCAAACATTATTAAAATCTAAAAATAAAAATTTGTAAATTATAAAAACTAATACAATTCCAACATAAGTATTAAATGTATCAACATTACAAATTATAAAATAAATAAAACTAAGTAGACTAGGGATGATACTGATACCAGTAGGGGTTCCATGCATAACCATATGTGTTATAAAATGCTTCGGCTGGGTTATACGTAGGATACGGTGGTTGGATCTCTATAGACCAGGGAGGAAATACGGGCGATGGAGTAGGAATATAGTTTCTACCTATTTGTTGGCAATAAGCTATGATTTGGTTTTGATGAACTTGCCAATCTTCAAATGCTCGATGTCTAGCATTTTCGTACTCTTGTGAAGCTATAAACCTTTGCATTTCTGTCATTTCATTTCCTCCTCCCACATTACCTGGATGTTGGTTTCTCTCAAGCTGTGGATGTTTACCATGGTATTGTACTGCGGCATTATTTTGCCTCTTTAAAACCTTCGCATCATGGAATACATTTAAACCTATTGTATCGCGGGGTTCTGGTTCTTCGACTAATAATCCCCCCCGACTTATATCCACACCGAGATATTCAGCAATCAAAGTAATAAATATACCACATCCTATTATGCTATGCGGTCTCATCCCCCTAACCATAGCTGATAAATAATAACCCACACAATAAGGTATACTTACAGCGCTTTGTGGGTCTCGAATACACATGTGGTAAAACAAATCCTATTCATTTACCTTTTCCTTGTTCTTACCTCGTTGTGTAATCGAATTGGCTAAAAACCTATGAATTACTCTTAACTCTGCTCTATCTATATCCAAATAAGAGTAATTTTCCCCTTTAAATCGGTGATGGCTAGTCATTTGACTCCATACACCATGCGTATCAAAAATTTCATCAATCTTTCTACCATTTAGTATCAACCCTCTACAATCGGCAGATGCTAACTCCTCAGGCGTATATATACGTAAAGCCTGAGCCATGTCTAGTAGAGACATGTGGCGCATCGAACCTCCAAACAAAAATCTAATAAAGGATCGATCGTTTAAACTAACTACCCGATCATTTATTTCTATACTACACAGCAATTCTTCACACCATACTTTATATACAGGTCTACGCATGCTGAATAATCGTACCCAATCGTTAAAAGTAGAATTACCATACCTCTGTGTAAGTAATTCTCTAATTGGCCCGGCCAATTCTGTAGTGACCCGAAATTTTCCATGTTTATATATATTAATTGAGATTGATATTTACATGATTAAATGTTTCCAACATGTTAAGCAATCAAACTTGTTAAGACTTGATTAATTGAAATATGTTTCATATAGACAATTGACCACCCAAGTTGACCGGTGATTCACGAACGTTAAAACTTGTAAAAACTATATGATGACATATATATGGATATATATATAGTTAACATGATACTATGATAAGTAAACATATCATTAAGTATATTAACAATGAACTACATATGTAAAAACAACACTACTAACTTAATGATTTTTAACCGAGACATATATGTAACGATTATCGTTGTAAAGACATTTAATGTATATATATCATATTAAGAGATATTCATACATGATAATATCATGATAATATAATAATTTAAAATCTCATTTGATATTATAAACATTGGGTTAACAACATTTAACAAGATCGTTAACCTAAAGGTTTCAAAACAACACTTACATGTAACGACTAACGATGACTTAACGACTCAGTTAAAATGTATATACATGTAGTGTTTTAATATGTATTTATACACTTTTGAAAGACTTCAATACACTTATCAAAATACTTCTACTTAATAAAAATGCTTACAATTACATCCTCGTTCAGTTTCATCAACAATTCTACTCGTATGCACCCGTATTCGTACTCGTACAATACACAGCTTTTAGATGTATGTACTATTGGTATATACACTCCAATTATCAGCTCTTAGCAGCCCATGTGAGTCACCTAACACATGTGGGAACCATCATTTGGAAACTAGCATGAAATATCTCATAAAATTACAAAAATATGAGTAATCATTCATGACTTATTTACATGAAAACAAAATTACATATCCTTTATATCTAATCCATACACCAACGACCAAAAACACCTACAAACACTTTCATTCTTCAATTTTCTTCATCTAATTGATCTCCCTCAAATTCTATCTTCAAGTTCTAAGTGTTCTTCATATATTCTACAAGTTCTAGTTACATAAAATCAAGAATACTTTCAAGTTTGCTAGCTCACTTCCAATCTTGTAAGGTGATCATCCAACCTCAAGAAATCTTTGTTTCTTATAGTAGGTTATCATTCTAATACAAGGTAATAATAATATTCAAACTTTGGTTCAATTTCTATAACTATAACAATCTTATTTCAAGTGATGATCTTACTTGAACTTGTTTTCTTGTCATGATTCTGCTTCAAGAACTTCGAGCCATCCAAGGATCCGTTGAAGCTAGATCCATTTTTCTCTTTTCCAGTAGGTTTATCCAAGGAACTTAAGGTAGTAATGATGTTCATAACATCATTCGATTCATACATATAAAGCTATCTTATTCGAAGGTTTAAACTTGTAATCACTAGAACATAGTTTAGTTAATTCTAAAATTGTTCGCAAACAAAAGTTAATCCTTCTAACTTGACTTTTAAAATCAACTAAATACATGTTATATATCTATATGATATGCTAACTTAATGATTTAAAACCTGGAAACACGAAAAACACCGTAAAACCGGATTTACGCCGTCGTAGTAACACCGCGGGCTGTTTTGGGTTAGTTAATTAAAAACTATGATAAACTTTGATTTAAAAGTTGTTATTCTGAGAAAATGATTTTTATTATGAACATGAAACTATATCCAAAAATTATGGTTAAACTCAAAGTGGAAGTATGTTTTCTAAAATGGTCATCTAGACGTCGTTCTTTCGACTGAAATGACTACCTTTACAAAAACGACTTGTAACTTATTTTTCCGACTATAAACCTATACTTTTTCTGTTTAGATTCATAAAATAGAGTTCAATATGAAACCATAGCAATTTGATTCACTCAAAACGGATTTAAAATGAAGAAGTTATGGGTAAAACAAGATTGGATAATTTTTCTCATTTTAGCTACGTAAAAATTGGTAACAAATCTATTCCAACCATAACTTAATCAACTTGTATTGTATATTATGTAATCTTGAGATACCATAGACACGTATACAATGTTTCGACCTATCATGTCGACACATCTATATATATTTCGGAACAACCATAGACACTCTATATGTGAATGTTGGAGTTAGCTATACAGGGTTGAGGTTGATTCCAAAATATATATAGTTTGAGTTGTGATCAATACTGAGATACGTATACACTGGGTCGTGGATTGATTCAAGATAATATTTATCGATTTATTTTTGTACATCTAA
This sequence comes from Rutidosis leptorrhynchoides, assembly GCF_046630445.1. NCBI lineage: Eukaryota > Viridiplantae > Streptophyta > Magnoliopsida > Asterales > Asteraceae > Rutidosis > Rutidosis leptorrhynchoides. The sequence continues at coordinate 148,275,713 of NC_092343.1, forward strand.
CTGTGGACAACTAGTTGTAGGTTACTAACGAGGACAGCTGACTTAATAAACTTAAAACATCAAAATATATTAAAAGTGTTGTAAATATATTTTGAACATACTTTGATATATATGTATATATTGTTATAGGTTCGTGAATCAACCAGTGGCCAAGTCTTACTTCTCGACGAAGTAAAAATCTGTGAAAGTGAGTTATAGTCCCACTTTTAAAATCTAATATTTTTGGGATGAGAATACATGCAGGTTTTATAAATGATTTACAAAATAGACACAAGTACGTGAAACTACATTCTATGGTTGAATTATCGAAATCGAATATGCCCCTTTTTATTAAGTCTGATAATCTAAGAATTAGGGAACAGACACCCTAATTGACGCGAATCCTAAAGATAGATCTATTGGGCCTAACAAACCCCATCCAAAGTACCGGATGCTTTAGTACTTCGAAATTTATATCATATCCGAAGGGTGTCCCGGAATGATGGGGATATTCTTATATATGCATCTTGTTAATGTCAGTTACCAGGTGTTCATCATATGAATGATTTTTATCTCTATGTATGGGATGTGTATTGAAATATGAAATCTTGTGGTCTATTATTATGATTTGATATATATAGGTTAAACCTATAACTCACCAACATTTTTGTTGACGTTTTAAGCATGTTTATTCTCAGGTGATTATTAAGAGCTTCCGCTGTCGCATACTTAAATAAGGACGAGATTTGGAGTCCATGCTTGTATGATATTGTGTAAAAACTGCATTCAAGAAACTTATTTTGTTGTAACATATTTGTATTGTAAACCATTATGTAATGGTCGTGTGTAAACAGGATATTTTAGATTATCATTATTTGATAATCTACGTAAAGCTTTTTAAACCTTTATTGATGAAATAAAGGTTATGGTTTGTTTTAAAATGAATGCAGTATTTGAAAAATGTCTCATATAGAGGTCAAAACCTCGCAACGAAATCAATTAATATGGAACGTTTTTAATCAATAAGAACGGGACATTTCAGTTGGTATCCGAGCGTTGGTCTTAGAGAACCAGAAAATTTGCATTAGTGTGTCTTATCGAGTTTGTTAGGATGCATTAGTGAGTCTGGACTTCGACCGTGTTTTCTTTAAAAATGATTGCTTAACATTTTTGTTGGAAACTATATATTTTTAACATATGAATATTATGTGATATATTAATCTCTTAACGTGTTTGATATTATGTGATAGATGTCTACCTCTAGAACAAGTCCCATTGACTCACCTAATAATAATGAAGAGTCAAATGTAAATTGGAATGATTCGTGGACTGATTCACAAGTTCCCGAAGAGGAACCGGAAGAAGAGTCGGAACCGGAAGAAGAATCGGAACCGGAAGAAGAAATAGAACCGGTGGGAGAAATAATAAAACGGTTAAGTAAAAGAGAATCCTCAACCAACCGACCAAGGTTAATTATGGTCAATGGTGTTTCCGCCAAGGAAGCAAAATATTGGGAGGATTACCAATTCTCCGATGAATCGGATTCCGACGAGAATTCCGATGATGTTATAGAAATTACCCCAACTGAATTTAAAAAGGCAAAAGAAAATAATAAGGGAAAGGGCATAAAAATAGAGAAATCTAATTCCAACCCCGATGAACTTTATATGTATCGTCAACCCCCGAAGTCCTTAAGTTGTAACAATGACCCGGGAACCTCTAAACCACCAGGTTTTTCTAAACCAATGTGGACAACGACGGCTCGTATTAGGGGAACATCATATATCCCTAGAAACTTGGCAAAACGAACCAAAACCGAACAAGAAGAAACGAGCGAGTCGGAATAAGATAGTTGTATTCGTGTGGTGTAATATATGTAATATAGTGTGCTTATGCTTTATGATATATGTAAAAATTGCTTGTATTAATAAGTATTTTTTTTTACGAATCTAACTCTTGTCTATTTTACAGTATAAAAACACAAAATGGATAGACAACCCAATATTTTAAGAGACCTACCCAGAGACATGATTGATGAAATCTTGTCTAGAGTCGGTCAGAATTCCTCGGCACAACTATTTAAGGCGAGATCAGTTTGTAAGACATTCGAAGAACGTTCCAAGAATGCCTTGGTTTATAAAAGGCTTTCGTTCGAAAGATGGGGGATATCACATTGTGAAATCCATAAGTTACGATGTGTTTACTTTGACGCATATATTGCGGGGAACCCAAATGCTATTTTACGCAACGGGTTAAGAAATTATTTTGACTCAGTATATCCGAATATAGGACTTCGTGATTTAGAAAAAGCGGCTAACATGCAACATAAAGAAGCATGTTATGCTTACGGGTTAGTAATGTTCGCTTCTCACCAAAGTGAGAACAAGAACATCGGGCTACAACTATTAAACAAAACGTTCCCACAAGTGACGGAGTCGGTAATTGGGGTAAGAAATGAGGTTTTTAGATTGTTACGGGACTGTTGGACATTACGTAACCCTCGTCCCTTTGACGACGTTACAACACGCTGTCTTATCAATGGCCATAACGGTTATGTTCCACAAGACCAAGGATGGGAAGTAGTCCTAGTAAAACCAGAATGCATGACTTGTTTCTGGACGTATGAATTACGTGTCATTATTGCCTTTGCTGAACGACTTGTGTACTAGCTAGAATTATCTTCACAACTATCTTGTATCAAAGTTATTGTGTGCTATCTTTCATGCTTTATGTAGAATAAGTGGTATTGTAAGTTTGTAAAATATTGTATAAAAGTTTGAACGCGAAATATTATTACAATAAGTTTTTCATATAGAATTGTAGTAGTTGAATTGTATATTAGCTACTAAGTATGAACTTAACGGGAAGGTACTACCCGAATTTAAACTTATAAAACGCTAATATGAAGAAAAAGCTTTTATAAATGAGTTCATATTATGCTACGAAATACTATTAACTACTCTTAATATTCTGTATGATTAACTTGTTCCATTTGACTATTTTGAAGGAAATGGCACCGACTACTCGACACACCGTGAATATGAATGAAGAGGAATTCCGTACTTTTCTAGCTTCAAACATAGCCGCAGTACAGGCTGCGCTACATACCAACAATAACCTTGGATCTAGCAGTACAGGAAATCGTGTAGGATGCACCTACAAAGAATTCACTGCCTGCAAACCTTTGGAATTTAATGGAACCGAAGGACCGATCGGATTGAAACGGTGGACCGAGAAGGTCGAATCAGTGTTTGCCATAAGTAAGTGTACTGAAGAGGACAAAGTGAAGTACGCTACGCATACCTTCACAGGTTCTGCATTAACATGGTGGAATACCTATCTAGAGCAAGTGGGACAAGACGATGCGTACGCACTACCGTGGTCAGCATTCAAGCACTTGATGAACGAGAAGTACCGTCCCAGAACCGAGGTCAATAAGCTCAAGACAGAACTTAGAGGGTTACGAACCCAATGATTTGATATTACCACGTACGAAAGACGATTCACAGAATTGTGCCTATTGTGTCCGGGAGCATTCGAAGATGAGGAAGAGAAGATCGACGCGTTTGTGAAAGGATTACCGGAAAGAATCCAAGAAGATATAAGTTCACACGAGCCCGCCTCCATACAACAGGCATGTAGAATGGCTCACAAACTAGTGAACCAAATTGAAGAAAGAATTAAAGAACAGACTGTTGAAGAGGCCAATGTGAAGCAAGTCAAAAGAAAGTGGGAGGAAAACGGTGATAAGAATCACCAATACAACAACAACAACAATTACAACAATAATCGCAACAATTATCCCAACAATCGCAACATCAATCGCAACTACAACAAATGGCCCAACAACAACAACAACAACAACAACAACAACAACAACTACAACAATCATCCCAACAACAATAATAACTGCAACAACAACAACAATCAGAAGCAGCTATGCCAAAGGTGTGAAAAGTATCACTCGGGGTTCTGCACCAAATTTTGCAACAAGTGTAAAAGAAATGGTCATAGCACGGCGAAGTGTGAGGTCTACGGACCAGGGGTTAATAGAACGAAAGGAACAAATGGTGTCGGAACGAGTAATGGCGGAGCAAGTAGTGTCGGAGCAAGTTATGCCAATGTAGTTTGTTATAAATGTGGAAAACCGGGCCACATTATTAGAAATTGCACGAACCAGGAGAACACGAATGGACAAGGCCGTGGAAGAGTTTTCAATATTAATGCGGCAGAGGCACGGGAAGACCCGGAGCTTGTTACGGGTACGTTTCTTATTGACAATAAATCTGCTTACATTTTATTTGATTCGGGTGCGGATAGAAGCTATATGAGTAGAGATTTTTGTGCTAAATTAAGTTGTCCATTGACGCCTTTGGATAGTAAATTTTTACTCGAATTAGCAAATGGTAAATTAATTTCAGCAGATAATATATGTCGGAATCGAGAAATTAAACTGGTTAGCGAAACATTTAAGATTGATTTGATACCAGTAGAGTTAGGGAGTTTTGATGTGATAATCGGTATGGACTGGTTGAAAGAAGTGAAAGCAGAGATCGTTTGTTACAAAAATGCAATTTGCATTATACGAGAAAAAGGAAAACCCTTAATGGTGTACGGAGAAAAGGGCAACACGAAGCTACATCTTATTAGTAATTTGAAGGCACAAAAACTAATAAGAAAAGGTTGCTATGCTGTTCTAGCACACGTCGAGAAAGTACAAACTGAAGAAAAGAGCATCAATGATGTTCCCATTGCAAAAGAATTTCCCGATGTATTTCTGAAAGAATTACCGGGATTACCCCCACATCGATCCGTTGAATTTCAAATAGATCTTGTACCAGGAGCTGCACCAATAGCTCGTGCTCCTTACAGACTCGCACCCAGCGAGATGAAAGAACTGCAAAGCCAATTACAAGAACTTTTAGAGCGTGGTTTCATTCGACCAAGCACATCACCGTGGGGAGCTCCTGTTTTGTTTGTCAAGAAGAAAGATGGTACATTCAGGTTGTGTATCGACTACCGAGAGTTGAACAAACTTACCATCAAGAACCGCTACCCACTACCGAGAATCGACGACTTATTTGATCAACTACAAGGCTCGTCTGTTTATTCAAAGATTGACTTACGTTCCGAGTATCATAAAATGCGGGTGAAAGAAGATGATATTCCAAAGACTGCTTTCAGAACACGTTGCGATCATTACGAGTTTATGGTCATGCCGTTTGGTTTAACTAATGCACCAGCTATGTTCATGGACCTTATGAACCGAGTGTGTGGACCATACCTTGACAAGTTTGTCATTGTTTTCATTGATGACATACTTATTTACTCAAAGAATGTCCAAGAATACGGTGAACATTTGAGAAAGGTGTTAGAAGTATTGAGGAAGGAAGAATTGTACGCTAAGTTTTCAAAGTGTGCATTTTGGTTGGAAGAAGTTCAATTCCTCGGTCACATAGTGAACAAAGAAGGTATTAAGGTGGATCCGGCAAAGATAGAAACTGTTGAAAAGTGGGAAACCCCGAAAACTCCGAAACACATACGCCAGTTTTTAGGACTAGCTGGTTACTACAGAAGGTTCATCCAAGAATTTTCCAGAATAGAAAAACCCTTGACTGCATTAACGCATAAAGGGAAGAAATTTGAATGGAATGATGAACAAGAGAAAGCGTTTCAGTTATTGAAGAAAAAGCTAACTACGGCACCTATATTGTCATTGCCTGAAGGGAATGATGATTTTGTGATTTATTGTGATGCATCAAAGCAAGGTCTCGGTTGTGTATTAATGCAACGAACGAAGGTGATTGCTTATGCGTCTAGACAATTGAAGATTCACGAACAAAATTATACGTCGCATGATTTGTAATTAGGCGCGGTTGTTTTTGCATTATAGACTTGGAGGCACTACTTATATAGGGTCAAAAGTATTATATATACCGACCACAAAAGTCTTCAACACATATTTAATCAGAAACAACTGAATATGAGGCAGCTTAGGTGGATTGAATTATTGAATGATTACGATTTTGAGATTCGTTACCACCCGGGGAAGGCAAATGTGGTAGCCGATGCCTTTAGCAGGAAGGACAGAGAACCCATTCGAGTAAAATCTATGAATATAATGATTCATAATAACCTTACTACTCAAATAAAGGAGGCGCAACAAGGAGTTTTAAAAAAGGGAAATTTAAAGGATGAAATACCCAAAGGATCGGAGAAGCATCTTAATATTCGGGAAGATGGAACCCGGTATAGGGCTGAAAGGATTTGGGTACCAAAATTTGGAGATATGAGAGAAATGGTACTTAGAGAAGCTCATAAAACCAGATACTCAATACATCCTGGAACGGGGAAGATGTACAAGGATCTCAAGAAACATTTTTGGTGGCCGGGTATGAAAGCCGATGTTGCTAAATACGTAGGAGAATGTTTGACGTGTTCTAAGGTCAAAGCTGAGCATCAGAAACCATCAGGTCTACTTCAACAACCCGAAATCCCGGAATGGAAATGGGAAAACATTACCATGGATTTCATCACTAAATTGCCAAGGACTGCAAGTGGTTTTGATACTATTTGGGTAATAGTTGATCGTCTCACCAAATCAGCACACTTCCTGCCAATAAGAGAAGATGACAAGATGGAGAAGTTAGCACAACTGTATTTGAAGGAAGTCATCTCCAGACATGGAATACCAATCTCTATTATCTCTGATAGGGATGGCAGATTTATTTCAAGATTCTGGCAGACATTACAGCAAGCATTAGGAACTCGTCTAGACATGAGTACTGCCTATCATCCACAAACTGATGGGCAGAGTGAAAGGATGATACAAACGCTTGAAGACATGCTACGAGCATGTGTTATTGATTTCGGAAACAGTTGGGATCGACATCTACCGTTAGCAGAATTTTCCTACAACAACAGCTACCATTCAAGCATTGAGATGGCGCCGTTTGAAGCACTTTTTGGTAGAAAGTGCAGGTCTCCGATTTGTTGGAGTGAAGTGGGGGATAGACAGATTACGGGTCCGGAGATTATACAAGAAACTACCGAGAAGATCATTCAAATTCAACAACGATTGAAAACCGCCCAAAGTCGACAAAAGAGCTACGCTGACATTAAAAGAAAAGATATAGAATTTGAAATTGGAGAGATGGTCATGCTTAAAGTTGCACCTTGGAAAGGCGTTGTTCGATTTGGTAAACGAGGGAAATTAAATCCAAGGTATATTGGACCATTCAAGATTATTGATCGTGTCGGACCAGTAGCTTACCGACTTGAGTTACCTCAACAACTCGCGGCTGTACATAACACTTTCCACGTATTGAATTTGAAGAAATGTTTTGCTAAAGAAGATCTCACTATTTCGTTAGATGAAATCCAAATCAACGAAAAACTTCAATTCATCGAAGAACCCGTCGAAATAATGGATCGTGAGGTTAAAAGACTTAAGCAAAACAAGATACCAATTGTTAAGGTTCGATGGAATGCTCGTAGAGGACCCGAGTTCACCTGGGAGTGTGAAGATCAGATGAAGAAGAAATACCCGCATCTATTTCCAGAAGATTCGTCAACACCTTCAACAACTTAAAATTTCGGGACGAAATTTATTTAACGGGTAGGTACTGTAGTGACCCGAACTTTTCCATGTTTATATATATTAATTGAGATTGATATTTATATGATTAAATGTTTCCAACATGTTAAGCAATCAAACTTGTTAAGACTTGATTAATTGAAATATGTTTCATATAGACAATTGACCACCCAAGTTGACCGGTGATTCACGAACGTTAAAACTTGTAAAAACTATATGATGACATATATATGGATATATATATATAGTTAACATGATACTATGATAAGTAAACATATCATTAAGTATATTAACAATGAACTACATATGTAAAAACAACACTACTAACTTAATGATTTTTAACCGAGACATATATGTAACGATTATCGTTGTAAAGACATTTAATGTATATATATATCATATTAAGAGATATTCATACATGATAATATCATGATAATATAATAATTTAAAATCTCATTTGATATTATAAACATTGGGTTAACAACATTTAACAAGATCGTTAACCTAAAGGTTTCAAAACAACACTTACATGTAACGACTAACGATGACTTAACGACTCAGTTAAAATGTATATACATGTAGTGTTTTAATATGTATTTATACACTTTTGAAAGACTTCAATACACTTATCAAAATACTTCTACTTAACAAAAATGCTTACAATTACATCCTCGTTCAGTTTCATCAACAATTCTACTCGTATGCACCCGTATTCGTACTCGTACAATACACAGCTTTTAGATGTATGTACTATTGGTATATACACTCCAATTATCAGCTCTTAGCATCCCATGTGAGTCACCTAACACATGTGAGAACCATCATTTGGAAACTAGCATGAAATATCTCATAAAATTACAAAAATATGAGTAATCATTCATGACTTATTTACATGAAAACAAAATTACATATCCTTTATATCTAATCCATACACCAATGACCAAAAACACCTACAAACACTTTCATTTTTCAATTTTCTTCATCTAATTGATCTCTCTCAAGTTCTATCTTCAAGTTCTAAGTGTTCTTCATATATTCTACAAGTTCTAGTTACATAAAATCAAGAATACTTTCAAGTTTGCTAGCTCACTTCCAATCTTGTAAGGTGATCATACAACCTCAAGAAATCTTTGTTTTTTATAGTAGGTTATCATTCTAATACAAGGTAATAATAATATTCAAACTTTGGTTCAATTTCTATAACTATAACAATCTTATTTCATGTGATGATCTTACTTGAACTTGTTTTCGTGTCATGATTCTGCTTCAAGAACTTCGAGCCATCCAAGGATCCGTTGAAGCTAGATCCATTTTTCTCTTTTCCAGTAGGTTTATCCAAGGAACTTAAGGTAGTAATGATGTTCATAACATCATTCGATTCATACATATAAAGCTATCTTATTCGAAGGTTTAAACTTGTAATCACTAGAACATAGTTTAGTTAATTCTAAACTTGTTCGCAAACAAAAGTTAATCCTTCTAACTTGACTTTTAAAATCAACTAAATACATGTTATATATCTATATGATATGCTAACTTAATGATTTAAAACCTGGAAACACGAAAAACACCGTAAAACCGGATTTACGCCGTCGTAGTAACACCGCGGGCTGTTTTGGGTTAGTTAATTAAAAACTATGATAAACTTTGATTTAAAAGTTGTTATTCTGAGAAAATGATTTTTATTATGAACATGAAACCATATCCAAAAATTATGGTTAAACTCAAAGTGGAAGTATGTTTTCTAAAATGGTCATCTAGACGTCGTTCTTTCGACTGAAATGACTACCTTTACAAAAACGACTTGTAACTTATTTTTCCGACTATAAACCTATACTTTTTATGTTTAGATTCAAAAAATAGAGTTCAATATGAAACCATAGCAATTTGATTCACTCAAAACGGATTTAAAATGAAGAAGTTATGGGTAAAACAAGATTGGATAATTTTTCTCATTTTAGCTACGTGAAAATTGGTAACAAATCTATTCCAACCATAACTTAATCAACTTGTATTGTATATTATGTAATCTTGAGATACCATAGACACGTATACAATGTTTCGACCTATCATGTCGACACATCTATATATATTTCGGAACAACCATAGACACTCTATATGTGAATGTTGGAGTTAGCTATACAGGGTTGAGGTTGATTCCAAAATATATATAGTTTGAGTTGTGATCAATACTGAGATACGTATACACTGGGTCGTGGATTGATTCAAGATAATATTTATCGATTTATTTTTGTACATCTAACTGTGGACAACTAGTTGTAGGTTACTAACGAGGACAGCTGACTTAATAAACTTAAAACATCAAAATATATTAAAAGTGTTGTAAATATATTTTGAACATACTTTGATATATATGTATATATTGTTATAGGTTCGTGAATCAACCAGTGGCCAAGTCTTACTTCCCGACGAAGTAAAAATCTGTGAAAGTGAGTTATAGTCCCACTTTTAAAATCTAATATTTTTGGGATGAGAATACATGCAGGTTTTATAAATGATTTACAAAATAGACACAAGTACGTGAAACTACATTCTATGGTTGAATTATCGAAATCGAATATGCCCCTTTTTATTAAGTCTGGTAATCTAAGAATTAGGGAACAGACACCCTAATTGACGCGAATCCTAAAGATAGATCTATTGGGCCTAACAAACCCCATCCAAAGTACCGGATGCTTTAGTACTTCGAAATTTATATCATATCCGAAGGGTGTCCCGGAATGATGGGGATATTCTTATATATGCATCTTGTTAATGTCAGTTACCAGGTGTTCACCATATGAATGATTTTTATCTCTATGTATGGGATGTGTATTGAAATATGAAATCTTGTGGTCTATTATTATGATTTGATATATATAGGTTAAACCTATAACTCACCAACATTTTTGTTGACGTTTTAAGCATGTTTATTCTCAGGTGATTATTAAGAGCTTCCGCTGTCGCATACTTAAATAAGGACGAGATTGAGTCCATGCTTGTATGATATTGTGTAAAAACTGCATTCAAGAAACTTATTTTGTTGTAACATATTTGTATTGTAAACCATTATGTAATGGTCGTGTGTAAACAGGATATTTTAGATTATCATTATTTGATAATCTACGTAAAGCTTTTTAAACCTTTATTGATGAAATAAAGGTTATGGTTTGTTTTAAAATGAATGCAGTCTTTGAAAAACGTCTCATATAGAGGTCAAAACCTCGCAACGAAATCAATTAATATGGAACGTTTTTAATCAATAAGAACGGGACATTTCAAATTCTACACTACTAACGGTTCCCATTCTATTACCCTAGGTACTTCAACAGCTTTAGAATGAAGAGTATGCAAGCCCCTTTGGTATTTTGGATAATCTATCCAACGTCTGTCAAATCTCAAGTTCGGGTGCAAATCTTCCAAGTGCATATCTGAAAATGTCATGACTGGATGAGGTATATCTTGTTTGTAGTAGTTATCCACCTCCTGTTGTTCCGTATTCTCAGCAGGAGCATTGCGAGCTTGGGATGAAGATTCACCCCTTTCAGTCTGCAAAACACATCAAACACAATTTTTGTGCATCCAAATATGCATTAGTGTCCGCAAAATCATCAATCAAAATAATTACAATGACATGTCCAATTTATATCAAATTTATTCTCATTTTCATATTTTTATCAAATCTACACTTTTTCAAATAAGCATATACGAAAATGTTCGCCAAGTTCATAAGCATTCAACTCAAATAACATGTAAAAATAATCATTATTAGCAATTAAACAAGTTTCAAATGGCATTATCTCTCAAAAATCAAGTTCATGAATTTTAGACTTGAAAAATTCCACTTTAATTCTCAAAAATCATGTTTAGGCTCAAAGTTTGGATCATTTAACTACCTAAACATGTTACACTACTTAATTTAGCAATAATTCATGACAAAAATCGGCCATAACCTGTTTATATCAAAAAGCCCCAAATTGCTCAAGAACACAAACCCTAGATTACTCAAAATTTGAAGTTTAAGGCTTCTAATCATGTTAAATAGCATCAATCTAGGTTATACAAGCATAATACACAAGCAATTTAAGCATAATTACACTAAAAAGCATCAAAATCGAATTGGGTAAAAAAATTGCTCAAGAACACTAATTTTCGGATTAAATGGTGATTTGGTGTAGAAATTTACCGTTTTTCTTGAGTAATTCCTTGATAGCATTCTTCTCAACATGATTTTAGTAAAAGATTTGATGATTTTTAGTGAAAAATTCGATTTTCGTGTGTGTTTTTGGGGTGTTTTTCGCAGTAAAATGTGGTGTGGGGATGGGGACTGATCTGTTCTGTTCATTTTATTTTTTTTCTGGGTTTTGGATTCTCCGCGAGTCGCGGCGTTTGGCCTTTCCAAATACCGCGAGTCGCGACCCTTTTTTTTTAACTTAATTCTTAACTTATAAAACAAATATAAAATAAATTTAAAATTTTGTTTTCCTTTGTTTTAGGACGAGGTCGTTTCGGATCGATGTCCTAGTCCGTCCTTTGACAAAATTTTAAAATTTGTCTTTTTGTAGCGATTGTTTTAAAGGCTAAGATTTTTGGGTTTTTTTTTAAATGTTTTTGGCATACTTTAATTCAATAAGATTAAAAATAATGATAATAAAAGTTCTCGTCCCTCCCTCGGGTAAAGCAATTTCGGTTCAAAGACCTAGTCTTCAACTCACGACGAATTTTAAAAATCATATTTTTAACTTAGCGAAATAAAGTAAATTTTTGTTTTTAAATTCACACCAAACTTAAATTTAAAATGCATAAAATTAAGAATTCATATAATAAAAATTAAAAATTCACACCAAACTTATATTATATTTTTGTTTTTAAACATACAAACTTATATTAAAAAGATTAATTTTTCAAATATTTACAATTTTAAATATATTGATTTAAAAAGTTTACAATATTATTTTAATTTTTATATATTAATTTTAAAACATGGTAAAAATAAAATTAAATATCTTTTTGGCTTTTTATCCCACTTTAATCAATCAAATATTATCAAAAATATGCGCCCCTCTTTTCGGTAAAGTAATTTCGGTTCCATGAACTAATTTAACTCATGACGAATTTTTGAAATATTTTGGGTTGATTGATTAAAGATATTTATACCTTAAGAATAAACGTTACATTTCGCAGTGATGTAATAAATTTTTGAATGATATCAATAATTTCGGTCGCCAAACCTAATTTTATTCAATACCAATTTAATACTTTATAGCGAACAAAATAGCGTTTATTATCAAAAGGTTAAAAATAAAAAATTAAAAAATAAAAACTGTACAGACTTACCTGTGAGATAGTATTCTTAGTTATATGATCTATCCCATTCATAAGATAGTCGGTTTAATTGGTTTTCCATGGCTACATAGGCGTAACCTCGAGCATTCAGTGTTTTTTCTTCTAAACATATGAACGGTCCGTCTCTGCATAAAGTAACAAATTCGGTGTTTGAATAGGTTTGATTATTTGAACATTTACCTCCATGTGACCATTTTCCGCATTTGTGACATTTTTCAAGGAGTCGTTCTCTTCTTTTCGCTGCGGATTTTGATTTTCCTTTACCAAATTGTAACTTATTATCTTCGCATCTGGATTTTTTTCTTACTCCGTCCAATCTTTCTCTGATTACTGATACTATTTCACTAGGAAGTGTGTCATTATTACGTTTAGTGATCAAAGCGTGTAGCATTAGACCATGGTTTAGTTCACAGGAAGTCTTCATTTCGTAAAAACCTAAAAAAATAAAAATTCAGAATGGGGGGAGAAGACTAGTTCTTTAGGGTCTGCTAGGGAAAGACCATTCGAGTTCCATTTTCGAGAACTACACGAAAATAGAAAATCTAACTCTAACAGAAATACATAAACCTCCCTATACTTAGTTGAAATTGTGATTAACATTATTTTCAATTAAATCATCAACAACTTGTATATCTTTGACTTTTACTTCAATCCATTTGTTGATTTCCTCCGTAACTTGCACAAATTCAACTAACATCGCCTTTTCTTTTGACGATAAATTGGATATTAATCGGTTATATAACTTAAAGTTTCCTTTAATCTTAGCATCGTGAATCCGTTTATAAAGTTTCTTCGTTGAACTGTTAAAAATGGGTTCATCTAATTTCGTATCATCAACGGCATTCTTTGTGATTGGATCATCATTAAGTGTTTCTTCATCTTCCCCACACTTATGCGTTTTTATTGGTCTAACAGTTTTGGTTGGTGGAGATCTAAACTTTCGGTTCACAAAGGTGATCGATGTATCAACATCCCTAAGTGTCATTCTACCTTCTCTTACATCAATGAATGCCTCGGTGGTTGCTAAAAATGGGCGACCTAGAATTAGAGGAATATCAAGGTTTTCCTCCATATTTATCACTATGAAGTTTGCAACAAAGGTCAAACTTCCCACGTTAACAAGTAAATTATTTGCTATTCCAACCGGGTGTTTAATGGTTTGGTCAAATGATTGAACACCTATTTTGGTTGGTTTTAATTTAACCATGCCTAATCTTTTGTATAAGGAAAGAGGCATAATATTTGCACTTGCTCCTAAATCTGCGAGTCCAATATATACAGCATCATCATTAAGCAAGCAAGAAATAATAAATTCACCCGGGTCCCCTGCTTTAGTAAGTCGAGTTGGTTTGTAAACCTTTTTCGGGTGTTCTTTCCTTGGTTCTTTCACTTCTATTTGAATTTCTTGTTTACATTTTTCTTCGTTTCTTGGAATGGGAGGTTTGTATAAGAATTCTTCTTCATCACTCAAATTTGAATCCTCCTTATATTCTAATTTTGATTTTTCATATGTTGTTGATAACATATTTATGTTTTCATTTTGAAGGTTTTCTTGGGTGGTGAAATTATGATTAACTTCATTGTCAATTTCCATCGGACCATGTATGTAATGTTTAACTCTGTGACCATTAACTTTAAATTCAATCCCATTTGAATTTATTAATTCTATCGTTCCGTATGGGAAAACTCTTTTGACTATGAATGGTCCAGACCATCTTGATTTCAATTTTCCAGGAAATAGCTTGAATCGTGAATTGAAAAGAAGAACTCTGTCTCCTTCTTTAAATTCTTTTGAACTTCTGATTCTTTTATCATGCCATTTCTTCGTTCTTTCTTTATAGATTAACGAATTTTCGTATGCTTCATGTCTTAATTCTTCTAATTCGTTTAGTTGACTTAATCGTAGACGTCCAGCTTCATGTAAATCAAGATTACATGTTTTCAAAGCCCAAAATGCTTTGTGTTCAATTTCTACTGGAAGATGACATTCTTTTTCGTAGACGAGTTTAAAAGGTGTGGTTCCAATTGGAGTTTTGTAGGCTGTTCTAAAAGCCCAGAGTGCATCCTCCAATTTTATGGACCATTCCTTCGGATTTGATCCTACAGTTTTTTCTAGAATACGTTTTAAAGCTCGGTTGGTATTTTCAACTTGTCCACTTGTTTGTGGATGATATGCATTGGAGATTTTATGAGTTACTCCATATCTTTTAGGAACTTTCTCACGTTGATTATTACAGAAATGAGTTCCCCAATCACTTATTAAAGCTTTCGGTGTTCCAAACCTTGCAAAAAGATGTTTTAAAAAGTTGACTACAACTCGTGCATCGTTAGTTGGGAGAGCTTGTGCTTCCGCCCATTTAGATACATAATCAATGGCTACAAGAATATATAGATTATTATGAGATTTTGGAAATGGACCCATAAAGTCAATACCCCAAATGTCAAATACTTCACATACTTGAATGACATTTTGTGGCATTTCATCATGTTGACTTATTTTTCCGGCCCTTTGACAAGCATCACAGGATTTGCAAAGAAGGTGTGCGTCTTTGTAAATTGTAGGCCAATAGAATCCAGCATCATAAACTTTTCTTGCTATTAGTTGAGGCCCATAATGCCCTCCTGTTGGTCCTGTGTGACAATGGTTTAAAATTTTACTAGCTTAATCTCTGAATACACATCGGCGTATTATTCCATCTGGACAACTTTTAAACAAATGTTGATCTTCCCAGAAATAGTGTTTTATATCACTGAAGAATTTCTTTCGTTTTTGGTATGATAATCCTTTTTCAAGGAATCCACATACTAAGTAGTTTGCATAGTCTGCAAACCATGGAATTTCATTATAATCTATCTTCAATAGATATTCATCAGGAAAGTTGTCTTGTATGGCCGATTCATTTAGAACTTCTAATTCGGGATTTTCAAGACGAGAAAGATGATCGGCGGCGAGATTTTCTGCTCCTCTTTTATCTCGGATTTCAATATCAAACTCTTGTAAGAATAAGATCCAACGGATTAATCTTGGTTTAGCATCTTGTTTCGAAAATAGGTATCTAAGAGCAGAATGGTCGGTATAGACCACCGTTTTTGCCAGAACGAGATATGATCGAAATTTGTCAAAAGCAAAGACAATAGCAAGGAGTTATTTTTCAGTAGTTGTGTAATTCGTTTGTGCTCCTTGTAACGTCTTACTAGCATAATATATAGGTTGAAATCGTTTTTCAATCCTTTGTCCTAAAACGGCTCCCATTGCAAAATCACTTGCATCGCACATTAGTTCAAACGGTAGATTCCAATTTGGTGTTATCATGATCGGCGCATTAGTAAGTTTCTCTTTAAGAATATTAAAAAATTTGATACATTCATCTGAAAAGATGAATGGAGCATCCTTTTCTAGGAGTTTATTCATAGGAGTGGCAATTTTAGAAAAATCTTTTATGAAACGTCGGTAAAAACCGGCATGCCCTAGAAAACTCCTAACTCCTCTAACATTGGTGGGATGTGGAAGTTTAGCAATTACATCTACTTTAGCTCTATCCACTTCAATTCCTTCTTTTGAAATTTTATGTCCAAGAACGATGCCTTCTTTAACCATGAAATGGCATTTCTCCCATTTAAGTACTAGATTTGATTGTTCGCATCTAATCAGCATTCGTTCAAGATTAGCTAGACATGATTCAAATGTATCACCGAAGACTGAAAAGTCATCCATGAAAACTTCCATGCATTCTTCTATCATGTCATGAAAAATCGCCATCATACACCTTTGAAAAGTTGCAGGGGCGTTACAAAGTCCAAATGGCATGCGTTTGTAAGCAAAAGTACCATAAGGGCACGTGAACGTGGTTTTCTCTTGATCTTTGGGTGCTATTGGAATTTGAAAATATCCGGAAAATCCATCAAGAAAACAATAATAACTATTTTCGGCTAATCTTTCCAACATTTGATCAATGAAAGGTAAGGGAAAGTGATCTTTTCTGGTGGCGTCATTTAATTTTCTATAATCAATACATACACGCCATCCTGTTACAGTCCTAGTAGGAATAAGTTCATTTTTCTCATTTGTAATGACAGTCATGCCACCCTTCTTAGGCACGCATTGAACTGGGCTTACCCATGGACTATCAGAAATTGGATAAATTAGACCTGCGTCTAGCAGTTTAATAATTACTTTTTTAACTACATCTTGCATATTCAGATTTAGTCTTCGTTGGCGTTGCACATACGTTTTATGACCTTCTTCCATAAGGATTTTATGTGTGCAATACGAAGGACTTATTCCTTTAATATCATGAATCTTCCATGCAATGGCTGGTTTATGAGCTTTCAACACAGAAATGAGTTGTGATTTCTCATTTCCAGTAAGAGAAGACGATATTATTACAGGTAATTCAGATTCACCATGCAAATAAGCGTATTCCAAATGGTTTGGAAGTGGCTTTAATTCTAATGTCGGTGGTTCTTCTATTGATGATTTATATCGATATCTGTCTTCTTCTTTTAGCATTTGAATTTCTTCTGTTGTTGGTTCATATCCATTAGCTATAAGTGTAGCTAACATTGCAGCTTCATCAATTGGTTCATTACCTTCTCCTAAAGAACATTCTCCTGTTCCTTGTAATTCTGGAAATTCTTCTAACAATTCTGCATGTGAATCTATAGTTTGAATATAATAACATGTATCATCTGCAGATTGCGGTTGCTGCATTGCTCTATCAACTGAAAAGGTAACACTCTCGTCCTCTATACTTAGGGTCAGTTTCTTACCAAACACGTCTATCATTGCTTTAGCCGTGTTTAAGAATGGTCTTCCTAATATGAGAGGAACTTGAGAATCTTCTTCCATGTCCAGAACAACAAAATCTACTGGAAATACTAAAGTACCAACTTTAACTAGCATGTTCTCCATTATCCCTCTAGGATATTTTATTGATCGATCGGCTAGTTGTATGCTTATTCTTGTTGGTTTCAATTCTCTAAGGTCTAGTTTAGCGTATAGTGAATACGACATTAAATTTATACTAGCACCTAAGTCTGCCAATGCTTCTATTGAACTAAGACTACCCAGAAAACATGGAATTGTGAAACTTCCTGGATCAGATAGTTTTTCTGGTATCTTATTCAACAGCACTGCTGAACAATTAGCGTTCATAGTAACAGCCGAGAGTTCTTCCATTTTCTTTCTATTCGTGATCAGATCTTTCAAGAATTTAGCATATCTAGGCATTCCTGAAATCACATCAATGAAAGGAAGATTTACATTTATCTGTTTAAACATATCCAAGAATTTGGATTGCTCGGCTTCAAGTTTCTCTTTCTTCATTTTACTCGGGTAAGGAAGTGGTGGTTGGTATGGTTTAACATAAGGTTTAGCCTTAACTGTGTTATCTTCATTAACCTTTTCAACTACCGATTCTTTGTCCTTATCTTGATCAGGTTGTGGTTCTTGTGGAGTAGGAATAGCTTCATCAGAAGTTACAGGTATTTCAGGTGGTTTAAGTGTTGTACCAGTTCTTGTGGTAATGGCTTTAGCTGTTTCATTCCGGGGGTTTGCATTTGTATCACTAGGTAAACTTCCCGGTTTTCTTTCACCTATTAACCTTGCTAGGTTACTTACTTCTTGTTCCAAATTTTGAATAGAAGCTTGTTGATTTCTAAATGCTTGAGCATTTTGTTCATTAGTTTGTTTTTGAGATGTGAAAAACTGCGTTTGAGTTTCAACTAGCTTCGTCATCATATCTTCTAAATTCGGCTTTTTATCATCGGTTTGTGGTGGTTTGTTTTGAAAATTAGGTCTTCGCTGGTTGTAAGTATTATTGGATACTTGTTGATTGCTAGGACCTTGTTGGTTGTTGTATGGAATATTTCGGTTATAATTCTGATTTTGATTGTAAATCGGTCTTGGCGGTTGATAATTATTCTGATAATTATTTCCAGGCCTTTGGTTTATGTATGAAATATTCTCTCTTTGTTCCATTATTAATTCAATACTGAGACAATCTTTTGTCAAATGTGGTCCTCCACACTGCTCACAACTAATTCGTATTGAGTGAATATCCTTAGTCATCTTTTCCATTCGTCTCTCGACATCATCTATCTTTGCGGAAATGGAATCTAAGTCATGAATAGAATCGGCTCTAGCTGCTTTAGATGATCTAACGATATCTTTTTCTTGGTGCCACTCATGTGAGTGGGAAGCAGTGTTATCAATAATTTTGTAAGCATCAGTTTCGGTTTTCTTCATAATAGAACCACCAGCTGCTATATCGATGTCTTTTCTTGTAGTGATGTCGCATCCTTGATAGAATATTTGTGCTATTTGACAGGTGTCTAAACCATGTTGCGGAAATCCTCTTAATAACTTTCCAAATCTTGTCCACGCCTCATATTGAGTTTCATTCGGTTTCTGTGTGAACGTAACAATTTCTCCTTGAAGTCTTATGGCTTTAGATGCCGGAAAGAATTGTTTAAGAAATTTTTCAACTAAAACGTCCCATGTATCAATCGCCCATTCAGGTAACGATTCCAACCAATTTTTGGCTTCTCCCTTTAAAGTCCAGGGAAATAACATGAGATATATCTGTTCATCCTCCACTTCTCGGATTTTAAATAGAGTGCAGATCCTATTAAAGGTACGAAGATGTTCGTTTGGATCTTCCTTCGGCGCACCACTAAATTGGCATTGATTAGTCACCATATGTAGAATTTGTCCTTTGATTTCATAATCTGGCGCATTAATGTCTGGATGAGTAATTGCGTGACCTTGGCCAGTGCGTTTAGCTCTCATTCGGTCTTCCATACGTAAAGGTTCTAGATTCTCCATAATTGAATTTGTTGAATCCGAATCACTAGAGGATTCTGATTTAATGGTTCGTTCCTCAACAATCTCTGTTTGAATGATTGGTGGTTCCGGAGGAAAAATTAATGGTTCAGGATCTATGAATCGTCCCTGATTATTATCCGGATTCTCAATTGTGAGGTCGGTTTCAAAAAATGGATTATCAACGGCGACAATATTAGCTAGATGTCTTGATCGAGTTACAGGTGGTGAACGTACAAAAGGTGGTGAACGTCTTGCTCGGTGCATTCACTGAATATCCTATTAGTTTTTAAAAGGAAAGAAAAATTATATAAGTTATCCAATTAATAGACTTTTCTGATTTTGCCCACGTTTCGAATAGCCAAAAGATGCAGCAGAGGGGCAGGATTCGTTTGGTCTCAATATAATTGAGGACTGTTTGGCTCCAATAACCCAGTCCACGTACAAATCCAATTATTACTACGAACCAGAAAATTTTGATGTCTATCAATTTAACCACTCAAAATAAATTTTCGTAATTTTAAGAAATTTAGATAAGAAGTAGAATAAAAATCTATGTCCTAAAAACTAGAATAGAAAGAAATAAGAAAGAAAAAGAGTGCGTCGAAAAAGAAAAAGAAAAGGGTTGAAAAATAAAAGGCGTCGGAAATTAAGAAATAAAAAGAAATGACTTATAGAACTTAAAAACACTCGACTAACCCAACCTTATTACTATCACTAACTTAAAATTATAATCGCAAATTGAGATTACTAATTGGAATGATAATTGATACATAGGTAAAAGGTGTCTAAAAATATTAAAGCTTACAAGTAAAACTATATCCCAAATGGAAATAACTTAAAAAGGTACTAAAACTTAAAAAGGCGTCGCAAAATTCTAAAGCACCTAGATCTTAGTCTAAAGAAAAAGCACGTAAGAGATTTTACGGCAAAGCCTAAAAATCTATAAATAAAAATAACTATGGCAAAAACTAAGTTTAAAACTAAATACGAGCGAAAAATACAAATATTACGCTAAAACAATTAAAAAGAGACAAAATATAAAAATATACTAAAAGTTGTAAAAAGTACAATTTTTATAAAAATATTATTTTTATATTATTTATTTTATAAAACTATTAATTTTGTAAGTTAAATAATCTAAATAAACTAAAATACAAATTAAATAAAAAGTAAAACTAAATAATATTAAAATCTAAACCTAATTAGGGTTTAAAATTAATTATAATTAATAATTATCCGTAATTAATGCGAATTAGGGCTTCTGTGTGGCCCGTGTCAGACGGCTCCGCGAGTCGTGGTGCCTCGTGGCTACAAACACCGCAAGTCGCGGGGTTTGGAATTTCAGTTGACAGGCTGATTTAAATTTGACGTTTTACTTTTTTTTTTTTTATATATTTTCTGTTTAAATATTTAAATAAAATATTTATAAAAACTAAATAAAAACTTATGTTTTAAAAACTAAAATAAAAATATAAATACTTTATAATAAAAATCTTAAAACTAGATTTATATATTTATTTATTTTTTTTTTTTCGATTTTTAATTTTATGTTCTAAATAAACACAAAATATTTAAATAAAACTTATATTTTTATAAAATAAAAATAAAGAAACTTTATAAAACTTAAATATTTAATAAACTCTTAAAAATATTTATATTTTTGTTTTTCTTTTCTATGTTTTCGAATATTTAAAACGTATTTTTCAAAAACGTATTTTTATAAAAGTAAACTAAAAATAATTTTTTTTTCTTTTCTAATTAGCGTTGCGCTTCCGGCTTTTAAGCTAGATTGTTTCCCGGCAGCGGCGCCAAAAATATTTGATGTTATGCGAGGTGTATATAAAATAGCTTAAATTTTACTAGGAAATACTATTAAATACGATACAATTTTACACAAGATATTTATTTATTTATTGAATGGATATACTTAAACCTTGCTACAACACTTATAGGCAGTGTACCTAATCGTACAGTAGTGTAGTTTTTAGTAAGTCCGGTTCGTTCTACAGGGAATCTTTTAATCAAAGCTTAACGCTATATTAGTTTTATTTTATAAAAATACAAATATATATATAAGTAATATTATTATTATAAAGGGGAGTTTTTACCGTTTAATGACCGGTTTGTCAATTTTAAAACTTTAAGTCGCAGTTAAAATAAAATGTAAAATATTAAATAAATAAAAGACTTAATTTAAAGCATAAAGTAAATAACGATAATGAAATTGCGATAAATAAAAGTGCAATAAAATTGCGATAATTAAAAAGTACGATAATTAAAAGTGCAATAATTAGAAGTTCAATTAAATATAAAATAAAGGAAATTAAATATGAAATAAAAGAATTATGCTTATTTAAACTTCCGTAATCATGATGTTTGACGTGTTGATTTTAGTTTTATGCCCATGGGTTAATTGTTCTTTGTCCTGGATTATTTAATATGTCCATACAGATTTGTCCATAATAGTCCATCAGTCATAAATATAAAGAGCGAAAGCCTTCGTCAAATTATTCTTATTCCCGAAGTCAAATATTCCAACTAATTGGGGATTCGAATTGTAACAAGGTTTTAATACTTTGTTTAATGAATACACCAGGTTATCGACTGCGTATAAACCAAGGTTTTACTACTTTGTTAACAATTACACCAATTACCCTTGAATTTAATTCACCCCTGTTTCAACAAATCTATTAACTATTAATCCAGTTCCGTGTCCAGTAAAATGAATAATTATTGGTATTTATAGATATCCCGCCCACCGTACCCAGTCAAGCGTATGTGGTTATATATAAATACGTCGAATTATAAGTTTGTATATTAAATTAACAAGGTATTGTTTAGTTAATATAAAACCCATTAATAGCCCATAGTCTAATTTCCACAAGTGTCGTTCTTTTATCCAAACCCCAATTATGGTACAAAGCCCAATTACCCAATTTTAATATTTTTAGCCCAACATCATGATTACTTCGGATTAAATAAGCATAATAATAACATAGCTACGAGACATTAATGAAAATAATATAAACATAACTTACAATGATTAAAATTAGCGTAGCGTTACACGGACAGAATTTCGACTTACACCCTTACATCATTCGCTAACATACCCTTATTATTAGGATTTAAAATTAAAATTAAAATTAAAATATAAATTATATATATATATATATATATTTACGTATATATTGAGAGAGAGATAGATTATGGATATTTTTGCGATCAAACTGCGTTTGCTTTTATAGGCAGATTCATTTTTTGGGGCTCCGCGAGTCGCGGCCCATTTGGTCTTTGAACTCCGCAAGTCGCGGAGTTCCATTTTACAGCTCACTCAACTTTGGCTCTTTGTTTGCCGACGATTATATAAATAAATATAATATGTAAATAATTTTAGTAATTATTTAAATATTATATTATATTTATGTGCATAGTTGACTTGTAATTTTTAGTCCGTTGCATCGAGCGTTGAGAGTTGACTCTAGTCCCGGTTCCGGATTTTCGAACGTCCTTGCGTACAATTTAATATCTTGTACTTTGCGTTTTGAATCTTGTACTCTTGTAATTTCGAGACGTTTCTTATCAATAATTGAAACCACTTTGATTGTATTTTGTACTTTTGAGCTTTTTGGACCTTTGCGTCTTCAATTCGTCGAATCTGTCTTTTGTCTTCACCTTTTATTATTTAAACGAATATCACTTTTAAATAGAACAATTGCAACTAAAAGCTTGTCTTTCTTGAGGAATAATGCTATGAAATATATGTTCGTTTTTAGCATTATCAGTCGCAAAAGAATTTCCCGATGTATTTCCGAAAGAATTACCGGGACTACCTCCACATCGATCTGTTGAATTTCAAATAGATCTTGTACCAGGAGCTGCACCAATAGCTCGTGCTCCTTACAGACTCGCACCCAGCGAGATGAAAGAACTGCAAAGCCAACTGCAAAAACTATTAGAATGTGGTTTCATTCGATCAAGCACGTCACCATGGGGAGCTCCTGTTTTGTTTGTCAAGAAGAAGGATGGTACATTTAGGTTGTGTATTGACTACATAGAGTTGAATAAACTTACCATCAAAAACCGTTATCCACTGCCGAGAATTGACGACTTATTTGATCAACTACAAGGCTCGTCGGTTTATTCAAAGATCGATTTACGTTCTGGATATCATCAAATGCGAGTAAAGGAGGATGATATTCCAAAAACTGCTTTTAGGACTGGTTATGGTCATTATGAGTTTATGGTTATGCCATTTGGATTGACTAACGCACCAGCTGTGTTCATGGACCTTATGAACCGAGTGTGTGGGCCATATCTTGACAAGTTTGTCATTGTTTTCATCGATGACATACTTATTTACTCAAATAATGATCAAGAGCACGAAGAACATTTAAGAAAAGTGCTAGAAGTATTGAGGAAAGAAAAACTGTACGCTAAGTTTTCAAAGTGTACATTTTGGTTGGAAGAAGTTCAATTCCTCGGTCACATAGTGAACAAAGAAGGTATCCAGGTATATCCGGAAAAGATCGAAACCGTTGAAAAGTAGGAAACCCCGAAAACTCCGAAACACATACGCCAGTTTTTAGGACTAGCTGGTTACTATAGAAGGTTCATCCAAGACTTTTCCAGAATAGCAAAACCCTTGACCGCATTAACGCATAAAGGGAAGAAATTTGAATGGAAGGATGAACAAGAGAAAGCGTTTCAGTTATTGAAGAAAAAGTTAACTACGGCACCTATATTGTCATTACCTGAAGGGAATGATGATTTTGTGATATATTGTGACGCCTCAAAGCAAGGTCTCGGTTGTGTATTAATGCAACGAACAAAAGTAATTGCTTATGCGTCTAGACAATTGAAGATTCACGAACAAAATTATACGACACATGATTTGGAATTAGGCGCGGTTGTTTTTGCATTAAAGACTTG
This sequence comes from Rutidosis leptorrhynchoides, assembly GCF_046630445.1. Taxonomy (NCBI): domain Eukaryota; kingdom Viridiplantae; phylum Streptophyta; class Magnoliopsida; order Asterales; family Asteraceae; genus Rutidosis; species Rutidosis leptorrhynchoides. Next base: position 148,300,390 of record NC_092343.1, read on the forward strand.
GAGGCACTACTTATATGGGTTCAAAAGTATTATATATACCGACCACAAAAGTCTTCAACACATATTTAATCAAAAACAACTGAATATGAGGCAGCGTAGGTGGATTGAATTGTTGAATGATTACGACTTTGAAATTCGTTACCACCCGGGGAAGGCAAATGTGGTAGCCGACGCCTTGAGCAGAAAGGACAGAGAACCCATTCGAGTAAAATCTATGAATATAATGATTCACAATAACCTTACTACTCAAATAAAGGGGGCGCAACAAGGAGTTTTAAAAGAGGTAAATTTAAAGGATGAAATACCCAAAGGATCGGAGAAGCATCTTAATATTCGGGAAGACGGAACCCGGTATAGGGCTGAAAGGATTTGGGTACCAAAATTTGGAGATATGAGAGAAATGGTACTTAGAGAAGCTCATAAAACCAGATACTCAATACATCCTGGAACGGGGAAGATGTACAAGGATCTCAAGAAACATTTTTGGTGGCCGGGTATGAAAGCCGATGTTGCTAAATACGTAGGAGAATGTTTGACGTGTTCTAAGGTCAAAGCTGAGCATCAGAAACCATCAAGTCTACTTCAACAACCCGAGATCCCGGAATGGAAATGGGAAAACATTACCATGGATTTCATCACTAAATTGCCAAGGACTGCAAGTGGTTTTGATACTATTTGGGTAATAGTTGATCGTCTCACCAAATTAGCACACTTTCTGCCAATAAGAGAAGATGACAAGATGGAGAAGTTAGCACGACTGTATTTGAAGGAAGTCATCTCCAGACATGGAATACCAATCTCTATTATCTCTGATAGGGATGGCAGATTTATTTCAAGATTCTGGCAGACATTACAGCAAGCATTAGGAACTCGTCTAGACATGAGTACTGCCTATCATCCACAAACTGATGGGCAGAGCGAACGGACGATACAAACGCTTGAAGACATGCTACGAGCATGTGTTATTGATTTCGGAAACAGTTGGGATCGACATCTACCGTTAGCAGAATTTTCCTACAACAGCAGCTACCATTCAAGCATTAAGATGGCGCCGTTTGAAGCACTTTATGGTAGAAAGTGCAGGTCTCCGATTTTTTGGAGTGAAGTGGGGGATAGACAGATTACGGGTCCAGAGATAATACAAGAAACTACCGAGAAGATCATCCAAATTCAACAACGGTTGAAAACCGCCCAAAGTCGACAAAAGAGCTACGCTGACATTAAAAGAAAAGATATAGAATTTGAAATTGGAGAGATGGTCATGCTTAAAGTTGCACCTTGGAAAGGCGTTGTTCGATTTGGTAAACGAGGGAAATTAAATCCAAGGTATATTGGACCATTCAAGATTATTGATCGTGTCGGACCAGTAGCTTACCGACTTGAGTTACCTCAATAACTCGCGGCTGTACATAACACTTTCCACGTCTCGAATTTGAAGAAATGTTTTGCTAAAGAAGATCTCATTATTCCATTAGATGAAATCCAAATCAACGAAAAACTTCAATTCATCGAAGAACCCGTCGAAATAATGGATCGTGAGGTTAAAAGACTTAAGCAAAACAAGATACCAATTGTTAAGGTTTGATGGAATGCTCGTAGAGGACCCGAGTTCACCTGGGAACGAGAAGATCAGATGAAGAAGAAATACCCGCATTTATTTCCAGAAGATACGTCAACACCTCCAACTGCTTAAAATTTCGGGACGAAATTTATTTAACAGGTAGGTACGGTAGTGACCCGAACTTTTCCATGTTTATATATATATATATATATATATATATATATATATATATATATATATATATATATATATATATATTAAATGAAATTGTTATTTACAGGATTAAGTGTTTCCAACATGTTAAGCAATCAAACCTGTTAAGACTTGATTAATTGAAATAGGTTTCATATAGACAATTGACCACCCAAGTTGACCGGTGATTCACGAACGTTAAAACTTGTAAAAACTATATGATGACATATATATGGATATATATATATATATATATATATATATATATATATATATATATATATATATATATATATATATATATATATATATATATATATATAGTTAACATGATATTATGATAAGTAAACATATCGTTAAGTATATTAACAATGAACTACATATGTAAAAACAAGACTACTAACTTAATGATTTTGAAACGAGACATATATGTAACGATTATCGTTGTAACGACATTTAATGTATATATTTCATATTAAGAGATATTCATACATCATAATATCATGATAATATAATAATTTAAAATCTCATTTGATATTATAAACATTGGCTTAACAACATTTAACAAGATCGTTAACCTAAAGGTTTGAAAACAACACTTGCATGTAACGACTAACGATGACTTAACGACTCAGTTAAAATGTATATACATGTAGTGTTTTAATATGTATTCATACACTTTTGAAAGACTTCAAGACACTTATCAAAATACTTCTACTTAACAAAAATGCTTACAATTACATCCTCGTTCAGTTTCATCAACAATTCTACTCGTATGCACCCGTATTCGTACTCGTACAATACACAGCTTTTAGATGTATGTACTATTGGTATATACACTCCAATGATCAGCTCTTAGCAGCACATGTGAGTCACCTAACACATGTGAGAACCATCATTTGGCAACTAGCATGAAATATCTCATAAAATTACAAAAATATGAGTAATCATTCATGACTTATTTACATGAAAACAAAATTACATATCCTTTATATCTAATCCATACACCAACGACCAAAAAAACCTACAAACACTTTCATTCTTCAATTTTCTTCATCTAATTGATCTCTCTCAAGTTCTATCTTCAAGTTCTAAGTGTTCTTCATAAATTCTACAAGTTCTAGTTTCATAAAATCAAGAATACTTCCAAGTTTGCTAGCTTACTTCCAATCTTGTAGAGTGATCATCCAACCTCAAGAAATCTTTATTATTTACAGTAATATATCTTTCTAATACAAGGTAATACTCATATTCAAACTTTGATTCAATTTCTATAACTATAACAATCTTATTTCGAGTGAAAATCTTACTTGAACTGTTTTCGTGTCATGATTCTACTTCAAGAACTTTCAAGCCATCCAAGATCCTTTGAAGCTAGATACATTTGTCTCTTTTCCAGTAGGTTTATCCACAAAACTTGAGGTAGTAATGATGTTCATAACATCATTCGATTCATACCTATAAAGCTATCTTATTCGAAGGTTTAAACTTGTAATCACTAGAACATAGTTTAGTTAACTCTAAACTTGTTCGCAAACAAAAGTTAATCCTTCTAACTTGACTTTTAAAATCAACTAAACACATGTTATATATCTATATGATATCCTAACTTAATGATTTAAAACCTGGAAACACGAAAAACACCGTAAAATCGGATTTACGTCGTCGTAGTAACACCGCGGGCTGTTTTGGGTTAGTTAATTAAAAACTATGATAAAATTTGATTTAAGAGTTGTTCTTATGGGAAAATAATTTTTCTTATGAACATGAAACTATATCCAAAAATCATGGTTAAACTCAAAGTGAAAGTATGTTTTCCAAAATGGTCATCAAGATGTCGATTTTTCGACGGAAATGACTACCTCTTTAGTAATTGACATGTAACTTAATTTTCTGACTATAAACCTATACTTTTCTATTTATATTCTTAAATTAGAGTTCAATATGAAACCATAGCAATTTGATTCACTCAAAACGGATTTAAAATGAAGAAGTTATGGGTAAAACAAGATTGGATAATTTTTCTCATTTTAGCTACGTGAAAATTGGTAACAAATCTATTCCAACCATAACTTAATCAACTTGTATTGTATATTATGTAATCTTGAGATACCATAGACACGTATACAATGTTTTGACCTATCATGTCGACACATCTATACATATTTCGGAACAACCATAGACACTCTATATGTGAATGTTGGAGTTAGCTATAAAGGGTTGAGGTTGATTCCAAAATATATATAGTTTGAGTTGTGATCAATACTGAGATATGTATACACTGGGACATGGATTGATTCAAGATAATATATATCGATTTATTTCTGTTCATCTAACTGTGGACAACTAGTTGTAGGTTACTAACGAGGACATCTGACTTAATAAACTTAAAACATCAAAATGTATTAAAAGTGTTGTAAATATATTTTGAACATACTTTGATATATATGTACATATTTTTTATAGGTTCGTGAATCGACCAGCGGCCAAGTCTTACTTCCCGACGAAGTAAAAAAATCTGTGAAAGTGAGTTATAGTCCCACTTTTAAAATCTAATATTTTTGGGATGAGAATACATGCAGGTTTTATAAATGATTTACAAAATAGACACAAGTACGTGAAACTACATTCTATGGTTAAATTATCGAAATCGAATATGCCCCTTTTTATTAAGTCTGGTAATCTAAGAATTAGGGAACAGACACCCTAACTGACGCAAATCCTAAAGATAGATCTATTGGGCCTAACAAACCCCATCCAAAGTACCAGATGCTTTAGTACTTCGAAATTTATATCATATCCGAAGGGTGTCCCGGAATGATGGGGATATTCTTATATATGCATCTTGTTAATGTCGGTTACCAGGTGTTCACCATATGAATGATTTTTATCTCTATGTATGGGATGTGTATTGAAATATGAAATCTTGTGGTCTATTATTATGATTTGATAATATATAGGTTAAACCTATAACTCACCAACATTTTTGTTGACGTTTTAAGCATGTTTATTCTCAGGTGATTATTAAGAGCTTTCGCTGTCGCATACTTAAATAAGGACGAGATTTGGAGTCCATGCTTGTATGATATTGTGTAAAAACTGCATTCAAGAAACTTATTTCGTTGTAACATATTTGTATTGTAAACTATTATGTAATGGTCGTGTGTAAACAGGATATTATAGATTATCATTATTTGATAATCTACGTAAAGCTTTTTAAACCTTTATTGATGAAATAAAGGTTATGGTTTGTTTTAAAATGAATGTAGTCTTTGAAAAATGTCTCATATAGAGGTCAAAACCTCGCAACGAAATCAATTAATATGGAACGTTTTTAATCAATAAGAACGGGACATTTCAGTCAACACACATCAGTGATTCAAATATACCATCTGCAAGAGCTCGATAATTATCTTCCTCAATCATTTCCCAATTGCGATTATACGGATTTAGAATATTTGTAACGACTGGTCTGATATCTTCAGAAGTCAGTCGTAAGTCTCTGATGGCTTCCAATGTCGTCTAGCGATATCTTTGAAGTATACCTAAATACTTAAGTAAAAAAAACAAATTAGTAACACTTTTAATTACGAGTACTAATTTGTTTGATATAATAAAAAATAAAGGAGTTGTTACCTACTTATTAGGACTCCTTTCAATCATTAAAGTTGTTCGAGTATCTTCCCCACTAGCAATTCTATCAAGATCGAGCTGAAACTGCACAAACTGTTTAAATAATCAATCTACCTAACAGGACACACATGATAACTTATGTCAAAGATCTAACATTTTTTAAAAGTATTACTTGGAGGGAAATTAGCTATGAAGGGAAATTAACCTTTGGAATTGAGTAGTGGGTGTATACTTTCCTTCTCCGCAAACGCTCTTTTGGGAACGCAAGCATGGCAGTTCTAGCAGCACGAATATCGAAGTACGATATCATATAAAAATATCCTATGTTTACAAGCGTAGCCAGGTCGTCCTAATATTGCTGTATTGGTACAAAACACATAATAAATAAATATGTTACGACAGTAAATATATATAATTTTTTTTAAGTCACTAAAAATAGTTATCAAGAATACGACCGACCAAGCATAACTTTGAACCATAATCTAAAGTAAATTAATTTAAAAAGCTGCAATTAATATTATTATTTACCTCAAATAGAGTGCTTAGTTCTGAATCCTCAACGTCATTGAACCCTAAACCCCAAACCCTAAACCCTAGCAATTCATGTTCCTCGTTGTTATTCAACAGGATAACCCATGCAAAGCAATTATCTGTGTCGAATATCTTGTTTCCCTTAAGAAAAACTGCAAGCTGCTAATACAAATAACTGAATCATTATATGCAGCTATCAACAACAATAATCGATGGATAAAGTCAAGTAAGTAAATATAACAATCAACTGAGGCTCAGATCGATGTATAAAGTCAAGTACGAAAGTATCAGACCGCATGGCTGCAACCTGCATTTTGCCCCGCCAGTATACGATTTTTTGTTTTTATTAACAGTTAACCAATAAACTTCAATTTGAGCACACATTTTTGGCCTTTTCAAACAACAGACTGAACAATAAAGTTCATTAAAAACCAAGTACTAGTTTAAAAAAAGTAACAAATGGAGGCTGAAATTGATGCATAAAGTTAACTGATTAATCGTGAATCGTATGGCTGCAATCTGCAGGTTGGCCCGCCAGCATACGGTTACAACTTTTATGAACACTTCCGCATCATACAAAAATGATCATCATTGCCTTTTGTATCTTTCCATATAATAAATCTGAAACAACGAACAACCACAGCAGTTAAGCAAATGATACTGTAAACACAAATAACTGAATAACTACATGCAGCTAGCAACAACTATGATCGATGGATAAAGTAAAGCAAGTAAATCTAACAATGAACCGAGGCTCAGATCAATGTATAAAGTCAACTAAGAAAGTATCAAACCGTATGGCTGCAACCTGCATTTTGCCCCACCAGTATACGATTCTATTTTTATAATAACAGTCAACCAATAGCATTCGATTCTAGCATAAATTTCTTATCTTTTAAAACAACAGTCCGAACAATAAAGCTAGTCGAAAACCAAGAATCACCACAAAAACCGGTTAAGAAACCGAGGCTCAAATCGATGCATAAAGTCAACTAATTAATACTGAATCGTATGGCTGCAATCTGCAGGCTGCCTTGCCAGCATACAGTTACAACTTTTATGAGCGTCTCCGTATCATAAAAAAATGATCATCATTGCCTTTTGTATCTTTCCATATAATCAATCTGAAATGACAAACCACCGTAGCAGTTAAGCAAATAACACAATTAACACAAATAACTGAACAATGACATGCAGCTATCAATAGCTATTATCGATGCATAAAGTAAAGCGAGTAAATATAACAATGAACCGAGGTTAAGCTCGATGTATAAAGTCAAGTAAGAAAGTATCAAACCGTATGGCTGCAACCTGCATTTTGCCCCGCCAGTATACGATTCTATTTTTATATTAACAGTCAACCAATAGTGTTTGAATTGACCATAAATTTCTTATCTTTTCAAACAACAGATTGATCAATAAAGATCATCGAAAACCAAGAATCACAAAAAAAAAACCGGTTAAGAAACCGAGGCTCAAATCAATGCATAAAGTCAACTAATTAATACTGAATCGTATGGCTGCAATCTGCAAGCTGCCCTGCCAGCATAAGGGTACAACTTTTATGAGCGCTTCTGTATCGTACAAAAATGATCATCATTCCCTTTTGTATGTTTCCATATAATCAATCTGAAATAACAAACAACCGAAGCAGTTAAGTAAATAATACTGTTAACACAAATAAGTGAACAACGACATGCAGCTATGAACAGCTATTATCGATGGATAAAGTAAAGTAATTATATATAACAATGAACCAAGGCTTAGTTCGATATATAAAGTCAACTAAGCTGTTATTTGCATTTTGCCCCGCTAGTATATGTTTTTTTCTTTTCGACACTCACTCAACAGTAATTGAATTGAACATCCACTTTCTAACTTTTCCAACAACAGATCGAACAATAAAGATCATCGAAAACCAAGAACCGTCTAACGCCATAAATAACAGCTAAAAAAACAATCATCATCATCTGCCATTTTTTTTACAGAAATACATGTTCCTTACAACAAAAACATTAAATTCAAAACACATAAACTAAGACTACCAAGCATACATAATCAAATTGAAAAATGGGTTGAATAACAACATTAAAAAACAACACAATACATTACATCTTTGAGCTTGTAAATTGGTTGGAAACACTGACAGCCGAAAACAACCTGAAGATTTCCAATAGCCGCATAAACAACAGCTAAAAAAACAATCATCATCACCTGAAACATTTATCAGAAATATAAACCCCCCAAAAAAAAAACATTCAAAGAAACCCTAAACTTACCAATCCCAAATCAAACCACAAAGTAAATTCCCTAAATCTACTGACAATCGACTGTCATCGCTTCCTTCCTGATGACAAACGGCTATCATCGCTTCGTTACTGACTTAAAAAAAAAACTAAACTAAAAGTAGCGAATGTTACCTGCGGAGGTTGGCAATCGAAGAAGACGATAGATCGAGTAGATGTTCAAGATGTCGAATGGTGATGAATCACAGGAGATGGTGAAAATCAGAGCATAGATCGTATGGTGATGAAGATCAGAAAATAATGGTATGGTGATGGATCAGATAACTTGGTGATATACCCTAACACGCTAATGGTTTGTGTGGTGGAGAATAGCAGCGAGATGAACAGGGATAATGTGTGAGAAGGAGTGCCAAGTGGACCAATAGGGTTGAAGAGTTTACTCTCCCCAATATTAGATGGGTAATTAGTACAACCATATCCTCCTACTTGTTTACTCATCTCTCAAATCACTATTCACTAAAACCTTTTACAATTCACTAAAATGGTAATCCTCACTGAACTTTCAGAATCATATTCTTCTGGTAATCAAAAGTATGATGTTTTTCTAAGTTTTCGAGGTGCTGATACCCGTAATAACTTCACTAATCACCTCCACAATGCCTTTGAGGGTGCTAACCTCAAAACCTTTTTGGACAATGAAGAGATTCATACCGGGCTATATTTAAAACCGGAATTGGAGATAGCTATAAAACATTCTCGGGCTTCTGTTATTGTGTTGTCTAAAAATTATGCCTCTTCAACGTGGTGCCTTGATGAACTCGTACTGATTCTTGAGCAACATAAGACCTGCAGACATATTGTAATTCCGATCTTCTATCATGTGGAGCCCACTGATGTTAGAAAGCAACAAAAAAGCTTTAAAGTTGCAATGGATGAACATAAGAAGAAGATGGAAGCAGAGTCAGATTTGGGGGAAAAACGTGTGTTGGCTAAAAAGATAGAAAAGTGGAAGTAAGCACTAACAAAAGTTGCTGATTTAAAAGGGTTTGATGCAAAGGACAGGTAAACTTCTTTTGAATGTTTGAAGTTGTTAATTCTCCTACCAATCTTTAAAACTAATTTTTGGGTTATCTTATATAGCTCAATTAAATTAAAGTAATTAACGAAATAAGATATATACAATTACAATTTACTGTAACATAAAATCATAAATGTTTCGGAAAATTTAAAAATAGAGTGAAGAGTAAACCTCAAATGAATCTTATATGGTTGACCACTTTGACTACTAATTTTCAGGCCAGAAGTGAAGTTTATAGAAGAAATTATCGAGGACATCTACCGCAGATTAGGTGGAACCATAAGTAGTTCTCTGCCACTACTTATTGGAAGGGAGGATTCCATTGATTTCATCACTTCATGGTTGAAAGATGTCTCCTCAAATACGGTCGACATTCTTACCAGTTCGGGCATGAGTGGGATCGGAAAGACGTATGTAGCCAATCACATCTTTGAGTTACATCGTTGTGAATTTGAAGCGTGTAGTTTTATTGAAAGTATCAGTAAGGCTCAATTCAATGGAATGCTTGGTTTACAAAAACAGCTTCTTGGCAACATTCTGAAAACAAGTCCAGTTCATGTGGATCGTGTTTCTGAATACACCTCCATTATTGAAAGAACACTAGCCCGTAAAAAGGTGTTTCTAGTTCTTGATGATATTGATAGTGTCGAACAGTTAAATGAGTTACTAGGAAATAAAGGTCTTTATCCAGGAAGCAAAATTATAATTACGACCAACAACTTGTCGTTGACAGAGCATTGTGCACTAGTCAACCTCCATGTTCAACCTAAGCATACACAACACTTAATTGAAGGCTTATTTTACCATGAATCAGTACGTCTTTTATATTTTCATGCTTTTAAATGTGAAGTATGTACAGAAGACTATAAAGAGGTTTCATATAAGATCGTGAACTATTGTAAAGGACATCCATTGGCTCTTATAGTTTTGGGCAGCTCTCTACTTAACAAAGATGTGGCTCATTGGAAAGAATGCATTGATATGCTAGAACAAGGACCAGAAGGCGCTGTTTCTCGTATAAACAAAATCTTGAAAAGGAGCTTTGACAATTTGGAATCCAAAAATGACAAGGAATTGTTTAAGCATATTGCTTTTTTTTTATTGGAAAGAGGAGAGATTTCTCTGAAACAATATTAAAGGCATGTGATATAAAAGCTATAAGTGGGATCTCTCGTCTCATTGAAAGATGCCTTCTTCGAGAAGATAAGTACTCTAATGTGTTGATGATGCATTCACTTATTCAAGAGATGGGAAGAAATGAAGTACGCCAAGAATCACCCGAGAAGCCCGAGGAGCGTAGTAGATTATGGCGTCATACAGAGTCATACAAAGTGTTGAAGAAAAAGACGGTAAGAGGCCATACATGCTATCATATTCAATATTACGGTAGTAGTGAATTTTATTTGATTTATTTATCATGTAAATCATCTTAATTATTTTAAGGGTCCTTTCTTTATAGGGTACGAAAAATGTTAAAGGCCTTGCCCTAGACATGAAAATGATTAGAAATGAAAAGTTACGCGGGTCATTATTTGAGTTGGAAACAAATGCATTAAGTGGGATGGATAAGCTAATGCTACTACAACTTAATTATGTGCGACTCAATGGGTCTTATTAAGATGGTTGTGCATGCAATGGTTCCCTTTAGAGTCTATGCCTTCAAACTTACCAATGAAGAAGCTAGTTGCTCTTGACATGTCTTACAGCAATATCACATCTATTGACACGTTTTCTAGTAGTCCTGGAATGAGGCAAAAGGTAAGAAGTTAGAATGATCCACTTCAATTATTAGTGCTCTTTTATACCGTGTCACTACAATTTACTTATTATGTATACCCTTTCCGGCAGTTGACTGGATCCTCATCAGAAGATACACGATTGCTTGTATCATTAAAGATCCTTGATGTGAGTTTCTGCAAACAGCTTCGTACTTTAGATGGTTTTTTTGAATATCATAAACTTGAGAGGTTAACTGCCACATATTGCACAAGTTTGATTGAGGTTTGTGAATCGGTTGAGCTATGTTCTGAGCTTGTATTCATTGATCTGAGTTACTGCACCAAGCTTGAATAACTTCCGTTACTAAAGTTGGAGAAGGTTAGAACACTAGTGCTAGATGCTTGTAATTTTGGTAAGAGGGATATGGGTTCACTAGAGATGCTCAACCTTAGCAACATTAGTAAACACTCACACACATCTTCCTCTTCCATTGTGATGTCTACACAACGAAACTTAAAGTTCTTTGCAGTTTCTTTTCCACATTCATTAGTAACGTTGTCACTTCAAAATAATTATTTGTCTGATGAATCATTTCCTATGGAGTTAAGTAGCCTACCTATGTTGAAGGAATTAATGTTAGATGAAAATCCAATTGTTTCAATGCCTAATTGTGTGAGAACCCTTCCTCGTCTTGAATCACTTAGTATGAATTACTGTCGCAAGCAGACATCAATCAAACATCCACCACCTACCTTAACAAGTCTTAGCACCGAATATTGTCAATTGTTGATAAAAGTTGTGTTTGATCCAGAAATGTCCCCAATGATGTTATGTACGACTAAGTATAATATATCATCTTTATCCATGGAAATTGAAGGTGCGATAAAAGTCCAACCAATGGCAAGTGTTGAGAAAAGAGTATTATATAGTTTGGGGTGGAGTAATTTAGACTTCACTAAAAACAAGGGCACCCTAAGTTATGGAAAATCTCAACCTCAGGTTTTTCTAGTTAGCATTATCTAGTCTTTTATATATATATATATATATATATATATATATATATATATATATATATATATATATATATATATATATATATATATATATATATATATATATATATATATATATATATATATATATATATAGTGTTTTATTTAAGAGGGAAATAGATTTTAAGACGAAAGAGTAGATTAAATTTTTTGTTATTTTTTTATGTTGAAATATTTCATAAACATTAAGATCAGGTGAAAATATGAACATTAAAAATGAATTTTTGTGATAAATGTTACTTCGTTATTTTGACCAGAAAATGCTAAAAGAATGACATTCATCATCATCAGGAATAACAACATTCATCGTGATGAATGTTATTCTTCGAGCATTTTACTCAAAATAATAACATTCATCACTAAATGTCTTTTTTATATGTTCATATATATTCACCTTTTCTTGACATTCATGACTAACTTTAAAAAGAAAAATGTGAAATATAAAAAATTAAAGAGAAAAGTTATAAACCCCCTATGATGATGTCATTAAAATAATTAATTGTATTTACTAAAAAAATTAACATGTTAAAAAATACAACATTATGATAAAACATCCACATGATCATATGTATAATATTTGAAACATTATGTACAATCTTATAGTAAAACACATCCATTAACATATGTACAAATGTACAATATTTGAAACATTATGTATAGCCTTATGATAAAACACCCTTATGACTATATGTACAAACTTTAAAATAAATTGTGCAATCTTTTACAAAATATCTCATGAGCATATGTACCAACTTTGAAGCATATTGTATAATCTTCATATAATAATTTTATTTTAATTTATAAAAAAATTTCAAGAGGCATTTGGTTATTACTAATAATTATTATTAAAAATATATATGCTCAATTTGAAGCAAACTTTATTATTATTTATTATGATAATTATAATTATAATCATTTTTATAATATTATTATTATTATTCAAATATTGGTTATCTTTACGAGATTAATTACATTACATATATATGCGAAATATATGTCCCAATAAAAGGTTGTAATGTACGCTTTTATGACAAAAAAAATAGTAATTGTGATGAAAATTAGAAGAGGGTGGTGAGAGAATAAATGTAGTTCATTTATTCTGACAAAGTTAAGTACATCTATATGTTTGTAAAAACAACGACAAATTTCTTAGTTGGAAGAGGGTTTAGGGTTTATATTCACTTAATACCTAAAACATATTATTAAATTGTTTCGTTTGATCAGACGTGGTTTCACGGGTCATTTCACTAGTATATATATATATATATATATATACATATATATATATATATATATATACATATATATATATACATATATATATATATATATACATATATATATATATATACATATATATATATATATATATATATATATATATATATATATATACATATATATATATATATATGTGTGTGTGTGTGTAACGTGTATTTATGGTTGTAATTAACTAATGAGATTTAATTGTTATTGGACAGATGATGTACTATGAATTTGGGATATTCAGCACACTTTATGAAGGTAATTATTGTTAATGAAAAAGAATTGTATAAGCTTTATTGAATACAGGTTTTTGAATGAATTACAAATGGTGTTGCTATCTCTATTTATACAAGAACAAAAGACTCTAATTATGGTCAGGAGCCTAAACAACTATGGAAGGTATTCAAAATGAATAACCTAGCCGTTGGAGCCTAGCTGTCCAAATCTTCTAAGTATGGAAATGATGATGGTATTCTGATCCAGCTATTCTAACACTCCCCCGCACGTTGAATAGTGGGATTCCCGATATTCAACTTGATGAGAATTTCGTGGAATGCTCTTCCATTGACTGATTTGGTTAAGATGTCTGTCAATTGGTCTTCTGATCGGACGAATGGGAGAGATATAATTTTGGCTTCAAGTTTCTCTTTGATGAAATGTCTGTCTATCTCAACGTGTTTGGTTCGATAATGTTGTACAGGATTTTCTGAAATGGCTATTGCTGCTTCGTTGTCGCAAAAGATCTTGGTGGCTTCTTTGAGTGGGAAACCAATTTCTCTTAAAAGTTTTCGAATCCATAAGGCCTCAGTTACGCCTTGTGTAATTCCTCTAAATTCGGCCTCGGCACCAGAGAGAGCGACTACTTTTTGTTTCTTACTTCTCCATGTGACAAGATTTCCTCCAACAAGAGCAAAATATCCTGATGTCGATCTTCTATCTCCTTTCTCTCCTCCGTAGCCAGCATCTGTATAAATTTGTGTCTCTAAGTGGTTTTTCTTTGTAAATAACACTCCGTGTCCTGCTGTTCCTTTCAAGTACTTAATAATCTTCCAAACTGCATCCATATGATGGTGTTGAGGTTGATGCATGAATTGACTCACAGCTCCCACGGCATGTGCTATGTCTGGTCGAGTGTGAGCAAGATAAATGAGCTTTCCCACAATCTTTTGATATTGACTTCTGTCAGCGAGTTTAGCATCTTTTTCCATGTATAGCCTTTGGTTTGGAATCATAGGAGTATCAGTAGGCTTGCAGTGGATCATCCCTGTTTCAGCAAGAAGATCAAGAACATATTTCTTTTGGCATATAAAGATCCCTTGTTGTGATCGTAGGACTTCAATCCCCAAGAAATACTTAAGTCTCCTTAAATCTTTCATTTCAAATTCTTTAAACAAGTTGGTTTTTAGATTTAAAATTTCCTCTTTATCATTACCTGTGATAATCATATCGTCTACATAGATAAGGAGACATGTGATAAGATTGTTTCTTCGTTTAAGAAATAAAGTGTGAGTTACTTTGTTTAAAACCGTATTTTTTCATTGCTAAGGTAAAATGCCCAAACCAAGCCCTAGGGGATTGTTTTAGCCCATATAAAAATTTCTTAAGGCGACAAACTTCCCTGTCTTTGAATTCTGACGTGAAACCGGGTGGACTTTCCTTGTAGACTTCTTCCTTGAGTTCTCCATGTAGGAAGGCATTTTTTATGTCGAATTGATGAAGAGGCCAATCTTGGTTTGCAGCGACAGAAAATAGAACTCTGATAGTATCAATTTTGGCTACATGTGAGAAAGTTTCTGAGTAATCAACCCCATAAGTTTGAGTATATCCTTTAGCCACGAGGCGAGCTTTATATCTCTCAACGGTACCGTCTGCCTTATGTTTAATTGTAAATACCCAATGACATCCAACAGGTTTTTTTGATTCCGAAAGGATGCATTTTTCCCAAGTGTTATTTATCATTAAAGCTTTCATTTCAGTATCCATTGCCTCCTTCCATTTTTTTGATTTTAAAGCTTGTTCGACCGTTGCTGGAATTCCTTCAGAGTATATTGCGGAAGTGAAGGCTTTTGCTTCTTTTGATAGGTCTCCTTTAGCAATATTTGCCATTGGGTACCTTGACCTGAGGGCTTCTCGATCCGGATCATATCGTTTTGGTGGTACTCCCCTATTTGCCCTTGGAGGAAGCACATATTGTTCTGTATGCTGTTGGGGTGCTTGTTCAGATTCAGTTTGTGCTTGTTCTGATTCAGATTGTTGTTCTGACTAAGATTGTTGCTCAGGTTCGTCTGATTCATGTTAACCTGTATGAGTTGAGTTTTCCTGTGCTGACACATAATCTTGATTTTCATAATTAGTAGCATTAGTTTCAGGAGATTCTGTACTTACCTCAGTAGTGTCATTGGGGAGACTTTCAGAGGTGGTACTGATGGATGGATCATTTTGAGATTTGGTACCGTTAGTTACTTCCTCTGATGAAGGTATGTCTAGCCAACTCACAGTGTCACTTAACTCAGTTTCCCCCTGACTCGTGTGTTGGGTAGTATAGAGGTACTCAGTCTCCAAAAAATCACAGTTTAAGGTAGTGAACATATGTCGTTTCTTAGGACTATAACACCTATACCCTTTTTGGTTGACCCCATAACCGACAAAGACACATTTTTCAGCACAAGCATCAAGTTTAGAACGTTCTGTTTTAGGGATATGAACAAACACAGAACATCCAAAGACTCGAGGTTTGAGAGTTAGATTTGACGGAGGTTTATAAAATTTTGTTGAGGCTTGAAGAGGATTTTTACGATCAAGGGCTCTGGTTGGAAGTCTATTCACGAGATAAGTTGCCGTGGCTAGAGCTTCCGGCCAGAAAGACTTTAGAACGTTTGACTCAATCATTAAAGCTCGTGTAATTTCTAAAAGAATACGATTTTTCCTTTCGGCAACCCCATTTTGTTGGGGGGTATGAGGACAAGAGGTCTGATGGACAATCCCATTTTCTTGACAAAATTGTTTCATTTGGGTGTTAACAAATTCCCCCCATTGTCGGATCTTAAGACTTGTATATTACTATTAAATTGTGTTTGGACCATGGCATAAAACATAGTGAATTTATTAAAAACCTCAGATTTATTTGTAAGAAAATAAGTCCAAGTCATACGGGTACAATCATCAATAAATAATAAAAAATATCGAAAATTATGCCCCCCATTAACTCTTGCGGGTCCCCAAACATCGTAATGAATTAAAGCAAAATGACGTTCAGTTTTGGTATTGCTTGATTTAAAGGAATTCTGATGGCTTTTTGCCAAAATACACGTTTCGCATTGAAGCGTTTTATTTGAAGAAAATAAACTAGGAAATAAAATACTTAAATAACTAGCGGAAGGATGACCAAGACGTCTATGCCATAGCCAAGCTTGTCTGTCAGGTGTCCCGTGAGCTAGCATAATAGTACCATTTTGGATAACCTCATCAATGTAGTATAACCCATCCCGCTCAGTACCACGACCAATTATCTCTCCGGTTCTGAGGTCCTGTAGAATACAAAATGTTGGGTGTAATAAGACGATGCAGTTAAGTTCTTTTGTGACATGACTGACCGATAATAATTTGTGTGAGAGAGCGGGAACATATAAGCAATTTTTTAGTTTTAACGTTGGTGATATCTCAATCGTTCCTCCTCCCTTAACTTGAATAACCCCACCATTTGCAGTTTTAATTTTATTTTTATTTGGTTCTGTTTTAAAACAAATGTCACTTTTATGAAAAGTCATGGTGTCCGTCGCACCACAGTCAATAATGCATTCAACGTTTTTGGTTTTATTTGAAACACAATTGACTTTAGAAAAGTTATTAAAAGAAGTATCATTTAAAACAACGAAATTTTTTTTATTTAAAACAGTATTATTATTATTATTTAAAAGGTTATTATTTAAAACAGATGCATTATTATTATTATTATTATTATTATTATTATTATTATTATTATTATTATTATTATTATTATTATTATTATTATTATTATTATTATTATTATTATTTTTATTATTATTATTATTATTATTATTATTATTATTATTATTATTATTATTATTATTATTATGTAAGAAGTATGGGGGGTTATTACCATAAAAATGATTCTGGAGGGGGCTAGTTGAAACAATATTACCTGGATTGGGGCTAAAAAACCCTAGATCGTTCATACCTTCATCTTCAATCAATGAAGGTTGCTCAGCCGCTAGTAATCCAAATCCACTATTGGTGGTGGCGCCGGAGTTGTTGGCTGATTCGTTACCTCCGGCAGCCGCCGCCACCGCAGCCTTTCCCTTCTTGTGTCCGTCGTTCCACCACTCCGGGTATCCAATCACTTTGAATCATTGCTCTTTCGTATGTCGTTTCATACCACACTCGCTACACTTGAGATTCTCTTTATCCCGGAATGATGATTGAGAATGGTCTGACCGGCGATGGTTTTTCGAAACGAGCCCATAACCATCAGAATCTTTTGGTTTTGAAGCTAGAAGTCCGGTTGCGATGCCGGAGTGGGAAGGAGCATCGGATTTAGCACCAAATATGCTTTGGTGTGCACTTTCTTTTTGGACAGCAGCATAAGCTTCCTCAGCAGTAGGTAATGGGTCTAATCTTAACATCTCTCGTTTGATATTGTCATGTTTATGATCCAACGCATTTAGAAATTGAAAAAGTTTTTGTTCGAATCTTATTTTGTTATAAATGACAATATCAACTGAGCATTTCATGGGATTTGGATCCCTCTTTTCAATTTCTCCCCATATACCCTGCATATTAATCCAAAGATCTTCGATTGACTTACCTGTTTGTTTGATTTCATTGGCTTTTACATGGAGATCGAAGGTTTGCAGTTTGTCCCTTCCTGAGCTGTAGGTTGTTACCAGGGCATCCCACAATATCTTTACAATTGGGAATTCAGTGAGGTTGCTTGCTAGATTTGGTTCGATGTTTTGGATGAGCCAAGAAAAAACGATCAGGTCTTCCTGCTCCCATTGCTCATATTTTTCATCTGTGGTTTCTGGTGGGTCTGTGGTTAGGTGATTAAGGAGGGCCTTGGATTTTCCTCCAATGGCAACCTTAATCATCCTTGACCATAAAGCGTAGTTTGAACTGTTCAGACTTAAGCTTATTTTTAAGGTGTCTGAAAGTTTTGGTTGCTGGAACATATTGGTTTTCAGGAAACTAATCAATTGACTAGCCAAATCACTGTTGGTGGTTGATTGATAGCTGTCGTCTTCGAACATGGTAGCTATCTAGAAAAAAAAAGGCAAATGATTGAAGCAAAAAAGGTGTAGATTGATCCAAGATCAACACACAAGCTCTGATGCCATATTGTTAATGAAAAAGAATTATATAAGCTTTATTGAATACAGGTTTTTGAATGAATTACAAATGGTGTTGCTATCTCTATTTATACAAGAACAAAAGACTCTAATTATGGTTAGGAGCCTAAACAACTATGGAAGGTATTCAAAATGAATAACCTAGCCGTTGGAGCCTAGCTGTCCAAATCTTCTAAGTATGGAAATGATGATGGTATTCTGATCCAGCTATTCTAACAGTAATGAGATGCCGAATTGGATTTGTGATGTAAGAAATGGTGGACGTGGACCATCAATATCATTTACCATTCCTTCATATCATAAAAAAAAACTAACAGGATTGAACATATGTTGTGTTCTGTTTACCGATCATTCAGATATGAAGATGCCAATGATCAAACTTAGTAATATAACAAAGAACTGCACCTGGATGTACTATCATTATATGAGTCAATATGCCTCTGTAGTTGGGGAGTATTTAACATTTATAAGCCATTGGATGTTTACAAATAATGACATGGAACCTGGTGACCACGTCACTATTAACTGGATAACATGGACAGCTGATGGACAAGAACTTAGGGAGTGTGGGGTGAGTTTTGTGTATGATGATGGCAACATTAAAGAAGATGATGATGATGATGATGATGATGATGATGATGATGATGATGATGTGTTGGGTTATTACAAATCATGGAATTACGATCTCTCTATTTTTACCGCAAGTCTCATGAGATACCTTCATTATTATATCTATATCTTCAACCTGATATTCATCCTGTAGTTTCAAGTGACATGAAATATATTGGTATATTTTATTGTGATTAGATTAATGTTTATCTGCTATCTAAAAAGTAAAAAAAAAAAAATGCCATTCATCACATTATTTTTTATATAAATATATTTTTCTTTCATTAGATCAAGCAGTGTTGTTTAAAGCTTTCACCCACAAGAAGTCCAACTTACAGGATCGGGCGATTGAGGTATGATTCCAACACCCAAACACTACAAATCTCTCTAGATAATATCACATGATTGCATTGACTTGAGGGGGTAGTACTCGAGTCAATCCAACAAAAAAATCATAATTCACACAAATATAAAGAGTTGCAACTTTAAAAGCATTGCATTGTTTGTGAGTGGAGGTTAGGTCGCAATAGGTTTCATGCATTTTTGGAATTTGGTTTCATCATCTGATTCATAGCTAATTGTTTGAAGCAAATTGTATGTTACCTTATAACATGCAGATTAAATGCTCCATGAAATGTGTCACTGAACTTTTGTATAATGAAATTCTTCGATTACTTTATTGATAAATTATAAGAATTAAATGATTGTATTGATCGGTTTATTGATTATTAGCTGAATTGATACAAATTAATTTTTTTACAAGCTGCTAAGTGTGTTTATATACACCTATAATTGCAACAGCTCTTTCTATTTTAAGTTTGACTCCATAACATATTTTGGAACCACTTTTATACAAAAGGAAAGAAAGCTGTTGTGGTCTGTTTTGTAGCCGTTAGTTCCTGCTCCAGTTGTCTTCTTGTGATAAACTAAATTGGGAGATGATGAAGTTTGCAGCTTCTGATCCTAAAGCCAAATTACCTAAAATGGTAATTTGACTTTGTTGACTTTTGATACTTTATTCTAACACTCCCCCTCAAGTTGAATAATGGGGTTTCCAATATTCAATTTGTCAAGAACTTCGTTAAAGAGTCTTCCATTGATAGATTTGGTGAGGATGTCGGCTAGCTGATCTTCTGATCTGATTGATGGAAGAGAAATGATTTCATCATCTAACTTTTCTCTGATAAAATGTCGATCGATTTCAATATGTTTAGTTCGATCATGTTGAACGGAGTCTTCTGAAATAGCGATTGCTGCTTCATTGTCACACAGGATTTGAATCGCTTCTTGTGGTGGGAAACCAATCTCCGTTAGTAGCTTCTTGATCCATAAGGCCTCGACAACCTTTTGTTTCTTACTTTTCCATGCAACTAAATTACCCTCGACAAGTGTGAAGAATCCGGATGTAGATTTTCTATCCCCTTTTTCTCCAGCCCAGCTAGCATCTGTATATATCTGAGTCTTTAGGTGTCCATGTCTTTTAAAGACAACTCCATGATCCGATGTTTTCTTCAAATATCTGATGATTCTTATTACAGCTTCCATATGGTGAACCTGTGGTTGATGCATGAATTGACTCACAACTCCAACTGCATGTGCTATATCAGGTCGAGTGTGAGCAAGATAGATGAGTTTTCCAACCATCCTTTGGTATTGCCCTTTATCAGCAAGATTGGCTTCATCTTCCATATATAGCTTCTGGTTTGGAATCATTGGGGTGTCCGCTGGTTTGCAATCCATCATACCTGTTTCTGCAAGAAAATCAAGAACATACTTCTTTTGACAGATAAATATTCCCTGTTGGGATCATAATACCTCAATCCCCAAAAAATATTTAAGTCTACCCAAGTCTTTCATTTCAAATTCTTTAAATAAGTTCAATTTTAAGTTAGAAATTTCCTCTTTATCATTTCCTGTTATTATCATATCATCAACATAAATTATTAAGCATGTAATTAATTTTCCTCTTCGTTTAAAAAAGAGAGTATGATCCGAGTTACTTTGTTTGAAATCATATTTTTTCATAAATAACGTAAATCTCCCAAACCAAACCCATGGGGATTGTTTTAACCCATATAAAGATTTCTTAAGTCGACAAGCTTCCCCATTTTTGAAGTTGCCGGAGAATCCTGGAGGAGCATCCATATAAACTTCTTCTTTTAATTCACCATGTAGAAAAGCATTCTTCACATCAAATTGGTGAAGTGGCCAGTCTTCGTTTGCAGCGATTGAGAAAAGGACTCTGATAGTATCAATTTTTGCCACGGGGGAAAAAGTCTCGGAATAGTTTATCCCATAGGTCTGAGTATACCCTTTGGCAACAAGGCGAGATTTATATCTCTCAATGGTGCCATCTGGTTTATGTTTTATTGTAAACACCCAACGACATCCTATGGGTTTCTTTCCTTGAGGAATAGAACATTTTTCCCATGTGTCATATTTCTTAAGCGCTTCCATCTCTTCCTCTATAGCCTTTCTCCACTTGTCAGATTTCATGGCTTGATCAACTGTAGCTGGAATCTCTTCAGAATACAAAGCAAAGTTGAATTTCTGTGCTTCACTAGATAAGTTTCCCTGTACAATATTAGCAATTGGATATCTTGATCTTTGAGCTTCTTTTTCTGGAGAGTATCTCTTTGGTGGTACACCTCTGTTGACTCTCTGAGGTAAGACACATCTTTCCGTGGATTCATTTTCATTTGCGGTATCAGAAGTTGTGTTGTTTTGTTCCTCTTGAACTGAATGTTCATTGTTTGAGGAGGTTTTAGTAGGTTCAGAATCTTGTGGCATAGTATTTGGTGAATCGGGACTTGGGTTTGGTGACTCGGGACTTGAGTTTGGTGAATTGGGACTTGAGTTTGGTGAATTGGGACATGGGTTTGGTGAATTGGGACATGGGTTTGGTGTTGATGTTTGGATATTGTCGGATCTAGGTATCCATTGAATCCAACTTAGAGTGTCATTATCCTCTTTCTCCCCCTCACTCGTGAGTTGGGTATGATAAAAATATTCAGTTTCGAGAAAGTCACAATTCATGGTAGTGTAGACATGACGTTTCTTTAAAGTATAACACCGATACCCTTTTTGATTGATCCCATAACCAACCATCACACACTTTTCCGCACATGGATCTAGTTTGGTGCGCTCACTTTTTAGGATGTGAACAAAGACGGAACACCCAAATATGCGAGGTTCAATGCTGAAAGAAGTCGGAAGGGTATGGAATACGGAAAGAGTATCTTTAAGGGTTTTTGTGCCCAAAACTTTAGTAGGTAAACGATTGATAAGATAGGTAGCGGAAGCAAGAGCTTCGGGCCAAAAACTCTTTGGAACTTTAGATTCAATTAATAAAGCTCTTGTCATTTCTAAGAGTAGTCGATTTTTTCGTTCGGCTACTCCATTTTGTTCGGGAGTGTGAGCACAAGATGTTTGGTGAATAATCCCGTTTTCTTCGCAAAAATGTTTCATTGAAGTATTGACAAATTCACCCCCATTATCGGATCTCAAAATTTGTATATTCTTGTTAAATTGAGTTTGTATCATTTTATAAAAATGGGAAAACTTTTCAAACACTTCAGATTTGTGAGTCAAAAAATAAATCCAAGTCATGCGTGAATGGTCATCAATAAATAGGACAAAATATCGGAAGTTTTTCCCCCAATAACTGGTGCAGGACCCCATACATCCGAATGGATTAAAGCAAAAGGTATGTCTTTCCTTGTATTACTAGGTTTAAAAGTACTTCGGTGGCTTTTAGCCAAAATACACGTTTCACAATTTAAAGTAACATTTGATGGAAAAAGACTTGGAAATAACGCATGCAAGTATCCAGCAGATGGGTGACCCAACCTCCTATGCCATAACAAAGCTTCCCTCGTAGGTGTTCCGTGAGCAAGCATCACGGTACCTTGTTGGGTTACTTCGTTCACATAGTACAACCCGCCCCGTTCGGTGCTACCCAATAATAGCCCCAGTCCTGATATCTTGAAGGATACAAAAAGTGGGATGTAATAAAACGGAACAATTTAGTTCCTTTGTAACGTGACTAACGAATAAAAGTTTATGAGACAGGGTAGGAATGTATAAACAATTAGACAATTTCATAGTCGGGGTAATTTCAATTCTCCCACCCCCTTCCACTTGTACAATGCCCCCATTGGCCGTTTGAATTTTATTAACTCGAGGTTTTAACTCGAGGTTTTGAATTTTATAACCAATTTAGTCAAAAATCAATTCGTTATTTTTTTCGTTATTTGAAATAATATTAGCCTTTCCCGTAGAACATCTGTCATTAGTTAAATTTTTATTTTTAAAAGATTTTTGGGCTGATTGGATATTTTTGTTTATTTCATGATTTTGGGCCTGACCACTCCCATTAAACCCACTTATTTTTTCCCTTTGGGCCGAATTGTTAAGCTTGCCCTTCTTTCTATTTTGGGCCAATTCATTTATATCAAGCCCATTCATTTCATAATCTAGATGGGTATCAAGCCCACTCAAATTTATTTTATGGGTATTACAAAATATGTCGGGTATCTCAAAATGAGTCAGACACAAAATTAGGGTTTGCCTCTTTTTCCTTTTTGGTCGTACCCTGTAATTTCGATTCACAACGAGGGTTTAATCCCTCCTCTCTCATTAGTTCTTGTAAGCAATCGAATCTATTATGATTCGCCAATTTGTCTCCGTTCAATCTATAGTGATTAGGGTTTACCCTAATCCCTTTGAAATCTGAGAAATTGATCGGCTGTTTTGATGTAAAATTGGGATTTGAAGGTTTTACCTTCACCCATTTGGTCGATTTCTGAGGTAAATGAAGTTTTGAGTTACCTCTAGTAGCTTTCTGAGACAATCGAGTAGTATGGTTGCCGCCGGTGACTTCATGGTTGCCGCCGGTAGCTTCATGGTTTCTGTCAGTTGCCTTTGCTACTGCCATCACACCTCTGCTCTGTTTCTGTTTGTGCCACACATTGGGATAACCAATGTAGTGACCCAAACTTTTCCATGTTTATATATATTAATTGAGATTGATATTTACATGATTAAATGTTTCCAACATGTTAAGCAATCAAACTTGTTAAGACTTGATTAATTGAAATATGTTTCATATAGACAATTGACCATCCAAGTTGACCGGTGATTCACGAACGTTAAAACTTGTAAAAACTATATGATGACATATATATGGATATATATATAGTTAACATGATACTATGATAAGTAAACATATCATTAAGTATATTAACAATGAACTACATATGTAAAAACAAGACTACTAACTTAATGATTTTTAAACGAGACATATATGTAACGATTATCGTTGTAAAGACATTTAATGTATATATATCATATTAAGAGATATTCATACATGATAATATCATGATAATATAATAATTTAAAATCTCATTTGATATTATAAACATTGGGTTAACAACATTTAACAAGATCGTTAACCTAAAGGTTTCAAAACAACACTTACATGTAACGACTAACGATGAATTAACGACTCAGTTAAAATGTATATACATGTAGTGTTTTAATATGTATTTATACACTTTTGAAAGACTTCAATACACTTATCAAAATACTTCTACTTTACAAAAATGCTTACAATTACATCCTCGTTCAGTTTCATCAACAATTCTACTCGTATGCACCCGTATTCGTACTCGTACAATACACAGCTTTTAGATATATGTACTATTGGTATATACACTCCAATGATCAGCTCTTAGCAGCCCATGTGAGTCACCTAACACATGTGGGAATCATCATTTGGCAACTAGCATGAAATATCTCATAAAATTACAAAAATATGAGTAATCATTCATGACTTATTTACATGAAAACAAAATTACATATCCTTTATATCTAATCCATACACCAACGACCAAAAACACCTACAAACACTTTCATTCTTCAATTTTCTTCATCTAATTAATCACTCTCAAGTTCTATCTTCAAGTTCTAAGTGTTCTTCATAAATTCTACAAGTTCTAGTTACATAAAATCAAGAATACTTTCAAGTTTGCTAGCTCACTTCCAATCTTGTAAGGTGATCATCCAACCACAAGAAATCTTTGTTTCTTACAGTAGTTTATCATTCTAATACAAGGTAATAATCATATTCAAACTTTGGTTCAATTTCTATAACTATAACAATCTTATTTCAAGTGATGATCTTACTTGAACTTGTTTTCGTGTCATGATTCTGCTTCAAGAACTTCGAGCCATCCAAGGATCCGTTGAAGCTAGATCCATTTTTCTATTTTACAGTAGGTTTATCCAAGGAACTTAAGGTAGTAATCATGTTCATAACATCATTCGATTCATACATATAAAGCTATCTTATTCGAAGGTTTAAACTTGTAATCACTAGAACATAGTTTAGTTAATTCTAAACTTGTTCGCAAACAAAAGTTAATCCTTCTAACTTGACTTTTAAAATCAACTAAACACATGTTCTATATCTATATGATATGCTAACTTAATGATTTAAAACCTGGAAACACGAAAACACCGTAAAACCGGATTTACGCCGTTGTAGTAACACCGCGGGCTGTTTTGGGTTAGTTAATTAAAAACTATGATAAACTTTGATTTAAAAGTTGTTATTCTGAGAAAATGATTTTTATTATGAACATGAAACTATATCCAAAAATTATGGTTAAACTCAAAGTGGAAGTATGTTTTCTAAAATGGTCATCTAGACGTCGTTCTTTCGACTGAAATGACTACCTTTACAAAAACGACTTGTAACTTATTTTTCTGACTATAAACCTATACTTTTTCTGTTTAGATTCATAAAATAGAGTTCAATATGAAACCATAGCAATTTGATTCACTCAAAACGGATTTAAAATGAAGAAGTTATGGGTAAAACAAGATTGGATAATTTTTCTCATTTTAGCTACGTGAAAATTGGTAACAAATCTATTTCAACCATAACTTAATCAACTTGTATTGTATATTATGTAATCTTGAGATACCATAGACACGTATACAATGTTTCGACCTATCATGTCGACACATCTATATATATTTCGGAACAACCATAGACACTCTATATGTGAATGTTGGAGTTAGCTATACAGGGTTGAGGTTGATTCCAAAATATGTATAGTTTGAGTTGTGATCAATACTGAGATACGTATACACTGGGTCGTGGATTGATTCAAGATAATATTTATCGATTTATTTCTGTACATCTAACTGTGGACAACTAGTTATAGGTTACTAACGAGGACAGCTGACTTAATAAACTTAAAACATCAAAATATATTAAAAGTGTTGTAAATATATTTTGAACATACTTTGATATATATATGTATATATCGTTATAGGTTCGTGAATCAACCAGTGGCCAAGTCTTACTTCCCGACGAAGTAAAAATCTGTGAAAGTGAGTTATAGTCCCATTTTTAAAATCTAATATTTTTGGGATGAGAATACATGCAGGTTTTATAAATGATTTACAAAATAGACACAAGTACGTGAAACTACATTCTATGGTTGAATTATCGAAATCGAATATGCCCCTTTTTATTAAGTCTGGTAATCTAAGAATTAGGGAACAGACATCCTAATTGACGCGAATCCTAAAGATAGATCTATTGGGCCTAACAAACCCCATCCAAAGTACCGGATGCTTTAGTACTTCGAAATTTATATCATATCCGAAGGGTGTCCCGGAATGATGGGGATATTCTTATATATGCATCTTGTTAATGTCGGTTACCAGGTGTTCACCATATGAATGATTTTTATCTCTATGTATGGGATGTGTATTGAAATATGAAATCTTGTGGTCTATTATTATGATTTGATATATATAGGTTAAACCTATAACTCACCAACATTTTTGTTGACGTTTTAAGCATGTTTATTCTCAGGTGATTATTAAGAGCTTCCGCTGTCGCATACTTAAATAAGGACGAGATTTGAAGTCCATGCTTGTATGATATTGTGTAAAAACTGTATTCAAGAAACTTATTTTGTTGTAACATATTTGTATTGTAAACCATTATGTAATGGTCGTGTGTAAACAAGATATTATAGATTATCATTATTTGATAATCTACGTAAAGATTTTAAACCTTTATTGATGAAATAAAGGTTATGGTTTGTTTTAAAAATGAATGCAGTCTTTGAAAAACGTCTCATATAGAGGTCAAAACCTCGCAACGAAATCAATTAATATGGAACGTTTTTAATCAATAAGAACGGGACATTTCAACCAAGAAGCTTAAAGCAATTGATTATCGTGTGTCCTGGAATTCCACAATAAACACAACTCAGATGGTGGTTTGTGATGACGATTTTAGTTTTGGTTTCGGTAATGGTTACTGGTTGACAGAGTATATCTAGGTAACTTTTTCCATTATATGTTGAGCTACCGTCTAAAATCGACATGGCAGCTTGATTTACTGAGCTACCGTCGATTTGAGACTTGGTGGCTTTGTTTTCGGTAGATGATTGAGCCATAAATCGTTGCTATGATCTAGGATCAGCAATCCCGCTCTGATACCATGATAAATTATAAGAATTAAATGATTGTATTGATCGGTTTATTGATTATAAGCTGAATTGATACAAATTTATTTTTTTACAAGCTGCTAAATGTGTTTATATACACCTATAATTGCAACAGCTCTTTCTATTTTAAGTTAGACTCCATAACATATTTTGGAACCACTTTTATACAAAAGGAAAGAAAGCTGTTGTGGTCTGTTTTGTAGCCGTTAAGTTGTAGCTTCTGATCCTAAAGCCAAATTACCTAAAATGGTAATTTGACTTTGTTGACTTTTGATACTTTATTCTAACATTTATAACTCGTGAACATATTATTCCAGGAAAAACGCAGTTTTAGTATTATACTGTTTAATGAAGATATTTAGTGGGAAAATGAAAATGAAGGAGAAAAGAAAAGCGAAAAAAATCATCATGGCATTATTCAAGGGATCAATCAGAGTCCGATATGTTGTGCGAAAGTCACGATTAAAAAAAAAATTCAAAAAATCAAAAAATACACTTTAATCATACAATTGGTCTAGTTTCTCACAAATTATCCCAAAATTATAGTAAAATTAACATTTTAATCACACTGCATCTAAATCTTTTATTTTCTACAAAAATAGTAGTATATATATATATATATATATATATATATATATATATATATATATATATATATATATATATATATATATAAAGATCTAATGATCGGAATTACAACATTTTAATGAACTGCGTACAGACTCGTACCATTGAATCGAGTATAATCACATTAGAGAGCTAAAATAAACACAACACACAAACATTACCGGATCTAAACATACAGATACATACACATGACCCCAAACTCAGAACTCCACTTACAAGATACATCTACATGTACATCTACACTTCTACTTCTACATCTACATCTACATCTACACTATTATTTAAAGCAAAGTTAGAAATAAGTATGAATTAAATAAAAACACTTTTTAAAAATAATCCCCACCCTTAAAAAAGCCTTTTTAAAGTTGATCCAAGGGCCACAATTTACCTTACTTAAGATTCCTTGCAAGGTTGCAAGGTTTATGTGTGTTTTCAAAAATACTCTTCTGACAAAGCAAACACACGCCATTCCTTCTGTTAGAATTATAGTATGTTTAGATTTTTTAATATGAGAAAATAGTTTATAGTTTATTTAGTTTTAAGTGATTAGTTAAATGTATTTAATTAGTGATCACAATTGATGAGGGGTATTTTGGGTAAATATAAAATAGGTGAAAAAAGACACTTTTGAAAGTAATGTTTTTATATTAGTGAAATGATTATTGTTGTTGTGTACATCGATTTGGAATGCACCAAGCCTTTTTATAGGCATATTAAGTCAGTGCTAATCCTTCCAGCATCATCTGATTTTTTTTCTTTTCTAATCTAGTAACCTCTACTAAATTACATCATAAATATCTACTATTAAATATCTTTTACTAATAGTTAATTCTAGATAAATCTAGAAATACATTATAGTTTAACACTCCTCCTTAATGTATTTCGGTGTTACTCCAAGCAAGTTGCGTAGAAACTCGAACTTGAGTCTTGGTAGTGCTTTAGTGAAAATATCTGCAATCTGCTCTTCTGTCTTGCAGTATTTTAATTCAATATCTTTCTTGGCGGAGACTTCTCGCAAAAAGTGATATTTGACGTCAATATGTTTTGTTATGCCGTGAAACACAGGATTCTTTGCCATTGCAATTGCAGACTTGTTGTCGCAGAATATTTTTGTAGCTTCATCTTGTTTTTCGCCCATGTCTTCTAGAATTCTCCGTAGCCATATAGCTTGATTAGCTGAGTTTGCAGATGCTACGTACTCGGCTTCGGCTGATGATTGTGCCACCGTTTATTGTTTCTTTGATGTCCATGAGAATACACCAGATCCAAGTGTGAATGCGTATCCAGAAGTACTTCTGTGACGATTGCTCCAAATCCATATGGACGAACACGTCATTCATCGATTTCATTGCGAGGTATTTGACCTCTATATGATACGTTTTGTAAACATTGCATTCTTTTGAAAAGGCACACCATAAATGAATATTTAAATCAAAGGTTTTCTACATATAGACAATCACCGTAAATAATAGTTTACAATAGTAATTCCGTTGACAATGCAGTCAAAATAAGATACATGGTGATGATTTGGTGAATGCAATGTTTCCTTGATAAATATGCCATGTAAGACTCCATGCACATTGCTTGTCTAACATATAAGCAAACAGCGGAAGACTTTTAAGGAACCTGAGAATAAACATGCTAACAAGTGTCAACACAAAGGTTGGTGAATTCATAGTTTTAGTGTTTCGCATAATCTGTATATAAAGGTGGATCACAAGATTTCAGTTGTTTCATCCGAAACGTTTATCAAAATATTCTACGAAATTGAGCACCCTGGTAACTAAACTTAACGTATATATAATTTATACCCTTTGTATAATCATCTTAATAATACATGCAAACCAACGTGTACGCTTCTCAAATAGCATACGTCTGTTAAAAGGCTAGTGCTCTAGCTCAGACGGGGATATCAAGCCCTATGGATCCATACACTGTTATTCGCGCCCACCAGTCCATATCGTATGTACTGGCAGCTACTAGTTACCAAAGCTAAGGGATTTTCGGTTCAAACTCAGTGTAGAATTAAGTATGTACTTGTATCCATTGCGTTTAAAATAAATTGCATGTATTCTCAGCCCAAAAATATATATTGCAAAAGCAATTAAAAATGGAGCAATGAAACTCACCTTAGCAGCACATAAGGTCATTCATCAAAAAGTGACCGTAACTCGGAATGCAAGATTAACCGTAGATCTCAACCTAGAGAACATATGTTGGTCAATACATGTCTAATAAACTAGGTTGGGTTATAGTGTATCATAATCCTAATGCTCGAGATCGACATACAAAAGTTATCAAAAGTCATTTCAAAAAGTCAATTGTTCAACAAAACGAGACGTGCCTTATATAAGGATTCATTTACTTGGCTAGTAGTATTTTATCAATCTCATAAACAGGTTGTTTAAATATTAATTGCAGATTCAAAAGCAATTCCAATTAACGTCAATTATAATTCAGTTGACCATATCTTTTGATTCG
The DNA here is from genome assembly GCF_046630445.1 of Rutidosis leptorrhynchoides. Lineage (NCBI taxonomy): Eukaryota > Viridiplantae > Streptophyta > Magnoliopsida > Asterales > Asteraceae > Rutidosis > Rutidosis leptorrhynchoides. Next base: position 148,331,285 of record NC_092343.1, read on the forward strand.
TTCATCGTAATTACGCGATTTCTAAATGAAAAGTTATTGATTTTTCGTCAGCTTTTCGAAAACATGTATATCATATACCTTTTACCAGTAATATATGTATTTAATTCGTGATTCATTATAAACTGTTTAACGACAAAATTTAGCATACAAGCATGTATAAATATATACTCGAGCACTAGACATGTATACACTATTAATATATAAAAGATAAGATATGAATGCTCACGTATCAATATTGAGATTCAATATTGCAGGAAAGTACGTAGACGCAACAGAGATGATAAATACTAGGTTTGACTTGCGAACAATACCCATGAACATTACCCATAACCTCCATAGCTATAACCCATAATTTCCTTAGTTCTATCCCGTTTGAAGCTTGTTTTGAAAGTGACACGCTCATGACCTCGTCGTAATATTTTATGTATAATATTACTAAAAATATTAAGATTAATAATAATAATAATCTTAATAATAATTTAATAATAATAATAATAATAATAATAATAATAATAATATTAATAATAATAATAATAATAATAATAAAATAAATAAATAAATAAATACTTACGGAGTAATATGTGTAAAAAAACATGCGCAAGAAACCTGGTATTTATAGCCATAATTCCTGATTCTGATGCCCATGCGATCGCATGGGTTTTATGCCTATTTCTCATGCGATCGCATGGCCGTCAGATCCAGCTCACATATTTTTTTTTCCTTGTTTGTCGACATAATTAAATATAATATATATAATATATATAATTTAAATAATTAATTATATATTATATTAAATTCATGTGCATAGTTGACTTGTAATTTTCATTCCGATGACTCGTACGTTGTCACTCGACTTATGTCTCGGTTCCGGTTTCTCGAACGCATTTTCGTACGCTTAGAAAACTCGCAATTTACTTTTTGTGACTCGTACTTTTGTCAAAATATAGTCTTAAATTATCAATAAACTATATCATTCAAAGTGTATCTTAAACTTTTGAGTGTTTTGGTCATTTACTTCTATAAATCATTGTCTCGCTATTTGTTAATATATATATATATAATAACAAATCGTTTTATGACCAAGTTAATATATATTTTCAACATTCATAAACACGTTTTAAATATACGTCGTAAGTTATTCATACAATTAATATTCCAACTTATCACATATATTCAAATAAATATTTAAACCAATAAGTTTAATGTACGGTATCAAAAAAATTAATACATTGTTACGTTTTCAAGTTATAGTATATATATATGTATCTATATACATATAATTGTTCGCGAATCGTCGAGAACAACTGAAAGGTATTTGAATATATGAAAATAGTTCAAAAATTTTGAGATTCAGTTTTATAGACTTTGTTTATCATGTCGAAAATGTTACTCATACAAAGATTAAGTTTAAATTTGGTCAAAAATTTCCGGGTCATCACAACTTCTCATGTCATCCACAGATCTGGCCGAATCACTATCTGTGTATCTATGAAGCTTCGAGTCAGAAGTGGGCTTGTACTATATTCCATAGTCCATGGTACCTTGCAAGTATCGTAGTATTCTTTTAGAAGCTCCGTAATGTATTTGAGTAGGGTTTTTCATGTACCAGGATAGCAGACTCGTTGCGTACATGATGTCTGGTCTTGTTGCTGTTAGATATAGTAGACTTCCAATGAGACTTCTGAATCTTGAAGCATCCGCTTTTTCCGATCCATCTTCTTGTCTCATCTTCTCATTGACAACTAGTGGCGTCGCGACGGTTTTACAACCGTATAGCTTAAACTTTTTTAAAAGATTTTCTGTATATTTCTTTTGGCATATGAAGATGCCTTCATTTTCTTGACTAATTTCGATGCCAAGAAAATAACGCATCAAACCAAGGTCGCTCATCTCGAACGTTTTCATCATGTCTTCTTTAAACTCTTGTATCATTCTCTCATTGTTTCCAGTATATATTAGATCATCGACATACAAGGAAATAATGAGAGTGTCAGAGTTACTTTGGGTTTTGATGTAGAGTGTAGGCTCACTTTGACTCCTCCTAAATCCTGAACTTGTGAAGTAGTTGTCTATGCGACTGTACCATGCGTGTGGCGCTTATTTAAGTCCATATAAGGCTTTCTTTAGCTTCAGGACTTTATCTTCTTTTCCTTTCTGGATGAACCCTTGTGGTTGCTCTACGTATATTTCTTCTTCGAGAAATCCATTTAGAAAGGCAGATTTCACATCTAGTTGGTGAATCTTCCACCTTCGTTGAGCTGCTAGTGCCACAAGTGCTCTTATAGTATCTAGTCGTGCTACAGGTGCGAAAGTTTCGGTGTAGTCGACTCCAGGCTGTTGCGAGTAGCCTTTAGCTACTAGCCTTTCTTTGTGTTTTTGTATAGAATCATCAGGGTTGAGCTTTGTTTTGTAAACCCACTTAACTCCAATGATTTCTTTATTTTCTGGAGGATCAACTAACTCCCATGTGTTGTTTTTCTCGATCATTCTGATTTCTTCGTTCATAGCAGCCACCCACTTTTCATCTTTGGCTGCAACTTCATAGCTTTCGGGTTCTATAGTTGTGAAGTTGCAAGTCTCATATACCTCTGTTAACTTTTTGACTCTTCCAGGTGTTGACTCTGGACTTGACTCGTCTTGTGCCATAGGTATTGTTGCTGATGGAGAAGTTGGCGTAGTAGGGCTCGTTTCTTCAGTACTTTCATTTTGTTCAGACTAATCCATTTGTAATGGTTGTTGAGCTGGAGTTTCAATAGATATCCGCGGTAGATATGTTTGCTTTTCAACTTTATCTTTTTCCCAGTTCCAAGAAGCGTCTTCATCAAACTCCACGTCTCGGCTGATCACGATGTTATTAGTCTTCAGGTTATAGACTCGGTAGCCTTTAGACTATGTGTTGTAGCCCAAGAATATTCCTTTTTCTGATTATTTTGGAGCTTGTGACGTTTCTCCTTAGGAACGTGGATGTAGCAAATACTCCCAAATACTCGCAGATGTTTCACTGATGGTTTCCTTCCGCTCCATGCCTCAATTGGAGTCTTGTTTTCTACAGCTTTCGTGGGACATCTATTTAGTATATATACGGCCGTGTATACAGCTTCAGTCCAGAAACTGTTTGGAAGGCCTTTTTCATGTATCATCGTTTTGGCCATTTCCATTACAGTTCTATTTTTGCGTTCAGAGATGCCATTTTGCTCAGGAGCGTAACCAACAGTGAGTTGGCGTTCAACACCTTCATCTTCGCAAAATTTATTGAATTGTGTAGAGGTATATTCTTTTCCTCTATCACTCCTTAGTATTTTTATATAATGGCCACTACCTTTTTCTACGAAGTTCTTGAACTTCTTGAATATAGTAAATACTTCAGATTTTTCATGCATGAAGTACACCCACGTCATTCTAGAATAGTCATCGATGAAGAGAATAAAGTACCTGTTTTGGTTAAGTGACGGGGTCCTCATTGGTCCACAAACGTCAGTGTGCACCAGCTCCAGTATACCTTTCGCTCTCCAAGCTTTGTTACGAGGGAAAGGTTTTCGATGTTGCTTGCCCATCATACAGCTTTCACACGTGTCGGTGATCTCTTCTATGTTAGGCAAGTCTCTCATCATATTCTTCTGTTGGAGGTTTTTTAGTGCGTGAAAGTTAAAGTGGCCAAATCTTCGATGCCATAGCCATGATTCTTCAACTTGAACTTTCATGGCTGTGACTTGAATATACTGCCAACGAAGCGGAAAGTTGCGGTTCTCCATTGACACTTCAGCTATTAATTTATAGTTGTTTTTCTTGTCACGAATAACACATGAATTTTCTTCGAAGAGTAAAGATTAGCCGTGCTCCATCATTTGTCCAACACTTAGCAAGTTACTTCCTAAGCTTGGTACTAGAAGAACATCATTGACAGATCGAGTGGCGTTATTAGTTTGAACAGTAATTGTACCTTTGCCTTTAGTGTCAACAAGCGCTCCATTCCCAAGTTTGACGCGGGACTTTACGGACGTGTTGATACTATCAAATAACTTTTCATCTCCTGTCATGTGATTGCTACACCCACTGTCGATAAACCAAGTGTCGTCCCTTTGTTCATCCGCAACATGGCAGGCATAGAATAGCTGGTTTTTGTTCTCCGGTATATCTTCATTTTCTTCTGTGTAGTTAGCCCGGTGATTTTGTTTTAAACGACAATCTTTTTCTAGATGTCCAAATCTTTTGCAGTTATTGCATTGTGGCTTCCCTTTGTGGAAACAATCTTTCTCCAAGTGGTTTGTCTTTTTGCAAATACCACATGGAGGGTAGCCGTTCCTTCTTTGATCGAACCCAGTTCTGGGTTTTTCTCCTCCTTTTGATTTTTCTTCAAAAATTCTTTTCCCCCCATTATTCGATTTTTGAGACCTTAATTTGAGTTTAGACTGAAAGGCACTTTCAAGTGAGTTTTCACTACACCGACTCAGTCTAGCCTCATATGCTTCAGGAGAGCCAATTAATTCCGTTACTGACAGAGTCTCAATGTCTTTTGACTCTTCAATAGCGGTAATGACATGAAAGTATTTTTCTGTCATGCTGATAAGTATTTTTTCTACGATCCTCTTATCAGTTATGTTATCTCCATAGGCTCTCATTTGATTTACTATTTCTTTAATTCTAGAATAGTAATCTTTTACGGTCTCAGTCTCTTTCATATTTAAATTTTCAAAATCTCTTCTGAGAGTTAGAAGTTTGACGGATCTCACCTTGATATTTCCTTGAAATTCTTCCTGAAGGATCTTCCACACCTCTTTGGCTGTCGTAGCTCCTATGATTCATGGAAAAATTGACGGTGTCAAGGCTTGTTGAATGTAGCCTAGAGCAGCAGCATTTCTGACTACATTTTTGTTGTATTTTTCTTGATCTTCTGCGGACAGAGTTTCGACGTCCTTTGGAGTTGTAAACCCGACTTCGACAATATCCCACAAGCTTTGTGCTTGAAAATATGTCTTCATTCGGATACTCCAAAAATCATAGTTGTCGCCATCAAATATGGGGACTGGAATATTGTATGCACCGACGGTAGTCATGGTGTATTCGAACGAACGCCCAAAATGGCTCTTGATACCACTTGTTAGAATTATAGTATGTTTAGATTTTTTAATATGAGAAAATGGTTTATAGTTTATTTAGTTTTAAGTGATTAGTTAAATGTATTTAATTAGTGATCACAATTGATGAGGGGTATTTTGGGTAAATATAAAATAGGTGAAAAAAGACACTTTTGAAAGTAATATTTTTATATTAATGAAATGATTATTGTTGTTGTGTACATCGATTTGGAATGCACCAAGCCTTTTTATAGGCATATTAAGTCGGTGCTAATCCTTCCAGCATCATTTGATTTTTTTTCTTTTCTAATCTAGTAACCTCTACTAAATTACATCATAAATATCTACTATTAAATATCTTTTACTAATAGTTAATTCTAGATAAATCTAGAAATACATTATAGTTTAACACCTTCCTATCTGTCAAATCCGAAAAACGAATATACATAAACCCTAGCTTCATCGTTCAATTCAACAACTTAAATATCACTTCTACTTCGAAAACCAGAAACAAAAGATCATGTATTCGGATATGTAATTGATAATTTCAATTTAATTCGTCTTGAATTCAATAAATCGGTAGGTTTCAATCGTTTCAGATATTCATTGTTTCATAAGGCGGCAATCATGGATGTAACTAAAACCCTAATTGATTTGTATACAATTCGTGATCAAATGACTAAATTCCTACTATTCGATGTCATCGGTTGCTGGACATGTACAAAATTCGACAACCAAGGATCTATATTAAATTAAACAGATGTTTGTTACGGTGCATATCAGGTATGATTACATTGAAGTTTCTGTGTTAAGCTTTTACATAGTTTATGATATTAATGCTAATGTTACATACTTAGCGGCATAGCATTTGAGTATTGAATAGTAAATTAGTAATTTATTTGATGTATATATTCTATTAAATTATGTTGATGCTGATGCTGATGTTATATGTTATAAATGGTACCTATAGTAATGAAAGTGAATTTTTTTTTTTTTACTTTTGTAAGATTTGCAATGCAGGTACATAGGATGACCACGAACGTGTGATATGGGTTTCATGAACAGACAGTGGTAACTGTTACCACTTAAGTGCTGCCATTTCCCTCCAAAGGTAAAGTATGACCAAAGTAGTTACCTGGATGTTACTAATTTGATTTTGTAACTGCTAATAAATCCCTCCACTGGGCAGACAGTTTTTTTTCTTAAACTCTTTATATATACACGAGCAATTCTCATAATAATATCAATTTACTCACAAAAAATATTCACTAAAAAACCATGGCTGAAGTTAACCAATTCATACCTCTGAATATTCTTAACAATCAGGCTACACCAGAAACTCGAGTTCGTGTGAAGGTGTTTGTTACCTGGAAAAAAATTTTACTTCAACAATCCACACTCGGCTATGTCCTTCGAGATGATCTTCATTGACTTTCCGGTAACCATTTTTGAATATATGTTTCACTGTTGTTGGATAGAAAAAAAAAAAAAAACAAGTTTACTAAAAAAAATATGCAAACAATAGTTAGTAATCCATGGTTGTTGCAGATGTTACAAAAAAAAAAAAATGTTTGTTATGCAAACAGTAGTTAAGAGAAAAAAATTAAAGTTGTGTAAAAAAACAAGTTTTGTAAAAAAAATAAAAATAAAAATAAAAAATAAAAAAATAAAAAGATGTAAATGTTTCTTAGTTGAAGAGAAGTATAATGTTAGTTAAAAAAAATAAATGACACACACATTTGAGTTTTTACAAATGTTTATATTATTCAAGTTGTTGGTTTTTTATTTACTTATTTGCATTACTTTATGAATTTAGCATAATATTTTACGGTTAACTAATAATTTGTAGTTCACAACAGATAGATGATTAAATTTATGTCATATACTGTTTATGTTTGATTGATGATGGAAATCATCAAAAATTACCAAATAAATGCAATGTCATATATACTTTGTAAGGATATTAGGACCCAAAACAACGCAAGTGATTCAACAAGATCACTCACCGATAGTAATTCTACAAGATTACTAACCCACTTAATGAACGAAAGATTATAAATGCAAGAAATGTAAATCGACACAAGAGATAACGTGGTTATATGCAATCGTTGTGATTGTTTTAGTCCACGGACCAACTAAAGAATGTATTTACTGAATTTTTGTGGTGTGTTTACAATGAGTTACAAGAGGGTCTATTTATAGAATGGTTTAAGGAGTAAGCTAAAAACAATTCCTTGAAGCTTCATGTGAGTTTCCTGACAGCTTCATGAAGGCTACATGTGAGTTTTCTGACAGCTTCGTGGAAGCTACATGTGAGTTTCCTAACAACTTCGTGAAAGCTACATGTGAGTTTCCTAACAACTTCGTGGAAGCTTCGTGTGAGTTTCCTGGAATCTTCCCTCTAATTGTTTAACGTTCTCCATATCTCCAACAATCTCCCACTTGGAGACTTTGAACAAACCCAACCTTCGTCAACCCAAAATATCAACGATCTAACCAAGAACGTTAAACCACCATTATACCGCCAAACTCCATTTGGGACACGCACACTCAACAAATACTTCGGATGAGCAGACTTTCGATACAAGGTCTTCAACACTACTTGTTAGAATTGAAACATTAACTCTCTAATTCTCTAGTTGGGGTCTTCTCTCATCAATTCATTAGAAGACCAATTGAGGTAATACAAAACCTCAATTTCTCTGTCGTAACAACCTTAGTAAACATATCAGCAGGATTCTTCGTACCAAGGATTTTCTCCAATAATAAAGTACCATCATTTATATGTTGTCGAATAAAATGATACCTTATCTTGATGTGTTTCGTACGACTATGAAACACCGGATTCTTCTCAAGATGAACCGCACTTTGATTATCACAATTCAAGACGCAATAGTCTTGTCTTTTACCCAACTCACCTAAGAAGTTTTTCAACCAAACAAGCTCTTTAGAAGCTTCTGCAATAGCCATATATTCGGCTTCGGTGGTTGATAAAGCAACACTCTTTTGTAGTCGAGACATCCAACTAACCGCCGTCTTCCCTATTGTGAAAACATAACCCGTAGTGCTTTTCCCCGAATCGTCACATCCACCCAAATTAGCATCCGCATAACCTCTAAGTATGACATTGCTTTTAGAGAAGCACAATCCCATATTAGAAGTACCTTTCAAATAACGAAGTAACCATTTAACTGCTTCCCAATGCTTTTTCCCCGGATTAGACATATAACAACTTACAACTCCCACTGCGTGAGCAATATCGGGTCTTGTATAAACCATGGCATACATAACACCACCCGCGGCCGATGCATATGGAACCTTTTCCATCTTTATTTTGTCTTTTTCCATTTTAGATGATTGACTTTTCGATAGCTTTATCGTGCTACCCAAAGGCATAGAACGAGCCTTTGAATTTTTCATGTTAAACCTCTCTACAACTTTCTCAATATATTTGGATTGAGACAAGTATAGAGTACCCTTCACACGATCACGCACAATACTCATGCCAAGTATTTGCCTAGCACCACCAAGATCTTTCATCTCGAACTCATGGGAAAGTAATCCTTTCAACTTGTTGATTTCGGACATGTTGGAACCTGCAAGTAACATGTCATCAACATACAACAATAAGATTATGTAAGAAGACTTGAATTTCTTCAAGTAGCAACAGTGATCTGCTTCACATCTTAAGTAACCAATCTTCTTCATAAACTCGTCAAACTTCAAGTACCATTGCCGAGGTGCTTGCTTCAATCCATACAAACTTTTCTTTAGCTTACAAACCCACTTCTCTTTACCCTTTACCTCAAAGCCCTCGGGTTGCCTCATGTAGATCTCTTCAACAAGATCACCATGCAAGAATGCGGTCTTCACATCTAGTTGCTCTAGATGTAAGTCTTCGGATGCAACCATAGAAAGTACCAAACGAATAGTAGTCATCTTCACCACCGGTGAAAATATCTCTTGGTAGTCAACTCCTTTCTTTTGTTGAAAGCCTTTAGCCACCAAACGAGCCTTGTACCTTTTCTTGCCATCCAACTCATTCTTGATTCGATACACCCATTTACTTTGCAATGCCCTTTTATCATGAGGTAACTTCACTAGTGACCAAGTTTTATTCTTCTCAAGTGACCCCATCTCTTCTTTCATGGCAAGCTCCCATTGTATGGATTCTTTTGTCTTCCTTGCCTGAAAGTAACTTTCGGGTTCACCATTCTCGGTATAGAGTAAGTAGTTTGCTGATGGAGAATACCTAGGATTAGGTTTAGGCACTCTAGTCGAGCGTCTTAGTGTAGGAGTAACCGAAATGGTTGGACCGGTTTCATTTGTATCCTCCTCATCACTAGAACTCGCAATATGTTCGAAATCATCACCGCTTTCCGAACCATCCCCATCATTAGCATTTTCTGACGTCTCACCATTCATTGGCAATTCATTGTTTTCCGTACTCCCACTAGAACATGTAAGATCATCAATAGAAACATCGTCAAAAGTAACATGACCCGGTTTAGGACTCCCCGTTTTCGGTTTGCCATAGACCGAATCTTCATCAAAAGTAACATCGCGAGAACGAATTATTTTTCTAGCCTCGTTATCCCAACAACGATAACCCATTTCATCTGACCCGTAGCCAATGAAAATACACTTCTTTGACTTAGCTTCAAGCTTGTCTCTATCCGCATCTTTGGTCTTCACATATGCATTACACCCAAAGATCCTAAGGTGACCATAACTCACCTTCTTACCTTGCCATTCTTCCTCAGGAATTCGAAAACCCAACGGTGTTGAGGGTCCCCTATTTATCAAATAAGCCGCCATATTAACCGCATCTGCCCAAAACATCTTAGGCAAACCGGCATGTAGTCTCATACTCTTAGCCCTTTCATTTAACGTACGATTCATACGTTCGGCGACCCCATTGTGTTGCGGTGTCTCTGGTACTGTTTTTAACATTCTAATACCGAGCTTTGCACAATGGTCTTTAAACTCAAGACTACCATATTCCCCTCCATTATCCGACTTCAAGCACTTGACCTTCACATTAGTCTCATTTTCTACCATAGCTTTCCACTTCACAAATGTATTAAATACATCAGATTTGCCTTTAAGAAAATAAACCCATACCTTTCGAGTGGAGTTGTCAATGAAGGTGACATAATAGTGAGAACCTCCATGTGATTCTATATTGGTTGGACCAAACACATCCGTATGAACAAGCTCCAATTTCTCCAACTTAGGAGCATTTCCCGATTTCCCAAAAGTCACCTTCTTTTGCTTTCCATATACACATGGTTCGCAAAATCCAAGTTCTACCTTTTTCAAATCTGGAATTCTTCCACTCGAAACAAGCATCTTCATACCCTTCTCACTCATATGCCAGAGTCTTCGGTGCCATAGAGTTGATTCGGACTCAACATTAACCGTAGCAACCACCGTGTCTTCATAAAACACTTCAACCATATAAAGAGTTCCCCTTTTATGTCCACGAGCCATGACACAACTACCCTTAACCACCTTCCATTGGCGGTTTTCAAAAGTAACCGCGTTACCTTCATCATCTAATTGATCAACCGAAATAAGTTTCCTTTTTAATTTAGGAATGTACCTTATGTTTTTCAAGGTCCAATTAGAGCCAAGAGTAGTCTTCAATACAACATCTCCAATGCCCTCTATATTGGGTTGTTTGTCGTCCGCCAATTTCACATTGCCTTGATATGGACGAAAATTCTTAATCATGCTTTTGACATGAGTAGCATGAAACGAAGCTCCCGAATCCAAAATCCAAGACTCCATAGAATTTTCAACACTACATAAAAGTGCATCATCACTTTCTTCCTCGGTCAAGTTCACACCTTTCGCCGGACCATTTTTACAATTCCTTTGAAAGTGTCCTTTTTGATTGCAACCCCAACAAACAGCTTCACTTCTATCTTTTGATGGATACCTCTTCTTAGACTTCTTTCTACCCTTCTTCTCACCGCGATCAAATTTCCTACCACGGTTGTCGGTACTTAACAAAGAACCGGATGTCGATTCCCCCGAGTTTCTCCTACGAGTATCTTCACCAAGAATCAAATCCCTTATTCCTTCAAACGGTAGCTTAGTAGTTCCCATAGAGCTACTAACTGCGGTAACCGTACTCGACCAACTTTCCGGTAATGATGAAAGCAAGATTAGTGCCTTTAACTCATCATCAAACACAATATCTACCGATGCTAACCTCGATATGATGTTGTTGAACTCGTTGATATGATCCGTTGCACTCGTACCTTACTTCATCTTCGTATTGAACAATTGTTGCATGAGAAAAACCTTATTAGAAGCGGTAGGTTTCTCATACATGTTAGAGAGTGCTTTCAAGCAAGCAAACGTCGTCTTCTCATTCACAACGATGTATGCAACGTTCTTAGTAAGTGAAAGACGAATCGCACCCAAAGCTTGGCGATCCAAAAGTCCAATCGGCATTGCTCATGCTTTTGGGCTTGGTCTCTAACAGAGGTTGATGTAGCTTCTTTTGATACAAGTAATCTTCAATTTGCATCTTCCAAAAGCCAAAGTCTCTCCCATCGAATCGGTCGATTCTAAACTTTCTGTCTTCCGCCATCGTACCCAAAGTCGAAACCTTGAGCTCTGATACCAGTTGTAAGGATATTAGGACCCAAAACAACGCAAGTGATTCAACAAGATCACTCACCGATAGTAATTCTACAAGATTACTAACCCACTTAATGAACGAAAGATTATAAATGCAAGAAATGTAAATCGACACAAGAGATAACGTGGTTATATGCAATCGTTGTGATTGTTTTAGTCCACGGACCAACTAGAGAATGTATTTACTGAATATTTGTGGTGTGTTTACAATGAGTTACAAGAGGGTCTATTTATAGAATGGTTTAAGGAGTAAGCTAAAAACAATTCCTTGAAGCTTCATGTGAGTTTCTTGACAGCTTCATGGAGGCTACATGTGAGTTTCCTGACAGCTTCGTGGAAGCTACATGTGAGTTTCCTAACAACTTCGTGAAAGCTACATGTGAGTTTCCTAACAACTTCGTGGAAGCTACATGTGAGTTTCCTAACAACTTCGTGGAAGCTTCGTGTGAGTTTCTTGGAATCTTCCCTCTAATTATTTAAAGTTCTTCATATCTCCAACATACTTCACTAGGCTAACATATGAATTTAGCATACTCATTTATGAATTTGTCATTTCAGGGTAACAAAATTCGTGCAATTCGTGCAACTGTTACCAAAAATTTGATTTCTTTCTTTGAGAACACCTTCAAAGAAGGTGCTTTTTTTATCTATCCAATTTCGGGGTAGCACCTTGCGATGAGAAAGTTATGATTGTCAATCAGCAATGGAAAATTATGATGTATCGAACTACGAATGTAGTTCGCTGTCAATCATTTAGATTACTAATAGATGGTTTTAGTGTTGTTCCATTTCATCAACTGATTGAGTGGAAAGTCAACACTTCCACTATTTTTTGTACGTATTTGTTAAATACAACAAACTCAACTAATTTACTTTCATTAAAAGAATTTTTATATTATTATCTCCATGTGACATTCTTAAATACAATGTAACTCATCTTACTTCTAACTTTATATTCTTATGCAGACGTCATTGGTCGTCTGGTTGAAATGAACCCACTTCGTGTTAAGCGTGAAAAAGGCCTGGATACTAAATCCATTGAGTACATTCTGTCTGATAATAGGTATTATAGTTTGGAGACTTTTACGTCGTGGAAGCATTCCTCAATGCATACATTTGTTATATGCAGTAACAATTGTTCAAGTAATTCTACTTTTTGTGATTTTCATAGGTGTTGTTATCAGATATTTCATATCATTATTCCAATATTCAAGTAATTCTACTTTTTGTGATTTGTGGCAGTGATCCTCTCAACCCACCGGCTGAGTTCAATGAGATTATGCTAAATCCCTATGTGTGGCATATCAAAGTTTCTTCCTTTAATATGAGATTCAATTACTTTGGATTCACCGTTGAAAACGTCACTGATGACAAATGATGCAGAACACCGTCTACTTGACTAGACCATAAGATATACTGTAATTATCAATTAATCTAGATCCAGTTACACAACCCATTACCAAGAACGACTTTCATCCGCAAAGAAACCAAAATCCAACAGTGAGCTCACCGCAAACGTCAACCAAAATGGAGCAAGGAGTCACCCAAACTACACATATAAAAACCATACATCACCACAATCGTATACTAACGGAAGCAGATCTTGAGAGAAAACTGGTCTGAAAAGACTAATACCACCATGGTGTGACGCCTCGTACAAAATCAACGTGTACGGATCATCAACAACAGGATCTTTACACAGTTACAACACTATATGTTGTTTTAAAACAAGTTTTGTATTCATGAAAAGGTAACGTTTTTACCAACGTCAAATGTTTTACAAAAGCCGACGTCTTTACCAACGTCAAATGGTTTACAAAAGATAATGTGCTTCTACGAATAGAAAGCATTAACATAAGTATGTGACACAAAGGTCATTCCAAAACCATTGTTCAAATGTAACATAAGTTGTTTCGCAAAGTAAAAGTTTCATGCTTTGAGACATCTCTAAACAATGCAGTGGAAGTCTAACACAGTGAGTATGTAACAGCAAGTCTATAGCACCAAGACTAATACAGCAAGTCTAACAGCGGAAGCAACAACGTCTAGGCACCTGAGAAATACATGCTGAAAAAGTCAACACGAATGTTGGTGAGCTATAGTTTGTTTGTAATCAGTAATGTAATGTAGGCCACGAGATTTCAGTGCTTCAACCTGCATTTCAAATCAGTAATTCAAATCAGTATGATAAAGTTTATGCTTATCCGTGGGCACCCGGTAAGTAACTTAACAAGTAATATTACCCCCTAAAAGTACACTTTGCGAGTGCGTAAGTTTACGAAGTATTAAACACCCGTTAAATGCTAGCGCGACTAGCCCGAGTGGGGATGTCAAACCCTATGGATCCATATCTAAGATTCGCATTCACCGGTTCAAAAACCAATGACTACACGTTACCGAGCTAAGGGGAAAGTTTATGCCGTTATATAACCCACACATATATAAAGTTTAAGTACTCGTGCCTAGTAAGTAAAACATAAAAAGCGCATGTATTCTAAGTCCCAAAAATAGTTGAAGTAAAAAGGGAGCTATAACTCACAATGAAAGTGCAGTAAAATCGATACGAAAAGTAAGCAAGTAAGTCGGTCCGAAAGGTCCTCAACCTAAGTCAAAAGTTACTAAGTCAGTAAATCGTTCCCAAAGGTTTGAAAGTACGTAAGTTAAGTCTTAAGTATCATCATCATCATCATCGTACGTAAAAAGTAAAGTAAGTTTTCAATCAAGAATAGAGATCGAAACAAAGGCTGACTTCATTCAGCTGCTACGACCTCTATACAAATCGAAAAGACGCTTAGTCAGTGGACAAGGCTCCGTATGTGAGTCCTCTAACCTCTGACCAATTTTCAGAACCTAACTCGTCTTCATTTGACCGTGGTGACGGTTTAAGTGCGAGTAGGTCAGAAATTTCAGCACAACGCTACAAAGGCGTAGTGATTTTCGAAAGGCTATAAATCCTAAACCGTATATCGGATTTAGGCGAGTCTTAAACGAAAAGTCATATACTCGAACCGAACTATCTGGAAATCAACTTTTCCAGAAGCCCAGGAGTCTGATCAGACCCTGAAAAACAGAAAACAAGTGCTCCAGTGGGTTTCTTGATGTTTGATGCTCATCACGGTTCTCATCCTTGATGCGTATAAGCCTCAAGTGTACAACTCTTGATGTTTTAGCATCACTTTAACCAAGGTTTAACCATCAACACACAAGGTCAAGACTAAGAAATAAAATACAACTCATGTGAGAGTTTGAGCAAGATGATGAACCAAAGTTACATCAATTTCTTGGTTTCAACACAAGTACAAGTTCTATTAAGCTATAAACTTTGAATCAAACTAAAATAAGCAAAACCTTAAGTTATAGAACTTAGATCTTATCTAAGTATTAAAGACCTTAGACTAAAAAGTCTAGATCTCATGTTCTTGGTGAAACCCTAAGTCATAACACTTAGACTTTCAACCTTTACACAACCATAAGTTATGAAACTTAGATCTTGTAAAGTAGGATGAACATAAACTAATGAGATTTTGTTTAAACAAAGTAGAAGACCATAAGTTACACAACTTAGATCAAACACAAAAATGAAACCCTAAGCTAGAGAGCTTGGATTCCTAACAACACTTATGAGGTCTCAAGCTAGTAAGCTTGTATCTTTTGTTTGATGAAAACACAAGTCACAAATCTAAAGTACAACAAATTAAAGAAGATCATAAGTTAGTAAACTTTGATCTTAACTAACTTTTTGTAGAAACTTCAAGCTAGAAAGCTTGTATTTCTTTTGTTCTTGAAGATCCATAAAGTAAAAAAGTTGGATCTACAAGTTACATGAAGATCATAAACATAGGTTTTGATCTTTAAACATAAATAAAGAGATCTTAAGTTAATAACTTAGATCTAGCTAGATTATGAGAATTCAAAGCTAAAAAAGCTAGAATCCTTCATGTTCTTGAAGACTTTTCAAAACAAAGTTTAAATCTTACAAGAGTTATGAAGATTCAAGTTACAAAACTTGAATCCTTGATTATGATGATGATGATTTACGAGAATAAGGAAGAAAAAAAAAGAAAAGAAAATCAAGAACACTTACAAGTTCTTCAAAGTTTTAGAGAGAAGTTAGAGTGAGAAGCAACTAGAGAGAAAACTAGAGAGAATTTGTGTGTGTTTGTGAAAAATGAAGTAGTGAATGGAGGGATCTAGTATTTATAGGTGAAAAAACACAAAACAAGACAACAAATGGTGGTGATGGTGGGGGGACCATGGTGGACGGTTTTGGGCATGGGGGGACCATTTTGGCCTCATGTGGTGGTGGCATGGTGTGGTCCATGGTGGTGGTACAAAGTAGTGTTGGTTTGTTGGGTGGTTTGAGACAAAAATGCAAGCATTAGTACATGAGCATGCAAGTTACATGTCTCATTATTTCATGGGCTAATTATTAATTATATGGGCTAATTAATCCACTAAGTTGAGTAGGTTGGGCCATGGAAGTCCATTAAGGTGTTAAGTCCATTAAGGTAACTAGTGAGCACTAGTAAACACTAAGTGTAATTAAATAACCACTAAGCCAAGTAATTGTCATAAATAAATAACAATTATGTTTACGTGGCCATAATATCCCAATTATGGCAAAAGTTTAACGTGTACCAAGTACGTAGCTCGTTTCAAACAATAAGTGACACTAACGTTCGTAAATGCATTCGGGGATCAAGTTAAGTGATTAAGCACTTAATAACACGCTGTAAGGTATTAACGAAAGTAATTATCATGAAATAAGATCCCAGAGCATAAACTAGCTCAGTACGCACAAATACGCAGTTTCGTGAAAGTATAGAGCACAAAAATATAAGTCGAAAAAGTCGGGTCGTTACACATGGGAAAATGCACCAACTAACTTATGCCAAACCTTTCTTGAAACTCTAAACCGCAACCATTCAAGAGAAGCATGAACCACAATAGAAAATAGGAAGAAGTAGCGTTCAACCGGAGAAGTAGCGACAATCAAGTAATTCACCAGAAAAGATTCTGATGAGGAAGAAAAGGCTAGCTAGAGACAACTAACTAGGAAAATGAAGGTTCGATATAGTATATGGCTACCAACACCCAACCAAAGAACACCTAAAAAGAGCCTTTAACCCATTTTCCAATGATGATAGTCGCTGGTTAAACTTCAGTGATGGCAACCCGAAGAGAACCATTGGAAAACCAATCCTGTGAAACACCACTACAACCAACCAAATCACCCGAGCACAGTGGCCTGAAGCGTAATGAGAACCATCACTGGAAAATTGCAATCACCGAAAAAGGAAAGAACTCCGACAACAGGTTAAGAGACAAGAAAAATCATAATACCATTGTACCAACATCATTCCTCGCCTGAGAATCAAAGTGATGACCAGAATGTTTTCCGAAACTCAAAAAACTATCACAACGAAGGAAGCGAGAAGAGAAACAAAAGAAGCGATAAATATAAGAAAAGTTGTAACGACCCGGAAATTTTCAAACAACTTTAAACTTTATCTTTATATCATTAGATAAATATTTCAAACATATATATTACATACAAATTTACGATTCTAAATAAAAATATATATATATTTTAACTTAGTCATAAAACGTCCTGATTTAAAATAATATATTTTGACAAACAACGAGTCACTGATTTATAGAAGCAAATGACCACAACGCTCAATTTTATAAGTTACATTTATTATAAGGTAATTTTTTTGATAAGTAAGTTAAATTATTGATAAGGGTACACGTCGCATAACGTAAAAGGCTAGTTTTCTAAACGTATGAAAGTGCGCACGAAAAACCGAAAGTGGTACATGAGTCGAGTGACAACGTACGAGTCATTTGAACAAAAATTACATTTTTACTACGCACGTAAATATAATATAATATTTAATTAATTCTAAAGATTAAATATATTATATATTAAATAATATATAAATCTATATTACATATGAAATAAGTGTCGGTAAGAAATGGAAGTGGATACCAGCTGTTTTAGATGAGCATGCGATCGCATGCTTAAACCATACACATCCCATGCAATCGCATGGGATGGATGGATTGGTCATGTGCTATAAAAAGCCTTTTTACTTCGTATATTAAACACACACATGCACGACTACATATTACTCCCTCTGTTGTTTATATTTATATTATTATTATTATTATTATTATTATTATAGAAATTAGTAATATTATTAATCTTATTAATATTAGTATTATGAGTGATATTATATTGAGTATTATACATAAAATATTACGACGAGGTCATGAGCGAGCTATTTCGAAACGTTTTATGAGAAGGATAGGGCTAAGGAAATTATGGGTTATAGCTATGGAGGTGATGGGTAATGTTCGAGGGTATGATCGTGAGGTCAAACTAGTGTTTATCATCTCCGTTGCGTCTACGTACCTTTCCTGCAATATTGAATCTCAATATTGATACGTTGAGATCTACGATTAATTTGCATTCCGAGTTTCGGTCACATTTCAATGAATGACCTTATGTGCTGCTAAGGTGAGTTTCATTTGCTCCCTTTTTAATTGCTTTTGCAATCTATATTTTTGGCTTGAGAATACATGCACTTTATTTAAAACGCAATGGATACAAGTACATACTAAATTCTACACCGAGTTTGAACCAAAAATCCCTTAGCTTTGGTAACTAGTAACTGCCAGTTGTAAGAACTGGTGGGCGCGAGTAGTTGTATATGGATCCATAGGGCTTGACATCCCCGTCTGTTCCAGGTATAGAAACTCTAGCCTGAACTATAAAACAGATGTATGCTATTTGAGTTTAGTACACGTTGGTTTGCGTGTATTGTACACGTTGGTTTGTGTGTATTGTACATGTTGGTTGCATGTATGCTAAAACAGGGGTATTTATTATAGACGTTAAAGCTTAGTTACCAGGGTGCTCAATTTTGTAGAATATTTTGATAAACGTTTCGGATGAAACAACTGAAATCTTGTGATCCACCTTTATATACAGATTATACGATACATTAAAACTATGAACTCACCAACCTTTGTGTTGACACTTGTTAGCATGTTTATTCTCAGGTTTTCTAGAAGTCTTCCGCTGTTTGATTATATGTTAGACAAGCTATGTGCATGGAGTCTTACATGGCATATTTTTCAAGGAAACGTTGCATTCACCAAATCATCACCATGTATCTTATTTGACTGCATTGTCAATGTAAGTACTATTGTAAACTATTATTTATGGTGATTGTCTATTTGTAGAAATCATCAGCTGTCGAAAACCTTTGATTTAAATATTTATTTATGGTGTGCCTTTTCAAAAGAATGCAATGTTTACAAAACGTATCATATAGAGGTCAAATACCTCGCAATGAAATCGATGAATGACGTGTTCGTCCATATGGATTTGGAGCGATCGTCACAGTTGGTATCAGAGCTTGAGGTCATAGGGAACCAGAATTTGCATTAGTGTGTTTAACTGGTAATTGTTAGAATGCATTGGTGAGTCTGGACTATGATCGTACCTATTTTTACTGAGTTTTACTTATCATTTCTTGTCGAAAATTAGATGCTTATCATTCTTAAGTATAAACACGTTTCCTGCATTTACTGCATAGATAGTGTACCGACAAAATTCATATCTTAGCATATTTGTTACTGTAAACTTTTCCTGACATCTTCCGAAAATTTCTCCGTAATTTACGGGATTTTGGTATTATATATACATATGTAAATTATGTATTGAAGAGTACCAATCTAAATTCTATAATCTATTTCATATCAAAAATCATCTCTCTAATTATACAAGATGAATCCCGTATCTAGTTCAAATTCCTTAAATTCCGACAGCTATTCCGATATGGATATTCATCTGAACTCCAAAGATAGTGTAACCGGAATGGATCAACCAATCAGCCATAACCTATTCTAGATGAATTGGGTATGGGTTCGTAGTCTACTTAATCATTGGAGACAAGAAGAAGGCGATCCCTTCCATCCACCACATTGCCCTCTTGGCGAAGAACCTGAAGCACTTACCGGAGAACCTGTTCGTAATACCATTTTCTCTCTCATCTCCAGAGTATCTCGTCATGATTATATACTATCTCGAATTTTGGATCTTATTCATCCGCTCGTCCAAACCGACAATCACCCCGGTGTAACAGAAGAAGTTAACGAGCTTCGCGCTCGGATAGTGGCTTTAGAGAATATGGTGCAAGGGTTACAAGTACCAGCAGCAGCACCGGCAGCAACAGTAGCACCATTAGCCACACCAACAGTACCATCACCACCACCAACAACAACATCTGCATCCCACACCTCAACATCACAATCTGTACCTCGAACATCAACGTCATATGCACCATAGACGCCAAGGAGTACCAACAACAATAACCGATGAAGTATTGATTCATAACTTCATTGGAGAAATATTTTACGGCAATTATGTAATATCTAAAGTTTTAGAGATTATATTCTAGTCCTAATCAAAAACCAGATGAGATTAATATTATGTTAACTCATTAAATCCATGATTACATCTAAAGAAAATATATATGTAGGTATATTTTCATAAAGATTGTAATTGAAAAATCCTTTTGTACAAACTGTTAATGGTGAGAATATTTTAACGGGTAGGTAATACCCGAGATATATATAAAGTCACAATTAATATGTTCAATTTTGATTAAGCAAATCATCAACTATACCCACTACTTTCACAACGAGATACATTCTTTCATAGAAATCAAAATAACTATTCGCATCCAAATTTGATTACATATTCTGATTTTGAAAAATCAGAATCCAAGCCAAGATTTAACAGAAAACATCACTCTTAGATTCTTACATCTTTCAAATGTTATACTTTGACTTCAAAACTGTGCTAGAACATCACTTCTATTCATAAACCCAGAAAAAAAAATTTGTATCGTTCGAAATTCTAGAACATCATATGTATCTTGACAATTACAATCTTCATGCAAACCCTTCAAACTTTTGAAAACACCTCGGATTGATAAACGACAATTCGGTTATAATAACTTTGAATGCTGATGAATCAGCAAAAACTGTAAACGACCTTAACAGCCAAAAGTTTGATGATAAAGAATAGTGTGTTGGCAAAGCTCAGAAAAAGAGAAGGTTTGGAACTGGAAAACGGATTGAGCAAAGTATGAAGGAGGCTGTGGATAAATCACAAAGAATAAACCTATCTTTAAAGAATCCAAATGATTCAATATCTTCTGAAGTCATTAACAAATACCTTACTCCTGACTCTAAACATTTACGGACAAATCTTCTTTATCATCTTTTGATATTAGAAATTCTAAGATATCATCGTATCTTTAATTATAAATATCCTCGATATTTCTGAAGATATTTTCATAACTATCCTTATCTGAAATCATTTACCTCTTCACGCTATCTGTATTACATCATAAAAGAAACTATTTTAGTTTCTAAATTCTGAAACCTTCGAGTTTAAATTATGAATGTTTTTGAAGAAGCGTTGGGAACTGAAGCATGAGTTAATATAATATAATGACACTTGATCAACGTGATTATATTACAGTAAGTCATGCTGAGTTTCCAAATGAAACATGATGATTCACAGATCATAACATTATCATGTGCCATGTTATACGACTTTTGTATTCTATTTAATCTCTAAAATATCAAGAAAATATTTCTTGATGATTAGGTGTTTTCCAGAGTATTCTGGTAATTTAACAAATCAAAATCGTGCCATTACCATTTCCTTCCTAGAACATTAACAATGTTCATTCCAAAATTTGTATACACGAATTCTGGATCATTACAAGAGATGCTTAATCGCAAGAAGAAGAAACGAAGGGACAAAGCTCCGAAATAGAAATTGGAGTATAAATCGCAGCAAATATGAGAGAGTATTAACTGTGGATGACAATGATTATAGAAGATAGAAGTAGGGACATTGAAATATAAGGGGAGATATAAAACCCGATAACAACGTATAAATTACAAACCGTAAATATCAATGTTTATTGCAACATAACGACACGGGAGAATTAAAAGCACTATAACCCCAAGAGCAAAGTAGAAGTAAGCAAATTCCTCTGGTGGAAGTTAGAAAAGGAGAATGATTGTTGCGATAGTAAGGATAAGGACAAGGATCAGAACTGGATTAAGTATTTTCACAATCTTTTGAATTTGAGAATTAAGTATAGGAATGGTAAAAGTGACAAACCAGAAGAAGTTAATTTATAATGAAATATTTCATAGAGAAATCAAGGCAGATCTCCGCATTTAATTAGAGAGATCCTAATTTCCTTATTCGCCGAAGAATCAAATCTTTTAGATTTAGAAGATTTTCTTTAAATCCCTTGAATTTCGGAATCCAACCAAGACAACGTCAAAAGTTAAGACAAAACTTTAGTTCTCATTTCATTCCTTTTAGGATAGCTTCACTCGTACTCTTCAAGTAATCGAATCGTTTTATCTATATTACTCAAAAGTGATAAAACTCTATATACCAACTCATATTCGTCATAAAAACATTTTTATGATTAGCCATGACGACCACAATCAAATTTCGGGACGAAATTTCTTTAACGGGTAGGTACTGTAACGACCCAGAAATTTTCAAACAACTTTAAACTTTATCTTTATATCATTAGATAAATATTTCAAACATATATATTACGTATAAATTTACGCTTCTAAATAAAAATATATATATATTTTAACTTAGTCATAAAACGTCCTGATTTAAAATAATATATTTTGACAAACAACGAGTCACTGATTTATAGAAGCAAATGACCACAACGCTCAATTTTATAAGTTACATTTATTATAAGGTAATTTTTTTGATAAGTAAGTCAAATTATTGATAAGGGTACACGTCGCATAACGTAAAAGGCTAGTTTTCTAAACGTATGAAAGTGCGCTTGAAAAACCAAAAGTGGTACATGAGTCGAGTGATAACGTACGAGTCATTTGAACAAAAATTACATTTTTACTACGCACGTAAATATAATATAATATTTAATTAATTCTAAAGATTAAATATATTACATATTAAATAATATATAAATCTATATTACATATGAAATAAGTGTCGGTAAGAAATGGAAGTGGATACCAGCTGTTTTAGATGAGCATGCGATCGCATGTTTAAACCATACACATCCCATGCGATCGCATGGGATGGATGGATTCGTCATGTGCTATAAAAAGCCTTTTTACTTCGTATATTAAACACACACATGCACGACTACATATTACTCCCTCTGTTGTTTATATTTATATTATTATTATTATTATAGAAATTAGTAATATTATTAATCTTATTAATATTAGTACTATGAGTGATATTATTGAGTATTATACATAAAATATTACGACGAGGTCATGAGCGAGCTATTTCGAAACGGGTTTTATGAGAAGGATAGGGCTAAGGAAATTATGGGTTATAGCTATGGAGGTGATGGGTAATGTTCGAGGGTATGCTCATGAGGTCAAACTAGTGTTTATCATCTCCGTTGCGTCTACGTACCTTTCCTGCAATATTGAATCTCAATATTGATACGTTGAGATCTACGATTAATTTGCATTCCGAGTTTCGGTCACATTTCAATGAATGACCTTATGTGCTGCTAAGGTGAGTTTCATTTGCTCCCTTTTTAATTGCTTTTGCAATCTATATTTTTGGGCTGAGAATACATGCACTTTATTTTAAACACAATGGATACAAGTACATACTAAATTCTACACCGAGTTTGAACCGAAAATCCCTTAGCTTTGGTAACTAGTAACTGCCAGTTATAAGAACTGGTGGGCGCGAGTAGTTGTATATGGATCCATAGGGCTTAACATCCCCGTCTGTTCCAGGTATAGAAACCCTAGCCTGAACTATAAAACAGATGTATGCTATTTGAGTTTAGTACACATTGGTTTGCGTGTATTGTACACGTTGGTTTACGTGTATTGTACATATTGGTTGCATGTATGTTAAAACAGGGGTACTTATTATAGACGTTAAAGCTTAGTTACCAGGGTGCTCAATTTTGTAGAATATTTTGATAAACGTTTCGGATGAAACAACTGAAATCTTGTGATCCACCTTTATATACAGATTATACGATACATTAAAACTATGAACTCACCAACCTTTTTGTTGACACTTGTTAGCATGTTTATTCTCAGGTTTTCTAGAAGTCTTCCGCTGTTTGATTATATGTTAGACAAGCTATGTGCATGGAGTCTTACATGGCATATTTTTCAAGAAAACGTTGCATTCACCAAATCATCACCATGTATCTTATTTGACTGCATTGTCAACGTAAGTACTATTGTAAACTATTATTTATGGTGATTGTCTATATGTAGAAATCATCAGCTGTCGAAAACCTTTGATTTAAATATTTATTTATGGTGTGCCTTTTCAAAAGAATGCAATGTTTACAAAACGTATCATATAGAGGTCAAATACCTAGCAATGAAATCGATGAATGACGTGTTCGTCCATATGGATTTGGAGCGATCGTCACAAAAGTAAAAGTTAACCGGACCACCGGTATAAAACAGGTGGCTGGAAAAATGCAAAATGGTGGTCAAAAAACTTTTTGAAGAGAGAGAATACTATTAAATTTTTGTTCATGGTAAAATATTTAATGCTTGCCACACATTATCTCTCTAAAAACTTTACTCTATCCGTACATCTTATCTTCTTCTTCTTCTTCTTCTTCTTCGTTACTTTATTTCTTCAACCACCTACTTCCTTCTTCTATATCCATCTACCAACAGCATTTTGTAGCTCTTATGATGCCCTGATTTTAGACCACCGACATCTCGCCGGTGGTTTCGGCTTTTATCGGTTTTTTGTTTTAATGATTATAACCTCCGTTCCTTCCATCCGGTGACGTTCTCTGCCCGCTCCATTTCCCCGGTCACTCAGCGAATTCCAGGTGGCGATTCAGTAAGTTTACTTCTGGATCTGGGATTTGTTTCGGTTTTGGAGTTGTTGTTGGGTTTGATTTGTCGCCGGAATCTTCCTCTCCGCTCATCGGAGCCGTCTTTTTTTATTCTGGTGGTTGTAGGTGATGAATTCCGGTGGAATTCTACAAACATCTAGGAATGTTCTCGGTTTCATTTTGAGGTTGGGGTCAAATTTGGTGGGCAGGTGGTTGGTGTTCTCTTTATGTTGAAATCTAGTGGATTCCTATGGCCAACTGCCGCATGTGGCTACCGTGGGTGGATGGCGGACGCTAGCGGCCTTAGGTTGCTAGCGGTCGACGACTATTCTGGGTGGTTGTGGGTGGTTACTACTGGCGTTGTGGTGGCTGTTTGTTGGCCGTGAGGGGCTGCCGATGACAGATGGTATCCGGTTGCTGATGACGTTGTTGGTGGCTTTTCTTGGTTGCCTGTACCCTAATGGAGGTTGGTTCCTGTTGGCGACTGTTGGTGGTCGGTGACGGTGAAATGTCCCGTTCTTATTGATTAAAAACGTTCCATATTAATTGATTTCATTGCGAGGTTTTGACCTTATGAGACGTTTTTCAAAGACTACATTCATTTTAAAACAAACCATAACCTTTATTTCATCAATAAAGGTTTAAAAAGCTTTACGTAGATTATCAAATAATGATAATCTAAAATATCCTGTTTACACACGACTATTACATAATGGTTTACAATACAAATATGTTACAACGAAATAAGTTTCTTGAATGCAGTTTTTACACAATATCATACAAGCATGGACTCCAAATCTTGTCCTTATTTAAGTATGCGACAGCGGAAGCTCTTAATAATCACCTGAGAATAAACATGCTTAAAATGTCAACAAAAAAATGTTGGTGAGTTATAGGTTTAACGTATATATATCAAATCGTAACAATAGACCACAAGATTTCATATTTCAATATACATCCCATACATAGAGATAAAAAATAATCATTCATATGGATTGAACACCTGGTAACCGACATTAACAAGATGCATATAAGAATATCCCCTATCATTCCGGGAAATCCTTCGGACATGATAAAAACAACATCGAAGTACTAAAGCATCCGGTCCATTGAATGGGGTTCGTTAGGCCCAATAGATCTATCTTTAGGATTCGCGTCAATTAGGCGTGCACTAATTCTCAAAATTAGTGATGTTCCCTAATTCTTAGGCTACCAAGCAAAAAGGGGCATATTCGGCTTCGATCATTCAACCATATAATGTAGTTTCGATTACTTGTGTCTCTTTCGTAAAACAATTATAAAAATTGTGCATGTATTCTCAGCCCAAAAATATAAAGGGTAAAAAGGAAAATGAAACTCACTTTCACAGATTTTTACTTCGTTGGGAAGTAAGACTTGGCTACTGGTCGATTCACGGACCTATAACAAATATGTACATATATATCAAAGTATGTTAAAAATATATTTACAACACTTTTAATACATTTTGATGTTTTAAGTTCATTAAGTCAGCTGTCATCGTTAGTAACATACAACTAGTTGTCCAAAGTTAGATGTACAGAAAAAAAAATTGATATATATTATCTTGAATCAATCCACGACCCAGTGTATACACGTCTCAGGCTAGATCACAACACGTCTCAGGCTAGATCACAACTCAAAGTATATATATTTTTGGAATCAACCTCAACCCTGTATAGTTAACTTCCACATTACTGCATATAGAGTGTCTATGGTTGTTCCAAATAATATATACACATGGGTCGATATGATATGACAAAACATTTGCATACGTGTCTATGGTATCCCAAGATTATATGATATATTAGAATACATGTATAATACAATATAAGTTAGCTAGGATATGATTAATATAGATTTGTTACCAATTTTCACGTAGCTACAACAAGAAAAATTATCCAATCTTGTTTTACTCATAACTTCTTCGTTTTAAATCCGTTTTAAGTGAATCAAATTGCTATGGTTTCATATTGAACTCTATTTTATGAATCTAAACAGAAAAAGTATAGGTTTATAGTCAGAAATATAAGTTACAAGTCATTTTTGTAAGAGGTAGTCATTTAAGTCGAAAGAACGACGTCTTGATGACCATTTTGAAAAACATAATTCCACTTTGAGTTTAACCATGATTTTTGGATATAGTTTCATGTTCATAAGAAAAATAATTTTCCCATAATAACAACTTTTAAATCAAAGTTTATCATAGTTTTTAATTAACTAACCCAAAACAGCCCGCGGTGTTACTACGACGGCGTAAATCCGATTTTACGGTGTTTTTCGTGTTTCCAGGTTTTAAATCATTAAGTTAGCATATCATATAGATATAGAATATGTGTTTAGTTGATTTTAAAAGTCAAGTTAGAAGGATTAACTTTTTTTTGCGAACAAGTTTAGAATTAACTAAACTATGTTCTAGTGATTACAAGTTTAAACCTTCGAATAAGATAGCTTTATATGTATGAATCGAATGATGTTATGAACATCATTACTAGCTCAAGTTTTCTGGATAAAACTACTGGAAATGAGAAAAATGGATCTAGCTTCAAAGGATCCTTGGATGGCTTGAAAGTTCTTGAAGCAGAATCATGACACGAAAACAAGTTCAAGTAAGATTTCCACTCGAAATAAGATTGTTATAGTTATAGAAATTGAATCAAAGTTTGAATATGAGTATTACCTTGTATTATAAAGATATCTTACTGTAAATAAGAAAGATTTCTTGAAGTTGGATGATCACTTTACAAGATTGGAAGTAAGCCAGCAAACTTGGAAGTATTCTTGATTTTATGAAACTAGAACTTATAGAATTTATGAAGAACACTTAGAACTTGAAGATAGAACTTGAGAGAGATCACTTAGATAAAGAAAATTGAAGAATTAAAGTGTTTGTAGGTGTTTTTGGTCGTTGGTGTATGGATTAGATATAAAGGATATGTAATTTTGTTTTCATGTAAATAAGTCATGAATGATTGCTCATATTTTTGTAATTTTATGAGATATTTCATGCTAGTTGCCAAATGATGGTTCCCACATGTGTTAGGTGACTCACATGGTCTGCTAAGAGCTGATCATTGGAGTGTATATACTAATAGTACATACATCTAAAAGTTGTGTGTTGTACGAGTACGAATACGGGTGCATACGAGTAGAATTGTTGATGAAACTGAACGAGGATGTAATTGTAAGCATTTTTGTTAAGTAGAAGTATTTTTATAAGTGTCTTGAAGTCTTTCAAAAGTATATGAATAAATATTAAAACACTACATGTATATACATTTTAACTGAGTCGTTAAGTCATCGTTAGTCGTTACATGTAAGTGTTGTTTTGAAACCTTTAGGTTAACGATCTTGTTAAATGTTGTTAACCCAATGTTTATAATATCAAATGAGATTTTAAATTATTATATTATCATGATATTATGATGTACGAATATCTCTTAATATGATATATATACATTAAATGTCGTTACAACGATAATCGTTACATATATGTCTCGTTTCAAAATCATTAAGTTAGTAGTCTTGTTTTTACATATGTAGTTCATTATTAATATACTTAATGATATATTTACTTATCATAATATCATGTTAACTATATATATAACCATATATATGTCATCATATAGTTTTTACAAGTTTTAACGTTCGTGAATCACCGGTCAACTTGGGTGGTCAATTGTCTATATGAAACCTATTTCAATTAATCAAGTCTTAACAAGTTTGATTGCTTAACATGTTGGAAACACTTAATCATGTAAATAACAATTTCATTTACTATATATATAAACATGGAAAAGTTTGGGTCACTACAGTACCTACCAGTTAAATAAATTGCGTCCCGAAATTTTAAGCAGTTGGAGGTGTTGACGTATCTTCTGGAAATAAATGCGGGTATTTCTTCTTCATCTGATCTTCTCATTCCCAGGTGAACTCGGGTCCTCTACGAGCATTCCATCGAACCTTAACAATTGGTATCTTGTTATGCTTAAGTATTTTAACCCCACGATCCATTATTTCGACGGGTTCTTCGATGAATTGAAGTTTTTCGTTGATTTGGATTTCATCTAATGGAATAGTGAGATCTTCTTTAGCAAAACATTTCTTCAAATTCGAGACGTGGAAAGTGTTATGTATAGCTTCGAGTTGTTGAGGTAACTCAATTCGGTAAGCTACTGGTCTGACACGATCATTAATCTTGAATGGTCCGATATACCTTGGATTTAATTTCCCTCGTTTACCAAATCGAACAACGCCTTTCCAAGGTGCAACTTTAAGCATGACCATCTCTCCAATTTCAAATTCTATATCTTTTCTTTTAATGTCAGCGTAGCTCTTTTGTCGACTTTGGGCGGTTTTCAACCGTTATTGAATTTGGATGATCTTCTCGGTAGTTTCTTGTATTATCTCCGGACTCGTAATCTGTCTATCCCCCACTTCACTCCAACAAATCGGAGACCTGCACTTTCTACCATAAAGTGCTTCAAACGGCGCCATCTCAATGCTTGAATGGTAGCTGTTGTTGTAGGAAAATTCTGCTAACGGTAGATGTCAATCCTAACTATTTCCGAAATCAATAACACATGCTCGTAGCATGTCTTCAAGCATTTGTATCGTCCTTTCGCTCTGCCCATCAGCTTGTGGATGATAGGCAGTACTCATGTCTAGACGAGTTCCTAATGCTTGCTGTAATGTCTGCCAGAATCTTGAAATAAATCTGCCATCCCTATCAGAGATAATAGAGATTGGTATTCCATGTCTGGAGACGACTTCCTTCAAATACAGTCGTGCTAATTTCTCCATCTTGTCATCTTCTCTTATTGGTAGGAAGTGTGCTGATTTGGTGAGACGATCAACTATTACCCAAATAATATCAAAACCACTTGCAGTCCTTGGCAATTTAGTGATGAAATTCATGGTAATGTTTTCCCATTTCCATTCCGGGATTTCGGGTTGTTGAAGTAGACCTGATGGTTTCTGATGCTCAGTTTTGACCTTAGAACATGTCAAACATTCTCCTACGTATTTAGCAACATCGGCTTTCATACCCCGCCACCAAAAATGTTTCTTGAGATCCTTGTACATCTTCCCCGTTCCAGGATGTATTGAGTATCTGGTTTTATGAGCTTCTCTAAGTACTATTTCTCTCATATCTCCAAATTTTGGTACCCAAATCCTTTCAGCCCTATACCGGGTTTCGTCTTCCTGAATATTAAGATGCTTCTCCGATCCTTTGGGTATTTCATCCTTTAAATATCCCTCTTTTAAAACTCCTTGTTGCGCCTCCTTTATTTGAGTAGTAAGGTTATTGTGAATCATTATATTCATAGATTTTACTCGAATGGGTTCTTTGTCCTTCCTGCTCAAGACGTCGGCTACCACATTTGCCTTCCCCGGGTGGTAACGAATCTCAAAGTTGTAATCATTCAACAATTCAATCCACCTACGCTGCCTCATATTCAGTTGTTTCTGATTAAATATGTGTTGAAGACTTTTGTGGTCGGTATATATAATACTTTTGACCCCATATAAGTAGTGCCTCCAAGTCTTTAATGCAAAAACAATAATTCCAAATCATGCGTCGTATAATTTTGTTCGTGAATCTTCAATTGGCTAGACGCATAAGCAATCACCTTCGTTCGTTGCATTAATACACAACCGAGACCTTGCTTTGATGCGTCACAATAAATCACAAAATCATCATTCCCTTCAGGCAATGACAATATAGGTGCCGTAGTTAGCTTTTTCTTCAATAACTGAAACGCTTTCTCTTGTTCATCCTTCCATTCAAATTTCTTCCCTTTATGCGTTAATGCAGTCAAGGGTTTTGCTATTCTGAAAAAGTCTTGGATGAACCTTCTGTAGTAACCAGCTAGTCCTAAAAACTGGCGTATGTGTTTCGGAGTTTTCGAGTTTTCCCACTTTTCAACAGTTTCTATCTTTGTCGCATCCACCTTAATATCTTCTTTGTTCACTATGTGATCGAGGAATTGAACTTCTTCCAACCAAAATGCACACTTTGAAAACTTAGCGTACAATTCTTCCTTCCTCAATACTTCTAACACCTTTCTCAAATGTTCACCGTGTTCTTGGTCATTCTTTGAGTAAATAAGTATGTCATCAATGAAAACAATGACAAACTTGTCAAGGTATGGTCCACACACTCGGTTCATAAGGTCCATGAACACAGCTGGTGCATTAGTTAAACCAAATGGCATGACCATAAACTCATAATGACCGTAACGTGTTCTAAAAGCAGTCTTTGGAATATCATCTTCTTTCACCTGCATTTGATGATACCCGGAACGTAAGTCAATCTTTGAATAAACAGACGAGCCTTGTAGTTAATCAAATAAGTCGTCAATTCTCGGTAGTGGGTAGCGGTTCTTGATGGTAAGTTTGTTCAACTCTCGGTAGTCGATACACAACCTGAATGTACCATCTTTCTTCTTGACAAACAAAACAGGAGCTCCCCACGATGATGTGCTTGGTCGAATGAAACCACGCTCTAAAAGTTCTTGTAATTGGCTTTGCAGTTCTTTCATCTCGCTGGGTGTGAGTCTGTAAGGAGCACGAGCTATTGGTGCAGCTCCTGGTACAAGATCTATTTGAAATTCAATGGATCGATGTGGGGGTAATCCCGGTAATTCTTTCGGAAATACATTGGGAAATTCTTTTGCGACAGGAACATCATTGATGCTCTTTTCTTCAGTTTGTACTTTCTCGACGTGTGCTAGAACAGCATAGCAACCTTTTCTTATTAGTTTTTGTGCCTTCAAATTACTAATAAGATGTAGCTTCGTGTTGCTCTTTTCTCCGTACACCATTAAGGTTTTTCCTTTTTCTCGTATAATGCGAATTGCATTTTTGTAACAAACGATCTCTGCTTTCACTTCTTTCAACCAGTCCATACCGATTATCACATCAAAAATCCCTAACTCTACTGGTATCAAGTCAATCTTAAATGTTTCGCTAACCAGTTTAATTTCTCGATTCCGACATATATTATCTGCTGAAATTAATTTACCATTTGCTAATTGATAATGCTAAAAACAAACATATATTTCATAGCATTATTCCTCAAGAAAGACAAGCTTTTAGTTGCAAATGTTCTATTTACAAGTGATATTCGTTTAAATAATAAAAGGTGAAGACAAAAGACAGATTCGACGAATTGAAGACGCAAACGACCAAAAAGCTCAAAAGTACAAAAGACAATAAAAAAAGGTTCCAATTATTGACAAGAAACGTCTCGAAATTAAAAAAGTACAAGATTCAAAACGCAAAGTACAAGATATTAAATTGTACGCAAGTACATTCGAAAATCCGGAACCGGGACCAGAGTCAACTCTCAACGCTCGATGCAACGGACTAAAAATTACAAGTCAACTATGCACATAAATATAATATAATATTTAAATAATTCTTATAATTATTTAATATATTATATTTATAATTAAAACCGTCGGCAAGAAAGACTCCAAAAGGGACTGAGCTGTAATTTCAATCTCCGCGACTCGCGGAGTTTGAAGGCCAAAAATGCCGCGAGTCGCGGAGCCCCAAAATGAGAAACTGCCTATAAAGCCAACCGAATTCTGATCATTTTAATCATCTTTTTCTTCTTCTCTCATAATACTACGTAAATATTTATATTTATATTTTAATTTTAATTTTAATTTTAATTATAATTCTAATAATAAGGGTATGTTAGCGAATGTTGTAAGGGTGTAAGTCGAAATTCTGTCCGTGTAACGCTCCGCTATTTTTAATCATTGTAAGTTATGTTCAACCTTTTTACATTAATGTCTCGTAGCTAAGTTATTATTATGCTTATTTAATCCGAAGTAATCATGATGTTGGGCTAATTACTAAAACTGGGTAATTGGGCTTTGTACCATAATTGGGGTTTGGACAAAAGAACGACACTTGTGGAAATTAAACTATAGGCTATTAATGGGCTTTATATTTGTTTAACTAAATGATAGTTTGTTAATGTTAATATAAAGATTTACAATTGGGCGTCCCTATAAATTACCATATACACTCGATCGAACACGATGGGCAGGGTATTTATATGTACGAATAATCGTTCATTTAACCGGACACGGGAATGGATTAATAGCCACTAGAATAATTAAAACAGGGGTGAAATTATGTACAAGGACACTTGGTATAATTGATAACAAAATATTAAAACCTTGGGTTACACTCAGTTGACATCCTGGTGTAATTATTAAACAAAGTTTTAAAATCTTGTTACAGTTTAAGTCCCCAATTAGTTGGAATATTTAACTTCGGGTATAAGGATAATTTGACGAGGATACTTGCACTTTATATTTATGACTGATGGACTGTTATGGACAAAAACCAGACGGACATATTAAATTATCCAGGACAAAGGACAATTAACCCATGGGCATAAAACTAAAATCAACACGTCAAACATCATGATTACGGAAGTTTAAATAAGCATAATTCTTTTATTTCATAATTAATTTCCTTTATTTTATATTTAATTGCACTTCTAATTATCGCATTTTTATTGTTATTGTATTTAATTGCAATTTTAATTATCGTACTTTTTAATTATCGCAAGTTTATTTTATCGCACTTTTATTATTCGCAATTTCATTATCGTTATTTACTTTACGCTTTAATTTAAACCTTGTATTTATTTTTAACATTTTACATTTAGGTTTTAACTGCGACTAAAAGTTTTAAAATCGATAAACCGGTCATTAATCGGTAAAAACCCCCCTTTATAATAATAATATTATTTATATATATATATATTTGTATTTTTATAAAAGTAAACCAATATAGCGTTGAGCTTTGTTTAAAAAAGATTCCCTGTGGAACGAACCGGACTTACTAAAAACTACACTACTGTACGATTAGGTACACTGCCTATAAGTGTTGTAGCAAGGTTTAAGTATATCCATTCTATAAATAAATAAATATCTTGTGTAAAATTGTATCGTATTTAATAGTATTTCCTCTAAAAATATAAACTATTTTATATACACCTCGCGAAACATCAAGTTATTTTTGGCGCCGCTGCCGGGGACTCTTAAAAGCCGGAAGCGCAATGCTAATATAAAAAAAATAAAGAAAAACTCGTCGAATTTTAAACCTGTCAGTTGAAATTTGGAACCCCGCGAGTCGCGGGGTTTGATGCTTTGAATACCGCAAGTCGCGGAGATAACCTGACACGCCGACAGAACCCTAATCAGGCATTAATTACGAATAATTATTATAATTATTATTATAAAACCCTAATTAGGTTTTAATTAAATATTTATTTTAGTTTTTATTATTATTTTGTATATTTTGTTTAATTAGTTTAATTAATTTGTAAAATTAGTAGTTTTAATAAATAAATAATATAAAAATAATATTTTTATAAAAATTGTACTTTTTACAACTTTTTGTATATTTTTATATTTTGTCCCTTTTCAATCGTTTTAACGTAATATTTGTATTTTTCGCTCATATTTAGTTTTAAACTTAGTTTTTTTTTTACCATAGTTATTTTTACTTCTAGATTTTTAGGCTTTGCCGTAGAATTCCTTAAGTGCTTTTTCTTTAGACTAAGATTTAGGTGCTTTAGAATTTTGCGACACCTTTTTAAGTTTTAGTTTCTTTTTAAGTTATTTCCATTTGGGATATAGTTTTTCCTGTAAGCTTTAATATTTTTAGACACCTTTTACTATGTACCAATTATCATTCCAATTAGTTATCTCAATTTGCGATTATAATTTTAAGTTAGTTGTAGTAATAAGGTTAGGTTAGTCAAGTATTTTTAATTTTTATAAGTTTCTTTTATTTTTCCGTCACCTTTTATTTTTCAACCATTTTTCTTTTTCGACCTTTTTCGACGAGCTCTTTTTCTTTCTTATTTCTCGCTATTCTAGTTTTAGGACATAGATTTTTATTCTACTTCTTATCTAAATTTCTTAAAATTACGAAAATTTATTTTAAGTGGTTAAATTGATAGACATCAAAATTTTCTGGTTCGTAGTAATAGTTGGATTTGTACGTGGACCGGGTTATTGGAGCCAAACAGTCCTCAATTATATTGAGACCAAACGAATCCTGCCCCTCTGCTGCATCTTTTGGCTATTCGAAACGTGGGCAAAATCAGAAAAGTCTATTAATTGGATAACTTATTATAATTTTTCTTTCCTTTTAAAAACTAATAGGATATTCAGTGAATGCACCGAGCAAGACGTTCACCACCTTTTGTACGTTCACCACCTGTAACTAGATCGAGACATTTAGCAAATATTACTGCCGTTGATTTTTCTTTAGAATCGTCATCCAGTCGACCCAGTACTTCAGTTCAAATTTCCGATAATCCATTTTTTGAACCCGACCTCACAATTGAGAATCCGGAGAATATTCAGGAACGGTTTGTAGATCCTGAACCACTAAACTTTCCTCCGGAACCACCAATCATTCAAACAGAGATTGTTGAGGAACGAACCATTAAATCAGAATCCTCTAGTGATTCCGATTCAACAAATTCAATTATGGAGAATCTGGAACCTTTAAGTATGGAAGACCGAATGAGAGCTAAACGCACTGGCCAAGGTCACGCAATTACTCATCCAGACATTAATGCGCCAGATTATGAAATCAAAGGACAAATTCTACACATGGTGACTAATCAATGCCAATTTAGTGGTGCGCCGAAGGAAGATCCAAATGAACATCTACGTACCTTTAATAGGATCTGCACACTATTTAAAATCCGAGAAGTGGAGGATGAACAGATATATCTCATGTTATTTCCTTGGACTTTAAAGGGAGAAGCCAAAGATTGGTTGGAATCGTTACCTGAAGGGGCGATTGATACATGGGATGTTTTAGTTGACAAATTTCTTAAACAATTCTTTCCTGCATCTAAAGCCGTAAGACTTCAAGCAGAAATTGTTACGTTTACACAAAAACTAAATGAAACTCTATATGAGGCGTGGACTAGATATGGAAAGTTGTTAAGAGGATGTCCACAACATGGTTTAGACACCTGTCAAATAGTACAAATATTCTACCAAGGATGCGACATCACTACAAGGAAAGACATAGATATAGCAGCTGGTGGTTCTATTATGAAGAAAACCGAAACTGATGCTTACAAAATAATTGATAACACTGCTTCCCACTCACATGAGTGGCACCAAGAAAAAGATATCGTTAGATCATCTAAAGCAGCTAGAGCCGATTCTAGCCATGACTTAGATTCCATTTCCGCAAAGATAGATGCTGTGGAAAGATGAATGGAAAAGATGACTAAAGATATTCACTCAATACGAATTAGTTGTGAGCAGTGTGGAGGACCACATTTGACAAAAGATTGTCTCAGTATTGAATTAACAATGGAACAAAGAGAGAATATTTCATACATAAACCAAAGGCCTGGAAATAATTATCAGAATAATTATCAACCGCCAAGACCAATTTACAATCAAAACCAGAATTATAACCGAAATATTCCATACAACAACCAACAAGGTCCTAGCAATCAACAAGTATCCAATAATACTTACAATCAGCAAAGACCTAATTTTCAAAACAAACCACCACAACAAACCGATGATAAAAAGCCAAATTTAGAAGATATGATGACGAAGCTAGTTGAAACTCAAACGCAGTTTTTCACATCTCAGAAACAAACCAATGAACAAAATGCTCAAGCATTTAGAAATCAACAAGCTTCTATTCAAAATCTGGAACAAGAAGTAAGTAACCTAGCAAGGTTAATAGGTGAAAGAAAATCGGGAAGTTTACCTAGTGATACAAATGCTAACCCCCGGAATGAAACAGCTAAAGCCATTACCACAAGAAGTGGTACAACACTTAAACCACCTGAAATACCTATAACTTCTGATGAAGCTATTCCTACTCCACAAGAACCACAACCTGATCAAGATAAGAAAAAAGAACCGGTAGTTGAAAAGGTTAATGAAGATAACACAGTTAAGGCTAAACCTTATGTTAAACCATACCAACCACCACTTCCTTACCCGAGTAAAATGAAGAAAGCGAAACTTGAAGCCGAGCAATCCAAATTCTTGGATATGTTTAAACAGATAAATGTAAATCTTCCTTTCATTGATGTAGTTTCAGGAATGCCTAGATATGCTAAATTCTTGAAAGATCTAATCTCAAATAGAAAGAAAATGGAAGAACTCTCGGCTATTACTATGAATGCTAATTGTTCAGCAGTGCTGTTGAATAAGATACCAGAAAAACTATCTGATCCAGGAAGTTTCACAATTCCATGTTTTCTGGGTAGTCTTAGTTCAATAGAAGCATTGGCAGACTTAGGTGCTAGTATAAATCTAATGCCGTATTCACTATACACTAAACTAGACCTTGGAGAATTGAAACCAACAAGAATAAGCATACAACTAGCCGATAGATCAATAAAATATCCTAGAGGGATAATGGAGAACATGCTAGTTAAAGTTGGTACTTTAGTATTTCCAGTAGATTTTGTTGTTTTGGACATGGAAGAAGATTCTCAAGTTCCTCTCATATTAGGAAGACCATTCTTAAACACGGCTAAAGCAATGATAGACGTGTTCGGTAAGAAATTGACCCTAAGTATAGAGGATGAGAGTGTTACCTTTTCAGTTGATAGAGCAATGCAACAACCGCAATCTGCAGATGATACATGTTATTATATTCAAACTATAGATGCACATGCAGAATTATTAGAAGAATTTCCAGAATTACAAGGAATAGGAGAATGTTCTTTAGGAGAAGGTAATGAACCAATTGATGAAGCTGAAATGTTAGCTACACTTATAGCTAATGGATATGAACCAACAACAGAAGAAATCCAAATGCTAAAAGAAGAAGACAGATATCGATACAAATCATCGATAGAAGAACCTCCGAAATTAGAGTTAAAGCCACTTCCAAACCATTTGGAATACGCTTATTTACATGGTGAATCTGAATTACCTGTAATAATATCGTCTTCTCTTACTGAAAATGAGAAATCACAACTCATTTCTGTGTTGAAAGCTCATAAACCAGCCATTGCATGGAAGATTCATGATATTAAAGGAATAAGTCCTTCGTATTGCACACATAAAATCCTTATGGAAGAAGGTCATAATGTAACGACCCGTCCTAATCCACCTGGACAAAGTCATCAACATTTGGTCCCATTGCGATGATCGACTCCAAGTAATGTCCTTAAAATGAGCAAATGCACAGCGGAAGACTTAATTCGTACCTGAGAATAAACATGCTTTAAAGTGTCAACCAAAAGGTTGGTGAGTTCATAGGTTTATCATAACAATCATTTCAATATATTAATAGTCCACAAGATTTCATAATCATAAACATAATACACTCGCAAGTGTATGTAAAGCATTCTAAGTGGTTGAGCACTTGGTAACCATACTTAACATTTAATCAACGTCGCATATTCCCTTTATTATGAAATCTCCCTACACTGTACCAAGTGTAGTAACAAAACGAAGTACTGCGCAACCGTTGAATACTGGTCGTCCAGTCCGGTTGGGGTTGTCAGGCCCGATAGATCTATCAACAGGATTCGCGTTTACAATACCATATGTAAATAGTAGTTACCAAGCTACAGGGAAGTATGCCAGGGTGGTACAACTCAACGTAGAATATATTTTAAGTACTTGTGTCTATCTCGTAAACATTTATAAAAGCAGCGCATGTATTCTCAGCCCAAAAATGTATATTGCAAAAGCAATTAAAAAGGGAGCAAATGAAACTCACCTAATGTATTTTGTAGTAAAAATACATATAACGACATTGAACAAATATAGGGTTGGCCTCGGATTCACGAACCTATATCATTTGTATATATATATTAATACATATAATTGTAATCGAATAATTTCACCTATTAATTATATAATACTTATATATATTTATTGTTTGTAATTTATATAGAATTTTTACTAAATCTCGATGTATATTTTATTTATATCTTAATTTATACGTTATATATATATATATTTATTTATTTATTTTGTAAATTAATATTTATTCATACGGTTATATTAATATATGTGTATAAGTATATAATAATTTGTTATATGTAATATTTATATAATAAATGCTAATATGTTTATTCAATATTTTATGTAATACAATATAATTATATATCAAATATGTTTTTATGTATTAAAAATAATGTTAATAATAATATTAATAATAAAAATAATGTTAATGATAAAAATAATAATAATATTATTAATGATAATATTAATAATTCTAATAATGATAATAATAATAAGGATAGTTTGAATAATAATAATAATCTTAATAAAAATAATAATTTTAATACTTTTAATAATAATAAAAAAATGATAATTTTAATAATAATAATAATAATGATGATATTAATAATAATAATAATAATAATAATAATAATAATAATAATAATAATAATAATAATAATAATAATAATAATAATAATAATAATAATAGTAATAATAATACCTCAAAAAGATAACAAATATGTCAACATCTAGATTCGAACACATGACCCCTCGTTCCACAAACACACTAAACCCATGAACCATCAATTTATTTTGGTAATTATTAGCGTGTCTTTTCTTTTAACAAGTACGAAACTGTTTTTCATCATAAGTTCATCATCATTTCATCATTCCATCACCAACCTCAACATGTTAACCATCATTAACATCATAAATCATACTCGTCGTCATCATCATCTTATATCGTTTCTTATCATGTATTACCCGATCACAGTTTTTATCATATCGTTATCATCATTATCAGACTCTCAGCCCATCAATACAATCAAACACACAACCCAATAACAATTTCTATTTGTAAAATTTGTAAAGTTACTTAAATAATAAACGGCCCAATATAAGCTTGTGATGTCCGGCCCAAATAAAAAAATCCAGTTTAATAACCCCCTTTTGGGACGTTTTTAACTGCGAGTGGGATTTAAGAAGAACATGTACCCATCGTTTTCAATCTACTGTACACGTATCATCTCTATATCTTGAATACCAACATGTTTATCTACTCATCTCACTGTATCAATATAAACACTCTCGTACAGCTGCTGTAACAGTATTTCAGCGAAAAGGAAGAAGAAACAGGAGCGGTAGCAGTAGTAAAAGTTGGGGTTTTGATGCATCTCATGTTCCCTTTAAACCGGAACAGTAACAGTGGTGCAGTAGCACCCAAATAGTGATAAACGGGTCATAAAGGTGACGGTTTTTGATGGTGATTCAGCAAGAAGAAAGGAAGAGAGTGAGAGGATGAGAGAGATAGAGAGTGAGAGAGAGGTGGTGATCGATCAAAGTGTGAAGTGGTAGTGATGGCCAAAGATGGTTGTTATGGTTTGATCGGAATATCAATAGAAATACAACAATGGTAGCAACCTAAAATCATGTTTGTTTGTATCAGACTATAACAGTGATTCGATGAGGTGGTTGTGATTGATGGTAGTTAATGGGTGTTAGTGATGGAGGTGACGGTTGTGAACCGAAAGTAAACAGAGAAAGATGGTTCAGAGGGTTGTCGATGGTGGTTTAATCACAAAACAGAAAACCGGCTAGATAGATAGTTTCGGCGGTTGTGCAGGTGGCAATTCAAATGGGTGGAAGATGAGGTGGGTTTGAAGTGGGTTTTGGTTTACCATAGCAAATAAGAATGATGATTCAAGTGAATGTTTCGGTTTCTTCTTTTCTTTCTCTTCGAACAACAGTAACGGTTGTAACAATATTAGAGTATTATATAATCTTGGGTTTGCATGGTTTAATCTTGAACGACAATAGTGACCATCGAACGGCTAACATAACGGAGGAGTTGCAGGTTTTGTTCGAATGATGGAGCGAAGTAGAAAGAGAATAGTTTTTAGTAATTTGGTAACCGTATAATCATCTTCATCAATCTCGTTGTTGCAGGTTATTGTTCGAATTGGGTTCACGAAAAAAAAATAAAATAAGAAGGAAGGATTGGTGGTGGTTCATATTTGATGGTGGTTGTGTAGGGTGGTTTCACGATGGTGATGGCCAGCGGTTAACAGTTGGTTATGTCGTGGTGATCAAGAGGTAACGTAATGAGTGTTAGATTGAAATCTTCAACATGTATGATGTATCATATATATACAAATATATATATCTGTAACTATAATCCTAATTTAATAAATAATAATAATATAGTAATAATTATATTATAAACTAATCATATAGGAACGTGTGAAAAGCAATACCAGTTGTCACCCATTTAATGTCTACCGACACTCTCCACTGATATTATTTCGTGCCCCGTTGTTCACTCAATGGCGAATAAAAAGTCTTTAGAAAAGTTCCATATTTTTATAATAATTATCTTTATTTATTTCAGTCATTGTGGTATAAAATTCGATCCTAATTTATTAAATAAAAATTACATCAACTGTCCCTCTTAATTTTGGGTAAAATATAAAAAGTGTTGAAATTAAATAACTAGATTCTAAATACATTTTTAGTAAGCCTAAAACTTATAGAACTCATTTTCGGATCGTCGTTTATTTTAAAATTACATAGGTTTGAATTTAACTTGCTTAATATCAATCGACTGACAAACAAGTACTATTATCGTTTACAAATTAAATTCGAAACCATATAAATACACATTCAATATACCTTACATATCTAGATTCATTTTAATAATAATATCCTATATTATTTTATTTACATAATTAATTAACTCATATAATATTTTAATTTATAATAATTAATATGTATATATATTTATTTATATATTTATTTACACATAATGGTTCGTGAATCATCAAGAATAGTAAATGGTTGAATGAATATATGAAATAGTTCAACTTTTTGAGACTCAACCTAACAGACTTTTCTTATTGTGTCAAAAATATTAAATCGTATCGAGAGTTTGGTTCAAAATTAGTCGAAATTTTCCGGGTCGTGACAGTACCTACCCGTTAAAGAAATTTCGTCCCCGAAATTTGAGTAAGATCATCATAGTTAATCATAAAAATGAGTTCATGACGAATATGAGTTGATAAATAGAGTTTTATCATTATTGATTAATATAGATAAAACAATTCTATCATGTGAAGCGTACGAGTGATGCTATCACAAAAGAGTGAAAAGTTTCGTCTTGACTTTTGACGTAGTCATGGTGGATTTCCGGAATTTAAGGAATTTAAGGAAAATCTTCTAATCAGGAAGAAAATGTATAACACGATTTATTAGCAACTGTTAGAAGTACAGAAGAACATAAATATCAAAGGAAATATTTCCGTGATATGCTTAGAGCTTAAGTAGAATGAAAGAGTTGTGTAACATGGTACATGATGAGGGTATGATCTGTGAATCATCACGTTCCATTAGAAACTCAGCATGAATTACTGTAATATAATAACGTTAGCCAAGCGCATTATATTATACTAACTCATGCTTCAGTTCCCAACACTTCTCCACAATTCATTCATAATTTATACTTAGACTTTACAGAAGTTTCCAATATAATGGAATACAGAAAGCACGAAGAGGTAGATAATTTCGGACAAGAATATTTATGAAAATATCCTCAAAAATACCGAAGATATTTATGATGATATTTTGGAATTTCTAAGTTCGATGGTTGATGAAGAAATATTTTTCTGCAAGATTTTAACATGACTTCGGAGCAAGATATTCTCTAAAGATTTCGACGGATCTAGAATTACCTGGATTCTTTGAATATAGGTTTTAGTCCTTGTATTTGTCCTTGGTCTCCTTCATGGTTAGCTCAATTCGTTTTTCAGTACCAAATTTTCTATCGAGCGTTCCTAACATTCGTTTCTTTATCATCAAACGTTTAGCCGTTTAGACCATTTACCATTTTTCTGTTTCCTCTGCATTTAATGCAGCCATATCTGAATCGTTGGTTATCAATCCAAGGTGGTTTCAAGAGAATTGTGTTTTTAGATGATTAAACGCTAATGGTAATATGGTGGAATATAAAAGGTTCTCCGGGTAATAAAAGAGCATGCATATATATCAAGGTTATAATAAGGTTGTTTCGGATGAAAAGTCAGAATTGACTTGCTGGAGCTGTGACAAAATTGGCTATTTTGAAAAAGAATTATCAAGTCATTTTGGGTAATAATAACACTGAGGAATTAGCACAGCTATGTGTTAAATGTTTACTTAGTTTCCGAGAGTTTTTCAGGTGCATAACTATATGCATAAATCTTTCCTTCCGTAGATGAAATGCAGTTGGTTCATCCTCTCGATTGAGGTGTTTTCAAGAATCATGAAAGATTTGAACGCAGATTGTAATCGTCAAGATACAAATGAGGTTTAAAATGAGATCAAGTGGCAAACTTGAAGAAATGTTTAGTTTCATATGTTACAATCAATATTTTAATTCATTTTAATTGTCCAATATTATTAGTCCACAGTCGATAGTCCACAGTTAACAATCCAATAATTCATATATAGTTTAATATATAATATTCGAATTAATTAATACGTTTCGTGACCCGTATACGTCTCAGACTCGATCACAACTCAAACTATATATATTATTGTAGAATCAAC
Organism: Rutidosis leptorrhynchoides; assembly: GCF_046630445.1. NCBI lineage: Eukaryota > Viridiplantae > Streptophyta > Magnoliopsida > Asterales > Asteraceae > Rutidosis > Rutidosis leptorrhynchoides. Next base: position 148,374,551 of record NC_092343.1, read on the forward strand.
CTCAACCCTGTATAGCTAACTCTCGCATTACTGCATATAGAGTGTCTATGGTTATTCCAGATAATATATATAGATGCGTCGATATGATATGTCAAAACCTTGTATACGTGTCCCGATATTAAAAATGCGTAAAAATAAATAACAGAAATTAAATGACGATAAATAAAATGCGTAAAGTAAATAACAGAAATTAAATGACGATAAGTAAAATTGCGAGAATGTAAATTGCGATAAATAAAATGTAACCAGTTAGCTAGGAACAGTTAGCTAGGAACAGTTAGCGTGGATTCTTAACAATATTTCAATTAGTTAGTTCGTTTGTTTCTAACAAATTTTACTTTGTCCGATGTTTTCTTCATTATGCCACTTGTTGGATTCTGATAGATCAAAATCCAAATATGAAATTGAATGAAAATGGTTATTCTGTGGTGAACGGATACGTATATCGGTGGATGTAAGTAGGATAGTAAATGACTGTTGAATCAGCTTCGAAGAATGTACATTGTAACTTATTAATGTGAAATCTGAATATTCCTCGGGTATTACCTACCCGTTAAAATATTTTTCACAATTAACACTTTGTACTAAAGAATTTTTAATTACAATCTTTATGAAAACATATATACATATATATTTTCTTCAGATGCAATCATGGATTTAATGAGTTAATATGATATTAACTCATCTGATTTACCGTTAGAACAAGAATATATAATCTCTAAAACATTAGAGGTTACATAATCACTATGTCGAACTAAGATAAATGATGTAGAACGTCATGTAGAACGATGATTATACTCGAGGTACAGAATGAAATGTCGAACCTGGTGACGCGGATGTTGTTCTTGGTGGTACTAGTGCTGTTGGTGCTGAGGCTGGTGATGTTACTGGTGTTGATGATACTTCTAGTGCTTGCAAATTGTGTACCGTGCTCTCTAAAGTTAACACCCGAGCTCGGAGTTCTTTAACTTCTTCTACTAACCCTGGTTGGTTATCAGTGTGAGGTAGAGGTCGGATATCTTCTCTAGTTCCGTTAATGGTAGCCTCAAGACGAAAAATTCTTGCAAAAAGGGTATAAACGGTGTTGCGAACAGGTTCGCCGGTGAGCGGGTCGAGCACTCCGACGTTAGGTGGTAAGTTCTGCTCGTGATATGGAGTACCTTCTTCATTTCTCCATAGAGTAAGTATTTCGCGAACCCATCCCCACTTTCTAAAGAAATCACGGTAGTTGATCGGTTGGTGCGCTCCCGTCACGCTATCTTCGGAGTCAGAAGAACTTGGTTGATTCGTAGAGGCCATCGTACGCGATCACAGAAAAGATTTTTTTGGTATGAAAAGCTTAGTGACAGTAAATGATAGTTGGATGGTATTCTCAATGCATAATATGCCTAGATATATATAGTACCAGGATCCCTTAAATTACGGAGAAATTTACGGAAGATATCAGGCAAAGTTTACCGTAATAGATACGCTAAGATATAAATTTGTCTATACACTATCTATGCAATAAAGGAAGTAAGGCATGTCTAGACTTAGGAATGATTAGCAGGAAATTTTCCACTAGGAATGATATACAATACTTATAATATGCAGCTAAGGTCGAAGTCCAGACTCGCTAATGCATCCTAACAACTATCAGTTAGACACACTAATGCAAGACCTGGTTCGCTAGGACCAACGCTCTGATACCACCTGTAACGACCCGTCCTAATCCACCTGGACAAAGTCATCAACATTTGGTCCCATTGCGATGATCGACTCCAAGTAATGTCCTTAAAATGAGCAAATGCACAGCGGAAGACTTAATTCGTACCTGAGAATAAACATGCTTTAAAGTGTCAACCAAAAGGTTGGTGAGTTCATAGGTTTATCATAACAATCATTTCAATATATTAATAGTCCACAAGATTTCATAATCATAAACATAATACACTCGCAAGTGTATGTAAAGCATTCTAAGTGGTTGAGCACTTGGTAACCATACTTAACATTTAATCAACGTCGCATATTCCCTTTATTATGAAATCTCCCTACACTGTACCAAGTGTAGTAACAAAACGAAGTACTGTGCAACCGTTGAATACTGGTCGTCCAGTCCGGTTGGGGTTGTCAGGCCCGATAGATCTATCAACAGGATTCGCGTTTACAATACCGTATGTAAATAGTAGTTAACAAGCTACAGGGAAGTATGCCAGGGTGGTACAACTCAACGTAGAATATATTTTAAGTACTTGTGTCTATCTCGTAAACATTTATAAAAGCAGCGCATGTATTCTCAGCCCAAAAATATATATTGCAAAAGCAATTAAAAAGGGAGCAAATGAAACTCACCTAATGTATTTTGTAGTAAAAATACATATAACGACATTGAACAAATATAGGGTTGGCCTCGGATTCACGAACCTATATCATTTGTGTATATATATTAATACATATAATTGTAATCGAATAATTTCAACTATTAATTATATAATACTTATATATATTTATTGTTTGTAATTTATATAGAATTTTTACTAAATCTCGATGTATATTTTATTTATATCTTAATTTATACGTTATATATATATTTATTTATTTATTTATTTTGTAAATTAATATTTATTCATACGGTTATATTAATATATGTGTATAAGTATATAATAATTTGTTATATGTAATATTTATATAATAAATGCTAATATGTTTATTCAATATTTTATGTAATACAATATAATTATATATCAAATATGTTTTTATGTATTAAAAATAATGTTAATAATAATATTAATAATAAAAATAATGTTAATGATAAAAATAATAATATTATTATTAATGATAATATTAATAATTCTAATAATGATAATAATAATAAGGATAGTTTGAATAATAATAATAATCTTAATAAAAATAATAATTTTAATACTTTTAATAATAAAAAAAATGATAATTTTAATAATAATAATAATAATGATGATATTAATAATAATAATAATAATAATAATAATAATAATAATAATAATAATAATAATAATAATAATAATAATAATAATAATAATAATAATAATAGTAATAATAATACTACCTCAAAAAGATAACAAATATGTCAACATCTAGATTCGAACACATGACCCCTCGTTCCACAAACACACTAAACCCATGAACCATCAATTTATTTTGGTAATTATTAGCGTGTCTTTTCTTTTAACAAGTACGAAACTGTTTTTCATCATAAGTTCATCATCATTTCATCATTCCATCACCAACCTCAACATGTTAACCATCATTAACATCATAAATCATACTCGTCATCATCATCTTATATCGTTTCTTATCATGTATTACCCGATCACAGTTTTTATCATATCGTTATCATCATTATCAGACTCTCAGCCCATCAATACAATCAAACACACAACCCAATAACAATTTCTATTTGTAAAATTTGTAAAGTTACTTAAATAATAAACGGCCCAATATAAGCTTGTGATGTCCGGCCCAAATAAAAAAATCCAGTTTAATAACCCCCTTTTGGGACGTTTTTAACTGCGAGTGGGATTTAAGAAGAACATGTACCCATCGTTTTCAATCTACTGTACACGTATCATCTCTATATCTTGAATACCAACATGTTTATCTACTCATCTCACTGTATCAATATAAACACTCTCGTACAGCTGCTGTAACAGTATTTCAGCGAAAAGGAAGAAGAAACAGGAGCGGTAGCAGCAGTAAAAGTTGGGGTTTTGATGCATCTCATGTTCCCTTTAAACCGGAACAGTAACAGTGGTGCAGTAGCACCCAAATAGTGATAAACGGGTCATAAAGGTGACGGTTTTTGATGGTGATTCAGCAAGAAGAAAGGAAGAGAGTGAGAGGATGAGAGAGATAGAGAGTGAGAGAGAGGTGGTGATCGATCAAAGTGTGAAGTGGTAGTGATGGCCAAAGATGGTTGTTATGGTTTGATCGGAATATCAATAGAAATACAACAATGGTAGCAACCTAAAATCATGTTTGTTTGTATCAGACTATAACAGTGATTCGATGAGGTGGTTGTGATTGATGATAGTTAATGGGTGTTAGTGATGGAGGTGACGGTTGTGAACCGAAAGTAAACAGAGAAAGATGGTTCAGAGGGTTGTCGATGGTGGTTTAATCACAAAACAGAAAACCGGCTAGATAGATAGTTTCGGCGGTTGTGCAGGTGGCAATTCAAATGGGTGGAAGATGAGGTGGGTTTGAAGTGGGTTTTGGTTTACCATAGCAAATAAGAATGATGATTCAAGTGAATGTTTCGGTTTCTTCTTTTCTTTCTCTTCGAACAACAGTAACGGTTGTAACAATATTAGAGTATTATATAATCTTGGGTTTGCATGGTTTAATCTTGAACGGCAATAGTGACCATCGAACGGCTAACATAACGGAGGAGTTGCAGGTTTTGTTCGAATGATGGAGCGAAGTAGAAAGAGAATAGTTTTTAGTAATTTGGTAACCGTATAATCATCTTCATCAATCTCGTTGTTGCAGGTTATTGTTCGAATTGGGTTCACGAAAAAAAAAAAAATAAGAAGGAAGGATTGGTGGTGGTTCATATTTGATGGTGGTTGTGTAGGGTGGTTTCACGATGGTGATGGCCAGCGGTTAACAGTTGGTTATGTCGTGGTGATCAAGAGGTAACGTAATGAGTGTTAGATTGAAATCTTCAACATGTATGATGTATCATATATATACAAATATATATATCTGTAACTATAATCCTAATTTAATAAATAATAATAATATAGTAATAATTATATTATAAACTAATCATATAGGAACGTGTGAAAAGCAATACCAGTTGTCACCCATTTAATGTCTACCGACACTCTCCACTGATATTATTTCGTGCCCCGTTGTTCACTCAATGGCGAATAAAAAGTCTTCAGAAAAGTTCCATATTTTTATAATAATTATCTTTATTTATTTCAGTCATTGTGGTATAAAATTCAATCCTAATTTATTAAATAAAAATTACATCAACTGTCCCTCTTAATTTTGGGTAAAATATAAAAAGTGTTGAAATTAAATAACTAGATTCTAAATACATTTTTAGTAAGCCTAAAACTTATAGAACTCATTTTCGGATCGTCGTTTATTTTAAAATTACATAGGTTTGAATTTAACTTGCTTAATATCAATCGACTGACAAACAAGTACTATTATCGTTTACAAATTAAATTCGAAACCATATAAATACATATTCAATATACCTTACATATCTAGATTCATTTTAATAATAATATCCTATATTATTTTATTTACATAATTAATTAACTCATATAATATTTTAATTTATAATAATTAATATGTATATATATTTATTTATATATTTATTTACACATAATGGTTCGTGAATCATCAAGAATAGTAAATGGTTGAATGAATATATGAAATAGTTCAACTTTTTGAGACTCAACCTAACAGACTTTTCTTATTGTGTCAAAAATATTAAATCGTATCGAGAGTTTGGTTCAAAATTAGTCGAAATTTTCTGGGTCGTGACACATAAAACGTATGTGCAACGCCAACGAAGACTAAATCCTAATATGCAAGATGTAGTTAAGAAAGAGATTATTAAAATGCTAGATGCAGGTTTAATTTATCCAATCTCTGATAGTCCATGGGTAAGCCCAGTTCAATGCGTACCTAAGAAGGGTGGCATTACTGTCATTACAAATGAGAAAAATGAGCTTATTCCTACTAGGACTGTAACAGGATGGCGTGTGTGTATTGATTATAGAAAATTAAATGACGCCACCAGAAAAGATCACTTTCCCTTACCTTTCATAGATCAAATGTTGGAAAGATTAGCCGGAAATAGTTACTATTGTTTTCTAGATGGATTTTCCGGATATTTTCAAATTCCAATAGCACCCGAGGACCAAGAGAAAACCACATTCACGTGCCCTTATGGTACTTTTGCTTACAAACGCATGCCATTTGGACTTTGTAACGCCCCTGCAACCTTTCAAAGGTGTATGATGGCGATTTTTCATGACATGATAGAAGAATGCATGGAAGTATTCATGGATGACTTTTCAGTCTTCGGTGATACATTTGAATCATGTCTAGTTAATCTGGAATGAATGCTTATTAGATGCGAACAATCAAATCTAGTTCTTAATTGGGAGAAATGCCATTTCATGGTTAAAGAAGGCATCGTTCTTGGTCATAAAATTTCAAAAGAAGGAATTGAAGTGGATAGAGCTAAAGTAGATGTAATTGCTAAACTTCCACATCCCACCAATGTTAGAGGAGTTAGGAGTTTTCAAGGGCATGCCGGTTTTTACCGACGTTTCATAAAAGATTTTTCTAAAATTGCTTCTCCTATGAATAAACTCCTAGAAAAGGATGCTCCATTCATCTTTTCAGATGAGTGTATCAAGTCTTTTAATATTCTTAAAGAGAAACTCACTAATGCGCCGATCATGATAACACCAAATTGGAATCTACCATTTGAACTAATGTGCGATGCAAGTGATTTTGCAATGGGAGCCGTTTTAGGACAAAGGATTGAAAAACGATTTCAACCTATATATTATGCTAGTAAGACGTTACAAGGAGCACAAACGAATTATACAACTACAGAAAAAGAACTCCTTGCTATTGTCTTTGCTTTTGACAAATTTCGTTCATATCTCGTTCTAGCAAAAACGGTGGTCTATACCGACCATTCTGCTCTTAGATACCTATTTTCAAAACAAGATGCTAAACCAAGATTAATCCGTTGGATCTTACTCTTACAAGAGTTTGATATTGAAATCCGAGATAAAAGAGGAGCAAAAAATCTCGCCGCTGATCATCTTTCTCGTCTTGAAAATCCCGAATTAGAAGTTCTAAATGAATCAGCCATACAAGACAACTTTCCTGATGAATATCTATTGAAGATAGATTATAATGAAATTCCATGGTTTGCAGACTATGCAAACTATTTAGTATGTGGATTCCTTGAAAAAGGATTATCGTACCAAAGACGAAAGAAATTCTTCAGTGATATAAAACACTATTTCTGGGAAGATCCACATCTGTTTAAAAGTTGTCCAGATGAAATAATACGCCGATGTGTATTTGAAGATGAAGCTAGTAAAATATTAAACCATTGTCACACAGGACCAACAGGAGGGCATTATGGGCCTCAACTAACAGCAAGAAAAGTTTATGATGCTGGATTCTATTGGCCTACAATTTACAAAGACGCACACCTTCTTTGCAAATCCTGTGTTGCTTGTTAAAGGGCCGGAAAAATAAGTCAACGTGATGAAATGCCACAAAATGTCATCCAAGTATGTGAAGTATTTGACATTTGGGGTATAGACTTTATGGGTCCATTTCCAAAATCTCATAATAATCTATATATACTCGTAGCCATTGATTATGTATCTAAATGGGCGGAAGCACAAGCTCTCCCAACTAACGATGCACGAGTTGTAGTCAACTTTTTAAAACGTCTTTTTTCAAGGTTTGGAACACCGAAAGCTTTAATAAGTGATCGGGGTACTCATTTCTGTAATAATCAACTTGAGAAAGTTCTTAAAAGATATGGAGTAACTCATAAAATCTCCACCGCATATCATCCACAAACAAGTGGACAAGTTGAAAATACCAACCGAGCTTTAAAACGTATTCTAGAGAAAACCGTAGGATCAAATCCAAAGGAATGGTCCATTAAATTGGAGGATGCACTCTGGGCTTTTAGAACATCCTACAAAACTCCAATTGGAACCACACCTTTTAGACTTGTTTATGGAAAAGCATGTCATCTTCCAGTAGAAATTGAACACAAAGCATTTTGGGCTTTGAAGACATGTAATCTTGATTTACATGAAGCCGGACGTCTACGATTAAGTCAACTAAACGAATTAGAAGAATTAAGACATGAAGCATACGAAAATTCGTTAATCTATAAAGAAAGAACGAAGAAATGGCATGATAAAAGAATCAGAAGTTCAAAAGAATTTAAAGAAGGGGACAGAGTTCTTCTTTTCAATTCACGATTCATGCTATTTCCTGGAAAATTGAAATCAAGATGGTCTGGACCATTCATAGTCAAAAGAGTTTTCCCATACGGAACGATAGAATTAATAAATTCAAATGGGATTGAATTTAAAGTTAATGGTCACAGAGTTAAACATTATATAGATAGTCCGATGGAAGTTGACAACGAAGTTAATCACAATTTCGACACCACAGCTAACTAAGTGTAGGGAGAATCAAGTCTTTAAAGGATAATATGTATTTCTGTTAGAGTTAGATTGTCTGTTTTCGTGTAGTTCTCGAAAATGGAACCCGAATGGTCTTTCCCTAGCAGACCCTAAAGAACCAGTCTTCTCCCCCCATTCTGAATTTTTTATTTTTTTAGGTTTTTACAAAATGAAGACTGCCTGTGAACTAAACCATGGTCTAATGCTACACGCTTTGATCACTAAACGAAATAATGACATACTACCGAGTGAATTACTATCAGTAATCAGAGAAAGAATGGACGGAGTTAGAAAAGAATCCAGATGCGAAGATAATAAGTTACAATTTGGTAAAGGAAAATCAAAATCCGCAGCGAAAAGAAGAGCACGACACCTAGAACGATGTCACAAATGCGGAAAATGGTCACATGGAGGTAAATGTTCAAATAATCAAACCTATTCAAATACCGAATTTGTTACTTTATGCAGAGACGGACCGTTCATATGTTTAGAAGAAAAGACACTGAATGCTCGAGGTTACGCCTATGTAGCCATGGAAAACCAATTAAACCGACTATCTTATGAATGGGATAGATCATATAACTAAGAAATCTATTTCACAGGTAAGTCTGTACAGTTTTTATTTTATTTTATTTTTAACCTTTTGATAATAAACGCTAATTTGTTCGCTAAAAAGTATTAAATTGGTATTAAATAAAACTAGGTTTGGCGACTGAAATTATTGATATCATTCAAAAATTTATTACATCACTGCAAAATTTAACGTTTATTCTTAAGGTATAAATATCTTTAATCAATCAACCCAAAATATTAAAAAAAAATTCGTCATGAGTTAAATTAGGTCTTGGAACCGAAATTACTTTACCGAAAAGAGGGGCGCATATTTTTGATAATATTTGATTGATTAAAGTGGGATAAAAAGCCAAAAAGATTTTTAATTTTATTTTTACCATGTTTTTAAAATTAATATTTAAATCTTAAATTATATTGTAAACTTTGTAAAAACAATATTTTTAAAATTGTAAATATTTGAAAAATTAAAATGAGTTTGGTGTGAATTTATAATATGAATTTTTAATTTTTAATTTTATGCATTTTAAGTTTTAAGTTTGGTGTGAATTTTTAATATTAATTTTGAATTTTATATTTAAATTGTGTGAATTTAAAAACAAAAATTTACTTTATCTCATTAAGTTAAAAATATGATTTTTAAAATTCGTCATAAGTTGAAGACTAGGTATTTGAACCGAAAATTTACTTTTATTATCATTATTTTTAATCTTATTGAATTAAAGTATGCCAAAAACATTAAAAAAACCCAAAAATCTTAGCTTTTAAAACAATCGCTACAAAAAGACAAATTTTAAAATTTTGTCGAAGGACGGACTAGGACATCGATCCGAAACGACCTCGTCCTAAATAACAAGGGAAACAAAATTTTAAAATTAATTACTTAATTGTTTTATAAGTTAAAGATTATTAAAAAAAAAAAAATAGCAAACTCCGCGACTCGCGGAGATTGAAGTGTCCAAACACCGCGAGTCGCGGGAGGACCGAAAATCAGAAAAAAATAAAAAGAGCTGAACGATCAGTCTCAGTCCACACAAAACCAAACCTGCAAAATAAACCCGAAATGCTGCGCGAAAATACACCAAAAACACCCCCAAAATCACAATTTTTAACCGTTAATCATCAAATCTTTTACTAAAATCATGTTGAGAAGGATGCTATCTAGGAATTACTCAAGAAAAACGGTAAATTTCTACACCTAAACACCATTTAATCCGAAATTAGTGTTCTTGAGCAATTTTTTCCCCAATTTGATTTTGATGCTTTTTAGTGTAATTAGGCTTAAATTGTTTATGTATTATGCTTGTATAACCTAGATTGATGCTATTTAACATGATTAGAAGCCTTAAACTTCAAATTTTGAGTAATCTAGGGTTTGTGTTCTTGAGCAAATTTGGGGATTTTTGATATAAACAGGTTATGGCCGATTTTTGTCATGAATTGTTGCTAAATTAAGTAGTGTAACATGTTTAGGTAGTTAAATGATCCAAACTTTGAGCCTAAACATGATTTTGAGAATTAAAGTGGACTTTTTCAAAGTCTAAAATATATGAACTTGGTTTTTGAGAGATAATGCCATTTGAAACTTGTTTAATTGCTAGTAATGATTATTTTGACATGTTATTTGAATTGAATGCTTATGAACTTGGCGAACATTTTCGTATATGCTTATTTGAAAAAGTGTAGATTTGATAAAAATGTGAAAATGAGCTTAAGTTTGATATAAATTGATCATGTCATTGTAATTATTTTGATTGATGATTTTGCTGACACTAATGCATATTTGGATGCACAAAAATTGTGTTTGATGTGTTTTGCAGACTGAAAGGGGTGAATCTTCATCCCAAGCCCGCAATGCTCCTGCTGAGAATGCGGAATAACAGGAGGTGGATAACTACTACAAGCAGGATATACCTCATCCAGTCATGACCTTTTCTGATATGCACTTGGAAGAGTTGCACCCGAACCTGAGATTTGACAGACTTTGGATAGATTATCCAAAATATCAAAGGGGTTTGCATACTCTTCATTCTAAGGTTGTTGAGGTACCAAGGGTCATGGAATGGGGACCCTTAGAAGCTGTAGAATTGGCCGGGCCAATTAGGGAATTACTTGTACAGAGGTATGGTAATTCTACTTTTAATGACTGGGTACGTTTATTCACCATGCGTAGACCTGTATATAAAGTATGGTGTGAAGAATTGTTGTGTAGTATAGAGTTGAATGATCGGGTAGCTAGTTTAACCGATCGTTCTTTTATTAGATTTTTGTTAGGCGGTTCGATGCGCCACATGTCTTTACTAGACATGGCTCAAGCTTTACGTATATATACGCCTGAGGAGTTAGCATCTGCCGATTGTAGAGGGTTGATACTAAACGGTAGAAAGATAGATGAAAATTTTGATACACACGGTGTGTGGAGTCAAATGACAAGCCATCACCGTTTCAAAGGGGGAAATTACTCTTATTTGGATATAGATAGAGCCGAATTAAGAGTGATTCATAGGTTTTTAGCTAATTCGATTACACAAAGAGGTAAGAACAAGGAAAAGGTAAATGAACAGGATTTGTTTTACCATATGTGTATTCGAGACCCACAAAGCGCTGTAAGTATACCATATTGTGTGGGTTATTATTTATCAGCTATGGTTCGGGGGATGAGACCGCATAGCATAATAGGAGGTGGTATTTTTATTACTTTGATTGCTGAATATCTCGGTGTGGATATAAGTCGGGGGGGGGGGGGGGGGGGGGATTATTAGTAGAAGAACCAGAACCCCGCGATACTATAGGTTTAAATGTATACCATGGTGCGAAAGTTTTGAAGAGGCGAAATAACGCCGCAGTACCATACCATGGTAGACATCCACAGGTTGAGAGAAACCAATATCAAGGTAATGTAGGAGGGGGAAATGAGATGCAAGAAATGCAAAGGTTTATAGCTTCACAGGAGTACGAAAATGCTAAGACAGAGAGCATTTGAAGATTGGCAAGTTCATCAGAACCAAATCATAGCTCATTGCCAACATATAGGTCGAAACTATATTCCTACACCAAAACCCATCTTCCCTCCCTGGTCTATAGAGATGCAACCACCGTATCCTACGTATAACCCTGCCGAAGCATTCTATAGCACCTATGGTTATGCCTGGAACCCCTATTGGTACCAGTATCATCCCTAGTCTACTTAGTTTTATTTATTTTGTAATTTGTAATGATTGATACGTTTAATACTTTTGTTAATATTGTAATAGTTTTTATAATTGTCTAACTTTTATTCTTAGATTTTAATAATTTTTGAATGTGGGGTAATATACCAAACTTCAAAAATATGTATATATATTTGCAGTTTATCTTATGTACACAACAGGGTAAAACAACGCATTTTCAAAGACTGGCATTAAGTTCAGCAAAAGCAACTAATTTTGACGACAAGATGCAAAATATATGTGAAATAACAACAAGATGGAATGAACAAATGATGTGCACCATTTATCATTCAGCAAACAAACGCCAATATATTTGGAAACTTTGGTAAAAATTTAATCATTTTCACACAAATCACCCTCAATAATTTAAATTATTACTGATTTCTTGCAAATGAGGGCATTGCAAGATCTTAAGTGTGGGAAGGGGTTAAATTCTTTCGGATTTTAAATTTTTTTTTACTTTATACACTTGGTTACCATTAAAAATACTAGTAAAGCAGTAGTTGTATTAGAATCTAGTGCTCTCTGATAATAAAGAACAGCCCTAGTCTTATATACTGACTACCCAATTCTAGTAAAAATTTTAAAAATTTTCAATTAAATGAACTCAAATTCATGTTTATACATATTTATGAACGATAAAACAAGGAGTTAACACCGAAATTATTGTTACCTAGGAAAGGACATAAATTGAGAAACAAACTAAAATGTTAAAATTCATTTAAAATGGAATAAAGGACGAGAAAAAGGAAAATAAAAGCCAAGTATGGGAAAATTTACCAAGTTATCTTAAACATATGTCACATATATCTGTAACAAGTAACTGAAAATACTTTTGCTTTGGACTAAACTAAACTGTTTTACCCGATGAAAGAAAAGAAGAGATGGATCTACACGATGAATCAATTCCATCATCAAAAGGAAGTAAAGTCTTCCGAAAAAGAAACGCGCTTCTTGATTTAGGTCAAGAAGTTGTCGTCCAGACCAGCTGTAGGTTGACGAAAAATCTAGAAAAGTCATCACTAAAATCAGCAGGAAATCCACGGACCTCAGCATTAAACAGGGTTGCCAAGTGGTCAGATTTATCCTAACCATGAGAAGGATTTATCTCGTACAATGGGGGGGGCACCATGCAAATTAGCTAGATAAGACTAATAAATCAGATCCTCAGAAAGGATAATCTCCTTAAAAGATCAAAAATCAGCTTTTAAGCCTGATATTACTCAATCCTAGAGATTGACCTTAAAGATTGAGAATTACAAACTCATGGAATTCGATGATATCTAAACTCGAGCTTAAACGAGAAAATATTTTGATCAAAATTACAAACCGATTTGTTTTCTGAAAACCCTATTTTCAATGCGTTCATTACCATTGAACGTAAAATCCTAGGAATTCACCTGGAATTCATTAGGTCACCTGAACCAAATCGGGTGTCAACCGTAAGAACAGTGGTTGCATAGTGGTCAAAGACAGGACCTTGTGCCAGACCGAAAAATTATAAGGGTGAGCCTTACTATTTCTCCTACCAAGGATAGTAATTACGTCCGACACGTTATAGACCATAATTAAAAAGTATGTCAGGGGACATTGCCTTAACAGTTGCTTGTTCAACGCTTTCCTTTACAACCGGACGGTAGTTTACCAAAAGGTAATATACGGGACAAGTAAACTAGACGTGTTTCTTTCCAAATACAAGGTTAGCAAGTGGGTGACACAAAACCGCAAGTTTTGAGCTAAAATTTTCAAATCTGAAACCCACCAAACCCACAAAAATATTTTGCAAACACCGGTAAAGGGTTATTCCGGAAAACTTATCTAGGGTAAAAACTAGATTTAATTTTCAAAAGATCAAATGTTTTCATAAAGATCCAATTTCCTTAATGGATCTAAATTTTTATAGTCATGTGGGACTGTAAACCATATCGTTACTACCATTGTTTATACCGCCGTATAGAAATCACTGTTGTACAAAGTGTGAAGAATAAAGAAGTGATTCTAGTATTGCAAGACGATATTGCTTGAGGACAAGCAACGCTCAAGTGTGGGAATATTTGATAATGCTAAAAACAAACATATATTTCATAGCATTATTCCTCAAGAAAGATAAGCTTTTAGTTGCAAATGTTCTATTTACAAGTGATATTCGTTTAAATAATAAAAGGTGAAGACAAAAGACAGATTCGACGAATTGAAGACGCAAACAACCAAAAAGCTCAAAAGTACAAAAGACAATCAAAGTGGTTCCAATTATTGATAAGAAACATCTCGAAATTACAAGAGTACAAGATTCAAAACGCAAAGTACAAGATATTAAATTGTTCGGCTTAAATAAGCATAATAATAACTTAAGTACGAGACATTAATTTAAAAAGGAGAACATAGCTTACATTGATTATTTATCGCGTAGTAGTACACGGACAGAGCTCTGACTTTAAAAACCCGTAAAATAACCTTTACATAACCCGAACTAATCTAATATAACACTAATCTATATTATATATGTATATATATATATATATATATATATATATATATATATATATATATATATATTATATTTATTTATATTATACTAGGGAGTATTATTATTATTATGTTATTTTTACTCGCAGAATTCGTGACCTTTTATAGGAGTTTTTATTTCTGACAGCTCCGCGAGTCGTGGAGTTTTTAGCCTTCAAACTCCGCGAGTCGCGGAGTTTGAAAATCCAGCTCAGGATCATTTGTCTCATAGCTTGTTGACATAATTTTTAAATATATATAATATATAAATAATTTATATAATTATTTAAATATTATATTATACTCTTGTGCATAGTTGACTTGTAATTTTTGGTCCGTTGCGTCGGGCGTTGATAGTTGACTCATGTCCCGGTTCCGGATTTTCGAACGTCCTTGCGTACAATTTAATATCTTGTACTTTGCGTTTTGTAACTTGTACTCTTGTCATTTTTAGACGTTTTTCATCAATAAATTGAACCTTTTGAATTATATCTTGAACATTTGAGCTTTTTGGACGTTTGTGTCTTCAAATCTTCGTTTTCGCCTTTTGTCTTCGCACTTATTTATTTAAACAATTACAATGAAAATATAATACAATTACATATGAAAACCTATTATTTATGAGGGATATTGCTATAAAATATATGTTCCTTTTTAGCCTTATCAAACATCCCCACACTTGAGCGTTGTTTGTCCTCAAGCAATACAGAACTTGAAATAAAAACATACATGAATCACTTTCTTATTCATCACACTTTGTACATAAGTGATTTTGATATGGTGGTATAAACAATGATAGTAACGATAGAACCATGGTTAAAGGTGGGTGTGTCATCCACAGTTGCCTTGGGTTTAGGTCAACGACACTTGCAATCAAATAGCCGATTTACTTTCGGTTTCCAAAGCAAAGTGCACATTTGAAAGGCGGTTTACAGTCCCACATGACTATGAAAATGTAGATCCTTAAGGAAATTGGATCTTTATGAAAATATTTGATCTTTTTGAAAATTTAATCTAGCTTTTACCCTAGATAAGTTTTTCGGAATAACCCTTTACCGGTGTTCGCAAAATGATTTTTTATTGTGGGTTTTGTGGGTTTCAGATTTGAAAATTTTAGCTCAAAACTTGCGGTTTTGTGTTACCCACTTACTAACCTTGTATTAGGAAAGCAACACGTCCAGTATACTTGCTCCGTATATTACCTTTCGGTAAACTACCGTCAGGTTGTAAAGGAAAGCGATGAACAAGAAACTGTTAAGGCAATGTCTAATGACATGCATTTGATTATGGTCCACAAACGTGTCGGATGCTATTACTATCCTTTGTAGGAGCAATAGTAAAGCTCACCCTTATAATTTTTCGGTCTGGCACAAGGTCCTGTCTTCGACCATGCTATGCAACCACCGTTCTTACGGTTGACACCCGATTTGGTTCAGGTGACCTAATGAATTCCAGGTGAATTCCTAGGATTTTACATTCAATGGTAATGAACGCATTGAAAATAGGTTTTCAGAAAACAAATCGGTTTTAATTTGATCAAAATATTTTCTCGTTCAAGCTCGAGTTTAGATATCATCGAATTTCATGAGTTTGTAATTCTCAATCTTTAAGGTCAATCTCAAGGATTGAGTAATATCAGTCTTAAAAGCTGATTTTTAATCTTTAAGGAGATTATCCTTTCTGGGGATCTGAGTCATTAGTCTTATCAAGCTAATTTGCACGGTGCTCCCCCATTGTACGAGATAAATCCGTCTCATGGTTAGGATAAATCTGACCACCTGGCGACCCTGTTTGATGCTGAGGTCCGTGGATTTCCTGCTGATTTTAGAGATGACTTTTCTAGATTTTTTGTCAACCTACAGCTGGTCTGGACGAAAACTTCTTGACCTAAATCAAGAAGCGCGTGTCTTTTTCGGAAGACTTTACTTCCTTTTAATGATGGAATTGATTCATCGTGTAGATCCATCTTTCATTACAGTAAATCGGGTAAAACAGTTAATTTAGTCCAAAACAAAAGCACCTGCAATAAACTTTACAAAAACATGTGATAGATAATTTTTTATTGAATAACTTGGTATATTCTCCCCACACTTGGCTTTTTTCATGCGTCTTTTTATATCCTAATAAATAAATTCAAGCGTTTTAGTTGTTTCTCAATTTTTGTCCTGTCCGAGGTAACGATAATTTCGGTATTAACACCTAGTTTTCATCGTTCATAAATATGTATAAACATGATTTTGAATTCATTTAGTTGAAAATTTTTCAAATTTTCACAAAATTTGGCAAATAAAATAAGCGCAAACCCGAGAGAATTTATAACCCTTCCCCACACTTGAGATCATGCAATGCCCTCAATTGCATGAAATCAGACTATAATTATAAATTCATAAGGGTGATTAGTGTAGAAAGTAGTTAAAGATACCATAAAATTGCAGGATGATAGATGGTGCACCTCATCGTTCATTCCTTCTTGTTTTATCACACATGTTTTCCTTCAAAAACGGTTGCTTTTCTGAACTGTTTGATAATTTTTAAAAATGCGTCTTTTACCCTAATTTATTATGCATGTTTATTAACGAGTTATGTACTAACCCGAACCCCTAATTTAACGTTAAGTGGGGTTAGACTTCCCCACACTTAGCTGACGACATGTGAAGTCGGTAGAATAAGTTCCACGAATTAAAATAGTGAGCCAGTTATTTACATCTCGGGTGGTATAAGATATATCAATGGGTTTAAAGTTTAGACCCACCCGATCGTCACTACCTAATTCTTTTTTAAGTGTAGCTTTTAGTAAATGGATATGTCTCTTTTCTGGTTCTTGGTCAAATGGATCGATATATACCGACATACGTATTTCTATAGGGTGGACAATTCCTAATATTTCCTTCCTTTTATTCTCGTGATCAAAGTTTTCACCTCTATTACCCGATTGGGTGAAATCTGAGGTGTCATTATCTATTACGGCTCGTAGTTCATCTTTGGTAGATGACTCATCTATTGAGAATATTGGGTTGGAAGGTTGTGGAATGGTGAATTTCGGGATTGGAGTAGATTCTTCTTCATTAACGGTACTTATCGGTCCCACCACTTTGGTCTCGGGGGTAAAATTTTCAACGTTATCGTTTTTCCAAGAGTACCAGTTTTTCACCCTTACTTCTTCTTCATCCATAGAGGCTAATGTGTCGATATGTTGTGAAATTGGTAAAACTGAATAAAAAGTATCATCGGGATAGTTGGTGATTTCGGAGCTCTCGAATTCATCAAAATTCGATGATATGAGATTTTCTTGCACAATACTCCTCAGATCAACAGGTGTGTAGTCTGATAGAGTTTTAGCTTGCCGGTTTACAAACTCTCTCACTTGTTCATTTTGAGCATTGAGTTCTTCGAGTTTGATTTTCATATTGTCTAATAAATTTTCAGACACGTAATTTTCCTCGTCTACTGGTTGTTGAGTTTGGAAATATTCTTGGGAATAATCCCAATTTGAATTGTATTCTTCATAATCATTCCATTCAGGTTCCGTGGGTGCGTAATTTTCCATAGAAACGTAATAATAACATTCCCATGTTGAGTGATAATCTCCACAGATTTCACAACCAGTTATTGTTTCGTCATTCGTGATCCAAGATTGACCGAACGAATTGTCATCAACACCCGTTTGAGAGTATTGATTTAATTGATTTTGGATATCAAAAAGAGTTTCCATAGCCTTGTTTTCAAAATTTTCCATTTTATTGCGATGGCCAAATTTTAGCTACAATGTGGTGCATTTACTAATTATCCTATTAGTTATAAAAATAGAAAAACTTATATAAGTTGTCCAATTAATAGACTTTTCCGCTTTTGCCCACATTTCGAATAGCCAAAAGATGCAGCAGGGAGCCAGAACCCTTTAAATCGGAAGCTCACAACTCAGCCACTAACAAATCCAACTATTACTACGAAGCAGAAAATTGTCAACGTCCATTAATTTAACCACTTAAATAATTTTTCTTTCCGTTTGAGATATTAGATAAGAAATAGAGAAAATTTCTAAGTCCTAAAAACTAAAGCGTCGAGAAATAAGAAAGAAAAAGAATGCGCGTCGAAAAACGTCAAAAAATAAAAATAAGAAAGATAGCGCGAAAAATGGCATCGCAAAATTCTAAAGTACCTAAATCTTAGTCTAAGGAATAAGCACTTAAGGGATTTTATGGCAAAGCCTAAAAATCTAGAAATAAAAATAAGCTACGGCAAAATACTAAGCTTAAAACTAGATATGAACGAATAAACGATAAAAATACAAATTATAATTAAAATGATAAAAATACAAATTTTATAAAAATATTATTTTTATATTATATTTTATAAAAGTATTAATTTAAATATATATTTAATAATACTAATTAATATTTAAAATACAAATTAATTTAAAAACTAAAACTAAATATTAATATTAAATATAAACCTAATTAAGTTTTAATAATAATAATTAAATTATACTCGTAATAAATGCCAAATTAGGGTTCTGGGTGCGTCCGTCAGGTCGGCTCCGCGAGTCGCGGTGCCACGTGCCCTAAAATTCCGCAAGTCGCGGAGTTTGCATTTTCGGTTTTTTTTTTTTAAATTTTATATTGTTTTTCTAAAAATATATATAAATATATTTATACAAAAATAAATTAAAAATATAGCGTTTCGCCGAGTCCCCAGCAGCGGCGCCAAAAACTTGATGTGGTAGCGTGGGGATACGTGATTGTACTATATTTTACTACGAAATACGTTACAAATTATTACACAAGTTTTAATTATTTATTTAGAGAATGGATATACTTAAACCTTGCTACAACACTATAGGCAGTGTACCTAATCGTAGAGTAGTATAGTTTTTAGTAAGTCCGGTTCGTTCCACAGGGAGCGGGCTTATTGCACACTATATTTTTAAACAACTATATTTGTACAAAATATATAAATATATATATATATATATATAATAATATATAAAAGGGGGTTTACCGTTTAATGACCGGTTTGTCGATTTATATTTTAAGCGAAGCGTATAGTAAATGACGATATTTAACTAACAATATAAAATAAATAACAATAATTAAAATGACAATAAATAAAAGTACGAGGAAATATGAAATAAAATATATTATGCTTATTTAAACTTCCGTAACCATGATATTTGACGTTTTGATTTTAATTTATTGTCTTGGGTTAATTATCCTTTGTCCTGGATGTATTTGAAACCTATCTGGTTTTTGTCCATAATAGTTCATCGGTCATAATTATAAACTGCTCGGCAAATTTAACCTTATACCCGAAGTCAAATATTCCAACTAACTGGGAATTCGAACTGTAACAAGGTCTTAATACTTTGCTTAATGAATACACCAGGTTATCGACTGTGTGTAAACCAAGGTTTTAATAATTTGTTAACAATTACACCAATTACCCTTGAATGTAATCCACCCCTGTTTTAATGAGTCCATTGACTATTAATCCATCCCCGTGTCCGGTCAAATGAACAATAATTCGTACTTATAAATATCCCGCCCATCGTGTCCGATTAAGCGTATGTGGTTATATATAGATACGTCAAATCATAACCTTTATATTAAATTAACGAGGTATCGTTAATTTAATATAAAGCCCATTAATAGCCCATAGTCTAATTTCCACAAGTGTCGTTCTTTTGTCCAAACCCCAATTATGGTACAAAACCCAATTACCCCGTCTTTAATATTTAGCTCAACATCATGATTACTTCAGCTCAAATAAGCATAATAATAACTTAAGTACGAGACATTAATTTAAAAAGGAGAACATAGCTTACATTGATTATTTATCGCGTAGTAGTACACGGACAGAGCTCTGACTTTAAAAACCCGTAAAATAACCTTTACATAACCCGAACTAATCTAATATAACACTAATCTATATTATATATGTATATATATATATATATTATATTTATTTATATTATACTAGGGAGTATTATTATTATGTTATTTTTACTCGCAGAATTCTTGACCTTTTATAGGAGTTTTGATTTCTGACAGCTCCGCGAGTCGTGGAGTTTTTAGCCTTCAAACTCCGCGAGTCGCGGAGTTTGAAAATCCAGCTCAGGATCATTTGTCTCATAGCTTGTCGACATAATTTTTAAATATATATAATATATAAATAATTTATATAATTATTTAAATATTATATTATATTCTTGTGCATAGTTGACTTGTAATTTTTGGTCCGTTGCGTCGGGCGTTGATAGTTGACTCATGTCCCGGTTCCGGATTTTCGAACGTCCTTGCGTACAATTTAATATCTTGTACTTTGCGTTTTGTAACTTGTACTCTTGTCATTTTTAGACGTTTTTCATCAATAAATTGAACCTTTTGAATTGTATCTTGAACATTTGAGCTTTTTGGACGTTTGTGTCTTCAAATCTTCGTTTTCGCCTTTTGTCTTCGCACTTATTTATTTAAACAATTACAATGAAAATATAATACAATTACATATGAAAACCTATTATTTAGGAGGGATATTGCTATAAAATATATGTTCCTTTTTAGCCTTATCAAACATCCCCACACTTGAGCGTTGCTTGTCCTCAAGCAATACAGAACTTGAAATAAAAACATACATGAATCACTTTCTTATTCATCACACTTTGTACATAAGTGATTTTGATATGGTGGTATAAACAATGATAGTAACGATAGAACCATGGTTAAAGGTGGGTGTGTCATCCACAGTTGCCTTGGATTTAGGTCAACGACACTTGCAATCAAATAGCCGATTTACTTTCGGTTTCCAAAGCAAAGTGCACATTTGAAAGGCGGTTTACAGTCCCACATGACTATGAAAATGTAGATCCTTAAGGAAATTGGATCTTTATGAAAATATTTGATCTTTTTGAAAATTTAATCTAGCTTTTACCCTAGATAAGTTTTTCGGAATAACCCTTTACCGGTGTTCGCAAAATGATTTTTTTTTGTGGGTTTTGTGGGTTTCAGATTTGAAAATTTTAGCTCAAAACTTGCGGTTTTGTGTTACCCACTTACTAATCTTGTATAGTACTACCAAGGATAGTAATTGCGTCCGACACGTTATAGACCATAATTAAAAGCATGTCAGGGGACATTGCCTTAACAGTTGCTTGTTCAACGCTTTCCTTTACAACCGGACGGTAGTTTACCAAAAGGTAATATACGGGACAAGTAAACTAGATGTGTTGCTTTCCAAATACAAGGTTAGCAAGTGGGTGACACAAAACCGCAAGTTTTGAGCTAAAATTTTCAAATCTGAAACCCACCAAACCCACACAAATATTTTGCAAACACCGGTAAAGGGTTATTCCGGAAAACTTATTTAGAGTAAAAACTAGATTTAATTTTCAAAAGATCAAATGTTTTCATAAAGATCCAATTTCCTTAATGGATCTAAATTTTTATAGTCATGTGGGACTGTAAACCATATCGTTACTACCATTGTTTATACCGCCGTATAGAAATCACTGTTGTACAAAGTGTGAAGAATAAAGAAGTGATTCTAGTATTGCAAGACGATATTGCTTGAGGACAAGCAACGCTCAAGTGTGAGAATATTTGATAATGCTAAAAACAAACAAATATTTCATAGCATTATTCCTCAAGAAAGACAAGCTTTTAGTTGCAAATGTTCTATTTACAAGTGATATTCGTTTAAATAATAAAAGGTGAAGACAAAAGACAGATTCGACGAATTGAAGACGCAAACGACCAAAAAGCTCAAAAGTACAAAAGACAATAAAAAAGGTTCCAATTATTGACAAGAAACGTCTCGAAATTAAAAAAGTACAAGATTCAAAACGCAAAGTACAAGATATTAAATTGTACGCAAGGACATTCGAAAATCCGGAACCGGGACCAGAGTCAACTCTCAACGCTCGACGCAACGGACTAAAAATTAGAAGTCAACTATGCACATAAATATAATATAATATTTAAATAATTCTTATAATTATTTAATATATTATATTTATAATTAAAACCGTCGGCAAGAAAGACTCCAAAAGGGACTGAGCTGTAATTTCAATCTCCGCGACTCGCGGAGTTTGAAGGCCAAAAATGCCGCGAGTCGCGGAGCCCCAAAATGAGAAACTGCCTATAAAGCCAACCGAATTCTGATCATTTTAATCATCTTTTTCTTCTTCTCTCATAATACAACGTAAATATTTATATTTATATTTTAATTTTAATTTTAATTTTAATTATAATTCTAATAATAAGGGTATGTTAGCGAATGTTGTAAGGGTGTAAGTTGAAATTCTGTCCGTGTAACGCTCCGCTATTTTTAATCATTGTAAGTTATGTTCAACCTTTTTACATTAATATCTCGTAGCTAAGTTATTATTATGCTTATTTAATCCGAAGTAATCATGATGTTGGGCTAATTACTAAAACTGGGTAATTGGGCTTTGTACCATAATTGGGGTTTGGACAAAAGAACGACACTTGTGGAAATTAAACTATGGGCTATTAATGGGCTTTATATTTGTTTAACTAAATGATAGTTTGTTAATGTTAATATAAAGATTTACAATTGGGCGTCCCTATAAATTACCATATACACTCGATCGGACACGATGGGCAGGGTATTTATATGTACGAATAATCGTTCATTTAACCGGATACGGGAATGGATTAATAGCCACTAGAATAATTAAAACAGGGGTGAAATTATGTACAAGGACACTTGGTATAATTGATAACAAAATATTAAAACCTTGGGTTACACTCAGTCGACATCCTGGTGTAATTATTAAACAAAGTATTAAAATCTTGTTACAGTTTAAGTCCCCAATTAGTTGGAATATTTAACTTCGGGTATAAGGATAATTTGACGAGGATACTCGCACTTTATATTTATGACTGATTGACTGTTATGGACAAAAACCAGACGGACATATTAAATTATCTAGGACAAAGGACAATTAACCCATGGGCATAAAACTAAAATCAACACGTCAAACATCATGATTACGGAAGTTTAAATAAGCATAATTCTTTTATTTCATAATTAATTTCCTTTATTTTATATTTAATTGCACTTCTAATTATCGCATTTTTATTGTTATTGTATTTAATTGCAATTTTAATTATCGTACTTTTTAATTATCGCAAGTTTATTTTATCGCACTTTTATTATTCGCAATTTCATTATCGTTATTTACTTTACGCTTTAATTTAAACCTTGTATTTATTTTTAACATTTTACATTTAGGTTTTAACTGCGACTAAAAGTTTTAAAATCGACAAACCGGTCATTAATCGGTAAAAACCCCCCTTTATAATAATAATATTATTTATATATATATATTTGTATTTTTATAAAAGTAAACCAATATAGCGTTGAGCTTTGTTTAAAAAAGATTCCCTGTGGAACGAACCGGACTTACTAAAAACTACACTACTGTACGATTAGGTACACTGCCTATAAGTGTTGTAGCAAGGTTTAAGTATATCCATTCTATAAATAAATAAATATCTTGTGTAAAATTGTATCGTATAGTAGTACAAGGTAATTGTCCAAACACCGCGAGTCGCGGGAGGACCGAAAATCAGAAAAAAATAAAAAGAGCTGAACGATCAGTCTCAGTCCACACAAAACCAAACCTGCAAAATAAACCCGAAATACTGCGCGAAAATACACCAAAAACACCCCCAAAATCACAATTTTTAACCGTTAATCATCAAATATTTTACTAAAATCACGTTGAGAAGGATGCTATCTAGGAATTACTCAAGAAAAAGGGTAAATTTCTACACCTAAACACCATTTAATCCGAAATTAGTGTTCTTGAGCAATTTTTTCCCCAATTTGATTTTGATGCTTTTTAGTGTAATTAGGCTTAAATTGTTTATGTATTATGCTTGTATAACCTAGATTGATGCTATTTAACATGATTAGAAGCCTTAAACTTCAAATTTTAAGTAATCTAGGGTTTGTGTTCTTGAGCAAATTTGGGGCTTTTTGATATAAACAGGTTATGGCCGATTTTTGTCATGAATTGTTGCTAAATTAAGTAGTGTAACATGTTTAGGTAGTTAAATGATCCAAACTTTGAGCCTAAACATGATTTTGAGAATTAAAGTGGACTTTTTCAAAGTCTAAAATTCATGAACTTGATTTTTGAGAGATAATGCCATTTGAAACTTGTTTAATTGCTAGTAATGATTATTTTGACATGTTATTTGAATTGAATGCTTATGAACTTGGCGAACATTTTCGTATATGCTTATTTGAAAAAGTGTAGATTTGATAAAAATGTGAAAATGAGCTTAAGTTTGATATAAATTGATCATGTCATTGTAATTATTTTGATTGATGATTTTGCTGACACTAATGCATATTTAGATGCACAAAAATTGTGTTTGATGTATTTTGCAGACTGAAAGGGGTGAATCTTCATCCCAAGCCCGCAATGCTCCTGCTGAGAATGCGGAACAATAGGAGGTGGATAACTACTACAAGCAGGATATACCTCATCCAGTCATGACCTTTTCTGATATGCACTTGGAAGAGTTGCACCCGAACCTGAGATTTGACAGACTTTGGATAGATTATCCAAAATATCAAAGGGGTTTGCATACTCTTCATTCTAAGGTTGTTGAGGTACCAAGGGTCATAGAATGGGGACCCTTAGAAGCTGTAGAATTGGCCGGGCCAATTAGGGAATTACTTGTACAGAGGTATGGTAATTCTACTTTTAATGACTGTGTACATTTATTCACCATGCGTAGACCTGTATATAAAGTATGGTGTGAAGAATTGTTGTGTAGTATAGAGTTGAATGATCGGGTAGCTAGTTTAACCGATCGTTCTTTTATTAGATTTTTGTTAGGCGGTTCGATGCGCCACATGTCTTTACTAGACATGGCTTAGGCTTTACGTATATATACGCCTGAGGAGTTAGCATCTGCCGATTGTAGAGGGTTGATACTAAACGGTAGAAAGATAGATGAAAATTTTGATACACACGGTGTGTGGAGTCAAATGACAAGCCATCACCGTTTCAAAGGGGGAAATTACTCTTATTTGGATATAGATAGAGCCGAATTAAGAGTGATTCATAGGTTTTTAGCTAATTCGATTACACAAAGAGGTAAGAACAAGGAAAAGGTAAATGAACAGGATTTGTTTTACCATATGTGTATTCGAGACCCACAAAGCGCTGTAAGTATACCATATTGTGTGGGTTATTATTTATCAGCTATGGTTCGGGGGATGAGACCGCATAGCATAATAGGAGGTTGTATTTTTATTACTTTGATTGCTGAATATCTCGGTGTGGATATAAGTCGGGGGGGATTATTAGTAGAAGAACCAGAACCCCACGATACTATAGGTTTAAATGTATACCATGGTGCGAAAGTTTTGAAGAGGCGAAATAACGCCGCAGTACCATACCATGGTAGAAATCCACAGGTTGAGAGAAACCAACAGCAAGGTAATGTAGGAGGGGGAAATGAGATGCAAGAAATGCAAAGGTTTATAGCTTCACAGGAGTACGAAAATGCTAGACATAGAGCATTTGAAGATTGGCAAGTTCATCAGAACCAAATCATAGCTCATTACCAACATATAGGTAGAAACTATATTCCTACACCGAAACCCATCTTCCCTCCCTGGTCTATAGAGATGCAACCACCGTATCCTACGTATAACCCTGCCGAAGCATTCTATAGCACCTATGGTTATGCCTGGAACCCCTATTGGTACCAGTATCATCCCTAGTCTACTTAGTTTTTTTTTTGTTTTTTTTATTTTGTAATTTGTAATGATTGATACGTTTAATACTTATGTTAATATTGTAATAGTTTTTATAATTTTCTAACTTTTATTCTTAGATTTTAATAATTTTTGAATGTGGGGTAATATACCAAACTTCAAAAATATGTATATATGTTTGCAGTTTATCTTATGTACACAACAGGGTAAAACAACGCATTTTCAAAGACTGGCATTAAGTTCAGCAAAAGCAACTAATTTTGATGACAAGATGCAAAATATATGTGAAATAACAACAAGACAGAATGAACAAATGATGTGCACCATTTATCATTCAGCAAACAAACGCCAATATATTTGGAAACTTTGGTAAAAATTTAATCATTTTCACACAAATCACCCTCAATAATTTAAATTGTTACTGATTTCTTGCAAATGAGGGCATTGCAAGATCTTAAGTGTGGGAAGGAGTTAAATTCTTTCGGATTTTAAAATTTTTACTTTAAACACTGGGTTACCATTAAAAATACTAGTAAAGCAGTAGTTGTATTAGAATCTAGTGCTCTCTGATAATAAAGAACAGCCCTAGTCTTATATACTGACTACCCAAATCTAGTAAAATTTTTCAAAATTTTCAATTAAATGAACTCAAAATCATGTTTATACATATTTATGAACGATAAAACTAGGTTTTAACACCGAAATTATTGTTACCTCAGAAAGGACATAAATTAAGAAACAAACCAAAATGTTAAAATTTATTTAAAATGGAATAGAGGATGATAAAAAGAAAAATAAAAGCCAAGTGTGGGAAAATTTACCAAGTTATCTTAAACATATGTCACATATATCTATAACAAATAACTGAAAATACTTTTGCTTTGGACTAAACTAAAATGTTTTACCTGATTTACTGTAAGAAAGATGGATCTACACGATGAATCAATTCCATCATTAAAAGGAAGTAAAGTCTTCCGAAAAAGACACGCGCTTCTTGATTTAGGTCAGGAAGTTGTCGTCCAGACCAGCTGTAGGTTGACGAAAAATCTAGAAAAGTCATCACTAAAATTAGCAGGAAATCCACGGACCTCAGCATTAAACAGGGTCGCCAAGTGGTCAGATTTATCCTAACCATGAGAAGGATTTATCTCGTCAATGGGGGGGCACCATGCAAATTAGCTGGATAAGACTAATGAATCAGATCCCCAGAAAGGATAATCTCCTTAAAGATTAAAAAACAGCTTTTAAGACTGATATTACTCAATCCTAGAGATTGACCTTAAAGATTGAGAATTCAAACTCATGGAATTCAATGATATCTAAACTCGAGCTTAAACGAGAAAATATTTTGATCAAAATTACAAACCGATTTGTTTTCTGAAAACCCTATTTTCAATGCGTTCATTACCATTGAACGTAAAATCCTAGGAATTCACCTGGAATTCATTAGGTCACCTGAACCAAATCGGGTGTCAACCGTAAGAACGGTGGTTGCATAGAGGTCAAAGACAGGACCTTGTGCCAGACCGAAAAATTATAAGGGTGAGCCTTACTATTGCTCCTACCAAGGATAGTAATTGCGTCCGACACGTTATAGACCATAATTAAAAGCATGTCAGGGGACATTGCCTTAACAGTTGCTTGTTCAACGCTTTCCTTTACAACCGGACGGTAGTTTACCAAAAGGTAATATACGGGACAAGTAAACTGGACGTGTTGCTTTCCAAATACAAGGTTAGCAAGTGGGTGACACAAAACCGCAAGTTTTGAGCTAAAATTTTCAAATCTGAAACCCACCAAACCCACAAAAATATTTTGCAAACACCGGTAAAGGGTTATTCCGGAAAACTTATCTAGAGTAAAAACTAGATTTAATTTTCAAAAGATCAAATGTTTTTATAAAGATCCAATTTCCTTAATGGATCTAAATTTTTATAGTCATGTGGGACTGTAAACCATATCGTTACTACCATTGTTTATACCGCCGTATAGAAATCACTGTTGTACAAAGTGTGAAGAATAAAGAAGTGATTCTAGTATTGCAAGACGATATTGCTTGAGGACAAGCAACGCTCAAGTGTGGGAATATTTGATAATGCTAAAAACAAACATATATTTCATAGCATTATTCCTCAAGAAAGACAAGCTTTTAGTTGCAAATGTTCTATTTACAAGTGATATTCGTTTAAATAATAAAAGGTAAAGACAAAAGACAGATTCGATGAATTGAAGACGCAAACGACCAAAAAGCTCAAAAGTACAAAAGACAATAAAAAAGGTTCCAATTATTGACAAGAAACGTCTCGAAATTAAAAAAGTACAAGATTCAAAACGCAAAGTACAAGATATTAAATTGTACGCAAGGACATTCGAAAATCCGGAACCGGGACCAGAGTCAACTCTCAACGCTCGATGCAACGGACTAAAAATTACAAGTCAACTATGCACATAAATATAATATAATATTTAAATAATTCTTATAATTATTTAATATATTATATTTATAATTAAAATCGTCGGCAAGAAACACTCCAAAAGGGACTGAGCTGTAATTTCAATCTCCGCGACTCGCGGAGTTTGAAGGCCAAAAATGCCGCGAGTCGCGGAGCCCCAAAATGAGAAACTGCCTATAAAGCCAACCGAATTCTGATCATTTTAATCATCTTTTTCTTCTTCTCTCATAATACTACGTAAATATTTATATTTATATTTTAATTTTAATTTTAATTTTAATTATAATTCTAATAATAAGGGTATGTTAGCGAATGTTGTAAGGGTGTAAGTCAAAATTCTGTCCGTGTAACGCTCCGCTATTTTTAATCATTGTAAGTTATGTTCAACCTTTTTACATTAATGTCTCGTAGCTAAGTTATTATTATGCTTATTTAATCCGAAGTAATCATGATGTTGGGCTAATTACTAAAACTGGGTAATTGGGCTTTGTACCATAATTGGGGTTTGGACAAAAGAACGACACTTGTGAAAATTAGACTATAGGCTGTTAATGGGCTTTATATTTGTTTAACTAAATGATAGTTTGTTAATTTTAATATAAAGATTTACAATTGGACGTCCCTATAAATAACCATATACACTCGATCGGACACGATGGGCAGGGTATTTATATGTACGAATAATCGTTCATTTAACCGGACACGGAAATGGATTAATAGTCTATGGAATTATTAAAACAGGGGTGAAATTATGTACATTGACACTTGGCATAATTGATAACCAAGTATTAAAACCTTGGGTTACACGCAGTCGACATCCTGGTGTAATTATTAAACAAAGTATTAAAATCTTGTTACAGTTTAAGTCCCCAATTAGTTAGAATATTTGACTTCGGGTATAAGGATAATTTGACGAGGACACTCGCACTTTAAATTTATGACCGATGGACTGTTATGGACAAAAACCAGACGGACATATTAAATAATCCAGGACAAAGGACAATTAACCCATGTGCATAAAACTAAAATCAACACGTCAACCATCATGGTTACGGAAGTTTAAATAAGCATAATATATTTTATTTCATATTTCCTCGTACTTTTATTTATTGTCATTTTAATTATTGTTATTTATTTTATATTGTTAGTTAAATATCGTCATTTACTTTACGCTTCGCTTAAAATATAAAATCGACAAACCGGTCATTAAACGGTAAAACCCCCTTTTATATATTATTATATATATTTTGTACAAATATAGTTGTTTAAAAATATAGTGTGCAATAAGCCCGCTCCCTGTGGAACGAACCGGACTTACTAAAAACTATACTACTCTACGATTAAATAGCTATTAATTTGAAGACAAAAGGCGAAAACGAAGATTTGAAGACACAAACGTCCAAAAAGCTCAAATGTTCAAGATACAATTCAAAAGGTTCAATTTATTGATGAAAAACGTCTAAAAATGACAAGAGTACAAGTTACAAAACGCAAAGTACAAGATATTAAATTGTACGCAAGGACGTTCGAAAATCCGGAACCGGGACTTGAGTCAACTATCAACGCCCGACGCAACGGACCAAAAATTACAAGTCAACTATGCACAAGAATATAATATAATATTTAAATAATTATATAAATTATTTATATAATATATATATTTAAAAATTATGTCGACAAGCTATGAGACAAATGATCCTGAGCTGGATTTTCAAACTCCGCGACTCGCGGAGTTTGAAGGCTAAAAACTCCACGACTCGCGAAGCTGTCAGAAATCAAAACTCCTATAAAAGGTCACGAATTCTGCGAGTAAAAATAACATAATAATAATAATACTCCCTAGTATAATATAAATAAATATAATATATATATATATACATATATAATATAGATTAGTGTTATATTAGATTAGTTCGGGTTATGTAAAGGTTATTTTACGGGTTTTTAAAGTCAGAGCTCTGTCAGTGTGCTACTACGCGATAAATAATCAATGTAAGCTATGTTCTCCTTTTTAAATTAATGTCTCGTACTTAAGTTATTATTATGCTTATTTGAGCCGAAGTAATCATGATGTTGAGCTAAATATTAAAGACGGGGTAATTGGGTTTTGTACCATAATTGGGGTTTGGACAAAAGAACGACACTTGTGGAAATTAGATTATGGGCTATTAATGAGCTTTATATTAAATTAACGATACCTCGTTAATTTAATATAAAGGTTATGATTTGACGTATCTATATATAACCACATACGCTTAATCGGACACGATGGGCGGGATATTTATAAGTACGAATTATTGTTCATTTGACCGGACACGGGGATGGATTAATAGTCAATGGACTCATTAAAACAGGGGTGGATTACATTCAAGGGTAATTGGTGTAATTGTTAACAAAGTATTAAAACCTTGGTTTACACACAGTCGATAACCTGGTGTATTCATTAAGCAAAGTATTAAGACCTTGTTACAGTTCAAATCCCCAGTTAGTTGGAATATTTGACTTCGGGTATAAGGTTAAATTTGCCGAGCAGTTTATAATTATGACCGATGAACTATTATGGACAAAAACCAGATAGGTTTCAAATACATCCAGGACAAAGGACAATTAACCCAAGACAATAAATTAAAATCAAAACGTCAAATATCATGGTTACGGAAGTTTAAATAAGCATAATATATTTTATTTCATATTTCCGCGTACTTTTATTTATTGTCATTTTAATTATTGTTATTTATTTTATATTGCTAGTTAAATATCGTCATTTACTATACGCTTCGCTTAAAATATAAATCGACAAACCGGTCATTAAACGGTAAACCCCCTTTTATATATTATTATATATATATATTTATATATTTTGTACAAATATAGTTGTTTAAAAATATAGTGTGCAATAAGCCCGCTCCCTGTGGAACGAACCGGACTTACTAAAAACTATACTACTTTGCGATTAGGTACACTGCCTATAGTGTTGTAGCAAGGTTTAAGTATATCCATTCTCTAAATAAATAATTAAAACTTGTGTAATAATTTGTAACGTATTTCGTAGTAAAATATAGTACTATCACGTACCCCCACGCTACCACATCAAGTTTTTGGCGCCGCTGACGGGGACTCGGCGAAACGCTATATTTTTAATTTATTTTTGTATAAATATATTTATATATATTTTTAGAAAAACAATATAAAATTTAATAAAAAAACCGAAAATGCAAACTCCGCGACTTGTGGAATTTTAGGGCACGTGGCACCGCGACTCGCGGAGCCGACCTGACGGACGCACCCAGAACCCTAATTTGGCATTTATTACGAGTATAATTTAATTATTATTATTAAAACTTAATTAGGTTTATATTTAATATTAATATTAATATTTAGTTTTAGTTTTTAAATTAATTTGTATTTTAAATATTAATTAGTATTATTAAATATATATTTAAATTAATACTTTTATAAAATATAATATAAAAATAATATTTTTATAAAATTTGTATTTTTATCATTTTAATTATAATTTGTATTTTTATCGTTTATTCGTTCATATCTAGTTTTAAGCTTAGTATTTTGCCGTAGCTTATTTTTATTTCTAGATTTTTAGGCTTTGCCATAAAATCCCTTAAGTGCTTATTCCTTAGACTAAGATTTAGGTGCTTTAGAATTTTGCGATGCCATTTTTCGCGCTATCTTTCTTATTTTTATTTTTTGACGTTTTTCGACGCGCATTCTTTTTCTTTCTTATTTCTCGACGCTTTAGTTTTTAGGACTTAGAAATTTTCTCTATTTCTTATCTAATATCTCAAACGGAAAGAAAAATTATTTAAGTGGTTAAATTAATGGACGTTGACAATTTTCTGCTTCGTAGTAATAGTTGGATTTGTTAGTGGCTGAGTTGTGAGCTTCCGATTTAAAGGGTTCTGGCTCCCTGCTGCATCTTTTGGCTATTCGAAACGTGGGCAAAAGCGGAAAAGTCTATTAATTGGACAACTTATATAAGTTTTTCTATTTTTATAACTAATAGGATAATTAGTAAATGCACCACATTGTAGCTAAAATTTGGCCATCGCAATAAAATGGAAAATTTTGAAAACAAGGCTATGGAAACTCTTTTTGATATCTAAAATCAATTAAATCAATACTCTCAAACGGGTGTTGATGACAATTCGTTCGGTCAATCTTGGATCACGAATGACGAAACAATAACTGGTTGTGAAATCTGTGGAGATTATCACTCAACATGGGAATGTTATTATTACGTTTCTATGGAAAATTACGCACCCACGGAACTTGAATGGAATGATTATGAAGAATACAATTCAAATTGGGATTATTCCCAAGAATATTTCCAAACTCAACAACCAGTAGACGAGGAAAATTACGTGTCTGAAAATTTATTAGACAATATGAAAATCAAACTCGAAGAACTCAATGCTCAAAATGAACAAATGAGAGAGTTTGTAAACCGGCAAGCTGAAACTCTATCAGACTACACACCTGTTGATCTGAGGAGTATTGTGCAAGAAAATCTCATATCATCGAATTTTGATGAATTCGAGAGCTCCGAAATCACCAACTATCCCGATGATACTTTTTATTCAGTTTTACCAATTTCACAACATATCGACACATTAGCCTCTATGGATGAAGAAGAAGTAAGGGTGAAAAATTGGTACTCTTGGGAAAACGATAACGTTGAAAATTTTACCCCCGAGACCAAAGTGGTGGGACCGATAAGTACCGTTAATGAAGAAGAATCTACTCCAATCCCGAAATTCACCATTCCACAACCTTCCAACCCAATATTCTCAATAGATGAGTCATCTACCAAAGATGAACTACGAGCCGTAATAGATAATGACACCTCAGATTTCACCCAATCGGGTAATAGAGGTGAAAACTTTGATCACGAGAATAAAAGGAAGGAAATATTAGGAATTGTCCACCCTATAGAAATACGTATGTCGGTATATATCGATCCATTTGACCAAGAACCAGAAAAGAGACATATCCATTTACTAAAAGCTACACTTAAAAAAGAATTAGGTAGTGACGATCGGGTGGGTCTAAACTTTAAACCCATTGATATATTTTATACCACCCGAGATGTAAATAACTGGCTCACTATTTTAATTCGTGGAACTTATTCTACCGACTTCACATGTCGTCAGCTAAGTGTGGGGAAGTCTAACCCCACTTAACGTTAAATTAGGGGTTCGGGTTAGTACATAACTCGTTAATAAACATGCATAATAAATTAGGGTAAAAGACGCATTTTTAAAAATTATCAAACAGTTCAGAAAAGCAACCGTTTTTGAAGGAAAACATGTGTGATAAAACAAGAAGGAATGAACGATGAGGTGCACCATCTATCATCCTGCAATTTTATGGTATCTTTAACTACTTTCTACACTAATCACCCTCATGAATTTATAATTATAGTCTGATTTCATGCAATTGAGGGCATTGCATGATCTCAAGTGTGGGGAAGGGTTATAAATTCTCTCGGGTTTGCGCTTATTTTATTTGCCAAATTTTGTGAAAATTTGAAAAATTTTCAACTAAATGAATTCAAAATCATGTTTATACATATTTATGAACGATGAAAACTAGGTGTTAATACCGAAATTATCGTTACCTCGGACAGGACATAAATTGAGAAACAACTAAAACGCTTGAATTTATTTATTAGGATATAAAAAGACGCATGAAAAAAGCCAAGTGTGGGGAGAATATACCAAGTTATTCAATAAAAAATTATCTATCACATGTTTCTGTAAAGTTTATTGCAGGTGCTTTTGTTTTGGACTAAATTAACTGTTTTACCCGATTTACTGTAATGAAAGATGGATCTACACGATGAATCAATTCCATAATTAAAAGGAAGTAAAGTCTTCCGAAAAAGACACGCACTTCTTGATTTAGGTCAAGAAGTTGTCGTCCAGACCTGCTGTAGGTTGACAAAAAATCTAGAAAAGTCATCTCTAAAATCAGCAGGAAATCCACGGACCTCAGCATCAAACAGGGTCGCCAGGTGGTCAGATTTATCCTAACCATGAGAAGGATTTATCTCGTACAATGGGGGGGCACCGTGCAAATTAGCTTGATAAGACTAATGACTCAGATCCCCAGAAAGGATAATCTCCTTAAAGATTAAAAATCAGCTTTTAAGACTGATATTACTCAATCCTTGAGATTGACCTTAAAGATTGAGAATTACAAACTCATGAAATTCGATGATATCTAAACTCGAGCTTGAACGAGAAAATATTTTGATCAAATTAAAACCGATTTGTTTTCTGAAAACCTATTTTCAATGCGTTCATTACCATTGAATGTAAAATCCTAGGAATTCACCTGGAATTCATTAGGTCACCTGAACCAAATCGGGTGTCAACCGTAAGAACGGTGGTTGCATAGCATGGTCGAAGACAGGACCTTGTGCCAGACCGAAAAATTTTAAGGGTGAGCTTTACTATTGCTCCTACAAAGGATAGTAATAGCATCCGACACGTTTGTGGACCATAATCAAATGCATGTCATTAGACATTGCCTTAACAGTTTCTTGTTCATCGCTTTCCTTTACAACCGGACGGTAGTTTACCAAAAGGTAATATACGGAGCAAGTATACTGGACGTGTTGCTTTCCTAATACAAGGTTAGTAAGTGGGTAACACAAAACCGCAAGTTTTGAGCTAAAATTTTCAAATCTGAAACCCACAAAACCCACAAAAAAAATCATTTTGCGAACACCGGTAAAGGGTTAATCCGAAAAACTTATCTAGGGTAAAAGCTAGATTAAATTTTCAAAAAGATTAAATATTTTCATAAAGATCCAATTTCCTTAAGGATCTACATTTTCATAGTCATGTGGGACTGTAAACCGCCTTTCAAATGTGCACTTTGCTTTGGAAACCGAAAGTAAATCGGCTATTTGATTGCAAGTGTCGTTGACCTAAACCCAAGGCAACTGTGGATGACACACTCACCTTTAACCATGGTTCTATCGTTACTATCATTGTTTATACCACCATATCAAAATCACTTATTTCAAGTTCTGTATTGCTTGAGGACAAGCAACGCTCAAGTGTGGGGATGTTTGATAAGGCTAAAAAGGAACATATATTTTATAGCAATATCCCTCCTAAATAATAGGTTTTCATATGTAATTGTATTATATTTTTATTGTAATTGTTTAAATAAATAAGTGCGAAGACAAAAGGCGAAAACGAAGATTTGAAGACACAAACGTCCAAAAAGCTCAAATGTTCAAGATACAATTCAAAAGGTTCAATTTATTGATGAAAAACGTCTAAAAATGACAAGAGTACAAGTTACAAAACGCAAAGTACAAGATATTAAATTGTACGCAAGGACGTTCGAAAATCTGGAACCGGGACATGAGTCAACTATCAACGCCCGACGCAACGGACCAAAAATTACAAGTCAACTATGCACAAGAATATAATATAATATTTAAATAATTATATAAATTATTTATATATTATATATATTTAAAAATTATGTCGACAAGCTATGAGACAAATGATCCTGAGCTGGATTTTCAAACTCCGCGACTCGCGGAGTTTGAAGGCTAAAAACTCCACGACTCGCGGAGCAGTCAGAAATCAAAACTCCTATAAAAGGTCACGAATTCTGCGAGTAAAAATAACATAATAATAATAATACTCCCTAGTATAATATAAATAAATATAATATATATATATATATATACATATATAATATAGATTAGTGTTATATTAGATTAGTTCGGGTTATGTAAAGGTTATTTTACGGGTTTTTAAAGTCAGAGCTCTGTCCGTGTACTACTACGCGATAAATAATCAATGTAAGCTATGTTCTCCTTTTTAAATTAATGTCTCGTACTTAAGTTATTATTATGCTTATTTGAGCTGAAGTAATCATGATGTTGAGCTAAATATTAAAGACGGGGTAATTGGGTTTTGTACCATAATTGGGGTTTGGACAAAAGAACGACACTTGTGGAAATTAGACTATGGGCTATTAATGGGCTTTATATTAAATTAACGATACCTCGTTAATTTAATATAAATGTTATGATTTGACGTATCTATATATAACCACATACGCTTAATCGGACACGATGGGCGGGATATTTATAAGTACGAATGATTGTTCATTTGACCGGACACGGGGATGGATTAATAGTCAATGGACTCATTAAAACAGGGGTGGATTACATTCAAGGGTAATTGGTGTAATTGTTAACAAAGTATTAAAACCTTGGTTTACACACAGTCGATAACCTGGTGTATTCATTAAGCAAAGTATTAAGACCTTGTTACAGTTCGAATCCCCAGTTAGTTGGAATATTTGACTTCGGGTATAAGGTTAAATTTGCCGAGCAGTTTATAATTATGACCGATGAACTATTATGGACAAAAACCAGATAGGTTTCAAATACATCCAGGACAAAGGACAATTAACCCAAGACAATAAATTAAAATCAAAACGTCAAATATCATGGTTACGAAAGTTTAAATAAGCATAATATATTTTATTTCATATTTCCTCGTACTTTTATTTATTGTCATTTTAATTATTGTTATTTATTTTATATTGTTAGTTAAATATCGTCATTTACTATACGCTTCGCTTAAAATATAAATCGACAAACCGGTCATTAAACAGTAAACCCCCTTTTATATATTATTATATATATATATATTTATATATTTTGTACAAATATAGTTGTTTAAAAATATAGTGTGCAATAAGCCCGCTCCCTGTGGAACGAACCGGACTTACTAAAAACTATACTACTCTACGATTAGGTACACTGCCTATAGTGTTGGTACATTCTCCCCACACTTAGTTTCTTTCTTTGCCTTTTAATTTTAATTATAATTCTAATAATAAGGGTATGTTAGCGAATGTTGTAAGGGTGTAAAGTCGAATTTCTGTCCGTGTAACGCTACGCTATTTTTAATCATTGTAAGTTATGTTCAACCTTTTTACATTAATGTCTCGTAGCTAAGTTATTATTATGCTTATTTAAAACGAAGTAATCATGATGTTGGGCTAATTACTAAAATTGGGTAATTGAGCTTTGTACCATAATTGGGGTTTGGACAAAAGAACGACACTTGTGGAAATTAGACTATGGGCTATTAATGGGCTTTATATTTGTTTAACTAAATGATAGTTTGTTAATGTTAATATAAAGATTTACAATTGGACGTCCCTATAAATAACCATATACACTCGATCGGACACGATGGGCGGGGTATTTATATGTACGAATAATCGTTCATTTAACCGGATACGGGAATGGATTAATAAACTATAAACCTAATTAAGTTTTAATAATAATAATTAAATTATACTCGTAATAAATGCCAAATTAGGGTTCTGGGTGCGTCCGTCAGGTCGGCTCCGCGAGTCGCGGTGCCACGTGCCCTAAAATTCCGCAAGTCGCGGAGTTTGCATTTTCGGTTTTTTTTTTTTAAATTTTATATTGTTTTTCTAAAAATATATATAAATATATTTATACAAAAATAAATTAAAAATATAGCGTTTCGCCGAAGCATTCTATAGCACCTATGGTTATGCCTGGAACCCCTATTGGTACCAGTATCATCCCTAGTCTACTTAGTTTTTTTTTTTTGTTTTTTTATTTTGTAATTTGTAATGATTGATACGTTTAATACTTATGTTAATATTTTAATAGTTTTTATAATTTTCTAACTTTTATTCTTAGATTTTAATAATTTTTGAATGTGGGGTAATATACCAAACTTCAAAAATATGTATATATGTTTGCAGTTTATCTTATGTACACAACAGGGTAAAACAACGCATTTTCAAAGACTGGCATTAAGTTCAGCAAAAGCAACTAATTTTGACGACAAGATGCAAAATATATGTGAAATAACAACAAGACGGAATGAACAAATGATGTGCACCATTTATCATTCAGCAAACAAACGCCAATATATTTGGAAACTTTGGTAAAAATTTAATCATTTTCACACAAATCACCCTCAATAATTTAAATTGTTACTGATTTCTTGCAAATGAGGGCATTGCAAGATCTTAAGTGTGGGAAGGAGTTAAATTCTTTTGGATTTTAAAATTTTTACTTTAAACACTGGGTTACCATTAAAAATACTAGTAAAGCAGTAGTTGTATTAGAATCTAGTGCTCTCTGATAATAAAGAATAGCCCTAGTCTTATATACTGACTACCCAAATCTAGTAAAATTTTTCAAAATTTTCAATTAAATGAACTCAAAATCATGTTTATACATATTTATGAACGATAAAACTAGGTTTTAACACCGAAATTATTGTTACCTCAGAAAGGACATAAATTAAGAAACAAACCAAAATGTTAAAATTCATTTAAAATGGAATAGAGGACGATAAAAAGGAAAATAAAAGCCAAGTGTGGGAAAATTTACCAAGTTATCTTAAACATATGTCACATATATCTATAACAAATAACTGAAAATACTTTTGCTTTGGACTAAACTAAAAAGTTTTACCTGATTTACTGTAAGAAAGATGGATCTACACGATGAATCAATTCCATCATTAAAAGGAAGTAAAGTCTTCCGAAAAAGACACGCGCTTCTTGATTTAGGTCAGGAAGTTGTCTTCCAGACCAGCTGTAGGTTGACGAAAAATCTAGAAAAGTCATCACTAAAATCAGCAGGAAATCCACGGACCTCAGCATTAAACAGGGTCGCCAAGTGGTCAGATTTCTCCTAACCATGAGAAGGATTTATCTCGTACAATGGGGAGGCACCATGCAAATTAGCTGGATAAGACTAATGAATCAGATCCTCAGAAAGGATAATCTCCTTAAAGATTAAAAATCAGCTTTTAAGACTGATATTACTCAATCCTAGAGATTGACCTTAAAGATTGAGAATTCAAACTCATGGAATTCAATGATATCTAAACTCGAGCTTAAACGAGAAAATATTTTGATCAAAATTACAAACCGATTTGTTTTCTGAAAACCCTATTTTCAATGCGTTCATTACCATTGAACGTAAAATCCTAGGAATTCACCTGGAATTCATTAGGTCACCTGAACCAAATCGGGTGTCAACCGTAAGAACGGTGGTTGCATAGAGGTCAAAGACAGGACCTTGTGCCAGACCGAAAAATTATAAGGGTGAGCCTTACTATTGCTCCTACCAAGGATAGTAATTGCGTCAGACACGTTATAGACCATAATTAAAAGCATGTCAGGGGACATTGCCTTAACAGTTGCTTGTTCAACGCTTTCCTTTACAATCGGACGGTAGTTTACCAAAAGGTAATATACGGGACAAGTAAACTGGATGTGTTGCTTTCCAAATACAAGGTTAGCAAGTGGGTGACACAAAACCGCAAGTTTTGAGCTAAAATTTTCAAATCTGAAACCCACCAAACCCACAAAAATATTTTGCGAACACCGGTAAAGGGTTATTCCGGAAAACTTATCTAGAGTAAAAACTAGATTTAATTTTCAAAAGATCAAATGTTTTCATAAAGATCCAATTTCCTTAATGGATCTAAATTTTTATAGTCATGTGGGACTGTAAACCATATCGTTACTACCATTGTTTATACCGCCGTATAGAAATCACTGTTGTACAAAGTGTGAAGAATAAAGAAGTGATTCTAGTATTGCAAGACGATATTGCTTGAGGACAAGCAACGCTCAAGTGTGGGAATATTTGATAATGCTAAAAACAAACATATATTTCATAGCATTATTCTTCAACAAAGACAAGCTTTTAGTTGCAAATGTTCTATTTACAAGTGATATTCGTTTAAATAATAAAAGGTGAAGACAAAAGACAGATTCGACGAATTGAAGACGCAAACGACCAAAAAGCTCAAAAGTACAAAAGACAATAAAAAAGGTTCCAATTATTGACAAGAAACGTCTCGAAATTAAAAAAGTACAAGATTCAAAACGCAAAGTACAAGATATTAAATTGTACGCAAGGACATTCGAAAATCCGGAACCGGGACCAGAGTCAACTCTCAACGCTCGACGCAACGGACTAAAAATTACAAGTCAACTATGCACATAAATATAATATAATATTTAAATAATTCTTATAATTATTTAATATATTATATTTATAATTAAAACCGTCGGCAAGAAAGACTCCAAAAGGGACTGAGCTGTAATTTCAATCTCCGCGACTCGCGAAGTTTGAAGGCCAAAAATGCCGCGAGTCGCGGAGCCCCAAAATGAGAAACTGCCTATAAAGCCAACCGAATTCTGATCATTTTAATCATCTTTTTCTTCTTCTCTCATAATACTACGTAAATATTTATATTTATATTTTAATTTTAATTTTAATTTTAATTATAATTCTAATAATAAGGGTATGTTAGCAAATGTTGTAAGGGTGTAAGTCGAAATTCTGTCCGTGTAACGCTCCGCTATTTTTAATCATTGTAAGTTATGTTCAACCTTTTTACATTAATGTCTCGTAGCTAAGTTATTATTATGCTTATTTAATCCGAAGTAATCATGATGTTGGACTAATTACTAAAACTGGGTAATTGGGCTTTGTACCATAATTGGGGTTTGGACAAAAGAACGACACTTGTGGAAATTAAACTATGGGCTATTAATGGGCTTTATATTTGTTTAACTAAATGATAGTTTGTTAATGTTAATATAAAGATTTACAATTGGGCGTCCCTATAAATTACCATATACACTCGATCGGACACGATGGGCAGGGTATTTATATGTACGAATAATCGTTCATTTAACCGGACACGGGAATGGATTAATAGCCACTAGAATAATTAAAACAGGGGTGAAATTATGTACAAGGACACTTGGTATAATTGATAACAAAATATTAAAACCTTGGGTTACACTCAGTCGACATCCTGGTGTAATTATTAAACAAAGTATTAAAATCTTGTTACAGTTTAAGTCCCCAATTAGTTGGAATATTTAACTTCGGGTATAAGGATAATTTGACGAGGATACTCGCACTTTATATTTATGACTGATGGACTGTTATGGACAAAAACCAGACGGACATATTAAATTATCCAGGACAAAGGACAATTAACCCATGGGCATAAAACTAAAATCAACACGTCAAACATCATGATTACGAAAGTTTAAATAAGCATAATTCTTTTATTTCATAATTAATTTCCTTTATTTTA
The DNA here is from genome assembly GCF_046630445.1 of Rutidosis leptorrhynchoides. Lineage (NCBI taxonomy): Eukaryota > Viridiplantae > Streptophyta > Magnoliopsida > Asterales > Asteraceae > Rutidosis > Rutidosis leptorrhynchoides. The sequence goes on from NC_092343.1 coordinate 148,416,445, forward strand.
TATTTAATTGCACTTTTAATTATTGCATTTTTATTGTTATTGTATTTAATTGCAATTTTAATTATCGTACTTTTTAATTATCGCAAGTTTATTTTATCGCACTTTTATTATTCGCAATTTCATTATCGTTATTTACTTTACGCTTTAATTTAAACCTTGTATTTATTTTTAACATTTTACATTTAGGTTTTAACTGCGACTAAAAGTTTTAAAATCGACAAACCGGTCATTAATCGGTAAAAACCCCCCTTTATAATAATAATATTATTTATATATATATATTTGTATTTTTATAAAAGTAAACCAATATAGCATTGAGCTTTGTTTAAAAAAGATTCCCTGTGGAACGAACCGAACTTACTAAAAACTACACTACTGTACGATTAGGTACACTGCCTATAAGTGTTGTAGCAAGGTTTAAGTATATCCATTCTATAAATAAATAAATATCTTGTGTAAAATTGTATCGTATTTAATAGTATTTCCTATAAAAATATAAACTATTTTATATACACCTCGCGAAACATCACTAATTCGAGTAAAAATTTACTATCCAAAGGCGTCAATTGACAACTTAATTTAGCACAAAAATCTCTACTCATATAGCTTCTATCTGCACCCGAATCAAAAAAAATATAAGCAGATTTATTGTCAATAAGAAACGTACTCATAACAAGCTCCGGGTCTTCCTGTGCCTCTGCCGCATTAATATTGAAAACTCTTCCGCGGCCTTGTCCATTCGTGTTCTCCTGGTTCGGGCAATTTCTAATAATGTGGCCCGGTTTTCCACATTTATAACAAACTACATTGGCATAACTTGCTCCGACACTACTTGCTCCTCCATTACTCGTTCCGACACCATTTGTTCCTTTCGTTCTGTTAAGCCCTGGTCCGTAGACCTCACATTTCGCCGCGCTATGACCATTTCTTTTACACTTGTTGCAAAATTTGGTGCAGAACCCCGAGTGATACTTTCACACCTTTGGCATAGCTGCTTCTGATTGTTGTTGTTGTTGCGGTTATTATTGTTGTTGGGATGATTGTTGTAGTTGTTGTTGTTGTTGTTGTTGTTGTTGTTGTTGTTGTTGTTGTTGTTGTTGGGCCGTTTGTTGTAGTTGCGATTGATGTTGCGATTGTTGGGATAGTTGTTGCAATTATTGTTGTAATTGCTGTTGTTGTTGTATTGGTGATTCTTATCACCGTTTTCCTCCCACTTTCTTTTGACTTGCTTCACGTTGGTCTCTTCAGCAGTCTGTTCTTTAATTCTTTCTTCAATCTGGTTCACTAGTTTGTGAGCCATTCTACATGCCTGTTGTATGGAGGCGGGCTCGTGTGAACTTATATCTTCTTGGATTCTTTCCGGTAATCCTTTCACAAACACGTCGATCTTCTCTTCCTCATCTTCGAACGCTCCAGGACACAATAAGCATAATTCTGTGAATCATCTTTCGTACGTGGTAATATCAAATCCTTGGGTTTGTAACCCTCTAAGTTCTGTCTTGAGCTTATTTACCTCGGTTCTGGGAAGGTACTTCTCGTTCATCAAGTGCTTGAATGCTGACCACGGTAGTGCGTAAGCATCATCTTGTCCCACTTGCTCTAGATAGGTATTCCACCATGTTAACGCAGAACCTGTGAAGGTATGCGTAGCGTACTTCACTTTATCTTCTTCAGTACACTTACTTATGGCAAACACCGATTCGACCTTCTCGGTCCACCGTTTCAATCCGATCGGTCCTTCGGTTCCATCAAATTCCAAAGGTTTGCAGGCAGTGAATTCTTTGTAGGTGCATCCTACACGATTTCCTGTACTTCTAGATCCAAGGTTATTGTTGGTATGTAGCGCAGCCTGTACTGCGGCTATGTTTGAAGCAAGAAAGGCACGAAATTCCTCTTCACTCATATTCAAGGTGTGTCGAGTAGTCGGTGCCATTTCCTTCAAAATAGTCAAATGAAATGAGTTAATCATATAGAATATCAAGAGTAGTCAATAGTATTTCGTAGCGTAATATGAACCTATTTATAAAAACTCTTTCTTCATATTAGCATTTTATACTCTTTAATTCGGGTAGTACCTACCTGTTAAGTTCATACTTAGTAGCTAACATACCATTTCAACTACTACAATTCTATATGAAAAACTAATCATAAAAACAAAACAAAAACAAAATATATATATATATATATATATATATATATATATATATATATATATATATATATATATATATATATATATATATATATATATATCATATTCAAGCCTTTATACAATAACTTGCAAACTTACAATACCGCTATTTTACATATAGCATGAAATATAGCACATAAAACTTTGATACAAAGTAGTTGCGAAGATAATTCTAGTTAATAAATAAGGCGTTCAGCAAAGGCAATAAAGACACGTAATTCATACGTCCAGAAACAAGTCATGCATTCTGGTTTTACTAATACCACTTCCCATCCTTGGTTTTGTGGAACATAACCATTGTGAGCGATAGTAAGACAATGTGTTGTAACGTCGTCAAAAGGATGAAGGTTACGTAATGACCAACAGTCTCGTAATAACCTAAAAACTCATTTCTTACCCCAATTACTGACTCCGTCACTTATGGGAATGTTTTGTTTAATAGTTGTAGCCCGATGTTCTTGTTCTCACTTTGGTGAGAAGTGAACATTACTAACCCGTAAGCATAACATGCTTCTTTATGCGGCTACCGTAAGCATAACATGCTTCTTTATGTTGCATGTTAGCCGCTTTTTCTAAATCACGAAGTCCTATATTCGGATATATTGAGTCAAAATAATTTCTTAACCCGTTGCGTAAAATAGCATTTGGGTTCCCCGCAATATATGCGTCAAAGTAAACACATCGTAACTTATGGATTTCCCAATGTGATATCCCCCATCTTTTGAACGAAAGCCTTTTATAAACCAAGGCATTCTTGGAACGTTCTTCGAATGTCTTACAAACTGATCTCGCCTTAAATAGTTGTGTCGAGGAATTCTGACTGACTCTAGACAAGATTTCATCAATCATGTCTCTGGGTAGGTTTCTTAAAATATTGGGTTGTCTATTCATTTTGTGTTTTTATGCTGTAAAATAGACAAGAGTTAGATTCATAAAAAAATACTTATTAATACAAGAAATTTTTACATATATCATAAAGCATAAGCACACTATATTACATATATTACACCACACGAATACAACTATCTTATTCCGACTTGCTCGTTTCTTCTTCTTCGGTTTTGGTTCGTTTTGCCAAGTTTCTAGGGATATAAGATGTTCCCTTAATACGAGCCGTCGTTTTCCACATTGGTTTAGAAAAACCTGGTGGTTTAGAGGTTCCCGGGTTATTGTCACATCTTAAAAAATACGGGTGTTGATGATACATATAAAGTTCATCGGGTTTGGAATCAAATTTCTCTATTTTTATGCCCTTTCCCTTATTGTTCTCTTTTGCCTTATTAAATTGTGTTGGGGTAATTTCTATAACATCATCGGAATCCTTGTCGGGATCCGATTCATCGGAGAATTGGTAATCCTCCCAATACTTTGCTTCCTTGGCGGAAACACCATTGACCATAATTAACTTTGGTCGGTTGGTTGAGGATTTTCTTCTACTTAACCGTTTTATTATTTCCCCCACTGGTTCTATTTCTTCTTCCGGTTCCGATTCTTCTTCCGGTTCCGATTCTTCTTCCGGTTCCTCTTCGGGAACTTGTGAATCAGTCCACGGATCATTCCAACTTACATTTGACTCTTCATTATTATTAGGTGAGTCAATGGGACTTGTTCTAGAGGTAGACATCTATCACATAATATCAAACACGTTAAGAGATTAATATATCACATAATATTCACATGTTAAAAATATATAGTTTCCAACAAAATTTGTTAAGCAATCGTTTTTCAAGTAAACACGGTCGAAGTCCAGACTCTCTAATGCACCCTAACAAACTCGATAAGACACACTAATGCAAAATTATGATTCTCTAAGACCAACGCTCAGATACCAACTAAAATGTCCCGTTCTTATTGATTAAAAACGTTCCATATTAATTGATTTCGTTGCGAGGTTTTGACCTCTATATGAGACGTTTTTCAAAGACTGCATTCATTTTAAAACAAAACATAACCTTTATTTCATCAATAAAGGTTTAAAAAGCTTTACGTAGATTATCAAATAATGATAATCTAAAATATCCTGTTTACACACGACTATTACATAATGGTTTACAATACAAATATATTACAACGAAATAAGTTTCTTGAATGCAGTTTTTACACAATATCATACAAGCATGGACTCCAAATCTTGTCCTTATTTAAGTATGCGACAACGGAAGCTCTTAATAATCACCTGAGAATAAACATGCTTAAAACGTCAACAAAAAAATGTTGGTGAGTTATAGGTTTAACCTATATATATCAAATCGTAACAATAGACCACAAGATTTCATATTTCAATATACATCCCATACATAGAGATAAAAAATAATCATTCATATGGATTGAACACCTGGTAACCGACATTAACAAGATGCATATAAGAATATCCCCTATCATTCCGGGAAATCCTTCGGACATGATAAAAATAACATCGAAGTACTAAAGCATCCGGTACTTTGAACGGGGTTCGTTAGGCCCAATAGATCTATCTTTAGTATTCGCGTCAATTAGGCGTGCACTAATTCTCAAAATTAGTGATGTTCCCTAATTCTTAGGCTACCAAGCAAAAAGGGGCATATTCGGCTTCGATCATTCAACCATATAATGTAGTTTCGATTACTTGTGTCTATTTCGTAAAACAATTATAAAAATTGCGCATGTATTCTCAGCCCAAAAATATAAAGGGTAAAAAGGCAAATGAAACTTTCACAGATTTTTACTTCGTCGGGAAGTAAGACTTGGCCACTGGTCGATTCACGAACCTATAACAAATATGTACATATATATCAAAGTATGTTCAAAATATATTTACAACACTTTTAATACATTTTGATGTTTTAAGTTCATTAAGTCAGCTGTCCTCGTTAGTAACCTACAACTAGTTGTCCAAAGTTAGATGTTGAAATGTCCCGTTCTTATTGATTAAAAACGTTCCATATTAATTGATTTCGTTGCGAGGTTTTGACCTCTATATGAGACGTTTTTCAAAGACTGCATTCATTTTAAAACAAACCATAACCTTTATTTCATCAATAAAGGTTTAAAAATCTTTACGTAGATTATCAAATAATGATAATCTAAAATATCCTGTTTACACACGACCATTACATAATGGTTTACAATACAAATATGTTACAACAAAATAAGTTTCTTGAATGCAGTTTTTACACAATATCATACAAGCATGGACTCCAAATCTCGTCCTTATTTAAATATGTGACAGCGGAAACTCTTAATAATCACCTGAGAATAAACATGCTTCAAACATCAACAAAAATGTTGGTGAGTTATAAGTTTAACCTATATATATCAAATCGTAACAATAGACCACAAGATTTCATATTTCAATACACATCCCATACATAGAGATAAAAATCATTCATATGGTGAACACCTGGTAACCGACATTAACAAGATGCATATATAAGAATATCCCCATCATTCCGGGACACCCTTCGGATATGATATAAATTTCGAAGTACTAAAGCATCCGGTACTTTGGATGGGGTTTGTTAGGCCCAATAGATCTATCTTTAGGATTCGCGTCAATTAGGGTGTCTGTTCCCTAATTCTTAGATTACCAGACTAAATAAAAAGGGGCATATTCGATTTCGATAATTCAACCATAGAATGTAGTTTCACGTACTTGTGTCTATTTTGTAAATCATTTATAAAACCTGCATGTATTCTCATCCCAAAAATATTAGATTTTAAAAGTGGGACTATAACTCACTTTCACCGATTTTTACTTCGTCGAGAAGTAAGACTTGGCCACTGTTGATTCACGAACCTATAACAATATATACATATATATTAAAGTATGTTCAAAATATATTTACAACACTTTTAATATATTTTGATGTTTTAAGTTTATTAAGTCAGCTGTCCTCGTTAGTAACCTACAACTAGTTGTCCACAGTTAGATGTACAGAAATAAATCGATAAATATTATCTTGAATCAATCCACGACCCAGTGTATACGTATCTCAGTATTGATCACAACTCAAACTATATATATTTTGGAATCAACCTCAACCCTGTATAGCTAACTCCAACATTCACATACAGAGTGTCTATGGTTGTTCCGAAATATATATAGATGTGTCGACATGATAGGTCGAAACATTGTATACGTGTCTATGGTATCTCAAGATTACATAATATACAATACAAGTTGATTAAGTTATGGTTGGAATAGATTTGTTACCAATTTTCACGTAGCTAAAATGAGAAAAATTATCCAATCTTGTTTTACCCATAACTTCTTCATTTTAAATACGTTTTGAGTGAATCAAATTGCTATGGTTTTATATTGAACTCTATTTTATGAATATAAAAAAAAAAGTATAGGTTTATAGTCAGAAAAATAAGTTACAAGTCATTTTTGTAAAGGTAGTCATTTCAGTCGAAAGAACGACGTCTAGATGACCATTTTAGAAAACATACTTCCACTTTGAGTTTAACCATAATTTTTGGATATAGTTTCATGTTCATAATAAAAATCATTTTCTCAGAATAACAACTTTTAAATCAAAGTTTATCATAGTTTTTAATTAACTAACCCAAAACAGCCCGCGGTGTTACTACGACGGCGTAAATCCGATTTTACGGTGTTTTTCGTGTTTCCAGGTTTTAAATCATTAAGTTAGCATATCATATAGATATAGAACATGTGTGTAGTTAATTTTAAAAGTCAAGTTAGAAGGATTAACTTTTGTTTGCGAACAAGTTTAGAATTAACTAAACTATGTTCTAGTGATTACGAGTTTAAACCTTCGAATAAGATAGTTTTATATATATGAATCGAATGATGTTATGAACATCATTACTACCTCAAGTTTAGTAGGTAAACCTACTGGAAGTGACAAGAAATAATCTAGCTTCAAAGGATCTTGGATGGCTTGAAAGTTCTTGAAGTAGGATCATGACACAAAAACAAGTTCAAGTAAGATTTTTACTCGAATTAAAATAGTTTATAGTTATAGAAATTGAATCAAAGTTTGAATATGAATATTACCTTGAATAAGAAAGATAACCTACTGTATATAACAAAGGTTTCTTGATCTTAGATGATTACTTGGAATGGATTAGAAAGCTTGGAAGTAAATTAGTAAACTTGAAGGGATTTTTGAAGTGTTCTTGAAGTGTTCTTCCTATGATGATTATAGCTTGATTCTTGAAGTGATTTTTGATGAAGATGATGATTAACTACTGGAAAAATACGTTCATAATAGTGTGTGTATGTGTTGAGAGAGAATTAGAAAGAGAATTGGAAGTGAAATGGAGTGAATGATGAGTGGTAATTGGTGAGTGGCGAGTGGGGTTAAAAGGAGTTCTAGTTAGTTTACTAGCTCATGGTAGAAGTTAAAATTGATTAGTCATACATGACATAATCAAGAGTGGAATCCCATGCTAGTTCCTATTGGTATATACCCATAGTAAGTACGTTTTGAAGCTGTGTATAATACGGGTAAGAATACGACTAGAATTCTTGATGAAAGAAAAGAATGGGAAAGTAACTGTAACCATTTTAGTTAAGTATGAGTGTTTTGATATATGTCTTGAAGTCTTCTAAAAGTATTTTAATACATCTAAATACACTACATGTATATACATTTTAACTGAGTCGTTAAGTCATCGTTAGTCGTTACATGTAAGTGTTGTTTTGAAACCTTTAAGTTAACGATCTCAATTAATGTTGTTAACCCATTGTTTATTATATCTAATGAGATGTTAAATTATTATATTATCATGATATTATGATATATTAATATATCTTAATATGATATATATACATTTAAATGTCGTTACAACGATAATCGTTACATATATGTCTCGTTTCGAAATCCTTAAGTTAGTAGTCTTGTTTATATGTATATAACTCATTGTTAATATACTTATGGAGATACTTACTTATCATAATCTCATGTTAACCATATGTATATCCATATATATATCGTCATGTCATTTTTACAAGTTTTAACGTTCGTGAATCGCCGGTCAACTTGGGTGGTCAATTGTCTATATGAAACATATTTCAATTAATCAAGTCTTAACAAGTTTGATTGCTTAACATGTTGGAAACATTTAATCATGTAAATATCAATCTCAATTAATATATATAAACATGGAAAAGTTCGGGTCACTACAGTACCTACCCGTTAAATAAATTTCGTCCCGAAATTTTAAGCTGTTGAAGGTGTTGACGAATCTTCTGGAAATAGATGCGGGTATTTCTTCTTCATCTGATCTTCATGCTCCCAGGTGAACTCGGGTCCTCTACGAGCATTCCATCGAACCTTAACAATTGGTATCTTGTTTTGCTTAAGTCTTTTAACCTCACGATCCATTATTTCGACGGGTTCTTCGATGAATTGGAGTTTTTCGTTGATTTGGATTTCATCTAACGGAATAGTGAGATCTTCTTTAGCAAAACATTTCTTCAAATTCGAGACGTGGAAAGTGTTATGTACAGCCACGAGTTGTTGAGGTAACTCAAGTCGGTAAGCTACTGGTCCGACACGATCAATAATCTTGAATGGTCCAATATACCTTGGATTTAATTTCCCTCGTTTACCAAATCGAACAACGCCTTTCCAAGGTGCAACTTTAAGCATGACCATCTCTCCAATTTCAAATTCTATATCTTTTCTTTTAATGTCAGCGTAGCTCTTTTGTCGACTTTGGGCGGTTTTCAACCGTTGTTGAATTTGGATGATCTTCTCGGTAGTTTCTTGTATAATCTCCGGACCCGTAATTTGTCTATCCCCCACTTCACTCTAACAAATCGGAGACCTGCACTTTCTACCATAAAGTGCTTCAAACGGCGCCATCTCAATGCTTGAATGGTAGCTGTTGTTGTAGGAAAATTCTGCTAACGGTAGATGTCGATCCCAACTGTTTCCGAAATCAATAACACATGCTCGTAGCATGTCTTCAAGCGTTTGTATCGTCCTTTCGCTCTGCCCATCAGTTTGTGGATGATAGGCAGTACTCATGTCTAGACGAGTTCCTAATGCTTGCTGTAATGTCTGCCAGAATCTTGAAATAAATCTGCCATCCCTATCAGAGATAATAGAGATTGGTATTCCATGTCTGGAGACGACTTCCTTCAAATACAGCCGTGCTAACTTCTCCATCTTGTCATCTTCTCTTATTGGCAGGAAGTGTGCTGATTTGGTGAGACGATCAACTATTACCCAAATAGTATCAAAACCACTTGCAGTCCTTGGCAATTTAGTGATGAAATCCATGGTAATGTTTTCCCATTTCCATTCCGGGATTTCGGGTTGTTGAAGTAGACCTGATGGTTTCTGATGCTCAGCTTTGACCTTAGAACACGTCAAACATTCTCCTACGTATTTAGCAACACCGGCTTTCATACCCGGCCACCAAAAATGTTTCTTGAGATCCTTGTACATCTTCCCCGTTCCAGGATGTATTGAGTATCTGGTTTTATGAGCTTCTCTAAGTACCATTTCTCTCATATCTCCAAATTTTGGTACCCAAATCCTTTCAGCCCTATACCGGGTTCCGTCTTCCCGAATATTAAGAGGCTTCTCCGATCCTTTGGGTATTTCATCCTTTAAATTTCCCTCTTTTAAAACTCCTTGTTGCGCCTCCTTTATTTGAGTAGTAAGGTTATTATGAATCATTATATTCATAGATTTTACTCGAATGGGTTCTCTGTCCTTCCTGCTCAAGGCATCGGCTACCACATTTGCCTTCCCCGGGTGGTAACGAATCTCAAAGTCGTAATCATTTAACAATTCAATCCACCTACGCTGCCTCATATTCAGTTGTTTCTGATTAAATATGTGTTAAAGACTTTTGTGGTCGGTATATATAATACTTTTGACCCCATATAAGTAGTGCCTCCAAGTCTTTAATGCAAAAACAACCGCACCTAATTCCAAATCATGCGTCGTATAATTTTGTTCGTGAATCTTCAATTGTCTAGACGCATAAGCAATCACCTTCGTTCGTTGCATTAATACACAACCGAGACCTTGCTTTGATGCGTCACAATAAATCACAAAATCATCATTCCCTTCAGGCAATGACAATATAGGTGCCGTAGTTAACTTTTTCTTCAATAACTGAAACGCTTTCTCTTGTTCATCATTCCATTCAAATTTCTTCCCTTTATGCGTTAATGCAGTCAAGGGTTTTGCTATTCTGGAAAAGTCTTGGATGAACCTTCTGTAGTAACCAGCTAGTCTTAAAAACTGGCGTATGTGTTTCGGAGTTTTTGGGGTTTCCCACTTTTCAACAGTTTCTATCTTTTCCGGATCCACCTTAATACCTTCTTTGTTCACTACCGAGGAATTGAACTTCTTCCAACCAAAATGCACACTTTGAAAACTTAGCGTACAATTCTTCCTTCCTCAATACTTCTAACACCTTTCTCAAATGTTCACCGTGTTCTTGGTCATTCTTTGAGTAAATAAGTATGTCATCAATGAAAACAATGACAAACTTGTCAAGGTATGGTCCACACACTCGGTTCATAAGGTCCATGAACACAGCTGGTGCATTAGTTAAACCAAACGGCATGACCATAAACTCGTAATGACTGTAACGTGTTCTAAAAGCAGTCTTTGGAATATCATCTTCTTTCACCCGCATTTGATGATACCCGGAACGTAAGTCAATCTTTGAATAAACAGACGAGCCTTGTAGTTGATCAAATAAGTCATCGATTCTCCGTAGTGGGTAGCGGTTCTTGATGGTAAGTTTGTTCAACTCTCGGTAGTTGATACACAACCTGAATGTACCATCTTTCTTCTTGACAAACAAAACAGGAGCTCCCCACGGTGATGTGCTTGGTCGAATGAAACCATGCTCTAAAATTTCTTGTAATTGGCCTTGCAGTTCTTTCATCTCGCTGGGTGCGAGTCTGTAAGGAGCACGAGCTATTGGTGCAGCTCCTGGTACAAGATCTATTTGAAATTCAACGGATCGATGTGGGGGTAATCCCGATAATTCTTTCGGAAATACATCGGGAAATTCTTTTGCGGCGCGAACATCATTGATGCTCTTTTCTTCAGTTTGTACTTTCTCGACGTGTGCTAGAACAGTATAGCAACCTTTTCTTATTAGTTTTTGTGCCATCAAATTACTAATAAGATGTAGCTTCGTGTTGCCCTTTTCTCCGTACACCATTAAGGGTTTTCCTTTTTCTAGTATAATGCGAATTACATTTTTGTAACAAACGATCTCTGCTTTCACTTCTTTCAACCAGTCCATACCGATTATCACATCAAAACTCCCTAACTCTACTGGTATCAAGTCAATCTTAAATGTTTCGCTGACCAATTTAATTTCTCGATTCCGACATATATTATCTGCTGAAATTAATTTACTATTTGCTAATTCGAGTAAAAATTTACTATCCAAAGGCGTCAATGGACAACTTAATTTAGCACAAAAATCTCTACTCATATAGCTTCTATCCGCACCCGAATCAAATAAAACGTAAGCAGATTTATTGTCAATAAGAAACGTACCCGTAACAAGCTCCGGGTCTTCCTGTGCCTCTACCGCATTAATATTGAAAACTCTTCCGCGGCCTTGTCCATTCGTGTTCTCCTGGTTCGGGCAATTTCTAATAATGTGGCCCAGTTTTCCACATTTATAACAAACTACATTGGCATAACTTGCTCCGACACTACTTGCTCCGCCATTACTCATTCCGACACCATTTGTTCCTTTCGTTCTATTAACCCCTGGTCCGTAGACCTCACACTTCGCCGCGCTATGACCATTTCTTTTACACTTGTTGCAAAATTTGGTGCAGAACCCCGAGTGATACTTTTCACACCTTTGGCATAGCTGCTTCTGATTGTTGTTGTTGTTGCGGTTATTATTGTTGTTGGGATGATTGTTGTAGTTGCTGTTGTTGTTGTTGTTGTTGTTGTTGGGCCGTTTGTTGTAGTTGCGATTGATGTTGCGATTGTTGGGATAATTGTTGCGATTATTGTTGTAATTGCTGTTGTTGTTGTATTGGTGATTCTTATCACCGTTTTCCTCCCACTTTCTTTTGACTTGCTTCACATTGGCCTCTTCAGTAGTCTGTTCTTTAATTCTTTCTTCAATCTGGTTCACTAGTTTGTGAGCCATTCTACATGCCTGTTGTATGGAGGCGGGCTCGTGTGAACTTATATCTTCTTGGATTCTTTCCGGTAATCCTTTCACAAACGCGTCGATCTTCTCTTCCTCATCTTCGAATGCTCTCGGACACAATAGGCACAATTCTGTGAATCGTCTTTCGTACGTGGTAATATCAAATCCTTGGGTTCGTAACCCTCTAAGTTCTGTCTTGAGCTTATTGACCTCGGTTCAGGGACGGTACTTCTCGTTCATCAAGTGCTTGAATGCTGACCACGGTAGTGCGTACGCATCGTCTTGTCCCACTTGCTCTAGATAGGTATTCCACCATGTTAACGCAGAACCTGTGAAGGTATGCGTAGCGTACTTTACTTTGTCCTCTTCAGTACACTTACTTATGGCAAACACCGATTCGACCTTCTCGGTCCACCGTTTCAATCCGATCGGTCCTTCGGTTCCATCAAATTCCAAAGGTTTGTAGGCAGTGAATTCTTTGTAGGTGCATCCTACACGATTTCCTGTACTGCTAGATCCAACGTTATTGTTGGTATGTAGCGCAGCCTGTACTGCGGCTATGTTTGAAGCTAGAAAAGTACGGAATTCCTCTTCATTCATATTCACGGTGTGTCGAGTAGTCGGTGCCATTTCCTTCAAAATAGTCAAATGGAACAAGTTAATCATACAGAATATTAAGAGTAGTTAATAGTATTTCGTAGCATAATATGAACTCATTTATAAAAGCTTTTTCTTCATATTAGCGTTTTATAAGTTTAAATTCGGGTAGTACCTACCCGTTAAGTTCATACTTAGTAGCTAATATACAATTCAACTACTACAATTCTATATGAAAAACTGATTATAATAATATTTCGCGTTCAAACTTTTATACAATATTTTACATACTTACAATACCGTTTATTTTACATAAAGCATGAAATATAGCACACAATAACTTTGATACAAGATAGTTGTGAAGATAATTCTAGCTAGTACACAAGTCGTTCAGCAAAGGCAATAAAGACACGTAATTCATACATCCAGAAACAAGTCATGCATTCTGGTTTTACTAGTACTAATTCCCATCCTTGGTCTTGTGGAACATAACCGCTATGGCCATTGATAAGACAGCGTGTTGTAACGTCGTCAAAGGGACGAGGGTTACGTAATGTCCAACAGTCCCGTAACAATCTAAAAACCTCATTTCTTACCCCAATTATCGACTCCGTCACTTGTGGGAACGTTTTGTTTAATAGCTGTAGCCCGATGTTCTTGTTCTCACTTTGGTGAGAAGCGAACATTACTAATCCATAAGCATAACATGCTTCTTTATATTGCATGTTAGCCGCTTTTTCTAAATTACGAAGTCCAATATTCGGATATATTGAGTCAAAATAATTTCTTAACCCATTGCGTAAAATGGCATTTGGGTTCCCCGCAATATATGCGTCAAAGTAAACACATCGTAACTTATGGATTTCCCAATGTGATATCCCCCATCTTTCGAACGAAAGCCTTTTAAATAACCAAGGCATTCTTGGAACGTTCTTCGAATGTCTTACAAACTGATCTCGCCTTAAATAGTTGTGCCGAAGAATTCTGACCGACTCTAGACAAGATTTCATCAATCATGTCTCCGGGTAGGTCTCTTAAAATATTGGGTTGTCTATCCATTTTGTGTTTTTATACTGTAAAATAGACAAGAGTTAGATTCATAAAAAAAATACTTATTAATACAAGCAATTTTTACATATATCATAAAGCATAAGCATACTATATTACATATATTACATCACACGAATACAACTATCTTATTCCGACTCGCTTGTTTCTTCTTCTTCGGTTTTGGTTCGTTTTGCCAAGTTTCTAGGGATATATGATGTTCCCCTAATACGAGCCGTCGTTTTCCACATTGGTTTAGAAAAACCTGGTGGTTTAGAGGTTCCCGGGTCATTGATACAACTTAAGGACTTCGGGGGTTGACGATACATATAAAGTTCATCGGGGTTGGAATTAGATTTCTCTATTTTTATGCCATTTCCCTTATTATTTTCTTTTACCTTTTTAAATTCAGTTGGGGTAATTTCTATAACATCATCGGAATTCTCGTCAGAATCCGATTTATCAGAGAATTGGTAATCCTCCCAATATTTTGCTTCCTCAGCGGAAACACCATTGACCATAATTAACCTTGGTCGGTTGGTTGAGGATTTTCTTTTACTTAACCGTTTTATTATTTCCCCCACCGGTTCTATTTCTTCATCCGGTTCTGATTCTTCTTCCGGTTCCGATTCTTCTTCTGGTTCCGACTCTTCTTCCGGTTCCTCTTCGGGAACTTGTGAATCAGTCCACGAATCATTCCAATTTACATTTGATTCTTCATTATTATTAGGTGAGTCAATGGGACTTGTTCTAGAGGTAGACATCTATCACATAATATCAAACGCGTTAAGAGATTAATATATCACATAATATTCACATGTAAAAAATATATAGTTTCCAACAAAATTTGTTAAGCAATCATTTTTCAAGTAAACACGGTCGAAGTCCAGACTCACTAATGCATCCTAACAAACTCAATAAGACACACTAATGCAAAATTCTGGTTCTCTAAGACCAACGCTCGAATACCAACTGAAATGTCCCGTTCTTATTGATTAAAAACGTTCCATATTAATTGATTTCGTTGCGAGGTTTTGACCTCTATATGAGACGTTTTTCAAAGACTGCATTCATTTTAAAACAAACCATAACCTTTATTTCATCAATAAAGGTTTAAAAATCTTTACGTAGATTATCAAATAATGATAATCTAAAATATCCTGTTTACACACGACCATTACATAATGGTTTACAATACAAATATGTTACAACAAAATAAGTTTCTTGAATGCAGTTTTTACACAATATCATACAAGCATGGACTCCAAATCTCATCCTTATTTAAGTATGCGACAGCGGAAACTCTTAATAATCACCTGAGAATAAACATGTTTAAAACGTCAACAAAAATGTTTGTGAGTTATAGGTTTAACCTATATATATCAAATCGTAACAATAGACCACAAGATTTCATATTTCAATACACATCCCATACATAGAGATAAAAATCATTCATATGGTGAACACCTGGTAACCGACATTAACAAGATGCATATATAAGATTATCCCCATCATTCCGGGACACCCTTCGGATATGATATAAATTTCGAAGTACTAAAGCATCCGGTACTTTGGATGGGGTTTATTAGGCCCAATAGATCTATCTTTAGGATTCGCGTCAATTAGGGTGTCTGTTCCCTAATTCTTAGATTACCAGACTAAATAAAAAGGGGCATATTCGATTTCGATAATTCAACCATAGAATGTAGTTTCACGTACTTGTGTCTATTTTGTAAATCATTTATAAAACCTGCATGTATTCTCATCCCAAAAATATTAGATTTTAAAAGTGGGACTATAACTCACTTTCACCGATTTTTACTTCGTCGAGAAGTAAGACTTGGCCACTGTTGATTCATGAACCTATAACAATATATACATATATATTAAAGTATGTTCAAAATATATTTACAACACTTTTAATATATTTTGATGTTTTAAGTTTATTAAGTCAGCTGTCCTCGTTAATAACCTACAACTAGTTGTCCACAGTTAGATGTACAGAAATAAATCAATAAATATTATCTTGAATCAATCCACGACCCAGTGTATACGTATCTCAGTATTGATCACAACTCAAACTATATATATTTTGGAATCAACCTCAACCCTGTATAGCTAACTCCAACATTCACATATAGAGTGTCTATGGTTGTTCCGAAATATATATAGATGTGTCGACATGATAGGTCGAAACATTGTATACGTGTCTATGGTATCTCAAGATTACATAATATACAATACAAGTTGATTAAGTTATGGTTGGAATAGATTTGTTACCAATTTTCACGTAGCTAAAATGAGAAAAATTATCCAATCTTGTTTTACCCATAACTTCTTCATTTTAAATTCGTTTTGAGTGAATAAAATTGCTATGGTTTCATATTGAACTCTATTTTATGAATCTAAACAGAAAAAGTATAGGTTTATAGTCAGAAAAATAAGTTACAAGTCGTTTTTGTAAAGGTAGTCATTTCAGTCGAAAGAACGACGTCTAGATGACCATTTTAGAAAACATACTTTCACTTTGAGTTTAACCATAATTTTTGGATATAGTTTCATGTTCATAATAAAAATCATTTTCTCAGAATAACAACTTTTAAATCAAAGTTTATCATAGTTTTTAATTAACTAACCCAAAACAGCCCGCGGTGTTACTACGACGGCGTAAATCCGGTTTTACGGTGTTTTTCATGTTTCCAGGTTTTAAATCATTAAGTTAGCATATCATATAGATATAGAACATGTGTGTAGTTAATTTTAAAAGTCAAGTTAGAAGGATTAACTTTTGTTTGCGGACAAGTTTAGAATTAACTAAACTATGTTCTAGTGATTACGAGTTTAAACCTTCGAATAAGATAGTTTTATATATATGAATCGAATGATGTTATGAACAACATTACTCCCTCAAGTTTAGTAGGTAAACCTACTGGAAGTGACAAGAAATGATCTAGCTTCAAAGGATCTTGGATGGCTTGAAAGTTCTTGAAGTAGGATCATGACACAAAAACAAGTTCAAGTAAGATTTTTACTCGAATTAAAATAGTTTATAGTTATAGAAATTGAATCAAAGTTTGAATATGAATATTACCTTGAATAAGAAAGATAACCTACTGTATATAACAAAGGTTTCTTGATCTTAGATGATTACTTGGAATGGATTAGAAAGCTTGGAAGTAAATTAGTAAACTTGAAGGGATTTTTGAAGTGTTCTTGAAGTGTTCTTCCTATGATGATTATAGCTTGATTCTTGAAGTGATTTTTGATGAAGATGATGATTAACTACTGGAAAAATACGTTCATAATAGTGTGTGTGTGTGTGTTGAGAGAGAATTAGAAAGAGAATTGTAAGTGAAATGGAGTGAATGATGAGTGGTAATTGGTGAGTGGCGAGTGGGGTTAAAAGGAGTTCTAGTTAGTTGACTAGCTCATGGTAGAAGTTAAAATTGATTAGTCATACATGACATAATCAAGAGTGGAATCCCATGCTAGTTCCTATTGGTATATACCTATAGTAAGTACGTTTTGAAGCTGTGTATAATTTTGGTAAGAATACGACTAGAATTCTTGATGAAAGAAAAGAATGGGAAAGTAACTGTAACCATTTTAGTTAAGTATGAGTGTTTTGATATATGTCTTGAAGTCTTCCAAAAGTATTTTAATACATCTAAATACACTACATGTATATACATTTTAACTGAGTCGTTAAGTCATCGTTAGTCGTTACATGTAAGTGTTGTTTTGAAACCTTTAAGTTAACGATCTCAATTAATGTTGTTAACCCATTGTTTATTATATCTAATGAGATGTTAAATTATTATATTATCATGATATTATGATATATTAATATATCTTAATATGATATATATACATTTAAATGTCGTTACAACGATAATCGTTACATATATGTCTCGTTTCGAAATCCTTAAGTTAGTAGTCTTGTTTATATGTATATAACTCATTGTTAATATACTTATGGAGATACTTACTTATCATAATCTCATGTTAACCATATGTATATCCATATATATATCGTCATGTCGTTTTTACAAGTTTTAACGTTCGTGAATCGCCGGTCAACTTGGGTGGTCAATTGTCTATATGAAACATATTTCAATTAATCAAGTCTTAACAAGTTTGATTGCTTAACATGTTGGAAACATTTAATCATGTAAATATCAATCTCAAATAATATATATAAACATGGAAAAGTTCGGGTCACTACAGATGTACAGAAAAAAAAATTGATATATATTATCTTGAATCAATCCACGACCCTGTGTATAGATGTCTCAGGCTAGATCACAAATCAAAGTATATATATTTTTGTAATCAACCTCAACCCTGTATAGCTAACTCCCACATTACTGCATATAGAGTGTCTATGGTTGTTCCAAATAATATATACACATGGGTCGATATGATATGTTAAAACATTTGCATACGTGTCTATGGTATCCCAAGATTATATAATATATTAGAATACAAGTATAATACAATATAAGTTAGCTAGGATATGATTAATATAGATTTGTTACCAATTTTTACGTAGCTACAACAAGAAAAATTATCCAATCTTGTTTTACCCATAACTTCTTCGTTTTAAATCCGTTTTGAGTGAATCAAATTGCTATGGTTTCATATTGAACTCTATTTTATGAATCTAAACAGAAAAAGTATAGGTTTATAGTCGAAAATTATAACAACCCTCACTTTTCCCTTCTAAATTTACTAAATTGCCCTTAGGGTTTCATTGTCATATTCTGTGTGTTAGCATTAGGGTTGTTATCCGGATATAATAATCATAGTAATTAATACTTAAACCCTAATATTATTTAAAAACCCTAAACCTAACCCTATACATTAAATGCAAAACCCTAATACCATTTAAAATTAAATATTAAACCCTAACCCTAATACTAAATTAATAATATAAACTAGATGTAATAAATTAATTGTGACAATTTATATACATCTAAACCTAATGAGAACTAAATAAAAACTTAATAAAAGATATGGGAAAATAATGTAAATAAATAAATAAAACTTATATTAAATAAAAGTAACATTTTTATAAAAAAAATATATATATAAATAAATAAATTAATGCCAAAAAAAATAAAAAAAAATAAATATACACATTGATAAAGAAATCGGCTATAAAGAAAAAAAAGGGTGAAAATATTTGATCTTTAAGTTTACAACAAATTCTAATTAACTTCAAACTCTACTCATCTTAATCTAATCCAAGAACTTGATCATCAAGTAAACACTAATAATCCTAAGGTGATTAGGACTCTAATTCACACTCTATAAAAGGAACCATTGCCCTCTTGATTTTTCATTCAAATTAATCCACAAAACCTCTCCACATTGTTGCTTGTATTCGGCAGAATTTGCCTCCCCCTCTCCTCTTTTAGTCGACACTCAAACAACCCTCCCTAGCCTGCAATTTAATCACCCATTCAGCCTCCAATTCGTCACCTTTCACAGCCATAAGTTGCCACCTACTACAGCCCCTACAGTCGCCCAAACAGCCCCCCAAAACTGCCATCCTACTGCACTCTTTCTGCTGTTACAAACCACCACCAACAGCCCTTCTTTATGCAAAGTTTCGGCACCCCAAATAGACCCGAAAAGCTGCTCGTTAGTCACCTGTGTAGCTGCGTTTTTGCAGCCCTTTTCCTGCTGCAAATCGTGACCCAAGATAGGCATAAAGTCGACCTTTTTCCTGCTGTAAGTCGACACTTAAATAGCTCCCAAGGTGCTCCTGTTGCTGCTATACTTCGTGATTAAAAACAGCCCAAATGTCAACTTGTTGTTGCATTTCTTTCTTGCTGTTTTTGCTGCCAGTTGCGTGATCAAACAGACCCAATATTTGATTATTGTTGGTACGTTTTTCTGGGTATTATTGCTGCTGCTTCTGCGTATTTAAAACAGTCCAAGAACCTTCAATTGGGTCGTTATTGTAGCTGCTGTAATCTGTTTCCTGTTTCAGTCCCATTCAACACTTTTCTTTGATCTTTACCTTCTTAAGGTATCCCTAATAACTTTAGTTCAATCCTACTTTTAATTTTTTAAGTTGTATCAAGTATCATGTTAAGTATTATTATTGAATTATGAATATGATTGGTTAATAAGATTAAAGGTATCATAAAAGCTTATAAGTATATTGTTAATGAGGTTAATCATGATTAGTTATAAGTATTATGGTTAATTTATGAACTAGTTAAATAGATAATGATTATGAGTAAGATGAATATGGTTAAAAGATTATGTTGTATGAATAATTAGAAAGATATGAACTAGTGATATAATCAAGTATGAATATAAGTTATGATCATGATATTGATTTATGAATAAGATTATGATAATGTTAAAAGGTTATTAGGTTAAGTATGATTATAAAACTAGGTGATAATGGATAAAGTATTAGGGTTAAATTAATATGAACTTGTGGTTATAATTGGAATGGATGATAATTGTGGTTAGTAAGGTTTAGTGTTAATATGGGATAAGGATGATTAATTAGATAATAATGATTAAGGGTTAAGATTATGAAAATTAATAAGTTAATAGGTCATGATTATGATTAATGGGGATTAGTTGTAAAACGTGAATGTGTATTATGTAAATATTATAATAAGTTAGTAAACATAATAATAAAAAGTAATAAGTATATATATATGTATCATCTTAAACTTATATATATGTAACACCTACACCTAATATATATATATATATATATATATATATATATATATATATATATATATATATATATATATATATATATATATATATATATATATATATATATATACCATATAGTTATGAACACATACATGTATAATAATAATAAGGATGTATATATATGTATGTATCACGTAGGTGTAATTATATATGTAACAAATAATGATAAGTTTACATAATAGTTGAATAATTAAAGACTAATAATACTATTATTAGTATAACCTATACACTTATCTATATAGTAACAATTAAGTACACTAAGTATATTATCACTTATATAAATATAACTCTTCTCAAAAACGGTCACTGTTAATATAGTTTGATATATTAATAAACAAACTTTATGTCTATTAGACATTAACTAATCGAACGTAATATCTCTAGGTTGAGATCTCCGATTACATTCTCCGATCATATAACTTGCGTGGAATTTCTTGCTTGCTATTAAGGTGAACTTCATAGCCCCTCTTTTTACTATTTCTTAACTGTTTTATAAACTTTGGGGTGAGACACATGCTTGCTTTTAAACTGTTTTGCACTTAGACACAAGTACATGAAAACTTTATTTTGATTAGTTCAAACTGTGCAGCATGCTTTGATTCATGCTAAATCCCTTCCATGATATCGTTAATTGCTAAGTATAAATGCAAACTTAGTTATTGTGAGTAGGCCTACTGAGAGCGACGTCTCTAACCATTTGACCGCTGGTCTTTGGTTACATAATAATGATTTAACGACACGAACGAATAAAGTGATCACGGGGTAACTTTGTTTAGTCTCGATATCATACACCTCAGCACTACTACCGAACTGATTAAACTTTATAACTAAATCTTGTGGTCTAGAAAAAACTTATTATGATTATTAAACCTATGATGTTCACTCAACCTTTGTGCTGACACTTTTAAGCATGTTTGTCTCAGGTGAAGATTAGCTTGTGTGATGCCCTATGATGCTTAGCTAGCTGTTGCATTGGAGTCCACATATTAGACTTTTCATTTGTTATTTACATATGAATTTCATTATGTAAAATATTATTATGTTTCCGCTGCAAATTCAAATTTTGTTATAAAATGTCTCATATAGAGTCGTTCTCGTTTATACATACTTGTGTTGTGATATTGTGAAGTCATATTTCCCCGGCCCTATTTGGGGGTATGACAGAAATATAAGTTACAAGTCGTTTTTGTAAGAGGTAGTCATTTTCAGTCGAAAGAACGACGTCTTGATTACCATTTTGAAAAACATACTTCCACTTTGAGTTTAACCATGATTTTTGGATATAGTTTCATGTTCATAAGAAAAATCATTTTCCCAAAAGAATAACTTTTAAATCAAAGTTTATCATAGTTTTTAATTAACTAACCCAAAACAGCCCGCGGTGTTACTACGACGGCGTAAATCCGATTTTACGGTGTTTTTCGTGTTTCCAAGTTTTAAATCATTAAGTTAGGATATCATATAGATATAGAACATGTGTTTAGTTGATTTTAAAAGTCAAATTAGAAGGATTAACTTTTGTTTGCGAACAAGTTTAGAATTAAATAAACTATGTTCTAGTGATTACAAGTTTAAACCTTCGAATAAGATAGCTTTATATGTATGAATCGAATGATGTTATGAACACCATTACTACCTCAAGTTTTCTAGATAAAGCTACTGGAAATGAGAAAAATGGATCTAGCTTCAAAGGATCCTTGGATGGCTTGAAAGTTCTTGAAGCAGAATCATGACACGAAAACAGTTCAAGTAAGATTTTCACTCGAAATAAGATTGTTATAGTTATAGAAATTGAATCAAAGTTTGAATATGAGTATTATCTTGTATTAGAAAGATATCTTACTGTAAATAAGAAATATTTCTTGAGGTTGGATGATCACTCTACAAGATTGGAAGTAAGCTAGCAAACTTGGAAGTATTCTTGATTTTATGAAACTAGAACTTGTAGAATTTATGAAGAACACTTAGAACTTGAAGATAGAACTTGAGAGAGATCAAATAGATGAAGAAAATTGAAGAATGAAAATGTTTGTAGGTGTTTTTGGTCGTTGGTGTATGGATTAGATATAAAGGATATGTAATTTTGTTTTCATGTAAATAAGTCATGAATGATTACTCATATTTTTGTAATTTTATGAGATATTTCATGCTAGTTGCCAAATGATGGTTCCCACATGTGTTAGGTGACTCACATGGGCTTCTAAGAGCTAATCATTGGAGTGTATATACCAATAGTACATACATCTAAAAGCTGTGTATTGTAAGAGTACGAATACGGGTGCATACGAGTAAAATTGTTGATGAAACTGAACGAGGATGTAATTGTAAGCATTTTTATTAAGTAGAAGTATTTTGATAAGTGTCTTGAAGTCTTTCAAAAGTGTATGAATACATATTAAAACACTACATGTATATACATTTTAACTGAGTCGTTAAGTCATCGTTAGTTATTACATGTAAGTGTTGTTTTGAAACCTTTAGGTTAACGATCTTGTTAAATGTTGTTAATCCAATGTTTATAATATCAAATGAGATTTTAAATTATTATATTATCATGATATTATGATGTACGAATATCTCTTAATATGATATATATACATTAAATGTCGTTACAACGATAATCGTTACATATATGTCTCGTTTCAAAATCATTAAGTTAATAGTCTTGTTTTTACATATGTAGTTCATTATTAATATACTTAATGATATGTTTACTTATCATAATATCATGTTAACTATATATATAACCATATATATGTCATCATATAGTTTTTACAAGTTTTAACGTTCGTGAATCACCGGTCAACTTGGGTGGTCAATTGTCTATATGAAACCTATTTCAATTAATCAAGTCTTAACAAGTTTGATTACTTAACATGTTGGAAACACTTAATCATGTAAATAACAATTTCATTTAATATATATATAAACATGGAAAAGTTCGGGTCACTACAGACGGGAGCTGGATACTGATTTTTGGCTACTGGGGTTCGCGGGTTTGTAAATCCTTTGAAAATTCGGCGATGATGGTTTGGTTTCTTATTGGTTTGACTCTGCTTTTTGCACTGTTTGGTTGCTGCATCTCTATTTTGTTCATACTTATCCCGTAGTCGAGTCTATTCGGGTGGGCTCGATGTCGTTGCCGACGTGTGTTGACTTAGTTGACTTCTGAAAATTAATGTTTACTGGAGTGTTTCTCCCGGGGTCCTTTTTCCGCTAGAACGGGGATTTGATCTTATTTGACGGGCTTGTGTTTCTCTGGTTTAGGATTTGATACGAGGTTTATCGGGTACGAGAGTTTACTTTGGTTTACACGCCTCGGGTTAGGTGCTACTAGAGTACCCGGTGTTCATTTTAGTTGTGCGGCTTTTGAGTAGCGGTGAATGCGGTGTTAGATACGAGATCAATTTTATGTATATTTTAGATTTAGGTTTGGTGGTTTGTAAATGTGTACTCTCTTTTAGAATTTCAATATGCTCGTTCTCTTACAATGTTATCGTCCAATGTTTGTAGGACGATCAGCGCGAGACCTTTCAACTTTTAGTCATTTGTGTGTACCACCGGATCTTTATGATCTTTAATATATATACATATATATATATATATATATATATATATACATATATATATATATATATATATATATATATATATATATATATATATATATATATATATATATATGTGTGTGTGTGTGTGTGTGTGTACACACACTAGTGAAATGACCTGTGGAACCACGGGTTTGTTTAAACAAAACCGTTTAATGATATGTTTTAGGTATTAAGTGAACGTAAATGTTAAAGTCATTTAATTTAATGACCCGTGGAATCACAGAGTCTGTTGGTGATTTTAGTGTTATCAACAATCATTTTAGTTAATTGGGATTTACTAGAAAGCAAAGGCTTATCGAATTAAGCTCAATGACGAGTTTGGAGAGTGTGGAGTGCATGCTCGTTCGAGTTAATTCAATAAGGTATGGGAATTTACATCTTTTCATGGAAAGGTAACCATGAATGGTTACATCATTTCTTGAAGAGTGATGTCATTTCCTAAATGATGTACACGAACAGTTGCATCTTTTCATTGAAAGGTTGCATATTTACATTAAAGGGTTACATCATTTCGTCGCACCTTTTCACCTCTTATATATAGAGGACTTTGCTTTCATCAACAAATAGAAAATACACACATATGCTCTAACAATTTGATCAGTGATTTCGTTGCCAAAAACACTGATTGCGTTCTTGTCTTATCCATGTAAAGATTTCGTGCAACCAAGGCAGTCGTAGGGTCAAAATACTTTATAGAGAAAATGAATACACAATTCAAGAACATATCCGGCAGTCAATTTACAATCCTATTTTCTAACAAATCTATAAAGTATTTTCATAAAGGATAAACTTTTGATGATTAAAGGTGGCGGTATCACCTACAGTTACAATAGTATGGACATACGGTGTGCGTATAATCAAAAGATGGATGGTTGCAATAGTAAATGGTTATACCATTTAATTAGCCGCATGTTATTATGTTTGCGTCCTTGGAAATCCATTTCGACAATAATATGAATGGTGAGGATCAAACATACACACATGGTAAAAGTGATTACTTGTTTGAAAGTTTCAAACAAGTGGTGCATGTAAGAGCGTGATAAGCAGTAATGATTATACTATACTATTAGTTCAAAGTAATTGAACTATGAACACCAGACTCTTAATTAAACAATAAATAAGGATTATTAGTGCAGAAATTGAGAGAACACGATAATAGAATAGAAGACAAATAATATTAATCGTGAAAAGTACATCTATCAAATGAACCATACGTCCCTATTTATACAGATAAAACCAAATCTGGAGATTTGGTTTCCAAAACTACTTAGCTATAAATATGGAAAAGATAAACTAAAAACAAACCAAATTTGCTAATAACTAGGAAATAAATTCTGGAGATAAAATCAAATCTTCAAAACAAATCTTCTTAAATAACAAGCATATCTCCAGAATATTCTATGGCTTTTGCTTCAAGAAATCTTCAAATGTTTACTCCAGCAATTCCAGAGTCTGCAACTTCAGACTCTAAACCTTTAGACTCTAAAATCTGCAAAACACTTTTGACTCATCAGATTATTATTTCTATTTTTTCCAACAATCTCCCCCTATCTGATGATGTCAAAACAACCTGTATTCCTAAACAAACATCTTTGCATACTCCCTTTTAATTAGCTTGCACTTGCCCTTCATATGAGAAATTTTCTTCAACATTCTCAGCTTGCTATGCAAGTGTTTTAACAACTGCATCCTGAAAGGAGTTGTCTGCTTTGTTTTACATCTGGACAGTAAACTGATCAACATATCAATGCTAGCCCCTTCAAACTGATCACACATAATTAACATCCTTTGATTTCCATTTGTCTTGATCAACAAAGTATCCAAATACTCAACATACTTATTATCAACAAACTCAAAATGTTCAGGAACAACATACTTTTCAACATGTCCCTTAGCTCTTCTCTCCTTCATAAACATTCCACAAAATACCTCATAATCCTTAAAACTTATAAACCCTTCTTCAAATACCAAATGTACCAGCATATAAACTCTCTTCAACACTTCTTGCACAATAACTTGATCATCTGTATACTCCTGGATACACACAGCTATGCCTTTCCACTCACAAAAACCCAATCGAACAATTTGATTCAATTTAAATCTTAATCTCCTTGCATAGCAGCAACCACAACAGCACTAGTGCTTCCTTGAATATCACCAACACCAGCAACAGCAACCATTTGAGTATCACCAACACCCCTATCAGTTATATTCTCCCCCTCAATCTGATGCTCCTCCTCAATTTGATCTCTCTTTGATTGCTCCCCCTCAACACTTGTAAAACCTGCATCTGCAGTACCTGTACCTGCATCATCTGACCTCTTTCTTTTCTACCCCTTTTTGACATCATCTAAAGGCAGAGAAGATATGACCTTCCAAATTTCAGTTTGTTGATTTTTAAGGGAACAAATATCAGAAGCAAACCCAGTAAAGCATTGTCTCAGTTCATCAACACCAACCATCCTTTTCTCCAGATCAGCCAACCTGTGATTAATTTCTGCAACAGACCCTAAATCACCTGCACTAGACAACTCCTGCACTAGACAACTCCTGCACTAGACAACTCCTGCATATCCCCAACCAACCTCCTTACATCCAACAACTCATCTTTTGAAACAAAATTATTATTAAAGTTAAGATTATTAATCTTAGACTGCACACCAGAGAGCTTGTCATCAAAACTCCTTAGTCAACTTGGTCAAAGCCTGATGTAGGCCAACCATGGTGACTGGTGCCTCAGTCTGAGAAGTAGTGCCAGAAGATAAGGGTAGGGTTGGTATGTCCTCACAGCCTTCCTGTTGAAAAGTAGGGCGATCTTTGGACATAGAAGGATTTGAGGCCTGTATCTCACCCTGTGACATGAGTGTGATATTGGCAGCCTGTGTAAGTAAGTGTAAGGATGGAATATTTGGAGTGAGTAGTGGCAGACTTAAGTCTAGGGTAGCAGTTGGCTTGGTCATTGCAGTAGGTTGTTGAATTTGTTTATTTGAGTCCAGGATTGGGACTTCTTCATGTAAGTCAACTGAGTGGGTTTTCTCAGCGAATGTACTGTGGGTATCCAAGCTAACTAACCTACCAGGTTCAGGCTGGGTTAAAGCACTCTTCTCACCAACATCTAGCAGAGGTGGTGGAATAGTACGTGCAGCACTTTTTCTAGTGAATTTTTGAGGTGAATTCACAAGTGCTGTAGAATCTAAGGTTGTAGATATGGTGGTATTCTCTGTATGAACTGGTGAGTTCATAAGGTAGGTTGAGTGGATAATTTGCTCAGCAGCAGTGGGTGAAGATGGGTTAGAGTGAGGTGGGATTTCCTCACCCATGTCTTCAGCCAGCTCTGTTTGTGGAACATCACCAAAAAGGCTCTCGTTACTGGTTTTAGCCCCAATAAGGCTCTAGTGTGCGATTCATCCGCGGGTTACTGGCTTGTGTATTCAAAGTTGTTCCCTGTTTCGAAACAACCACACGTTGAGTAAAATTACCGAGCCAACTAAACCCGGTTTCGTAGTAGGGCGGAAAAGATACTCGAGAATGGCAATTTGTACAATTCAATTCAATTCAATTCTTGGGTAACAACTTTGACTCTGATTGCTCAGAATCTGCAGGTTGGTCTGCACGGCCAAGATTGACCCAATGCATCATAACAGAAAGTTATCAAAAAGATTGACACAATCATTATCAAATTAATACTCCTGACAAAAATTTTCAAAAAGTTACCATTAACTCCCTTCATTAATACCAAATTTAACCCTTTTATTTTAGGAAATAGAATAAAGAAAAAAAATTTAACCTAAAAACGAAATTTAAAAAAAACTTTATTTGACTAAAGAAGGAAACAAATTTATACACAAAAATACACTTGAGTAAACTTTCCCAGACTCTGAACAATATTACGTCACCCAGACTCTAAGAAAATAATTCAGACTCAAGAAATATCATCACTAGACAACATTTCAATAGATGGATTTAACATTCTAAGTTGTCCAAGCAGATAAAAATGCCTTTCTTCAGGAAGTGCTTTAGTGAAAATATCTGCCAATTGATCTTTAGTATCAATATGCTTTAAAAATACTTTGCCCTTCTCAACACAATCCCTTATAAAATGATGCCTGATTTCAATATGCTTGGTTCTGGAGTGAAACACTGGATTCTCAGTAATAGCAATTGCACTTTCATTATCACGCATTATTGGAGTTTTGGTCAATGATAACTCAAAATCTAAAAGTTGATGTTGCATCCAAAGTAACTGAGCACAACAACTTCCTGCAGCAACATATTCAGCTTCTGCTGTGGAAGTGGCCACAGAATTCTGCTTTTTACTAGACCAGCTGACCAATTTTCCACCTAGCAATTGACATCCACCAGAAGTGCTTTTTCTATCTAATTTGCAACCTGCATAGTCTGCATCTGTGTAACCAATTAGATCAAACCCTGAGTCTTTAGAGTACCAAAGACCCAGGTTAGGGGTACCTTTTAAGTACCTAAAAATTCTTTTCACAGCTTTATAATGAGACTCCCTAGGATCTGATTGGTAACGTGCATAAAGACATGTAGCAAACATTATATCAGGTCTACTAGCAGTTAAGTATAGCAAAGATCCAATCATACCTCTATAGGTTGATTGACAAGTGAGTTTTCCAGATTCATCTTTATCAAGCTTTTCAAAAACACTCATTGGAGTTCTCAAAGTAGAACAATTTTTAAAACCAAATTTAGTTAACATGTTAGAAATGTAGTTACTTTGGTTAATAAAAATGCCTTCAGAACTCTGTTTAATTTGTAACCCAAGAAAATAGTTTAAAGTACATAAATTGCTCATTCTATATTCTTCAGACATAGTGTCAGAAAACCATTTTCTTAAGTGTGGATTAGTAGACCCAAAAATAATGTCATCAACATAAATTTAAACAAGTAACACATCACCTTTGTCCTTTTTGATAAATAAAGTCTTGTCAATGGCTCCTCTGAAAAAATTCTTTTCTAGAAGAAATGTTGACAAGGTATCATACCATGCTCTGGGAGCTTGCTTCAGACCATACAATGCTTTCTTCAATCTGTAAACATGCTTAGGAAATTTCTTACTTACAAAACCAGGAGGTTGTTTCACATACACCTCTTCTTGCAATTTACCATTCAGAAAAGCACTCTTCACATCCATTTGAAACACCATGAAATATTTGTGTGCAGCATATGCCAGAAACAGTCTAATAGCTTCAATTCTAGCAACAGGAGCAAAAGTCTCATCATAATCTATTCCTTCTTCTTGTCTATACCCTTGAGCCATTAACCTTGCTTTATTTCTAATCACAATACCATCTTTATCAACCTTGTTTCTGTAAACCCATTTAGTGCCAATTGCAGTTTTTCCATCAGGTTTTGGAACCAACTCTCATACATCATTCCTTTCAAATTCTGTCAACTCTTCAGTCATAGCCTCAACCCAATCATTGTCAGCCAATGCTTCATATACATCTTTGGGCTCAATTAGTGAAAGAAAACAAGAAAAGAAGCAGTAGTTTGCAATAGCAAAGTCAGACACAGGTGTCTGAGAAGAAGAGCTAGGTTTAGGCAAACCAGTAGGATCCACAACATAATCCTCAAAATGCTTTGGAGGAACTATATTTCTAGATGATTTTCTAGTAGGAACAGTAGGATCCAAGGTGATATTTGATGACTGATCACCCTCTTGAATAACAACAGACTCATCTTCTTGTGGAGCTTCTTCTGTATGAGAATTATCTGCAGAATCATTTTTCAACCCAGACAAATTAGGTTCATCAGACTCAGACTCTGAATCCAGAGTCTGAACACTGTTTCCAGAAATTAAATTTGACAATTCACCAAGTGCAGATTGCGCAGTGCTGGATGACTGATCCATTTCTGTAGAACTTTCATCAAAAGAAACATTAATGGATTCTTCAATCTTCATTCTCCTCTGATTATATACTCTATAAGCTTTAGATACAGAAGAATATCCCATGGACACACCTTCATCAGATTTTGGCCTCATCTTTTCAAGCTGATCTCTTTGATTTAAAATATAGCACTTACACCCAAATACATGGAAGTAATGAATAGTAGGCACCTTTTTATGGAATAACTCATAGGGAGTTTTGCCATGTTTCTTCACAATCAAGGACCTATTTTGAGTATAACATGATGTATTAACTGCCTCTGCCCAGAACCTTAGAGCAACATTTGATTGACATAACATGGTTCTGGCTGCTTCAATAAGGGTTCTATTTCTTCTTTCAGCAACTCTATTTTGTTGTGGAGTTCTAACAGTAGAGAAATTTTGACCAATTCCAGACTCTTCACAAAAGTCAATTAATGTAACATTTTTGAACTCAGTACCATGATCACTTCTCAACTGTTTAACAAGAACACCTTTTTGAACCTGCTTTCTCTTGATCAAATTAATGATTTCTTCAGGAGCATCAATTTTTACAGCTAAGAAAATAACCCATGTAAATCTAGAATACTCATCAACAATTACCAGAGTATATCTTTTCCAACCCAGACTACTAGTATTCATTGGACCAAACAGATCCATGTGTAGCATGTGAAGTGGATCACTAATAGTAGCTAGGGTTTTTGAGGAAAACTTTGTTTTGGTCTGTTTACCCATAATACAAGCAGAACAAGGTTTATCTTTCTTCAAAGGCTGTTGAGGCAGACCTCTAACAAGCTTCTTTTTGGAAAGCTCATTAATGTTTTTGAAATTGAGATGAGAAAGCCTTTTGTGCCACAGCCAATTGAGTTCAGGGACAGTCTGAGAGTACAAACATGTTTCTATTCCAGCATCAACAGAATCTAAATCTAGCATATACACATTTTGAAATCTCCAGGCTACAAGTGTTGGTCTTCCTTTAGGATCATAAATAATACCAGCTTTCTTTCTTAATCTGATCTCACAATCTTCATCAGCAATTTGACTCACACTTAGCAGATTATGCTTCAACCCTTCAACTAAAGCAACTTTCTTAAATGAAACACTTCCAGCTTTAACAGTACCATAACCAATAGTCTTTGCAACTGAATTATCACCATATCTTACAGAAGGACCTTTTTCTTCAACAAACCCTACAAGATGCTCTTTGCATCCAGTCATGTGTCTTGAGCAACCACTATCCAAATACCACATGTTACCCTGTTACACAGGACACAAAACAAAAGAAAATGGTTAGTTTTTAAGGGGAACCCACTTTTCAGTGGGTTCAGTTGGAGTGCTCTTCACTCTCCAAACAAAAACTTTGTTCCCAATCCAAATCAACTTGTCCTTAACTGTTTTCAAAACATTTTTACAAACTTTAGGTTTCCATACCTTCTTAATTTTCTCAGGAAAACAAGATGTTCTTTTAACTGAAGATTTTTCTTGACTCTTGATTTTTTCATTGAGTTTTGAAATTTTCCTTTTGAGTTTTTGAATAGTCTTAGCTTGTTTTGACTTTGACCTTCTTTTAGTTAACACTTTTGGATCTGGACAAGTGTCAGTCTCAGAGGATGATTCAGAGTTATTATTGTAACTTGACTCTTGGGTGTCAGACTCTAGGTCAGAACATACACTGTTATCTTGAGAGACTAAAATGCTAGAGTCTGAAGGTTTCAAAAGTTCAGACTCTAATGGATTTTTACTCTCAAGTATTATAGTCTCAGAAGATTCAACTGGATCTAATGACCTTACAAAAGCATTGGTTAAAATCTTTTTGTCACCATCAAATTTTACGAAAGTGTTTGGTAGAATGTCAGGTTTGAATACACTTGGATCAACTTCCACATTATTATCTAATATGTAGTTTTCACCTAGTATAGCTTTGACATCATTTGAAATTTGTTTGGCAATAGCATCAGAATTATTTTTGGAAGATATACACCAAGATTTACAAATTGATTCATAGTGTTTTGACCTTTTCATCGATCTTCCTAATTCAGTATTTAATCTTTTAGTTTCTTCTGTGTATGCCATTTTATATGTGTCAAGTTCTACCTCACATTTTTTTAAGATTTTAATTTCAGCTTCTTTGTCTTTGATAGTATTTTTAAGATCAAAAATTTGTGTTCTTAACCTATCAATATCATCTAAACACCATTGAAAGTCAAGCAACAAGTACTGAAACATTCTCACTTTTTCATTATCAAGATAGTTCACAAAGTTTTGTACCTTATAAGCAGAAACTTTATTACAAGTAGAGTCTTTATCCATCTTCTCAATAGCTTTCAGTTCTTCCTCAAACTTGCTAGAACTACCATCAATTATAGCCATAAGACACTTATCCTCCTCCTCATCAGATGATGAGTCTTCATCTTCCCATGCTTCTGTGTACAAAGCCTTTTCCTGTTCTTTGTTCTTTGACTTTTCTGCCTCACTCTTTAACTTCATGTACTTGAGCTTATACTTTCTTGCTTTGTCAACAGACTTATTGGTATTTGAACCTCCTTCACCCTTAGACCAGCAATCAGCAGCTATGTGTCCTATCTTGCCACACTTAAAGCATTTAGCTTTCTTTGGATCAAAAGTTCTCTTACCTTTACCCTTCTTATAACCAAACCTTTTCTGCTCAATCCTTTGAGTCAAACGAGCCACCTAAACTTCCAAATCTTTGATCTCCTCATCTTCATCAGATTCACTGTCATCATCAGAAGTTTCATCACTTTCAGATTCAACTTTGCTAGAGTAACTAAAGAACAATTGCTTATTCTTCTTTGTGGTAGCCACCAATGCAGCTTCTGGATCTTTAACAATTTTCTTAGCATTGATATTGTTCTTTAATTGTGTTTCCTCAAAGTTTGACAATATGCCAAACAGTTCACTTAACTCATAGTTATCTATCTTTTCACTGATTACCATAGATGTAATCACAGATGTAACGACCCAACCCGTTAACCATCCGAAAATGTGCCATAAATTTTTTTTTTCTGGAACTGCCCATCTGGACGGCGTCCAAAAGCTTGGACGGCGTCCAGCATATCTGGACGGCGTCCAGATTGCCTGCCAGATTCTGATCAGTTTAACGATTTACACACGGGTGAAAAACCCGCTCCCCGACACTTTTAAACCAAAACACTTTCACAACATATTACAATAGTGTAAACTAAGAGTTTTTCACAATAAAAACCGAGTTTTACGACACCGGGCCCACATCGACCCAAAATACCATAAGTGACTATTTCGACCCATTAGTTTATACAAAAACATAGACCGAGCATGGGATTGGGGATACGCTACCCAATCCTAAACAAATCCAAAGGCAAGTCTTCTAAAGCAACTACGCAAGTCCACTAGTCCCCGCGCTTACCCGAGCCACCGCATCCGTGCAATCTATAAAAATGTAAACAACGAGAGGGTAAGCTAACGCTTAGTGAATGATAATATACTACATACATATATATGTATAAAATAGACACGCCACACAAATATCAAATACCGCATACCGAAGCATCCAAGTATAAGGCAAGCTAAGCTAAGCATACCGTAGTCACTAAGCAACAAGCTATAGATACATCAACAAATATAAGTTCACCAACGACGATGTGAACAACGCCAAGAAGCTACACCCGGAGGGTTAGCTACATCACGACAATAAAACAATATATATATATAACGATATATAAACGAATAAGGTTAACCCCTTAACCCACTACCGAATACCAAACACCACAATGAAGATTGGCTGAACAACCCGAGCCTTAATGAATTCGCACAACCCGAAATCCATCACCTCATAAAAAGGATGACCGAACAACCCGAGTCATCATGAATCCGCACTACCCGAGATTCACTTCCCAAATACCAAAACCCACTGTCACGGAATTATAAAATCCACCACATCGGGGTTATCCACATCACAACAATATCAACCCTTCGCCATTGGGGTTATAACATCCACATCACAATCACGTGTGATCACGTAACCTCAAAATGTGTACCACGTCAAAGGTGGTCAACCAAAACGCACAACCGTGCCAATTGGACTCATACATGAAATGTCCCGTTCTTATTGATTAAAAACGTTCCATATTAATTGATTTCGTTGCGAGGTTTTGACCTCTATATGAGACGTTTTTCAAAGACTGCATTCATTTTTAAACAAACCATAACCTTTATTTCATCAATAAAGGTTTAAAAAGCTTTACGTAGATTATCAAATAATGATAATCTAAAATATCCTGTTTACACACGACCATTACATAATGGTTTACAATACAAATATGTTACAACAAAATAAGTTTCTTGAATGCAGTTTTTACACAATATCATACAAGCATGGACTCCAAATCTTGTCCTTATTTAAGTATGCGACAGCGGAAGCTCTTAATAATCACCTGAGAATAAACATGCTTAAAACGTCAACAAAAATGCTGGTGAGTTATAGGTTTAACCTATATATATCAAATCGTAACAATAGACCACAAGATTTCATATTTCAATACACATCCCATACATAGAGATAAAAATCATTCATATGGTGAACACCTGGTAACCGACAATAACAAGATGCATATATAAGAATATCCCCATCATTCCGGGACACCCTTCGGATATGATATAAATTTCGAAGTACTAAAGCATCCGGTACTTTGGATGGGGTTTGTTAGGCCCAATAGATCTATCTTTAGGATTCGCGTCAATTAGGGTGTCTGTTCCCTAATTCTTAGATTACCAGACTTAATAAAAAGGGGCATATTCGATTTCGATAATTCAACCATAGAATGTAGTTTCACGTACTTGTGTCTATTTTGTAAATCATTTATAAAACCTGCATGTATTCTCATCCCAAAAATATTAGATTTTAAAAGTGGGACTATAACTCACTTTCACAGATTTTTACTTCGTCGGGAAGTAAGACTTGGCCACTGTTGATTCACGAACCTATAACAATATATACATATATATTAAAGTATGTTCAAAATATATTTACAACACTTTTAATATATTTTGATGTTTTAAGTTTATTAAGTCAGCTGTCCTCGTTAGTAACCTACAACTAGTTGTCCACAGTTAGATGTACAGAAATAAATCGATAAATATTATCTTGAATCAATCCACGACCCAGTGTATACGTATCTCAGTATTGATCACAACTCAAACTATATATATTTTGGAATCAACCTCAACCCTGTATAGCTAACTCCAACATTCACATATAGAGTGTCTATGGTTGTTCCGAAATATATATAGATGTGTCGACATGATAGGTCGAAACATTGTATACGTGTCTATGGTATCTCAAGATTACATAATATATAATACAAGTTGATTAAGTTATGGTTGGAATAGATTTGTTACCAATTTTCACGTAGCTAAAATGAGAAAAATTATCCAATCTTGTTTTACCCATAACTTCTTCATTTTAAATCCGTTTTGAGTGAATCAAATTGCTATGGTTTCATATTGAACTCTATTTTATGAATCTAAACAAAAAAAGTATAGGTTTCTAGTAGGAAAAATAAGTTACAAGTCGTTTTTGTAAAGGTAGTCATTTCAGTCGAAAGAACGACGTCTAGATGACCATTTTAGAAAACATACTTCCACTTTGAGTTTAACCATAATTTTTGGATATAGTTTCATGTTCATAATAAAAATCATTTTCTCAGAATAACAACTTTTAAATCAAAGTTTATCATAGTTTTTAATTAACTAACCCAAAACAGCCCGCGGTGTTACTACGACGGCGTAAATCCGGTTTTACGGTGTTTTTCGTGTTTCCAGGTTTTAAATCATTAAGTTAGCATATCATATAGATATATAACATGTGTTTAGTTGATTTTAAAAGTCAAGTTAGAAGGATTAACTTTTGTTTGCGAACAAGTTTAGAATTAACTAAACTATGTTCTAGTGATTACAAGTTTAAACCTTCGAATAAGATAGCTTTATATGTATGAATCGAATGATGTTATGAACATCATTACTACCTTAAGTTCCTTGGATGAACCTACTGGAAAAGAGAAAAATGGATCTAGCTTCAATGGATCCTTGGATGGCTCAAAGTTCTTGAAGCAAAATCATGACACGAAAACAAGTTCAAGTAAGATCATCACTTGAAATAAGATTGTTATAGTTATAGAAATTGAACCAAAGTTTGAATATGATTATTACCTTGTATTAGAATGATAACCTACTGTAAGAAACAAAGATTTCTTGAGGTTGGATGATCACCTTACAAGATTGGAAGTGAGCTAGCAAACTTGAAAGTATTCTTGATTTTATGAAACTAGAACTTTTGGAATTTATGAAGAACACTTAGAACTTGAAGA
Source organism: Rutidosis leptorrhynchoides (assembly GCF_046630445.1). Taxonomy (NCBI): domain Eukaryota; kingdom Viridiplantae; phylum Streptophyta; class Magnoliopsida; order Asterales; family Asteraceae; genus Rutidosis; species Rutidosis leptorrhynchoides. The sequence continues at coordinate 148,453,006 of NC_092343.1, forward strand.
TAGAACTTGAGAGAGTTCAATTAGATGAAGAAAATTGAAGAATGAAAGTGTTTGTAGGTGTTTTTGGTCGTTGGTGTATGGATTAGATATAAAGGATATGTAATTTTGTTTTCATGTAAATAAGTCATGAATGATTACTCATATTTTTGTAATCTTATGAGATATTTCATGCTAGTTGCCAAATGATGGTTCCCACATGTGTTAGGTGACTCACATGGGCTGCTAAGAGCTGATCATTGGAGTGTATATACCAATAGTACATACATCTAAAAGCTGTGTATTGTACGAGTACGAATACGGGTGCATACGAGTAGAATTGTTGATGAAACTGAACGAGAATGTAATTGTAAGAATTTTTGTTAAGTAGAAGTATTTTGATAAGTGTATTGAAGTCTTTCAAAAGTGTATAAATACATATTAAAACACTACATGTATATACATTTTAACTGAGTCGTTAAGTCATCGTTAGTCGTTACATGTAAGTGTTGTTTTGAAACCTTTAGGTTAACGATATTGTTAAATGTTGTTAACCCAATGTTTATAATAACAAAAGAGATTTTAAATTATTATATTATCATGATATTATGATGTACGAATATCTCTTAATATGATATATATACATTAAATGTCGTTACAACGATAAACGTTACATATATGTCTCGTTTCAAAATCATTAAGTTAGTAGTCTTGTTTTTACATATGTAGTTCATTGTTAATATAATTAATGATATGTTTACTTATCATAATATCATGTTAACTATATATATAACCATATATATGTCATCATATAGTTTTTTTACAAGTTTTAACGTTCGTGAATCACCGGTCAACTTGGGTGGTCAATTGTCTATATGAAACCTATTTCAATTAATCAAGTCTTAACAAGTTTGATTGCTTAACATGTTGGAAACATTTAATCATGTAAACATCAATCTCAATTAATATATATAAACATGGAAAAGTTCGGGTCACTACAGTACCTACCCGTTAAATAAATTTCGTCCCGAAATTTTAAGCTGTTGAAGGTGTTGACGAATCTTCTGGAAATAGATGCGGGTATTTCTTCTTCATCTGATCTTCACGCTCCCAGGTGAACTCGGGTCCTCTACGAGCATTCCATCGAACCTTAACAATTGGTATCTTGTTTTGCTTAAGTCTTTTAACCTCACGATCCATTATTTCGACGGGTTCTTAGATGAATTGGAGTTTTTCGTTGATTTGGATTTCATCTAACGGAATAGTGAGATCTTCTTTAGCAAAACATTTCTTCAAATTCGAGACGTGGAAAGTGTTATGTACAGCCGCGAGTTGTTGAGGTAACTCAAGTCGGTAAGCTACTGGTCCGACACGATCAATAATCTTGAATGGTCCAATATACCTTGGATTTAATTTCCCTCGTTTACCAAATCGAACAACGCCTTTCCAAGGTGCAACTTTAAGCATGACCATCTCTCCAATTTCAAATTCTATATCTTTTCTTTTAATGTCAGCGTAGCTCTTTTGTCGACTTTGGGCGGTTTTCAACCGTTGTTGAATTTGGATGATCTTCTCGGTAGTTTCTTGTATAATCTCCGGACCCGTAATCTGTCTATCCCCCACTTCACTCCAACAAATCGGAGACCTGCACTTTCTACCATAAAGTGCTTCAAACGGCGCCATCTCAATGCTTGAATGGTAGCTGTTGTTGTAGGAAAATTCTGCTAACGGTAGATGTCGATCCCAACTGTTTCCGAAATCAATAACACATGCTCGTAGCATGTCTTCAAGCGTTTGTATCGTCCTTTCGCTCTGCCCATCAGTTTGTGGATGATAGGCAGTACTCATGTCTAGACGAGTTCCTAATGCTTGCTGTAATGTCTGCCAGAATCTTGAAATAAATCTGCCATCCCTATCAGAGATAATAGAGATTGGTATTCCATGTCTGGAGACGACTTCCTTCAAATACAGTCGTGCTAACTTCTCCATCTTGTCATCTTCTCTTATTGGTAGGAAGTGTGCTGATTTGGTGAGACGATCAACTATTACCCAAATAGTATCAAAACCACTTGCAGTCCTTGGCAATTTAGTGATGAAATCCATGGTAATGTTTTCCCATTTCCATTCCGGGATTTCGGGTTGTTGAAGTAGACCTGATGGTTTCTGATGCTCAGCTTTGACCTTAGAACACGTCAAACATTCTCCTACGTATTTAGCAACATCGGCTTTCATACCCGGCCACCAAAAATGTTTCTTGAGATCCTTGTACATCTTCCCCGTTCCAGGATGTATTGAGTATCTGGTTTTATGAGCTTCTCTAAGTACCATTTCTCTCATATCTCCAAATTTTGGTACCCAAATCCTTTCAGCCCTATACCGGGTTCCGTCTTCCCGAATATTAAGATGCTTCTCCGATCCTTTGGGTATTTCATCCTTTAAATTTCCCTCTTTTAAAACTCCTTGTTGCGCCTCCTTTATTTGAGTAGTAATGTTATTATGAATCATTATATTCATAGATTTTACTCGAATGGGTTCTCTATCCTTCCTGCTCAAGGCATCGGCTACCACATTTGCCTTCCCCGGGTGGTAACGAATCTCAAAATCGTAATCATTCAATAATTCAATCCACCTACGCTGCCTCATATTCAGTTGTTTCTGATTAAATATGTGTTGAAGACTTTTGTGGTCGGTATATATAATACTTTTGACCCCATATAAGTAGTGCCTCCAAGTCTTTAATGCAAAAACAACCGCGCCTAATTCCAAATCATGCGTCGTATAATTTTGTTCGTGAATCTTCAATTGTCTAGACGCATAAGCAATCACCTTCGTTCGTTGCATTAATACACAACCGAGACCTTGCTTTGATGCGTCACAATAAATCACAAAATCATCATTCCCTTCAGGCAATGACAATATAGGTGCCGTAGTTAGCTTTTTCTTCAATAACTGAAACGCTTTCTCTTGTTCATCATTCCATTCAAATTTCTTCCCTTTATGCGTTAATGCAGTCAAGGGTTTTGCTATTCTGGAAAAGTCTTGGATGAACCTTCTGTAGTAACCAGCTAGTCCTAAAAACTGGCGTATGTGTTTCGGAGTTTTCGGGGTTTCCCACTTTTCAACAGTTTCTATCTTTGCCGGATCCACCTTAATACCTTCTTTGTTCACTATGTGACCGAGGAATTGAACTTCTTCCAACCAAAATGCACACTTTGAAAACTTAGCGTACAATTCTTCCTTCCTCAATACTTCTAACACCTTTCTCAAATGTTCACCGTGTTCTTGGTCATTCTTTGAGTAAATAAGTATGTCATCAATGAAAACAATGACAAAATTGTCAAGGTATGGTCCACACACTCGGTTCATAAGGTCCATGAACACAGCTGGTGCATTAGTTAAACCAAACGGCATGACCATAAACTCATAATGACCGTAACGTGTTCTGAAAGCAGTCTTTGGAATATCATCTTCTTTCACCCGCATTTGATGATACCCGGAACGTAAGTCAATCTTTGAATAAACAGACGAGCCTTGTAGTTGATCAAATAAGTCGTCGATTCTCGGTAGTGGGTAGCGGTTCTTGATGGTAAGTTTGTTCAACTCTCGGTAGTCGATACACAACCTGAATGTACCATCTTTCTTCTTGACAAACAAAACAGGAGCTCCCCACGGTGATGTGCTTGGTCGAATGAAACCACGCTCTAAAAGTTCTTGTAATTGGCTTTGTAGTTCTTTCATCTCGCTGGGTGCGAGTCTGTAAGGAGCACGAGCTATTGGTGCAGCTCCTGGTACAAGATCTATTTGAAATTCAACGGATCGATGTGGGGGTAATCCCGGTAATTCTTTCGGAAATACATCGGGAAATTCTTTTGCAATGGGAACATCATTGATGCTCTTTTCTTCAGTTTGTACTTTCTCGACGTGTGCTAGAACAGCATAGCAACCTTTTCTTATTAGTTTTTGTGCCTTCAAATTACTAATAAGATGTAGCTTCGTGTTGCCCTTTTCTCCGTACACCATTAAGGGTTTTCCTTTTTCTCGTATAATGCGAATTGCATTTTTGTAACAAACGATCTCCGCTTTCACTTCTTTCAACCAGTCCATACCGATTATCACATCAAAACTCCCTAACTCTACTGGTATCAAATCAATCTTAAATGTTTCGCTAACCAGTTTAATTTCTCGATTCCGACATATATTATCTGCTGAAATTAATTTACCATTTGCTAATTCGAGTAAAAATTTACTATCCAAAGGCGTCAATGGACAACTTAATTTAGCACAAAAATCTCTACTCATATAGCTTCTATCCGCACCCGAATCAAATAAAACGTAAGCAGATTTATTGTCAATAAGAAACGTACCCGTAACAAGCTCCGGGTCTTCCTGTGCCTCTACCGCATTAATATTGAAAACTCTTCCACGACCTTGTCCATTCGTGTTCTCCTGGTTCGGGCAATTTCTAATAATGTGGCCTGGTTTTCCACATTTATAACAAACTATATTGGCATAACTTGCTCCGACACTACTTGCTCCGCCATTACTCGTTCCGACACCATTTGTTCCTTTCGTTCTATTAACCCCTGGTCCGTAGACCTCACACTTCGCCGCGCTATGACCATTTCTTTTACACTTGTTGCAAAATTTGGTGCAGAACCCCGAGTGATTCTTTTCACACCTTTGGCATAGTTGCTTCTGATTGTTGTTGTTGTTGTTGCGGTTATTATTGTTGTTGGGATGATTGTTGTAGTTGCTGTTATTGTTGTTGTTGTTGGGCCGTTTGTTGTAGTTGCGATTGATGTTGCGATTGTTGGGATAATTGTTGCGATTATTGTTGTAATTGCTGTTGTTGTTGTATTGGTGATTCTTATCACCGTTTTCCTCCCACTTTCTTTTGACTTGCTTCACATTGGCCTCTTCAGCAGTCTGTTCTTTAATTCTTTCTTCAATCTGGTTCACTAGTTTGTGAGCCATTCTACATGCCTGTTGTATGGAGGCGGGCTCGTGTGAACTTATATCTTCTTGGATTCTTTCCGGTAATCCTTTCACAAACGCGTCGATCTTCTCTTCCTCGTCTTCGAATGCTCCCGGACACAATAGGCACAATTCTGTGAATCGTCTTTCGTACGTGGTAATATCAAATCCTTGGGTTCGTAACCCTCTAAGTTCTGTCTTGAGCTTATTGACCTCGGTTCTGGGACGGTACTTCTCGTTCATCAAGTGCTTGAATGCTGACCACGGTAGTGCGTACGCATCATCTTGTCCCACTTGCTCTAGATAGGTATTCCACCATGTTAACGCAGAACCTGTGAAGGTATGCGTAGCGTACTTCACTTTGTCCTCTTCAGTACACTTACTTATGGCAAACACCGATTCAACCTTCTCGGTCCACCGTTTCAATCCGATCGGTCCTTCGGTTCCATCAAATTCCAAAGGTTTGCAGGCAGTGAATTCTTTGTAGGTGCATCCTACACGATTTCCTGTACTGCTAGATCCAAGGTTATTGTTGGTATGTAGCGCAGCCTGTACTGCGGCTATGTTTGAAGCTAGAAAAGTACGGAATTCCTCTTCATTCATATTCACGGTGTGTCGAGTAGTCGGTGCCATTTCCTTCAAAATAGTTAAATGGAACAAGTTAATCATACAGAATATTAAGAGTAGTTAATAGTATTTCGTAGCATAATATGAACTCATTTATAAAAGCTTTTTCTTCATATTAGCGTTTTATAAGTTTAAATTCGGGTAGTACCTACCCGTTAAGTTCATACTTAGTAGCTAATATACAATTCAACTACTACAATTCTATATGAAAAACTGATTATAATAATATTTCGCGTTCAAACTTTTATACAATATTTTACAAACTTACAATACCGCTTATTTTACATAAAGCATGAAATATAGCACACAATAACTTTGATACAAGATAGTTGTGAAGACAATTCTAGCTAGTACACAAGTCGTTCAGCAAAGGCAATAAAGACACGTAATTCATACGTCCAGAAACAAGTCATGCATTCTGGTTTTACTAGGACTACTTCCCATCCTTGGTCTTGTGCAACATAACCGTTATGGCCGTTGATAAGACAGCGTGTTGTAACGTCATCAAAGGGACGAGGGTTACGTAATGTCCAACAGTCCCGTAATAATCTAAAAACCTCATTTCTTACCCCAATTACTGACTCCGTCACTTGTGGAAACGTTTTGTTTAATAGTTGTAGCCCGATGTTCTTGTTCTCACTTTGGTGAGAAGCGAACATTACTAATCCGTAAGCATAACATGCTTCTTTATGTTGCATGTTAGCCACTTTTTCTAAATCACGAAGTCCAATATTCGGATATATTGAGTCAAAATAATTTCTTAACCCGTTGCGTAAAATAGCATTTGGGTTCCCCGCAATATATGCGTCAAAGTAAACACATCGTAACTTATGGGTTTCCCAATGTGATATCCCCCATCTTTCAAACGAAAGTCTCTTATAAACCAAGACATTCTTGGAACGTTCTTCGAATGTCTTACAAACTGATCTCGCCTTAAATAGTTGTGCCGAAGAATTCTGGCCGACTCTAGACAAGATTTCATCAATCATGTCTCCGGGTAGGTCTCTTAAAATATTGGGTTGTCTATCCATTTTGTGTTTTTAAACTGTAAAATAGACAAGAGTTAGATTCATAAAAAAAAATACTTATTAATACAAGCAATTTTTACATATATCATAAAGCATAAGAACACTATATTCCATATATTACACCACATGAATACAACTATCTTATTCCGACTCGCTCGTTTCTTCTTCTTCGGTTTTGGTTCGTTTTGCCAAGTTTCTAGGGATATATGATGTTCCCCTAATACGAGCCGTCGTTGTCCACATTGGTTTAGAAAAACCTGGTGGTTTAGAGGTTCCCGGGTCATTGTTACAACTTAAGGACTTCGGGGGTTGACGATACATATAAAGTTCATCGGGGTTGGAATTAGATTTCTCTATTTTTATGCCCTTTCCCTTATTATTTTCTTTTGCCTTTTTAAATTCAGTTGGGGTAATTTCTATAACATCATCGGAATTCTCGTCGGAATCCGATTCATCGGAGAATTGGTAATCCTCCCAATATTTTGCTTCCTTGGCGGAAACACCATTGACCATAATTAACTTTGGTCGGTTGGTTGAGGATTTTCTTTTACTTAACCGTTTTATTATTTCCCCCACCGGTTCTATTTCTTCATCCGGTTCCGATTCTTCTTCCGGTTCCGATTCTTCTTCCGGTTCCGACTCTTCTTCCGGTTCCTCTTCGGGAACTTGTGAATCAGTCCACAAATCATTCCAATTTACATTTGACTCTTCATTATTATTAGGTGAGTCAATGGGACTTGTTCTAGAGGTAGACATCTATCACATAATATCAAACACGTTAAGAGATTAATATATCACATAATATTCATATGTTAAAAATATATAGTTTCCAACAAAAATGTTAAGCAATCATTTTTAAAGAAAACACGGTCGAAGTCCAGACTCACTAATGCATCCTAACAAACTCGATAAGACACACTAATGCAAATTTTCTGGTTCTCTAAGACCAACGCTCTGATACCAACTGAAATGTCCCGTTCTTATTGATTAAAAACGTTCCATATTAATTGATTTCGTTGCGAGGTTTTGACCTCTATATGAGACGTTTTTCAAAGACTGCATTCATTTTTAAACAAACCATAACCTTTATTTCATCAATAAAGGTTTAAAAAGCTTTACGTAGATTATCAAATAATGATAATCTAAAATATCCTGTTTACACACGACCATTACATAATGGTTTACAATACAAATATGTTACAACAAAATAAGTTTCTTGAATGCAGTTTTTACACAATATCATACAAGCATGGACTCCAAATCTTGTCCTTATTTAAGTATGCGACAGCGGAAGCTCTTAATAATCACCTGAGAATAAACATGCTTAAAACGTCAACAAAAATGCTGGTGAGTTATAGGTTTAACCTATATATATCAAATCGTAACAATAGACCACAAGATTTCATATTTCAATACACATCCCATACATAGAGATAAAAATCATTCATATGGTGAACACCTGGTAACCGACAATAACAAGATGCATATATAAGAATATCCCCATCATTCCGGGACACCCTTCGGATATGATATAAATTTCGAAGTACTAAAGCATCCGGTACTTTGGATGGGGTTTGTTAGGCCCAATAGATCTATCTTTAGGATTCGCGTCAATTAGGGTGTCTGTTCCCTAATTCTTAGATTACCAGACTTAATAAAAAGGGGCATATTCGATTTCGATAATTCAACCATAGAATGTAGTTTCACGTACTTGTGTCTATTTTGTAAATCATTTATAAAACCTGCATGTATTCTCATCCCAAAAATATTAGATTTTAAAAGTGGGACTATAACTCACTTTCACAGATTTTTACTTCGTCGGGAAGTAAGACTTGGCCACTGTTGATTCACGAACCTATAACAATATATACATATATATTAAAGTATGTTCAAAATATATTTACAACACTTTTAATATATTTTGATGTTTTAAGTTTATTAAGTCAGCTGTCCTCGTTAGTAACCTACAACTAGTTGTCCACAGTTAGATGTACAGAAATAAATCGATAAATATTATCTTGAATCAATCCACGACCCAGTGTATACGTATCTCAGTATTGATCACAACTCAAACTATATATATTTTGGAATCAACCTCAACCCTGTATAGCTAACTCCAACATTCACATATAGAGTGTCTATGGTTGTTCCGAAATATATATAGATGTGTCGACATGATAGGTCGAAACATTGTATACGTGTCTATGGTATCTCAAGATTACATAATATATAATACAAGTTGATTAAGTTATGGTTGGAATAGATTTGTTACCAATTTTCACGTAGCTAAAATGAGAAAAATTATCCAATCTTGTTTTACCCATAACTTCTTCATTTTAAATCCGTTTTGAGTGAATCAAATTGCTATGGTTTCATATTGAACTCTATTTTATGAATCTAAACAAAAAAAGTATAGGTTTCTAGTAGGAAAAATAAGTTACAAGTCGTTTTTGTAAAGGTAGTCATTTCAGTCGAAAGAACGACGTCTAGATGACCATTTTAGAAAACATACTTCCACTTTGAGTTTAACCATAATTTTTTGATATAGTTTCATGTTCATAATAAAAATCATTTTCTCAGAATAACAACTTTTAAATCAAAGTTTATCATAGTTTTTAATTAACTAACCCAAAACAGCCCGCGGTGTTACTACGACGGCGTAAATCCGGTTTTACGGTGTTTTTCGTGTTTCCAGGTTTTAAATCATTAAGTTAGCATATCATATAGATATAGAACATGTGTTTAGTTGATTTTAAAAGTCAAGTTAGAAGGATTAACTTTTGTTTGCGAACAAGTTTAGAATTAACTAAACTATGTTCTAGTGATTACAAGTTTAAACCTTCGAATAAGATAGCTTTATATGTATGAATCGAATGATGTTATGAACATCATTACTACCTTAAGTTCCTTGGATGAACCTACTGGAAAAGAGAAAAATGGATCTAGCTTCAATGGATCCTTGGATGGCTCAAAGTTCTTGAAGCAAAATCATGACACGAAAACAAGTTCAAGTAAGATCATCACTTGAAATAAGATTGTTATAGTTATAGAAATTGAACCAAAGTTTGAATATGATTATTACCTTGTATTAGAATGATAACCTACTGTAAGAAACAAAGATTTCTTGAGGTTGGATGATCACCTTACAAGATTGGAAGTGAGCTAGCAAACTTGAAAGTATTCTTGATTTTATGAAACTAGAACTTTTGGAATTTATGAAGAACACTTAGAACTTGAAGATAGAACTTGAGAGAGTTCAATTAGATGAAGAAAATTGAAGAATGAAAGTGTTTGTAGGTGTTTTTGGTCGTTGGTGTATGGATTAGATATAAAGGATATGTAATTTTGTTTTCATGTAAATAAGTCATGAATGATTACTCATATTTTTGTAATCTTATGAGATATTTCATGCTAGTTGCCAAATGATGGTTCCCACATGTGTTAGGTGACTCACATGGGCTGCTAAGAGCTGATCATTGGAGTGTATATACCAATAGTACATACATCTAAAAGCTGTGTATTGTACGAGTACGAATACGGGTGCATACGAGTAGAATTGTTGATGAAACTGAACGAGAATGTAATTGTAAGAATTTTTGTTAAGTAGAAGTATTTTGATAAGTGTATTGAAGTCTTTCAAAAGTGTATAAATACATATTAAAACACTACATGTATATACATTTTAACTGAGTCGTTAAGTCATCGTTAGTCGTTACATGTAAGTGTTGTTTTGAAACCTTTAGGTTAACGATATTGTTAAATGTTGTTAACCCAATGTTTATAATAACAAAAGAGATTTTAAATTATTATATTATCATGATATTATGATGTACGAATATCTCTTAATATGATATATATACATTAAATGTCGTTACAACGATAAACGTTACATATATGTCTCGTTTCAAAATCATTAAGTTAGTAGTCTTGTTTTTACATATGTAGTTCATTGTTAATATAATTAATGATATGTTTACTTATCATAATATCATGTTAACTATATATATAACCATATATATGTCATCATATAGTTTTTTTACAAGTTTTAACGTTCGTGAATCACCGGTCAACTTGGGTGGTCAATTGTCTATATGAAACCTATTTCAATTAATCAAGTCTTAACAAGTTTGATTGCTTAACATGTTGGAAACATTTAATCATGTAAACATCAATCTCAATTAATATATATAAACATGGAAAAGTTCGGGTCACTACAATACACAAGTCCATCAATCCACCTATATGTGAAGTGAGCTCTATAGCCGAGAATCACTTCACCCGACCCGCACCCATCCTACACATACATATGCATATAGGATATTAACACTCACCCCGTCGTCTTGATGAATGCTTCCGAACAATCCGCAACGCGCCAATGGAAAGTACCAATACCACCACAACGTAGCTAGGAGCGAGATGAACAACTTTAGAACCCGAGCTTTTGCGAGAATCCGACTCCTTCTTCTCCAAATCCACCTCTCTCTCTCTAGAACTTCTCCACTCTCTCTAAATAATGTTGGGAGTGTTTGTGAAGATGAAATATGATCCACAAATGACCAAGGAACCAGCCTTGAAGGCTCCAAACCGGCATCCAAGTGATTTTACCATTTTACCCCTTTTAAAATAATTAAAATAGCTGGCTCGACAGACCGTTTGGACGGCGTCCCAAACTTTGGACCGCGTCCCATCTTTTGTTGCTGGACGGCGTCCCCCTTATCGGGACGGCGTCCCACCTTTTGTTGCTGGACGGCGTCCCCCTTATCGGGACGGCGTCCCGACCTACTGCAAAATCAGAAACAAAAACAGGGTGTTACAACTCTCCCTCACTTAGAATCGATCACGTCCTCGTGATCCTCGTCACTTAACCAAACGGACCACACTCCACGGTCCTCAACATAAGTCCCAATCCGACTTTCCTAGGCAACTCTTCCCAAGGAATCAACTTTAACAACTAAAATCGTCTCCCGCGATTTATCAAACCCACTATCCGAGCACTAAAACCATGCTCACACCCTATCATCAGGAAAACTCAACCAATCTCGGACCGAGATATCAATCCCCTAGCGTATCCTTACCGAGTACAATGCTTAAAAGTAACCAAGTCAACCTAAGGTCAACAACACGAAACGATGGAGACCGAACCAAACGAATCCTTACGGATAACACCAATCACTAAACATCCCTTGTAGTGCGCAATACGACCCATACGCAACTACGGTAACATCATAACAAACGGTTAAAACCGATAGCGCCCAAAACAACTATGGCAATGCCAATCCAAAGGTGTACCAATATCGACAATTCGTCACACCTGTAACAACATGTGAGCGAAGCACGGCTATCGCATCACTAATCCTACAACATGGTTCTCACGACCCCACCATCGATGTATAAATCAACCGATAGTTCACACAACATGGTCCTTACGATCCCACCATTGGTGCATAAAACAACCAATAGATCAAACCAAATGGTCCTTACGACCCCACCATCGGCGTATAAAACAACCGATAGATCACAACTCAACATGGCCGAAACAACCCGAGCCTGAACACATATGGAGGATGGTCGAAACAACCCGAACCTTAGTGAATTCGCACAACCCGAAATTCACCTACCCAATCCATATATCTCACAACGAAATGACCGCACAACCCGAGTCATCGTGAATACGCACAACCCGATATTCACCACCAACGCCACATAGTATAACCGAGGATGGCCGTACAACCCGAGCCTTAGTGAATCCGAACTACCCGACAATCACTACCTCAAACTATGAGTCCAACCAACAGGGACAATCGTACTACCCGAAATATTGTGAATACGAACAACCCGATATTCACGTCCCACAACACAACTCAGGAATGGTACTCGCATTTCCCACCGGTACTCGCATTTCCCGATAATGTTACACCATACCGACATAACACTACTCCCTTGATGAAGTCAGCGGACCCGAAGATCATGCTTCACCAATCAACAACCATGATGAAGTCAGCGGACCCGAAGATCATGCTTCACCAATCAACAACCATGATGAAGTCAGCGGACCCTAAAGGTCATGCTTCACCAATCTCAATACCGGATGAAGTCAGCGGGCTCCGAAAGTCATGCTTCACCGATATAACACCTCGCTCATGATGAAGTCAGCGGACCCAGAAAGTCATGCTCCACCATTCACGTACTACCATGATGAAGTCAGCGGACCCCGAAGGTCATGCTTCATCAATCAACGCCCTTTTGGCCTCGAACAACGAGTAGCATAACATCGCGCTCTGCTACGCCATAGTGAATCCTAACGGATACCACTAACCATTCACACACTCGAGCAAGAATCACCTATATCAAACATAGGCACAAAACAATAATTCTCTAGAAGAGAATCCGACACACACCTCCCTTAACCGAAGGATTTCACCTTGCTCACCAAACACGTCCATTATCTCTCAACGAGATTTACCACATTACCACCTTGGTGATAATTCAAATCCAAACCATAAGTACAATTTATCCGAAATTGTACTCTACCACAAACTGACCAAATTTTCGGATCTACCAAAAGCATCATCTGAAATCTCACACTACAACTTCCTCGGGCGGAAGTGCAACTCCCCCACTTGGAACTACGTTCCAATGTCACAACCCGTACAACCGTACAATGCTACCAAAGGTAGACTTTACCAACAATTGGGTTCACACGACCCATCACCATTCCTTGCTCCAACCTTGAGCATACGAAGGATTTTAAACTATCCTTAAACACTTCAAACGAGAGGTGTACCACAAATTACACAACTACACTCTCGCAATCATCCAATTGCTATAGCTTGTCAACTTCACCTAGTCACTCATGTACTTAAGGGTTTCATCTCGGTACCCTAAGTGCAATGTAACCACAACACAATCGGAGTCGAACAACACGCTAGTAGGTATGAAAGAGGCACCTAATTTCGCGTCACGTAGACTCCTTTACCAACATACATCGAGATTCAAAACACTCGATCTCAAGGGTTCCAACCATCCGACGAACCTCACGGTTCACCAATCTCAACACAAAAGCGTACATGCGCTTATCAACTGAACACCAAAACCCATTTCCATGGTTTGGTAGAAACATTTCCCAAATACTAAGGAATGCTTGGTTACACCAAGTCTTACGCCCTTCGTCCAAAAATCAATCATTACCATAGTGTAGTTCCATTAGGAACGTCACCGTTAACAATAACATGCACAACACAATGCAATAACAAATCCGAACTTAAACGCCACATAAATAAATATTCAAATGACATATTTATTAAAATGAAACGTACCTCAATGTCTCCTTGCGGCATTCGCCGCCAACTCGGGACAATCCGGCTTGCGATGCCCCTCCTTATGACAATAGTAGCACATCCCGTCATCACTTCTCGGCATTGTGCACTCCCACAACTTGTGGCCCCTAATACCACAATTGAAACATCTAGGTGCACGAGAATCCACCGTGCCTTTTCCCACATTACCCGTACTCGCACTTGCACCCTTATTTTTCTTACCCGGGGCGCCGTACGAATCAACCCTCCTCTTACTTGAAGGTTCACACATCTTTGATCGTGTATATGACTCGAAACCTCTAGCCAAGTCGTATAATTCCGCAAACGATTTCGCTTAACCCCGACAAATTTTACTTTTCAAGTCATCATTCAAGGTCCGATAGAAATCCCCCATCAACAAGTGATCGTTTCCCAAATACTCCGGGCAAAAACGAGCCTTCGACATAAAGGTCGTCTTGAGAGTATTCAAGTCCATAGATCCTTGTCGCAAATTTCGCAAGTCATTACGTAATTCCCACAAATCGGCCGAAGTCCAGAACTCCTCGAAGAATTCCTCCTTAAACTCGTTCCACGATAAGATCATAAACGTTTCGCCACCGACAAGGTCGATCTTACCATCCAACCAATCCCTTGCCCTGCCCCACAACAGACTAGTAGCGAGTCTCGTCTTTTTCTTGGGAGGGCAATCAATAGTACGAAAACACCCTTCGACGTCCGAAATCCAAGTTGTGCTTACCAAAGGATCCGGTTTCCCGTCATACATCGGGGGTTTATGAAATGTCCCGTTCTTATTGATTAAAAACGTTCCATATTAATTGATTTCGTTGCGAGCTTTTGACCTCTATATGAGACGTTTTTCAAAGACTGCATTCATTTTTAAAACAAACCATAACCTTTATTTCATAAATAAAGGTTTAAAAAGCTTTACGTAGATTATCAAATAATGATAATCTAAAATATCCTGTTTACACACGACCATTACATAATGGTTTACAATACAAATATGTTACATCGAAATCAGTTTCTTGAATGCAGTTTTTACACAATATCATACAAACATGGACTCCAAATCTTGTCCTTATTTTAGTATGCAACAGCGGAAGCTCTTAGTATTCACCTGAGAATAAACATGCTTTAAACGTCAACAAAAATGTTGGTGAGTTATAGGTTTAACCTATATATATCAAATCGTAACAATAGACCACAAGATTTCATATTTCAATACACATCCCATACATAGAGATAAAAATCATTCATATGGTGAACACCTGGTAACCGACAATAACAAGATGCATAAATAAGAATATCCCCATCATTCCGGGACACCCTTCGGATATGATATAAATTTCGAAGTACTAAAGCATCCGGTACTTTGGATGGGGTTTGTTAGGCCCAATAGATCTATCTTTAGGATTCGCGTCAATTAGGGTGTCTGTTCCCTAATTCTTAGATTACCAGACTTAATAAAAAGGGGCATATTCGATTTCGATAATTCAACCATAGAATGTAGTTTCACGTACTTGTGTCTATTTTGTAAATCATTTATAAAACCTGCATGTATTCTCATCCCAAAAATATTAGATTTTAAAAGTGGGACTATAACTCACTTTCACAGATTTTTACTTCGTCGGGAAGTAAGACTTGGCCACTGGTTGATTCACGAACCTATAACAATATATACATATATATCAAAGTATGTTCAAAATATATTTACAACACTTTTAATATATTTTGATGTTTTAAGTTTATTAAGTCAGCTGTCCTCGTTAGTAACCTACAACTAGTTGTCCACAGTTAGATGTACAGAAATAAATCGATAAATATTATCTTGAATCAATCCACGACCCAGTGTATACGTATCTCAGTATTGATCACAACTCAAACTATATATATTTTGGAATCAAACTCAACCCTGTATAGCTAACTCCAACATTCACATATAGAGTGTCTATGGTTGTTCCGAAATATATATAGATGTGTCGACATGATAGGTCGAAACATTGTATACGTGTCTATGGTATCTCAAGATTACATAATATACAATACAAGTTGATTAAGTTATGGTTGGAATAGATTTGTTACCAATTTTCACGTAGCTAAAATGAGAAAAATTATCCAATCTTGTTTTACCCATAACTTCTTCATTTTAAATCCGTTTTGAGTGAATCAAATTGCTATGGTTTCATATTGAACTCTATTTTATGAATCTAAACAGAAAATGTATAGGTTTATAGTCGGAAAAATAAGTTACAAGTCGTTTTTGTAAAGGTAGTCATTTCAGTCGAAAGAACGACGTCTAGATGACCATTTTAGAAAACATACTTCCACTTTGAGTTTAACCATAATTTTTGGATATAGTTTCATGTTCATAATAAAAATCATTTTCTCAGAATAACAACTTTTAAATCAAAGTTTATCATAGTTTTTAATTAACTAACCCAAAACAGCCCGCGGTGTTACTACGACGGCGTAAATCCGGTTTTACGGTGTTTTTCGTGTTTCCAGGTTTTAAATCATTAAGTTAGCATATCATATAGATATAGAACATGTGTTTAGTTGATTTTAAATGTCAAGTTAGAAGGATTAACTTTTGTTTACGAACAAGTTTAGAATTAACTAAACTATGTTCTAGTGATTACAAGTTTAACCTTCGAATAAGATAGCTTTATATGTATGAATCGAATGATGTTATGAACATCATTACTATCTTAATTTCCTTGGATAAACCTACTGGAAAAGAGAAAAATGAATCTAGCTTCAATGGATCCTTGGATGGCTCGAAGTTCTTGAAGCAGAATCATGACACGAAAACAAGTTCAAGTAAGATCATCACTTGAAATAAGATTGTTATAGTTATAGAAATTGAACCAAAGTTTGAATATGATTATTACCTTGTATTAGAATGATAACCTACTGTAAGAAACAAAGATTTCTTGAGGTTGGATGATCACCATACAAGATTGGAAGTGAGCTAGCAAACTTGAAAGTATTCTTGATTTTATGAAACTAGAACTTTTGGAATTTATGAAGAACACTTAGAACTTGAAGATAGAACTTGAGAGAGATAAATTAGATGAAGAAAATTGAAGAATGAAAGTGTTTGTAGGTGTTTTTGGTCGTTGGTGTATGGATTAGATATAAAGGATATGTAATTTTGTTTTCATGTAAATAAGTCATGAATGATTACTCATATTTTTGTAATTTTATGAGATATTTCATGCTAGTTGCCAAATGATGGTTCCCACATGTGTTAGGTGACTCACATGGGCTGCTAAGAGCTGATCATTGGAGTGTATATACCAATAGTACATACATCTAAAAGCTGTGTATTGTACGAGTACGAATACGGGTGCATACGAGTAGAATTGTTGATGAAACTGAACGAGGATGTAATTGTAAGCATTTTTGTTAAGTAGAAGTATTTTGATAAGTGTATTAAAGTCTTTCAAAAGTGTATAAATACATATTAAAACACTACATGTATATACATTTTAACTGAGTCGTTAAGTCATCGTTAGTCGTTACATGTAAATGTTGTTTTGAAACCTTTAGGTTAACGATCTTGTTAAATGTTGTTAACCCAATGTTTATAATATCAAAAGAGATTTTAAATTATTATATTATCATGATATTATGATGTACGAATATCTCTTAATATGATATATATACATTAAATGTCGTTACAACGATAATCGTTACATATATGTCTCGTTTCAAAATCATTAAGTTAGTAGTCTTGTTTTTACATATGTAGTTCATTGTTAATATACTTAATGATATGTTTAATTATCATAATATAATGTTAACTATATATATAACCATATATATGTCATCATATAGTTTTTACAAGTTTTAACGTTCGTGAATCACCGGTCAACTTGGGTGGTCAATTGTCTATATGAAACCTATTTCAATTAATCAAGTCTTAACAAGTTTGATTGCTTAACATGTTGGAAACATTTAATCATGTAAATATCAATCTCAATTAATATATATAAACATGGAAAAGTTCGGGTCACTACAGTACCTACCCGTTAAATAAATTTCGTCCCGAAATTTTAAGCTGTTGAAGGTGTTGACGAATCTTCTGGAAATAGATGCGGGTATTTCTTCTTCATCTGATCTTCACGCTCCCAGGTGAACTCGGGTCCTCTACGAGCATTCCATCGAACCTTAACAATTGGTATCTTGTTTTGCTTAAGTTTTTTAACCTCACGATCCATTATTTCGACGGGTTCTTCGATGAATTGGAGTTTTTCATTGATTTGGATTTCATCTAACGGAATAGTGAGATCTTCTTTAGCAAAACATTTCTTCAAATTCAAGACGTGGAAAGTGTTATGTACAGCCGCGAGTTGTTGAGGTAACTCAAGTCGGTAAGCTACTGGTCCGACACGATCAATAATCTTGAATGGTCCAATATACCTTGGATTTAATTTCCCTCGTTTACCAAATCGAACAACGCCTTTCCAAGGTGCAACTTTAAGCATGACCATCTCTCCAATTTCAAATTCTATATCTTTTCTTTTAATGTCAGCGTAGCTCTTTTGTCGACTTTGGGCGGTTTTCAACCGTTGTTGAATTTGGATGATCTTCTCGGTAGTTTCTTGTATAATCTCCGGACCCGTAATCTGTCTATCCCCCACTTCACTCCAACAAATCGGAGACCTGCACTTTCTACCATAAAGTGCTTCAAACGGCGCCATCTCAATGCTTGAATGGTAGCTGTTGTTGTAGGAAAATTCTGCTAATGGTAGATGTCGATCCCAACTGTTTCTGAAATCAATAACACATGCTCGTAGCATGTCTTCAAGCGTTTGTATCGTCCTTTCACTCTGCCCATCAGTTTGTGGATGATAGGCAGTACTCATGTCTAGACGAGTTCCTAATGCTTGCTGTAATGTCTGCCAGAATCTTGAAATAAATCTGCCATCCCTATCAGAGATAATAGAGATTGGTATTCCATGTCTGGAGACGACTTCCTTCAAATACAGTCGTGCTAACTTCTCCATCTTGTCATCTTCTCTTATTGGCAGGAAGTGTGCTGATTTGGTGAGACGATCAACTATTACCCAAATAGTATCAAAACCACTTGCAGTCCTTGGCAATTTAGTGATGAAATCCATGGTAATGTTTTCCCATTTCCATTCCGGGATTTCAGGTTGTTGAAGTAGACCTGATGGTTTCTGATGCTCAGCTTTGACCTTAGAATACGTCAAACATTCTCCCACGTATTTAGCAACATCGGCTTTCATACCCGGCCACCAAAAATGTTTCTTGAGATCCTTGTACATCTTCCCCGTTCCAGGATGTATTGAGTATCTGGTTTTATGAGCTTCTCTAAGTACCATTTCTCTCATATCTCCAAATTTTGGTACCCAAATCCTTTCAGCCCTATACCGGGTTCCGTCTTCCCGAATATTAAGATGCTTCTCCGATCCTTTGGGTATTTCATCCTTTAAATTTCCCTCTTTTAAAACTCCTTGTTGCGCCTCTTTTATTTGAGTAGTAAGGTTATTATGAATCATTATATTCATAGATTTTACTCGAATGGGTTCTCTGTCCTTCCTGCTCAAGGCATCGGCTACCACATTTGCCTTCCCCGGGTGGTAACAAATCTCAAAGTCGTAATCATTCAATAATTCAATCCACCTACGCTGCCTCATATTCAGTTGTTTCTGATTAAATATGTGTTGAAGACTTTTGTGGTCGGTATATATAATACTTTTGACCCCATATAAGTAGTGCCTCCAAGTCTTTAATGCAAAAACAACCGCACCTAATTCCAAATCATGCGTCGTATAATTTTGTTCGTGAATCTTCAATTGTCTAGACGCATAAGCAATCACCTTCGTTCGTTGCATTAATACACAACCGAGACCTTGCTTTGATGCGTCACAATAAATCACAAAATCATCATTCCCTTCAGGCAATGACAATATAGGTGCCGTAGTTAGCTTTTTCTTCAATAACTGAAACGCTTTCTCTTGTTCATCATTCCATTCAAATTTCTTCCCTTTATGCGTTAATGCAGTCAAGGGTTTTGCTATTCTGGAAAAGTCTTGGATGAACCTTCTATAGTAACCAGCTAGTCCTAAAAACTGGCGTATGTGTTTCGGAGTTTTTGGGGTTTCCCACTTTTCAACAGTTTCTATCTTTGCCGGATCCACCTTAATACCTTCTTTGTTCACTATGTGACCGAGGAATTGAACTTCTTCCAACCAAAATGCACACTTTGAAAACTTAGCGTACAATTCTTCCTTCCTCAATACTTCTAACACCTTTCTCAAATGTTCATCGTGTTCTTGGTCATTCTTTGAGTAAATAAGTATGTCATCAATGAAAACAATGACAAACTTGTCAAGGTATGGTCCACACACTCGGTTCATAAGGTCCATGAACACAGCTGGTGCATTAGTTAAACCAAACGGCATGACCATAAACTCGTAATGACCGTAACGTGTTCTGAAAGCAGTCTTTGGAATATCATCTTCTTTCACCCGCATTTGATGATACCCGGAACGTAAGTCAATCTTTGAATAAACAGACGAGCCTTGTAGTTGATCAAATAAGTCGTCGATTCTCGGTAGTGGATAGCGGTTCTTGATGGTAAGTTTGCTCAACTCTCGGTAGTCGATACACAACCTGAATGTACCATCTTTCTTCTTGACAAACAAAACAGGAGCTCCCCACGGTGATGTGCTTGGTCGAATGAAACCACGCTCTAAAAGTTCTTGTAATTGGCTTTGCAGTTCTTTCATCTCGCTGGGTGCGAGTCTGTAAGGAGCACGAGCTATTGGTGCAGCTCCTGGTACAAGATCTATTTGAAATTCAACGGATCGATGTGGGGGTAATCCCGGTAATTCTTTCAGAAATACATCGGGAAATTCTTTTGCAATGGGAACATCATTGATGCTCTTTTCTTCAGTTTGTACTTTCTCGACGTGTGCTAGAACAGCATAGCAACCTTTTCTTATTAGTTTTTGTGCCTTCAAATTACTAATAAGATGTAGCTTCGTGTTGCCCTTTTCTCCGTACACCATTAAGGGTTTTCCTTTTTCTCGTATAATGCGAATTGCATTTTTGTAACAAACGATCTCTGCTTTCACTTCTTTCAACCAGTCCATACCGATTATCACATCAAAACTCCTTAACTCTACTGGTATCAAATCAATCTTAAATGTTTCGCTAACCAGTTTAATTTCTCGATTCCGACATATATTATCTGCTGAAATTAATTTACCATTTGCTAATTCGAGTAAAAATTTACTATCCAAAGGCGTCAATGGACAACTTAATTTAGCACAAAAATCTCTACTCATATAGCTTCTATCCGCACCCGAATCAAATAAAACGTAAGCAGATTTATTGTCAATAAGAAACGTACCCGTAACAAGCTCCGGGTCTTCCTGTGCCTCTGCCGCATTAATATTGAAAACTCTTCCGCGGCCTTGTCCATTCGTGTTCTCCTGGTTTGGGCAATTTCTAATAATGTGGCCCGGTTTTCCACATTTATAACAAACTACATTGGCATAACTTGCTCCGACACTACTTTCTCCACCATTACTCGTTCCGACACCATTTGTTCCTTTCGTTCTATTAACCCCTGGTCCGTAGACCTCACACTTCGCCGCGCTATGACCATTTCTTTTACACTTGTTGCAAAATTTGGTGCAGAACCCCGAGTGATACTTTTCACACCTTTGGCATAGCTGCTTCTGATTGTTATTGTTGTTGCGGTTATTATTGTTGTTGGGATGATTGTTGTAGTTGTTGTTGTTGTTGTTGTTGTTGTTGTTGTTGTTGTTGTTGTTGTTGTTGGGCCGTTTGTTGTAGTTGCGATTGATGTTGCGATTGTTGGGATAATTGTTGCGATTATTGTTGTAATTGCTATTGTTGTTGTATTGGTGATTCTTATCACCGTTTTCCTCCCACTTTCTTTTAACTTGCTTCACATTGGCCTCTTCAGCAGTCTGTTCTTTAATTCTTTCTTCAATCTGGTTCACTAGTTTGTGAGCCATTCTACATGCCTGTTGTATGGAGGCGGGCTCGTGTGAACTTATATCTTCTTGGATTCTTTCCGGTAATCCTTTCACAAACGCGTCGATCTTCTCTTCCTCATCTTCGAATGCTCCCGGACACAATAGGCACAATTCTGTGAATCGTCTTTCGTACGTGGTAATATCAAATCCTTGGGTTCGTAACCCTCTAAGTTCTGTCTTGAGCTTATTGACCTCGGTTCTGGGACGGTACTTCTCGTTCATCAAGTGCTTGAATGCTGACCACGGTAGTGCGAACGCATCATCTTGTCACACTTGCTCTAGATAGGTATTCCACCATGTTAACGCAGAACCTGTGAAGGTATGCGTAGCGTACTTCACTTTGTCCTCTTCAGTACACTTACTTATGGCAAACACCGATTCGACCTTCTCGGTCCACCGTTTCAATCCGATCGGTCCTTCGGTTCCATCAAATTCCAAAGGTTTGCAGGCAGTGAATTCTTTGTAGGTGCATCCTAGACGATTTCCTGTACTGCCAGATCCAAGGTTATTGTTGGTATGTAGCGCAGCCTGTACTGCGGCTATGTTTTAATGCTAGAAAAGTACGGAATTCCTCTTCATTCATATTCACGGTGTGTCGAGTAGTCGGTGCCATTTCCTTCAAAATAGTCAAATGGAACAAGTTAATCATACAGAATATTAAGAGTAGTTAATAGTATTTTGTAGCATAATATGAACTCATTTATAAAAGCTTTTTCTTCATATTAGCATTTTATAAGTTTAAATTCGGGTAGTACCTACCCGTTAAATTCATACTTAGTAGCTAATATACAATTCAACTACTACAATTCTATATCAAAAACTGATTGTAATAATATTTCACGTTCAAACTTTTATACAATATTTTACAAACTTACAATACCGCTTATTTTACATAAAGCATGAAATATAGCACACAATAACTTTGATACAAGATAGTTGTGAAGATAATTCTAGCTAGTACACAAGTCGTTCAGCAAAGGCAATAAAGACACGTAATTCATACGTCCAGAAACAAGCCATGCATTCTGGTTTTACTAGGACTACTTCCCATCCTTGGTCTTGTGGAACATAACCGTTATGGCCGTTGATAAGACAGCGTGTTGTAACGTCGTCAAAGGGACGAGGGTTACGTAATGACCAACATTCTCGTAATAACCTAAAAACCTCATTTCTTATCCCAATTACCGACTCCGTTACTTGTGGGAACATTTTGTTTAATAGTTGTAGCCCGATGTTCTTGTTCTCACTTTGGTGAGAAGCGAACATTACTAACCCGTAAGCATAACATGCTTCTTTATGTTGCATGTTAGCCGCTTTTTCTAAATCACGAAGTCCTATATTCGGATATACTGAGTCAAAATAATTTCTTAACCCGTTGCGTAAAATAGCATTTGGGTTCCCCGCAATATATGCGTTAAAGTAAACACATCGTAACTTATGGATTTCCCAATGTGATATCCCCCATCTTCCAAACGAAAGCCTTTTATAAACCAAGGCATTCTTGGAACGTTCTTCGAATGTCTTACAAACTGATCTCGCCTTAAATAGTTGTGCCGAGGAATTCTGACCGACTCTAGACAAGATTTCATCAATCATGTCTCCGGGTAGGTCTCTTAAAATATTGGGTTATCTATCCATTTTGTGTTTTTATACTGTAAAATAGACAAGAGTTAGATTCATAAAAAAATACTTATTAATACAAGCAATTTTTACATATATCATAAAGCATAAGCACACTATATTACATATATTACACCACACGAATATAACTATCTTATTCCGACTCGCTCGTTTCTTCTTGTTCGGTTTTGGTTCGTTTTGCCAAGTTTCTAGGGATATATGATGTTCCCCTAATACGAGCCGTCGTTGTCCACATTGGTTTAGAAAAACCTGGTGGTTTAGAGGTTCCCGGGTCATTGTTACAACTTAAGGACTTCGGGGGTTGACGATACATATAAAGTTCATCGGGGATGGAATTAGATTTCTCTATTTTTATGCCCTTTCCCTTATTATTTTCTTTTGCCTTTTTAAATTCAGTTGGGGTAATTTCTATAACATCATCGGAATTCTCGTCGGAATCCGATTCATCGGAGAATTGGTAATCCTCCCAATATTTTGCTTCCTTGGTGGAAACACCATTGACCATAATTAACCTTGGTCGGTTGGTTGAGGATTCTCTTTTACTTAACCGTTTTATTATTTCCCCCACCGGTTCTATTTCTTCTTCCAGTTCCGATTCTTCTTCCGGTTCTGATTCTTCTTCCGGTTCCGACTCTTCTTCCGGTTCCTCTTCGGGAACTTGTGAATCAGTCCACGAATCATTCCAATTTACATTTGACTCTTCATTATTATTAGGTGAGTCAATGGGACTTGTTCTAGAGGTAGACATCTATCACATAATATCAAACACGTTAAGAGATTAATATCACATAATATTCATATGTTAAAAATATATAGTTTCCAACAAAAATGTTAAGCAATCATTTTTAAAGAAAACACGGTCGAAGTCCAGACTCACTAATGCATCCTAACAAACTCGATAAGACACACTAATGCAAATTTTCTGGTTCTCTAAGACCAACGCTCGGATACCAACTGAAATGTCCCGTTCTTATTGATTAAAAACGTTCCATATTAATTGATTTCGTTGCGAGGTTTTGACCTCTATATGAGACGTTTTTCAAAGACTGCATTCATTTTTAAAACAAACCATAACCTTTATTTCATAAATAAAGGTTTAAAAAGCTTTACGTAGATTATCAAATAATGATAATCTAAAATATCCTGTTTACACACGACCATTACATAATGGTTTACAATACAAATATGTTACATCGAAATCAGTTTCTTGAATGCAGTTTTTACACAATATCATACAAACATGGACTCCAAATCTTGTCCTTATTTTAGTATGCAACAGCGGAAGCTCTTAGTATTCACCTGAGAATAAACATGCTTTAAACGTCAACAAAAATGTTGGTGAGTTATAGGTTTAACCTATATATATCAAATCGTAACAATAGACCACAAGATTTCATATTTCAATACACATCCCATACATAGAGATAAAAATCATTCATATGGTGAACACCTGGTAACCGACAATAACAAGATGCATAAATAAGAATATCCCCATCATTCCGGGACACCCTTCGGATATGATATAAATTTCGAAGTACTAAAGCATCCGGTACTTTGGATGGGGTTTGTTAGGCCCAATAGATCTATCTTTAGGATTCGCGTCAATTAGGGTGTCTGTTCCCTAATTCTTAGATTACCAGACTTAATAAAAAGGGGCATATTCGATTTCGATAATTCAACCATAGAATGTAGTTTCACGTACTTGTGTCTATTTTGTAAATCATTTATAAAACCTGCATGTATTCTCATCCCAAAAATATTAGATTTTAAAAGTGGGACTATAACTCACTTTCACAGATTTTTACTTCGTCGGGAAGTAAGACTTGGCCACTGGTTGATTCATGAACCTATAACAATATATACATATATATCAAAGTATGTTCAAAATATATTTACAACACTTTTAATATATTTTGATGTTTTAAGTTTATTAAGTCAGCTGTCCTCGTTAGTAACCTACAACTAGTTGTCCACAGTTAGATGTACAGAAATAAATCGATAAATATTATCTTGAATCAATCCACGACCCAGTGTATACGTATCTCCGTATTGATCACAACTCAAACTATATATATTTTGGAATCAAACTCAACCCTGTATAGCTAACTCCAACATTCACATATAGAGTGTCTATGGTTGTTCCGAAATATATATAGATGTGTCGACATGATAGGTCGAAACATTGTATACGTGTCTATGGTATCTCAAGATTACATAATATACAATACAAGTTGATTAAGTTATGGTTGGAATAGATTTGTTACCAATTTTCACGTAGCTAAAATGAGAAAAATTATCCAATCTTGTTTTACCCATAACTTCTTCATTTTAAATCCGTTTTGAGTGAATCAAATTGCTATGGTTTCATATTGAACTCTATTTTATGAATCTAAACAGAAAATGTATAGGTTTATAGTCGGAAAAATAAGTTACAAGTCGTTTTTGTAAAGGTAGTCATTTCAGTCGAAAGAACGACGTCTAGATGACCATTTTAGAAAACATACTTCCACTTTGAGTTTAACCATAATTTTTGGATATAGTTTCATGTTCATAATAAAAATCATTTTCTCAGAATAACAACTTTTAAATCAAAGTTTATCATAGTTTTTAATTAACTAACCCAAAACAGCCCGCGGTGTTACTACGACGGCGTAAATCCGGTTTTACGGTGTTTTTCGTGTTTCCAGGTTTTAAATCATTAAGTTAGCATATAATATAGATATAGAACATGTGTTTAGTTGATTTTAAAAGTCAAGTTAGAAGGATTAACTTTTGTTTGCGAACAAGTTT
This sequence comes from Rutidosis leptorrhynchoides, assembly GCF_046630445.1. NCBI lineage: Eukaryota > Viridiplantae > Streptophyta > Magnoliopsida > Asterales > Asteraceae > Rutidosis > Rutidosis leptorrhynchoides. The sequence continues at coordinate 148,479,400 of NC_092343.1, forward strand.
AGAATTAACTAAACTATGTTCTAGTGATTACAAGTTTAAACCTTCGAATAAGATAGCTTTATATGTATGAATCGAATGATGTTATGAACATCATTACTACCTTAATTTCCTTGGATAAACCTACTGGAAAAGAGAAAAATGAATCTAGCTTCAATGGATCCTTGGATGGCTCGAAGTTCTTGAAGCAGAATCATGACACGAAAACAAGTTCAAGTAAGATCATCACTTGAAATAAGATTGTTATAGTTATAGAAATTGAACCAAAGTTTGAATATGATTATTACCTTGTATTAGAATGATAACCTACTGTAAGAAACAAAGATTTCTTGAGGTTGGATGATCACCTTACAAGATTGGAAGTGAGCTAGCAAACTTGAAAGTATTCTTGATTTTATGAAACTAGAACTTTTGGAATTTATGAAGAACACTTAGAACTTGAAGATAGAATTTGAGAGAGATCAATTAGATGAAGAAAATTGAAGAATGAAAGTGTTTGTAGGTGTTTTTGGTCGTTGGTGTATGGATTAGATATAAAGGATATGTAATTTTGTTTTCATGTAAATAAGTCATGAATGATTACTCATATTTTTGTAATTTTATGAGATATTTCATGCTAGTTGCCAAATGATGGTTCCCACATGTGTTAGGTGACTCACATGGGCTGCTAAGAGCTGATCATTGGAGTGTATATACCAATAGTACATACATCTAAAAGCTGTGTATTGTACGAGTACGAATACGGGTGCATACGAGTAGAATTGTTGATGAAACTGAACGAGGATGTAATTGTAAGCATTTTTGTTAAGTAGAAGTATTTTGATAAGTGTATTAAAGTCTTTCAAAAGTGTATAAATACATATTAAAACACTACATGTATATACATTTTAACTGAGTCGTTAAGTCATCGTTAGTCGTTACATGTAAATGTTGTTTTGAAACCTTTAGGTTAACGATCTTGTTAAATGTTGTTAACCCAATGTTTATAATATCAAAAGAGATTTTAAATTATTATATTATCATGATATTATGATGTACGAATATCTCTTAATATGATATATATATACATTAAATGTCGTTACAACGATAATCGTTACATATATGTCTCGTTTCAAAATCATTAAGTTAGTAGTCTTGTTTTTACATATGTAGTTCATTGTTAATATACTTAATGATATGTTTAATTATCATAATATAATGTTAACTATATATATATATATATATAACCATATATATGTCATCATATAGTTTTTACAAGTTTTAACGTTCGTGAATCACCGGTCAACTTGGGTGGTCAATTGTCTATATGAAACCTATTTCAATTAATCAAGTCTTAACAAGTTTGATTGCTTAACATGTTGGAAACATTTAATCATGTAAATATCAATCTCAATTAATATATATAAACATGGAAAAGTTCGGGTCACTACAGTTTAGTCCTCATGAAGCTCTTAAGACAACGCTCCATTTCACTACTACCCCGAAATTCGGAATACTTCCTATCCATTTCTTCTCGAAACGCACTCATTTGCTCCGCAACGGCGGCTGCAACTCTAGAGTTAAACTCCTCGTCATTCGTCTCGATCTCGTTTCGCGTCGTCATTCTAAAGAATGCAAAACGATTAGCCCACGAACGTATAAAACAACACGCATAACACCGCCCCATCTTGCTCAACACTCGTCGTACATCACTTGTTAAACACGATTTGCACCCGTAATAAGGTTTGCAAGTCCTTATTACGCACACACATCGTATCCCCTCGTTAGTACAACGACCATCTTGCTCGATGATATTCGCAACGCAACATAAACATAAACATAACACAATCGTATATTAATAATATCCACGTATTAATATACACGTTAGTCCACCTATCAATTAAGGCACTAACCAAATTCCCATTCCGACCCGTAATCCTACAAGTCCCGCAACAAATAAGCACACACAAAAGTCTAAGTCTAGGCACCTATCTCAAGTCACCTAAATCCCTTAGACCATGCTCTAATACCACTTGTAACGACCCAACCCGTTAACCATCCGAAAATGTGCCATAAATTTTTTTTTCTGGAACTGCCCATCTGGACGGCGTCCAAAAGCTTGGACGGCGTCCAGCACTTAAGACCTGGACGGCGTCCAGCATATCTGGACGGCGTCCAGATTGCCTGCCAGATTCTGATCAGTTTAACGATTTACACACGGGTGAAAAACCCGCTCCCCGACACTTTTAAACCAAAACACTTTCACAACATATTACAATAGTGTAAACTAAGAGTTTTTCACAATAAAAACCGAGTTTTACGACACCGGGCCCACATCGACCCAAAATACCATAAGTGACTATTTCGACCCATTAGTTTATACAAAAACATAGACCGAGCATGGGATTGGGGATACGCTACCCAATCCTAAACAAATCCAAAGGCAAGTCTTCTAAAGCAACTACGCAAGTCCACTAGTCCCCGCGCTTACCCGAGCCACCGCATCCGTGCAATCTATAAAAATGTAAACAACGAGAGGGTAAGCTAACGCTTAGTGAATGATAATATACTACATACATATATATGTATAAAATAGACACGCCACACAAATATCAAATACCGCATACCGAAGCATCCAAGTATAAGGCAAGCTAAGCTAAGCATACCGTAGTCACTAAGCAACAAGCTATAGATACATCAACAAATATAAGTTCACCAACGACGATGTGAACAACGCCAAGAAGCTACACCCGGAGGGTTAGCTACATCACGACAATAAAACAATATATATATAACGATATATAAACGAATAAGGTTAACCCCTTAACACACTACCGAATACCAAACACCACAATGAAGATTGGCCGAACAACCCAAGCCTTAGTGAATTCGCACAACCCGATATTCACTTCTTCACCAATTCAACAACCGAGGTTGGCCGAACTACCCGAGCCTTAATGAATTCGCACAACCCGAAATCCATCACCTCATAAAAAGGATGACCGAACAACCCGAGTCATCATGAATCCGCAATACCCGAGATTCACTTCCCAAATACCAAAACTCACGGTCACGGAATTATAAAATCCACCACATCGGGGTTATCCACATCACAATAATATCAACCCTTCGCCATTGGGGTTATAACATCCACATCACAATCACGTGTGATCACGTACCCTTAAAATGTGTACCACGTCAAAGGTGGTCAACCAAAACGCACAACCGTGCCAATTGGACTCATACACAAGTCCATCAATCCACCTATATGTGAAGTGAGCTCTATAGCCGAGAATCACTTCACCCGACCCGCACCCATCCTACACATACATATGCATATAGGATATTAACACTCACCTCTTCGTCTTAATGAATGCTTCCGAATAATCCGCAACGCGCCAATGGAAAGTACCAATACCACCACAACGTAGCTAGGAGCGAGATGAACAACTTTAGAACCCGAGCTTTTGCGAGAATCCGACTCCTTCTTCTCCAAATCCACCTCTCTCTCTCTAGAACTTCTCCTCTCTCTCTAAATAATGTTGGGAGTGTTTGTGAAGATGAAATATGATCCACAAATGACCAAGGAACCAGCCTTGAAGGCTCCAAACCGGCATCCAAGTGATTTTACCATTTTACCCCTTTTAAAATAATTAAAACAGCTGTCTCGACAGACCGTTTGGACAGCGTCCCAAACTTTGGACGGCGTCCCATCTTTTGTTGCTGGACGGCGTCCCCCTTATCGGGACGGTGTCCCACCTTTTGTTGCTGGACGGCGTCCCCCTTATCGGGACGGCGTCCCGACCTACTGCAAAATCAGAAACAAAAACAGGGTGTTACAACAGACTCAAAGTTTGAAGGTAGCAACTCAATAAACTTTTGACACAACACCTGTTGTGTTTTCTCTACACCAACACTTTCAAGATCATTAATCAGAACCTGAAATCTTGAATGGAGATCACTCAAAGATTCTTTAGGCTGAGCAGCAAAATTTTCATAACATCTTATCAGATTCTTCTTCTTCTGAGTCTTAACAACAATGACTCCTTCATAATCATTAAGCAGCAGATCCCACATAGCTTTAGCAGTCTTGGCATGACTGATCTTTCTGAGAATTGGAACAGTAACAGCATTCCCAATAATACTCCTTATTTTGCTATCTAGTTTGTACTTGATAGCTTCTGCTTCAGTCCACCTTTCTCTTGGTGTTTCACGAAAATAGGCAGGTTGAGCAGCAACAGTATCTGTGGCAGGAACAACAGCTATCATAGAACCAGGAATAATAGGTCCTGTTGTAAGAACATGCTCAGCTTCTTCATGAATAGATCCTAAAAACCATAGGACTTTTAATTTCCAAGTTGCAAAGTCTGTGCCATCGAATATAGGCACACATTTTCCAGCCATAACTGGGGTTGGAATGGTACTGGTAGACATCTCGATGACAATATGGATCGTTTTAAAAGATTACCAAGAATGGATTTACACCTTTCCCGCTCTGATACCAGTTATTAGTTCACAGTAATTGAACTATGAACACCAGACTCTCAATTAAACAATAAATAAGGATTATTAGTGCAGAAATTGAGAGAACACGATAATAGAATAGAAGACAAATAATATTAATCGTGAAAAGTACATCTATCAAATGAACCATACGTCCCTATTTATACAGATAAAAACCAAATCTGGAGATTTGGTTTCCAAAACTACTTAGCTATAAATATGGAAAAGATAAACTAAAAACAAACCAAATTTGCTAATAACTAGAAAGTAAATTCTGGAGATAAAATCAAATCTTCAAAACAAATCTTCTTAAATAACAAGCATATCTCCAGAATATTCTATGGGTTTTGCTTCAAGAAATCTTCAAACGTTTACTCCAGCAATTCCAGAGTCTGCAACTTCATACTCTAAACCTTCAGACTCTAAAATCTGCAAAACACTTTTGACTCATCAGATTATTATTTCTATTTTTCCCGACATATACCAAAATTGGTGTAACACTCTTCATTACGCAAATGATCCATTGGGTGATTTATACATTTGATATGGGATTTATTTCGGAAGCATAAGGTTGAAGAGTATTTCATATGGTGGAACAACCAATGTACGAGTACACGTTTTCTATTCATCTCTTTCTAATTTTATGCCTTGATTGACGTATATAAAAGTGCAAGGACGATGAAAATTACGTGATTAAATTGACATGAATTAAAACGGAATGATAATTGTTATTGTATGATCGATAAACTTAGTGATTAATGGCTATGATCATTTTCTGTTTTTGAAATATAGAAAAGGATTGACGATTCTTAAATAGTTTATAAAACTACATGGCCTTTTTGATTGTTTATAATGCATACCAACATATGACGTGTTAATTCAAGTATGAATGATTCATTTGTTAATTAATTCAAAGGTTTAAAACTTGAAATGGTGGTGAAAGGTCACAAGTTTTGACCTTTGGATCCGACGGTTAACATTTGTCGTCATGCGGTGTTATACCAACTTTTGAACTTTGGTTTCAAAGCAAGCCATCCGTCCAGTATTTTCATTATTATTGGGAAATCTTCAGTTTTTCTTTGAATGTGTCTTTAGTTAATGGGTATGTGATGACAAAGAAAAGGTTTCATTGTATGTTTAATTAACTTCTTTAAATCCCCATGTCACTTACGTCACTTTAAATGTTTAATACCCATTGGTAGTGACACATGAATTTTGTGCACGAAATAATGATTTCGATGATGCGTTAATTATTATTTGTGTTTTCAAAAGAAAACGGATTAATATTTCCGTTTCCAAAAAGAACGGTTAAAACAGTTGTGTCGGTTAATGGATAGAAATATCACATATGTGTTGTCTTCCATTTATTTTTGTATCTCTTCCTTGATTTGGATTTAACCGTAAAACCCTGTCTTGAAATCAAGGTCATGTTGACTCATGTGAGAGGCACATGGTAACACCCCACTATTAAATACAAATGGGTAAGAATGTATGATGAATGAATTTGGTGAGTTGGTAACAGTTGGATTTGGTGAATCATCAACACCTGTTGTAACTTTCAAATTCGATTTTAATATATTGGGTCTATATTATCATGGGTGTATTTTGATGTGTGTTCACATCAAAATGATTGTTTTATGTACATGAGTTTTATTTTCATGTGAGTTAAGTTCACAAATTATTTGATGGTACATCAAGATGGTATAAGTTAGTAAACACATATGTTTTAATATGGAATAAGGATTAGATGTTGCTTAATTATTATCGAATACCGGTATGCTTTGGGAATTGGTGGTATGATGTATATGATTAAATCAAGTGATCAATATAGCATGGTGTTAAATAAATTAAGCATGGTCCAGTGAAATTCATTGTGATGGAGTTTAAGTACTTTGGTACTCGTAAAAGTCAACCATGGACTATGGTTTAGCTCACAATGAGAACTCTTAAGGCATATTGAAATTATATTGAGTTTACTATTGGTCAGGAGGATTCTACATCTACAAGTTGTTGGATTTTACACTTGATATAGATGAAGTATCTTGGATCAAAAGGTTGATGTTGAGATTATTGATATTATAAACTTGTTGTCATTACTTCTTGGTTCTAGAAGTGGATTGACTAAGATCTGTTTATAATTTTAATCTTACCATCTAATGTAATGATAATAATTGTGTACACGAGGATAATGAGGATACATTATTAAAGGTGTATAAATTATAGGTTTACATTGGTGACTTGTGAAATGTGAATATGTGCAATGACTAATCAATCAATTAACTTTGTGTACACGCGTGTTTCTTATGGTAAAATAAGAATTTGATAAATCCTTGGATAAAAGGATTGTAAGGGAAATTGATTGAAGTCAAAATGAATAAGACTAAAGTTCATGGTGATCCCTAGTTATGGGATGTGATATGACTAAGGCATATTTATAAGTGAAAGTCTAGACAATACCTTAGACAAATTGTGTTTCGTGAGGTGATCATGAATGAAGTGATATATGTGGATTTTGTTGGGTCACAACAAAGTTTGACTAAATCACTTGACAAAAGCATTAGTCGAAAGCGCGCAAAAGTTGGCTAATGATGTGGGATTGAAGTCCATTAAATCTTCCAAAGTGAGACGCCCAATTCCCTTCTAGTACAACGCTAGGAGTTGAATTCAATGAGGTAAGCTTACTTTCTGAAGATTGAAACACATAAATATTCTGATCCCAAAGTATGTGTTTAGACGCGTAAGTGGAGTTAGGTTGAAGTTTAACTTCTTAATAGTTCTTTTGAAAAATTGCAAATGCGGGTGCAAGACTAAAAGAGCTACCTATGTGAACATGAAGTTTTGCCGCTTCAATGGAGCTTTGGACTTGGCTGCCAATATGTTCACTGAAGGATTGAGACACATGACTTATAATAGTGTCAAGATTGTCTTAGGGATATGTAAGAAACTGATGTGTATAATATTTTATAGTTTTCATATGAGTGGAAGGGTTTAATTTTTGAAACACCCTGATACTCGAATTCTCGTAAATATTATACTAAATGAAAATTCAATTTCTGAAACATTTTCATTTATGCATTGGTTTGTTCTGTTTGTTTAATTATTTTAGTAAATCAAGGATTACACTAAAATGGGGGGAATTTGTTGGTGATTTTAGTGTTATCAACAATCATTTTAGTTAATTGGGATTTACTAGAAAGCAAAGGCTTATCGAATTAAGCTCAATGAAGAGTTTGGAGAGTGTGGAGTGCACGCTCGTTCAAGTTAATTCAATAAGGTATTGAAATTTACATCTTTTCATGGAAAGGTAACCATGAATGGTTACATCATTTCATGAAGAGTGATGTCATTTCCTAAATGATGTACACGAACAGTTGCATCTTTTCGTTGAAAGGTTGCATATTTACATTGAAGGGTTACATCATTTCGTCGCACCTTTTCACCTCTTATATATAGAGGACTTTGCTTTCATCAACAAATAGAAAATACACACATATGCTCTAATAATTTGATCAGTGATTTCGTTGTCAAAAACACTGATTGCGTTCTTGTCTTATCCCTGTAAAGATTTCGTGCAACCAAGACAATCGTAGGGTCGAAATACTTTATAGAGAAAGTGAATACACGATTCAAGAACAAATCCGGCAGTCAATTTACAATCCTATTTTCTAACAGAGTCTGACTAAGAAACTCGTCAGCTGAACATTTCATCAAACACATAAAATGAATATTAAACAATCCACATCCAATCATAAGTGATAATATTGATTGTCATTTTATTTTAAACGTGTAAATTAAAATATAAATTTAGAATTAGTTTCCTTCTGTCTAGCTTTTATACCTTCTCGTACTCAATTCAAAATTATTCAAAATTATTTAATTTTAATAATTAAGATAATTATTAATAAGATTTAATAATAATAATAATAATAATTAATCAATAAGATTTAATTTTGATTCAAAATTATTTAGATTAATGACATTACTCACTATGCTTAGATTTTTTTTTTGTTTTTTGATTTTTTTTTAATAAAAAGATTAGTCTAATAATGACATAATTATTATAGAATTTTAATAGATAGAATTAGATATACGGATAATATTGTTATAATTCAGTAGGCTTATAACTACCTTTAGTGGTTTGATTCTTGATGTTATAATTCAGTAGGCTTATAACTACCTTTAGTGGTTTGATTCTTGATGTTATAATTCAGTAGGCTTATAACTACCTTTAGTGATTTGATTCTTGATTTAGAATACTAATAATGAAGTGTAAGAACAAAGATGATAATGGAGAGAAAGAAAGAAACACTTTGTAAGTGTGAGAAATGGTGCAAGTTTAATGCTTGCATTCATGAGTATTTATAGCCTAAAATCTCAATATAAAAATACATACTTTGTGTACCAAAATTGACTATATGTATACACCAAAATTGACTATCCATATCTATATTATTATTATTATTATAACACTCCCCCTTGGATAGCAATTTTATTTTGTTGAAGATCAACTATAAATTACTGCCTCGTTAAAAACCTTGCTAAAGAAAACCCAGTGGGAAAAAACTTTAGCTAAGGGAAAAAGAGTGCAGCATGGAGTTGACTCCCCCTCAAGTAGACATCGCTTCAGCTGTTACATCTTTTGAACATGTCTCATGCCAATGTTATGAACGTGTGTTCTGAAAATAGCAGTTGGAAGTGCTTTCGTGAAAAGATCAGCAGAGTTTTTGCTAGATTGCACATATCTCATTTCAATCTGGTTGTCCTTAATGAGATTTTGAGTGTATGAGAAGAATCTAGGTGGTATGTGTTTTGTTCGGTCACTTTTGATATACCCTTCTTTCATCTGTGCTATGCAAGCTGCATTATCTTCATAGATAGTTGTTGGACTTTTATCGCGTTCTAGTCCACAAGAATCAGTAATGAGTTGTGTCATTGATCTCAACCAAAAACATTCTCGAGTAGCTTCATGTAATGCAATCACTTCGGCATGATTTGACGATGTAGCAACAAGTGTTTGTTTTTGAGAACGCCATGATATTGCAGTACCTCCATTTAGGAATACATATCCAGTTTGAGATTTAGCTTTATGTGGATCAGATAAATAACCTGCATCTGCATAACCAACCAAATCTTGTTTTGATTCGTTAGAATAAAATTATCCTAAATCAGTAGTTCCTCAAAGGTATCGAAATATGTGTTTGATCCCATTCCAGTGTCTTTTGGTAGGAGCAGAGCTGAATCTTGCCAACAAATTAACTGCAAAAGAAATGTCAGGTCTTGTACAATTTGTAAGATACATAAGAGCTCCAATTGCACTAAGATATGGTACTTCTGGTCCAAGAATGTCTTCTTGATCTTCACATGGACGAAATGGATCAGCTTCAACATTGAGTGATCTAACAACCATAGGAGTACTTAATGGTTTTGCCTTGTCCATATTGAAACGTTTCAAAATCTTTTCAGTATATGTTGTTTGATGTACAAGTAAACCATTAGGCATATGCTCAATTTGTAAACCAAGGCAATACTTGGTTTTTCCGAGATCTTTCATTTCAAATTCTTTCTTTAGAAGTTGAATGGCTTCATGGATCTCTTTATTTGTACCTATGATGTTAAGATCATCAACATAAACAGCTATGATCACATATCCGGATGTTGTTTTCTTAATGAAAACACAAGGGCAAGTAAGATTATTTGTATACCCTTTGCTTATCAAGTAATCACTTAATCGGTTATACCACATACGTCCCGATTGTTTTAACCCATATAAAGATCTTTGTAATTTAATCGAATACATTTCTTTGGGTTTTGCATTTGATGCTTCTGGTACCTTAAATCCTTCAGGTATCTTCATATATATATCACTATCAAGTGATCCATATAGATAAGCAGTCACAACATCCATGAGATGCATTTCTAAATTTTTAGAAACTGCCAGACTGATTAAGTACCTAAAAGTAATTGCATCCATAACAGGAGAATAAGTTTCTTCATAATCAATTCCCGGTCTTTGAGAAAAACCTTGAGCTACAAGTCTAGCTTTATACCTTGTAACTTCATTTTTCTCATTTCTTTTTCGGACAAAAATCCATCTGTATCCTACAGGTTTCACATCTTTAGGAGTGAGAATGATGGATCCGAAAACTTTTCTTTTATTGAGTGATTCTAATTCAGCTCGTATTGCTTCTTTCCATTGAGCCCAATCATGTCTATTTTGACATTCAACCATAGATGTTGGTTCTGGATCATCATCATTATTCATGATGTCATATGCAACATTAAATGAAAATTTATCATCAAGATTTTTCATTTCATTTCGGTTCCATAATATTTTTGAATATGCATAATTGATTGCAATTTCTGTATTGACATCATCAATCTCCTCTGCAGTAGGAGTACTGATTTGTGGTTCTTCTTGAACACTTTCTTTTACTTCATTATCAGCTGATTTTCTTTTTCGAGGATTTTTTATCCTTTGAACCGATTGGTCTTCCACGTTTCTGACGTGGCAAAGATTCATGAGTGACGTTATTGCCAGCTTTTGGAATTTCAATTCGAGCTGGAGTATTTACTGCTGGTATATATGATTTTGTCACCGTTTTTGTATCTGTAAATGCATCAGGCAATTGATTTGCAAGTTCTTGTATATGCATTATCTTTTGAACTTCTGTCTCGCATTCTTTTGTGCGAGGATCAAGATACTTTAATTGAGGTTCACACCATGAAACATCATTTTCTTTATTTTTCATTTCTCCCCCTAATCTAGGGAACAATGTTTCATTAAAATGACAATCAGCAAAACGTGCTGTAAAAACGTCACCTGTCATAGGTTCAATATACCTTAATATTGAAGATGTTTCATATCCAACATATATTCCCAACCTCCTTTGAGGACCCATTTTTGTACGTTGTGGTGTCGCAATTGGAACATACACTGCACAACCAAATGTTCTAAGATGGGAAATATTTGGCTCTTGACCAAAAGCAAGTTGTAGGGGGGAATATTTATGACTTGCACTTGGTCTGATGCGAATCAATGCAGCAGCATGTAAAATTGCATGACCCCATATAGATACAGGGAGTTTTGTTCTCATTATCAATGGTCTAGCGATTAACTGTAAACGTTTAATCAATGACTCGGCTAAACCATTTTGTGTATGCACATGAGCAACAGAATGTTCAACAACAATTCCTATAGACATGCAATAGTCATTAAATGCTTGAGATGTAAATTCACCAGCATTATCAAGTCTCACCCTTTTAATGGTGTAATCAGGAAAATGAGCTCTCAATTTAATAATTTGGGCAAGAAATTTTGCAAATGCCACATTACGGCTTGATAACAGACAAACATGAGACCATCTGCTAGATGCGTCTATTAGAACCATGAAATATCTAAATGGTCCACATGGTGGATGAATTGGTCCACATATATCACCTTGAATTCTTTCAAGAAACATTGGTGATTCTTTCTCAACCTTAAGTGGTGAGGGTCTAGTTATCAATTTTCCAAGAGAGCAAGATGTACATGGAACCATTGTATCATGATGGATTTTTCTATCCTTTAGTGGATGTCCATGAGTACATTCAATAATCCTTTTCATCATTGTTGATCCTGGATGGCCTAATCTGTTATGCCATAAACTGAATACACCAGGATCAATATATTTTTCGTTAACTACCATATGTATTTCTGGTACATTTATATGTGTATAATGTAATCCAGAACTAAGTCTTGGCAGTTTTTCAACCACATGACTCTTGTCAGTGATACTTAAATATTTCTCATTTTCTGTTGTCACTGACTGATAATCATACCCGTTAAGGTATATGTCGGAGAAACTCAATAAATTTCTGCTTGACTTGGGAGAAAATAAGGCATCATTTATTAAAAATTTTGTACCATTTGGTAGTATGAAATTTGCCTTTCCTATCCCTTTTATCAAGTTAGCAGGTCCTGATATTGTATGTATAGTTCCTTCCGTTGGTTTTAGATCAATAAAATATTTCTCGGATTTAAGTATAGTGTGTGTAGTTCCACTGTCTGCTATACAGAGATCTCCACCACTTGATTGATGTTGTATTCCAGCAAAATTCATATTGAACTTCATATATAAGAAATAAATAGTGAGTACATTAATATTACACAATATTTTAAACGCAAATAGATAGTACTGAAACATTTAGCAAACATAATGTCAAAGACAGACGATATTAAATCGTTTATTTTTCAAAAAACACACAACTTAAACATTCAAGAAATCTTCATATAAATCAGATGGTTTCTCAGTGACTGTTGGATCAATATTATCCACAAAATTTACTTCCTTTTCTTTACCTTTCAGCGAATCCTGATACATCTTAACAAGATGTTTAGATGTTCGGCAAGTATTAGCCCAGTGGCCCATTCTACCACATCTGTAGCAAGATTCTTCAGAATTTTTAGAAGAATTTTCTTCAACATCTTGTTTAATGGGCTTGTTTTGTGGTTGATATTTATATTTTCGTGGATTACTATTTCTTTGACCACCACGGCCACGACCACGACCACGTCCACGCCCATTACCATTACCATAAGGATGGTTTCTACCATAGTTATAGCTTTTGGCATGATGATGGTGATGGTTATTATAACCACGACCTTGCCCGCGTCCTTGTCCCTGTTTATAATTATTTGCAGTATTTGCTTCAGGGATTGCAAGTGTACCAGTAGGACGGGATTGCTGATTTTTCATTAATAGCTCATCATTTTGCTCTGCAACTAAGAGATATGAATTAAGTTCAGGATATGTTTTGAACTTTAGCATTCTCAAATTTCTTTGCACTGTGATGTTTGCAGCATTCATTGTGGAGAAAGTTTTCTCCATCATGTCTGCATCACTAATTTCATGTCCACAGAATTTAAGTTGTGAACATGTATTATACAGAGCTGAGCTGTATTCATTTACTTTCTTAAAGTCTTGGAACCTTAATGTTCTCCATTGTTCCATTGCAGCTGGAAGTAAAATTTCTCTTTGATTATTGAATCTGCTTTTGAGACCTTCCCATAAAACATGGGGATCTTCTACAGTCACATAATTATTTTGTAAGCATTCATCAATATGTTGATGAATAAAGCAACATGCCGTAGCTTGTTCTTTTTCAGAACAAGTGTTGTTTTCATTTATGGTTTCAAGAATGCCCATTGATTTAAGATGCATTTTTACTTTTATAACCCATGGCATGTAGTTGTTTCCAGTTGATTCTAAAGGAGTAAATTTAAGCTTTTCCAGATTCGACATTTTCTATTATCAAAAATTAAAACAAACATCATGATAAATTAGAGTCAATTTATATTCATAAGTATATAAACATTAAACATAAATTTAATATAACATAAATGATAAGTAGGTGACAGTGTCGACCATGTGTAAGCAATCATAAATAAATGTTATATAACAAAAATATAAATATTAGTAAACATAAATGAAAATTTGGCGACAGTGTCGACCATATATTTTTTCAGGTGGTATAACCGACCTATATCATTCTGGTGGTATAACCGACCATATATCATTTTGGTGGTATAACCGACCATATATCATTTTGGTGGTATAACCGACCATATATCATTTTGGTGGTATAACCGACCATATATCATTTTGGTGGCAGAGCCAACCATATTTAGTATTAAGATTATCGTGCTGATAACGTGTTATTATTCAGTAGGCTTATAACTACCTTTAGTGGTTTGATTCTTGATGTTATAATTCAGTAGGCTTATAACTACCTTTAGTGGTTTGATTCTTGATGTTATAATTCAGTAGGCTTATAACTACCTTTAGTGATTTGATTCTTGATTTAGAATACTAATAATGAAGTGTAAGAACAAAGATGATAATGGAGAGAAAGAAAGAAACACTTTGTAAGTGTGAGAAATGGTGCAAGTTTAATGCTTGCATTCATGAGTATTTATAGCCTAAAATCTCAATATAAAAATACATACTTTGTGTACCAAAATTGACTATATGTATACACCAAAATTGACTATCCATATCTATATTATTATTATTATTATAACAAATATAATATTTTAGACTAAATTTTTTTTAAAGAAATTACCAATTATTTATTTTGTTTAGTTAAACTATTAAACCCTAGTCACACACTCGCTCACACAAGCATCCAAACGCCTCATCTCTATCCTTGATTTCATTAATGGCGAATCTCGTCATTGCAGAACCAAAAAAACGACGCCACGTGCTAGAATCACTGTACTCAGTGATTACACTTGTATTCATTTTAGTCGCTTGTGTTGAACTCTGCGATGCATCTACCGTCGTTGACGTTTACCGCCTTATTCAGTACGATCTCGCCGGAGCTCCGTACGGATCTCGTGTTGCGTCACTTAATCATCACGCCGGTTCTTCGTTATTTGCTCCTGGTTCCGATCTTTCGCGGACTGTTGTTATACTTCCGTTACGTGAATTGAATGAAACTTTTATTCGAGGTAAACTATTGATTTCATTTTCGTCTGTTGAAGTATTTTGTTTACTTCCGTTTACGATCGATACTATTGTATTGATTTAGAGCTGAATTTTAGGTTTCACGAGTTTGAATAAGGTGAATTTGATTGTTTCATTGCATCTGTTAAGGTATTGTGATTTAATCAATGATAGTGTATTGATTGAGAGCTGGTTTTTAGGTTAACTGATTTTGAATAAGTGGAAAACAATGATTTGTTTATCTAGTTTGAAATAATTGAGTGGACTTAGAGTATCACACTTGTTTGAGTTTGAATAAGATGAAAGTGATGATTGTGTTATTAATTAGGGAATTAGGCTCCAGTACCAATCTTTATAAATGCGAGAAATGTCAGCAGCAAGCTGATTTATTGCTTTAGTAATGTCGATATACATCTTCAAATTTTTGAGTAAGTTAATGGTTATATGCTACGCAAGCAGTGCATCATCTTGCTTCTCACACTCTATTTTTAGCTTCCTATTTGATTATGACTTCTGATTGGTGTTGGTCTTCTATAAGGGGTTAGGATCTGAAAGGGCGGGTGAAATCTACTGCTAATTAATAAGTTTTGAGAAGCATTTGAGATGCATTAACTTTGATAGAATTTACTGCAATTCTTCAAATATATTTCACATTGGTAAGTTTCAAGAAGTGTCTAACTAATAAATAGTAATAGTACTGTAATATAGTAATATACAGAAAACAATTCAGAAGATGAATGTATTTTGCTTAAGGTATCTAATTGGACGATAATAGTTTAGTTGATAATTTTGATGCATTTATGCGAGCCTGCCTGTCAAACATTTGTTACTTTTTTGTTATTACAATCTGATTCAATATTTTAACTGTTGTTGACCATATGGCAGAATATATTGAACAGGGAAAGCCTTTAGGGGGGCTACTAGTTTTACTTCCTCAATTTTTTCATCCCGAGAGCACTCAAACTGTTGGTGATAATTCTAATTCTATCAAGGAGAGTTTGAAAGAGAAATTGGTGGATTTAGAGAAGAAGCTCATACATGCTACTATTCAAGTGAGTGGACAAACAATATACCTGCAATAACAACTATATATCTTTGTGCATTTGCATATGTGTAACAAAAATCTGATGTGATATGAGGCCCAACAGTTTAAAATACACTTTCTCTTTAAGTCAAAGGATGGTGCTTAATGTTTTTCTTTCCCTCACTTAGTTTTTCTTGTTGATTAATTTAGCTTTCATTTTACAGTACCCTGTGTATTTTGCTTTTGAAGATGAAGATTTGGAAAAAGTTTTGGCTGATATTAAGAAAAATGATGTAGCTGGTCAGCCTGCAACTGCAACTACAGGCGGGTTAGTACATATTATAGTCGACTTATTATCCGTAGTTTTTTGCAACACATCCAATCTCTATAATGTACTAATCAAGGTTTATCTGTTACATTCTTTATAAAAGATCTATGAAGTTTTTATATTATAGTCAACTTAATTCAGATATTGGTGGTGATTTGGGTTGTATTCATTCTCTCATTGCAGATACAAGCTAATTGTCACATCACCAACTCCTAAGAAACTTTCATCTCCCACAATCACAAACATCCAGGTTTTTTTCCTTTTTACATTTGATAAGTTGTTCTCTGTATATGTATTTGTGGTAGTGAGATATTAACTGAATTAAACAAAAAGCCTTTTATTCTCTAATGGAGATATAACTAGATGAAGCCTAGTTAAAACTGTACTCATGTAAACTATTAGTTCACAATGATAAAAATATTCGAAATGCAATAAAAACTATGCATTGTCCATAATTAGGTGGGCTAAGCCAAAATAACACGACTGAATCAACTAGGCAATACATTTTATGATTATAAATTAAAGAAAAACTTTCATGGTTTGTCCAAACTTTGTTCAAAAAATCAGGATAGGGAGGGAACTTTTATATGATCACGTTTGGTCCCAACTTTTGAACATAATACACGATTGGTCCCAGCTTCTGACGATCGTTACTTGCTACCAGTTAACTTACACACGGAAAAGACGAAATTGCCTATCATGTGCCAATCACGTGTTTAAGTTAACTGGGAGCAGGTAACGATCGTTAAAAGCTGAGACCAATCATGTATTATGTTCAAAAGTTGGGACCAAACGTGATCATTCTAAAGTTCCCTCCTTATCCTGATTTTTGGAACAAAGTTTGGGACCAACCATGAAATTTTTTCTAAATTAGATTCATTTTTATCGTTAACTCTTGAATAGATAAGGATTTAGCTGAGATATTCTGATACCGAGTTATCTATTCACAGGGATGGTTGCCTGGATTGAAAGCTGACGGGGATTCAAACCAACTCCCAACTATTGCCATCGTAGCATCATATGATACATTTGGTGCAGCTCCGGTAATTTACTAAAATACCCTTTTATTTACTTTATAATAAAGCTGTTTGACATTTACTTAGTTGTAATTTTCATTATCTTTTGTAGGCATTATCAGTTGGAAGTGATAGCAATGGTAGTGGTGTTGTTGCACTTCTTGAAATCGCTAGACTATTTTCAATTTTATATTCTAACCCTAACACGAGAGGAAGGTATAATATACTCTTTGGGCTTACATCTGGAGGCCCGTATAACTACAATGGAACTCAAAAGGTGTGTATTTAAGTATCTTTTTCTGTAGACTTCATAGGTGTAGCAAATTTGACTCTTTTAGATATGTCGATGTGGGTTGTAAAGGTCCAACGGATGAAATATGCGCCTAATCTGTTGAAAATGCTTACTGCCTCCTTAATTGTTATATTCAAATGTTTAAGTTATTACATTTCTATTATCGTGATAGAAAGGCTTTTACTGGTTAAAGCAACCCAAATGGGCAGTACTCAAGGTTGCAAAAATTGCTACTCAGAGAGTACTCGGTTAGAACTTTTAGGGAGTACTCAGCAACTCGGTTTGACTTTGACCGATTTTAACTGAGTTTTGACCGAAGTTTTGACTTATTTTCAAGTAATCCCGAGTTTTGTTCTAGTTTTGACAGATTTTCCAGGGATTTTTGGCCGAGTTTGACCGTGTTTTGACTGAGTTTGACCGTGTTTTGACCGAGTTTGACCGAGTTTGACCAGGTTTGACCGAGTTTGACCCAGTACTCGCCGAGTAATTCTGAGATATTCAACACCAAGTACTAGAATGACATGTTATGTGTTGGTACCCAAACCGTTTGACCACTCATGTTGCCATATCTATCTTATAGATCCTTGATGTTATTTCTTTTTTTAAAACTTAGTCGATCATTTTTTTTCGTTCCATACAGTGGCTTAGAAGTTTCGATCAGCGTCTACGAGAAAGTATAGATTATGCTATTTGCCTAAATACTCTAGGGACTCAAAGCCCAAGCGAAAATAAGTTATGGCTTCATGTTTCTAAACCTCCAGAGAATGCATATGTAAAGCAAATTTTCAAGGTAAGTTGGATATAAACTTACACTGAAAGTAAGTATATTGGAGTGGCATAAAACCATCAAAATCATATTCCTGTCTAATTGATCTTGTATGTAGGGTTTATCCAATGTAGCAAATGAACTGGGCCTAAAAGTTGGGCTAAAGCACAAGAAAATAAATATTTCAAATCCCAGAGTAAGTAAAATTAGATAAATCAAAATATAATTCAAAAAAGCCATTAGATTTAATGCTAAAGATTATTACTAAATGCAGGTAGCCTGGGAACACGAACAGTTTTCAAGGTTAAGAGTTACTGCAGCAACACTATCGGGACTATCTGTGGCCCCCGGTTTACTTGAAAATACTGGAGGTCCTTCTGATAACAGGTAAATATTTGGACACCTGTCATTTTTGTCGTCTTAATATATCATGTAATTAGAGGACTCATGTTGCTGATGTCATCTTTTTTTCTTTGTGTTGACATCAGAGAGTTTGTTAGTGTTAATGCAGTTGCTCAGAGTGTAAAATTGGTTGCTGAGAGTTTGGCGGTAAGGCTTTTAATAAATGATAGTTTTTACTGCTACGATCTCTTATTAGTTGATATGTTTACCTTATTTTTCTATATTAATTATACATTTATGTTATATGTTACTTATGTTATACTTAAATATAGCCTGAACTTGATTGCTTTCATCAGACTCCTTTTATTATTGCAACCTGAAAATGCCTCCAAATGTTTTTTTATTTTAATTTGTGGACAGCTAATTAATATCTTTCGGCATGTAATTAGTAAATTTAAATTCCACAAAAATGTGAAAACTGATATAACTAATGTTACATGCAGAGGCATATATACGGTCAGGAGGGAAAGAATGTCAATATATTTGCAGATAATAGTAGTTTGGCTGTTAATCCATCGTACATACAATCTTGGCTTGACCTTTTGTCAAGAACACCCCGTGTGGCACCTTTTCTCTCGAAGGACAATGCATTGATTATGTCATTGAAAAAGGTATTAAAATGACTTTTTTATTACTTATAGTTTTTGGTGTTCCTAGAAGTTAAATTTATAACACTTACTTTTGTTTTAATATTATTCAGACAATATCTCATTTGTTAATTTCAGGAATTAGCAGATCACGTTGTAGAAGTTAATTTGCAACATGATGTGATCGATGGGATGTTTACCTTTTATGATTCGACAATTAATACACTGCATATTTATCAGGTAAAGTTTTAAATTATTTGATAAGAGCTGTTGATTTTATGCACTTTTGTTTCTTCATGATATCAAACTTAGGTATTATATTGTATTTTGCAATAAATCCAGTGAGTACTTTTTTTAAAGCTAACAATACAATCATTTGACTTCATCACAGGTTGCCAGTGTAACGTTCGACTTGCTATTGCTACTTGTTCTTGGGTCATACTTGATTACCCTTTTCAGTATCCTCGTGATAACTACCAGGGTAAGATACTATTGTTAGCTAAACTTTTGGGTACATGTTGCAATTGTGACTCTTTTACTTATAAATGGGTCAATTCGGGTTATGTTTTTATCATTAACCCGCTAACAGTAATATTAAAAAAAAAAAAATAGCGTAGAAGGTAATAGATCTAATGAGTTGTAGAAATCTCAGAAAGTGGATCTTTAAAATTTAATGAATCAAACCAAACCTCTTAAAACACTTTATTAAGTTTATTCACTAAGTTTAGTTATCACCGGAACTGATAATAGAAATTGTAATTATCTGGCTTGACCCGTTTAATAACCTGGTTGACAGTATGACACTTATATTATCCATAAATCGGTCAAACTTGGTCAAACTCGGTCACACTCGGCCTAAACTTGGGATTACTCAGAAAATTTCGGTCAAAACTCTTGATTATTCGAAAAATCGGTCAAAATTGGTCAAAGTCAAACTTGGTTAAAGACAAACTTGGTCAAAGTCAAATTTGTTCAAAGTCAAACTTGGTCAACATCCGAGTACTTTTGAGTTGTCGAGTACTTCCTAAAAAGTCCCAACCGAGTACTCACCGAATAGCGAAACCTTGATTATATCCAATTTATTGAGTGGGAAGTTTTGTAAAATAATATATGCATATATCTTTCAACAGGGTGTGGATGATTTAATAAGTTATTTCCGTCGATCTCCATCACGCAAAGTCAAAGCAGCTTAATGACGAAACATAATTCTGTTATGTTCCACCAACTACACTGTAGTTTTTGCAAAACTTATTCATTATGAGTGCAGAGATTAGATGTGCTCGTAATGAACCATGATAGTCTCTTGTAGCTTTACTTGTAGTTAACTAGGAATAATTTTTTGTTGTAATAACAACATGAAGAAAATTTTGGTTATGTTTTACATGTAACCTCTGTAATCTTTCCCGGCAGTTAATTTAAGAAATTATTTTTAGTATTCACGACGGAACACCTGTTTTAATGGAATCATTGTTTTGAGCAAAAACAAATTGTGCATTTGCTTAATTTATTCTTAGTGCTCATGTATGGTTGATCCCGGTTACTGGACCAGGGTAGGTGTTAGAGTACAACGTATTGTCCCTAGAAATCAACCTTGAAATCAAGATCGAAAATTAGAGTCAAAATCGAGCTATTAAGTCAACTCAATATTATTCAAGTGTATATTTAGAGCATCCTTGAAATTTTAGTGATTTATATGTTTTAATATGTGTATGTGAGTTGAACATTAGTGTATGATGTGTATTGAGTTGTCAATAGATTCTATGATATCATGCATAACAGATGCAATGATAAAGTTAACATCTCGATACCATTTTTCATCCAATTGAGTAGTACAATGACCTCTATTGCAATTTGCAAGTACATTCATTTCATCACCAAGGCATGTTATATTGTTACAAACAACTGAATACGTTGTTCGCAATCAAAGTTGGAGTTGTCATGGCATACATATTGATTGAACGACGATATGGGTGGACATATTTCCTTTCAATGTATCCAATACCTTGTAACTGATAATAGATTTGAATCTAAATGGAAGTTCACGAGCAAAGTTTAAAGACGAAAAATTGAGATACATCTAATGACCAGTGAGTCAGAAATCCAACCTTAAAAAATGGCGATCAAAATGAATGTATTTATAACGAAGACAAAATGAGATAAACATGCGTCATTGACACTTATCATGAAATATTTTCCTTGATCATTATCTTTGATGTGAAATAAGAACAGCCTTTTTGGCTTTGGTGTTTATTTTCTCCAAATCAACAGTTTGTTATTTGTTCGGATGATTGGGACATTATTTGGTAATCCTCGCTAGGTAATGGCCGATCGTAATCAGCGTGGAGGACCCCGTAGGTTAGCAACTCGAAGAAACGCCGGTCGATGCAACAATGTTGATCCACATGACATGGAGATTGACCGATTACAAAGACGAATCACTTAGTTGGAACTTCAACACGAATATGAAGAAAGTGAGTCAGATCAAATGTACGAACCTTCGGAGGAGGCGAATTGATATTGGCTAAAAAGTCATGTTTTTACCCCCGATATTGAGTCCCAAAAGCATAAAATTCAAAACTTTGTCGGCAAAATAATCGCTTTTTCGGTTAAATTTGTAGATAAAGTAATTACGAAGACAATGCAAAAAGAATCAAGAGAAACGGAGCTAAAACGAAGATTCTAGAGCGAAAACAGTAAAAGACAAGAAATCAAGTTACGATCCAGGGAATCAGCAAGCCAAACGGGTTGCCAAACGGCCTGGCAGTATGGCAAACGGCCTGCCAAACGGCCTGCCAAACGCCCATATCAAACTGCCTCGTTAAACGGCTTGCCTTAGCAAACGGGCTCTGCCAAACGGCCTGCCAGCCGTTTGCAGGCAAAATTTGTGTTTATTTAAAGGCTTTTTGTCATTCAATTTTCACACACCTCTCTTCACTCTCTCACTACAATACACTTTCTCTCACTAGAGCTTTCAAGGCCTTCTCACCTCCGAGCGGGAAATTAAGTACCGGAGGCGAACGCCGAAGATTGTAATAGGAGCGGTCTAGAGGATGTCAGCACTTGTAATGGTCCAGATCTCGTCTGTAAACGGTGAACGCTTTCCTTAATTTAATGAAGTTACCTTGTTATCTTAAGTTGCTTTCATCTTGCATGATTATCTATCTGTTACAATTGTTTATTATATGTTGAATACTTTATCTGAGACTTATCATACTGTTATGCTGAAACCCTGACGGTTTAGAAGTTTAATATACGGATCACCCTTTCCGCTTATTCACGTGGCTATAACCTAGTATTAGGACCTGATCAACCCTAGGATACAAGGTAAGTAGTTATGTGTGCTTAACGTCACAATAGGGATATAGTACCTACGTACGAATAACCACTTATTCTTCATAGAAGATCTGCCCATTTAGGTTGTGATTAGAGTTAGCAACAGAGAGTTCAGTGAACACTAGCTTGCTCAAAAGCATGATTCGCGTCAGAAGCAATGTTCTTGAGATGTTGTAAGATGATTTGGGGTTGAATAAGTGATCGCAAAGGAGAGACCTCTAATCCAATTAGCAGTACCTTAGAATATCTAAGATTGCACATCTGTTAATGTTAAGGCATAACATAGTGTTAAGTGGTAGAATATTGCTTTAGTTAGACCAACTAGGATTAAGAACAGCTGAGACTTTCCTTTATGGGTATACCACTTTTTTCATGTACCTAGGATTCTATCCATAAGGTTGTTTAAACCCTTTAGGTTAACGTTGGGAGTAGGGATATCCGTCTTAGCCAGAATCTTCAAGGCCTAAACTCTTAGTGACAAATCAGTTAGGTTCATAGCACAGTTGATTGAGGTTTAGTGTTTATCCTAGGAAGTTAAACTCTTGTGATAATTCCCCTTCAGAATTCTATTCTCCATACCTATTTATCTCTATCTTTATAAGTTCAATTACTGTTTTATTTAGTTAATTTTAATCTGTCACCTCTTATCACTAGGGTTAACTATATAGGCACTTTTGTCCCACGTTACTGAGCAAACATACAAAAATACGTACCTGAGTTATATTTACCACTTACTCGTTAAAAGGAAGACAAGTAGGTGAGTTATAGCTAGGAACCCCAGCTAAATATAAATGATAAAAACATTACTCTCTTTTGGTAGCTAATTCTGACGTGTTGCGACCTAATGACACCGCACAAATGAAACCGTCCGTTTTGGCCATATCAAGGGGAAGTAAGTTTTTGGCGCCGCTGCCGGGGACTTATTTTCTGTCTGTTAAGGTAATCGTTGATTCTGTCGATATATCCGAGACTCTTGAGTGGTGTTTAAGAAAGACAATTATACACGGACTTGGTTGTTGGATTTTTCAAACAGTCTCCAATTATATTGGAACCAAAAGGATCATGCCTCTCCGTTGTCTGCCTGGCCACTTGTTTCAAGGATAAATTGACAAGAAGCACATATGCTTAACAAGCAGGGAGTTTGTCGGTATAGGATTTAAAGTCGCCATTACAGTAAACCCTTTTCAAAACTATAAAACAAAATATTAATTATGGTATTAATTTCTATAGATTCCAGTTCAAACTTAACCGACTACGAAGAAAGTGCGAAAGGCAGTCGCTCTCCCACAACTTCGGAAACCGGCGAAGTTTTTCTTTATAAGCCTAAAACAAATCTAAACCCTGATGAATCTCATCAAGAATTAGTTCTTGATCCTTGTAGTTCAAGAAGCCGGATAATTTCATCTGACGTAGAGATTTCATTGCTTTTGGATAAGTTTTACTCAAATGAACCAGGATTCAACCCTCTTCACGATCCAAAAGGGAGGCTCAGTCTTAACGAACTCCTGATTATGGAAGATGAAATGCGGGAAGAATATCCAACTATTTTCAATTATCCAGACTTGTTCGAATTTAATCCCAATGAGATACGACACACTGATAAAACAAAAGTTCCGTTTACTGGAAATCTGTTAAATCCTAGTAGAAGGTTAAACGTCTATAGAGAATTCATTAGGCACCTCTATTCCTCAGACTTCCCGTTTTCAACATTTCAAATCAATATGTTAAAAGAGCTGCGTTCTTAAATTCGTTCTCTTCACAAACTGTTAAAAGAATGTGGGGATGATATTTTCGTCAAGTATCGGGATGCAGAAATTGATTTCAAATTTGATTTAGAGTCATTCGTCAGTTTTCTCCCTCACTTCACCAATAAGGAAGTTTCCCCCATTCATATAAACCGTTATGTCGCCGCAATGATCTCTGGAATTAGAATTTTGGGTTGAAAGCAAGAAACCTAACTCGATTTCAAAATATGGACACCGAGATTTCTTTTACTTTGATCCAGCCTCATTTCTCATCAAAAGATTAATTGAAGCTTTTTCGGATTCTACCGAGGAAAGAATACATCAGAATTTCTTCACAAAAAGAAAGAAAATATATTCAAAACTCGTACAAATCCTCACTATGTCAAAATTTTCATTTACAACTCCGCAAAGGAAGATCATTTGGGAAATATCTACAAATTTTAAATTTACTATCAGTGATCCTGACTGCGCGGAAGATCTTTTATTTCAAGACACAGTGTCAAAACTTCTTTTTGAACTTAATTATCGAGATACTGGACCAAGGGATGAAATTTCAAACATTAAAAAAGTTAGAAGGGCTTTTATGGATGATATCGGGGATTTACAAAAGCGTGAGCGC
This sequence comes from Rutidosis leptorrhynchoides, assembly GCF_046630445.1. Lineage (NCBI taxonomy): Eukaryota > Viridiplantae > Streptophyta > Magnoliopsida > Asterales > Asteraceae > Rutidosis > Rutidosis leptorrhynchoides. The sequence goes on from NC_092343.1 coordinate 148,504,475, forward strand.
AAGATGTTAAGTGATTTTAAAAATATTTTCAGTACAGTCCGCTGACTTATTCTGGATGGTCAAAGAAGCTTTAAACTTGTCTTTCTTCCCACGTCATTTCTGGAATTTAGTTGTGGAACCTGTGTAATTTGTGTTTTTAAGAAAATAAAATTTTACTCCGTCCATTTGTCTTTTCTCTCTTAATTTTAGTTAATTTTAATAAAATAACCGGATTAAAATCTGAAGCAAAAATTTATTTATCTTTTATTAACCTAGTCAAAATTTCGCGAGTTGGGTCGGGAAAATAAGCCCGCGAGCCACACGGGCCCAAATTTTCTCCTCTTTCCTTCTCCTCCTCTTCTTTTCTTTTTTTTTTCTTTTTTTTCTTCCTTCTCCCCTTCTGTGTTCTTCGACCGTCGCCATCACCCACACCACACCATCCTCAAATCTTGACCAAATTAAACGATTCAAGGCTCAAATCCGACTCTCTTGTGCCTCCTAAACACGTTTCCATCATCAATTTGGTGTAAAAGGTACTCTTTCTTGGTTAAAATTCGAATTCTCACTAAAAGTCAAATTTTTGACTTTTGAGAAAAATTGTGTTTTAGGCCGAATTTTGGATTCCTTTAAGTTAGTTAGATAATGTGATTGCTATGTGTAACTTTTTAGGCTCGATTGAAGCATTTTGGATAGTTTTTAGCTCTCGATTCGTTAGTTGAGATTTTAGGGTAGAAATTGGTGAACTTTTTTAGAAATTGATGTTTTACTAGCTTAGTTAGGCTTAGTGATTCATTAAGAGTGCTTAGAAACTGATTTTGGAACAATGTATGCTTGTATGCTTAAATTTGACATTGTGGTCATACTACTCTTAATTAGGATTAGGGTTTTTCCTATAGTTAAAACGTTTTTAAAACTTAGGATTGCCTTAAAACTAGTTCAAATGAAGATTTCATTGGTTTGTTCATGAAAATGTAGCTTAATCTTTGATTTTCCTTATTTTGTACGTTTTGAACAAAATGAATATTTTTCGGTAAAACGGCTTTAATCTTTGACTTAAGGACGTTATAGCTCAAGTTTGTTGTTTAAAAATATTTAAGGTAATTAAAAATGGTCATTAGAACCATTGTATGCTTAAAAATCATCACATTTGGATCAAAATTGCTTATTACAACTAACTTGCTATAATTATTATTTTTAGCATTATTTATTGTAATCACGGGTACACTTTGAATTTTGCTTAAGAATAAGTTTGTAGTTAGATTAGATATTGTTTGTGGTAATTTTGGCTATATTTGATTATAACAGGAATTTGGAAAATGCCATTTTTAAAGCCCTTATTTCGATTTTTTTTTTCCGAAAAATACATGCATTTTTAAATTCTAAGTCTTAATCTTTTGGAACATAACCTATGTTACTTGACTTTTGCAGATTGCTAATCGCATACCAGCAGAATATGAGTTGCCCCATTACCTTCTCGGGCAAGATGATCCAGTGAATAATGAGCCATTTATGAGAACTTGGATTAATCGACTAAAAGGGGCTAACAAGTATATTAACTGGACGATCATGGAACAGTGTGGATGGGCCGACGAGCTTAGGGCAATCTTGAACTTTAGAGCAAACGGGAGAACACACAGAGCCTGGCAAAACTTGTTTGAAATAAATGAGAAAGCATACAATGAGCCATACGCGGAATTTATGACTACTTGGAGTTTTGACTCAGATGTTGATCAAGAGGATTACAATGATCAAGAGTGTATCCACTTTCGGCACCAAAATCACACATATCACCTATCTCTTGCACGGTTTGCGAGGTATTTAGAGTTGTACAAACCGTCACAGCTCAACAGTTCCATATTCAAGAGAGGGTACACCACCTTGAATAACATAGATTACCAAGCTTTCTGGCGCGAGTACACCACCGATAATGAGCCATGGAGATCAAGTAAAAAGGCATCAAAATTCATCAATCCCGTACACTGCATCCTTCACCACCTCATCACTAAAACCCTTCACCCAAAAGCCCAACATGGCGGTGCTATTACCATTAACGATATGCGCCTGATGCACGCCATGATACACAACCAGAATATGCAAGTAGCACACCTCCTGGCCCAGGCATTTACTAATGAGAAGAATTCAGTAAGGACCATTGTGCCAATTTTAGGAACAGTTGTTACTAAACTTCTCTGTCGGATGCGTGTTTTGGGGAGTATCGAGCGGTTTAATTATAAGATCGGGGCTGAGTCAGAAGAAATAGAGTATAAGATACTGAACACTTGGGAATACATTCGTGTTGAGGGTGAACAGTTGATCATTCAAGCTAATCCATATATACATGATTCTGAAGACCGGACAGTGCCGGGGGTGAGAGTATTAGGGTTCAGACCTGATTCTAGGATGAGAGATGGTAGGAGGCGGCGAGGTTCTCAGGAACTAAGGGATGAGGATGATCCCACCGCACAGGGACGGCCCACTAACACCCGCCGACATTCATCAGTTGGGGAAGGTGATAGGCCACGGTTTCCGCCATACCACTACTACATGGGAGATCTACCAGGACACGAGAGTTAGTTTGCCCAGCACGCGATCTTTCAAAATTTGGATCATTTTACACATCATGCGGGTAGACAACTCAATGTCCCGCCATATCCTCATGAGTACTCGGTATTAGTATCCCACAGGGACTGCAGAGGCGCATGCCCGAGCCACCAGTATTCAGGACCTCCATCTCCACCTCGGCATCACTACACGCAGATGGAGGTCCTGAATACTGGTGGCTTGAGCCTGCTCCTCTGGGGTCCCTGTGGGATACTAATACTGGGTACTCATGGGGATATGGCGGGACATTGAGTTGCATGCCCGCGTGATGTGTAAAATGATCTAAATTCTGAAAGATCGCATGCTGGGCAAACCAACTCTCGTGTCCTGGTAGATCCCCCATGTGGTAGTGGTATGGCGAAAACCGTGGCCTATCTCCATCCCCAACTGATGAGTGTCGGCGGGTGTCAGTGGGCCGTCCCTGTGTTGTGGGATCATCCTCATCCATTGGTTCCTGAGAATCTCGCCGCCTCCTACCATCTCTCGTCCTAGAATCAGGCCTGAAACCTTGCACTCTCACCCCCGACACTGTCCGGTCTTCAGAATCAGGTATATCTGGATTAGCTTGAATGATCAGCTGTTCACCCTCAATACGAATGTATTCCCAAGTGTTCAGTATCTTATACCCTATTTCTTCTGACTCTACCTCGATCCTATAGTTAAACCGCTCTACATTCCCCAAAACACGCATTCGACGAAGGAGTTTAGTAAAAACGCCCCCCAAAACTGGTACAACCGTCCTTGCTGAATTCTTTCCATTAGTAAAAGCCTGGGCCAGGAGATGTGCCATCTGCATATTCTGGTTGTGTATCATGGCGCGCATTAGGCGCATATCGTTAATGGTAACAGCGCTGTCATGTTGGGCTTTTGGGTGAAGGGTTTTAGTAATGACGTGGTGAAGGATTCGGTGTACGGGATTGGTGAATTTTGATGCCTTTTTATTTGATCTCCACGGCTCATTATCGGTGGTGTACTCGCGCCAGAAAGCTTGGTTATCTATGTTATTCAAGGTAGTGAATCCTCTCTTGAATATGGAACCGGTGAGCTGTGACGGTTTGTACAACTCCAAATACCTTGCAAACCGTGTGAGAGATAGGTGATATGTGTGGTTTTGGTGGCGAAAGTGGATACACTCTTGATCACTATAATCCTCCTGATCAACATCTGAATCAAAACTCCAAGTAGCCATAAATTCCGCGTAAGGCTCATTGTATGTTTTCTCATTCATCTCAAACAAGTATTGCCAGGCTCTGTGTGTTCTCCCGTTTGCTCTAAAGTTCAAGATTGCCCTAAGCTCGTCGGCCCATCCACAATGTTCCATGATCGTCCAGTTAATATACTTGTTACCCCCTTTTGGCCGATTAATCCATGGTCTCATAACCGGCTCATTGTCTGCTGGATTATCTTGCCCGAGAAGGTAATGAGGCAACTCATATTCTGCTGGTAAGCGATTAGCCATCTGCAAGAGTCAAGTAACATAGGTTATGTTCCAAAAAATCAAGACTTAGAATTCAAAAATGCATATATTTTCCCAAAAAAATTCGAAATGAGGGCTTTAAAAGTGGCATTTTCCAAATTCCTGTTATAGTCAAACATAGCCAAAATTACCACAAACAATATCTAAACGAACTATAAACTTATTTTTAAGCAAAATTCAAAGTGTACCCGTGATTACAATAAATAATGCTAAAAATAATTATTATAGCAAGTTAGTCGTGATAAGCAATTTTGATCCAAATGTGATGATTTTTAAGCATACAATGGTTCTAATGACCATTTTTGATTACCTTAAATATTTTTAATCACCAAACTTGAGCTATAACATCCTTATGTAAAAGATTAAAGCCGTTTTATCGAAAAAATATTCATTTTGTTCAAAACGTACAAAATAAGGAAAATCAAAGAATAAGCTACATTTTCATGAGCAAACCAATGAAATCTTCATTTGAACTAGTTTTAAGGCAATCCTAAGTTTTAAAAACGTTTTAACTATAGGAAAAACCTTAATCCTAATTATGTGTAGTTTGACCAAAATGTCAAATTCAAGCAAACAAGCATATATTGTTCCAATATCAGTTTCTAAGCACTCTTAATGAATCACCAAGCCTAACTAAGCTAGCAAAACATCAAATTTCCAAGAAATTTACCAATTTTTACCCTAAAACCTCAACTAACGAATCGAGAGCTAAAAACTATCCAAAATGCTTCAATCGAACCTAAAAACTAACACATAGCAATCACATTATCTAACTAAGCATAAAGGAATTCAAAATTCGGTCTAAAACAAAGTTTTTCTCAAAAGTCAAAAATTTGACCTTTGAAGAGAATTCGAATTTTAACCAAGAAAGAGTACCTTTTACTCCAATTTGATGATGGAAACGTGTTTAGGAGGCACGAGAGAATAAGATTTGAGCTTTGAATCGTGTAAAATGATGAATATTTGATGATGTTAGTGGTGGGTTAAGGCCGTCGGCCACGAAGAACACAGGAGGGAGAAGAGAAAAAGAGAAAAAGAAGAAAGAAAGGAGAGGAGGAGAAAAAAAAGAGGAGAAAAATTGGGCACGTGTGGCTCGCGGGCTTATTTCCCCGACCCGACTCGCAAATTTTTAACTTTTAAAATTTTAAAATTTTAATGAGGTTAATAAAAGATAAATAAAATTTTACTTCGGATTTTAATCCGGTTATTTTTATATAATTAACTAAAATAAGAAAAGACAAATGGACGGAGTAAAATTTTCTATTTTATTAAAAACACAAATTACACAGGTTCCACAACTAAATTCCAGAAATGACGTGGGAAGAAAGACAAGTTTAAAGCTTCTTTGACCATCCAGAGTAGATCAGCGGAGTGTACTAAAAATATATCGAAATCACTTAACATCTTGCACTCGCGCTTCTGTAAACCTCCGATATCGTCCATAAGTTTAACCAGAGCCCTTTTTACTTTTTTAATGTTTGAAATTCCATCCCTTGGTCCAGTATCTCGATAATTAAGTTCAAAAAGAAGTTTTGACACTGTGTCTTGAAATAAAAGATCTTCTGCGCAGTCAGGATCACCGATAGTAAATTTAAAATTTGCAGATATTTCCCGAATGATCTTCCTTTGCAGAGTTGTAAATGGAAATTTTGACATAGTGAGGATTTGTACGAGTTCTGAATATATTTCTCTTCTTTTTGCGAAGAAATTCTGATGTATTCTTTCCTCGGTAGAATCCGGAAAAGCTTCAATTAATCTTTTGATTAGAAATGAGGCTGGATCAAAGTAAAAGAAATCTCGGTTTCCATATTTTGAAATAGGGTTAGGTTTCTTGCTTTCAATCCAAAATTCTAATTTAGAGATCATTGTCGCGACATAACGGTTTATATGAATTGGAGAAATTCATTATTGGTGAAGTGGGGGAGAAAACTGATGAATGACTCTAAATCGAATTTGAAATCAATTTCTGCATCCCGATACTTGACGAAAAGGTCATCCCCACATTCTTTTAACAGTTTGTTAAGAGAACGAATCTGAGAACGCAGCTCTTTTAACACATTGATTTGAAAGGTTGAAAACGGGGAGTCTGAGGAATAGAGGTGCCTAATGAATGCTCTATAGACGTCTAACCTTCTACTAGGATTTAATAGATTTCCAATAAACGGAGCTTTTGTTTTGTCAGGGTGTCGTATCTCTTTGGGATTAAATTCGAACAAGTCTGGATAATTGAAAATAGTTGGGTATTCTTCCCGTATTTCATCTTCCATAATCAAGAGTTCGTTGAGACTGAGCCTCCCTTTTGGATCGTGAAGAGGGTTGAATCCTAGTTCATTTGAGTAAAACTTATCCAAAAGCAATGAAATATCTAAGTCAGATGAAATCATCCGGCTTCTTGGACTACAAGGATCAAGAACTAGGTCTTGATGAGCACATCAGGGTTTAGATTTGCTTTAGGTTTATAAAGAAAAACTTCACCGGTTTTCGAAGTCGTGGGAGAGCAACTGCCTTTCGCACTTTCTTTGTAGTCTGTTAAGTTTGAACTGGAATCTACAGAAATTAATTCCATAATTAATATTTTGTTTTTATAATTTTGAAAAGGGTTTACTGTAATGGCGACTTTAAATCCTATACCGACAAACTCTCTGCTTGTTAAGCATGTGTGATTCTTGTCAATTTATCTTTGAAACAAGTGGCCAGGCAAACAACGGAGAGGTGGGATCCTTTTGGTCCCAATATAATTGGAGACTGTTCGGAAAATCCAATAACCAAGTCCGTGTATAATTGTCTTTCTTAGACACCACTCAAGAGTCTCAGATATCTTGACAGAATCAACGATTACCTTAACAGACAGATAATAAGTCCCAGGCAGCGGCGCCAAAAACTTATTACCCTTTTGATATGGCCAAAACGGACAGTTTTATTTGGGCGGTGTCGTTAAGTCGCAACACGTCAGAATTAGCTACCAAAAGAGAGTAATGGTTTTATTATTTATATTTAGCTGGGGTTCCTAGCTATAACTCACATACTTGTCTTCCTTTTAACGAGTAAATGGTAAATATCACTCAGGTTCGTATTTTTGTATGTTTGCTCAGTAATGTGGGACAAAAGTGCCTATATAGTTAACCCTAGTGACAAGAGGTGATAGATTAAGATTAACTAAATAAAACAGTAATTTAACTATAAAGATAGAGATATATAGGTATGGAGAATAGAATTCTGAAGGGGAATTATCACAAGAGTTAACTTCCTAGGATAAACACTAAACCTTAATCAACTGGGCTATGAACCTAACTGATTTGTCACTAAGAGCTTAGGCTTTAAAGATTCTAGCTAAGACGGATATCCCAACTCCCAACGTTAACCTAAAGGGTTTAAACGACCTTATGGATAGAATCCTAGGTACATGAACAAAGTGGTATACCCAATAAAGGAAAGTCTCAGCTTTTCTTAATCCTAGATGGTCTAACTAAAGCAATATTCTACCACTTAATCACTATGCTATGCCTTAACATTAATAGATGTGCAATCTTAGATATTCTAAGGTACTGCTAATTGGATTAGAGGTCTCTCCTTTGCGATCACTTATTCAACCCCGGATCATCTTAGAACATCTCAAGAACATTGCTTTTGACGCGAATCATGCTTTTGAGCAAGCTAGTGTTCACTGAACGCTCTGTTGCTGACTCTAATCACAACCTAAATGGGCAGCTCTTCTATGACGAATAAGTGGTTATTCGTACGTAGGTACTATATCCCTATTGTGACGTTAAGCACACATAACTACTTACCTTGTATCCTAGGGTTGATCAGGTCCTAATACTAGGTTATAGCCACGTGAATAAGCGGAAAGGGTTATCCGTAAATTAAACTTCTAAACCGTCAGGGTTTCAGCATAACAGTATGATAAGTCTCAGATAAAGTATTCAACATATAATAAACAATTGTAACAGATAGATAATCATGCAAGATGAAAGCAACTTAAGATAATAAGATAACTTCATTAAATTAAGGAAAGCGTTCACCATTTACAGACGAGATCTGGACCATTACAAGTGCTGACATCCTCTAGACCGCTCCTATTACAATCTTCGACGTTCGCCTCCGGGTACTTAATTTCTCGCTCGGAGGTGAGAAGGCCTTGAAAGCTCTAGTGAGAGAAAGTGTATTGTAGCGAGAGAGTGAAGAGAGGTGTGTGGAAATTGGATGACAAAAAGCCTTTAAATAGAAACAAAATTTTCCTGCAAACGGCTGGCAGGCCGTTTTTGGAGGTCGTTTGCTAAAGCAAGCCGTTTATCGAGCATGTTTTCTCTAACCATTTGGCAGGCCGTTTGCCATACTGGAAGGCCATTTGGCAAGCCATATGGCAGGCCGTTTGCTGGCCTGGTTAGCCTGATTTCACTGGATCGTAACTTGATTTCTTGTCTTTCACCGTTTTTGCTCTAGAATCTTCGTTTTAGCTCCGTTTCTCTTGATTCTTTTTGCATCGTATTCGTAATTACTTTATCTACAAATTTAACTGAAAAAGCTATTATTTGGCTGAAATTTTTTTTGAACTTTATGCTTTTGGGACTCAATATCGGGGGTAAAAACATGACTTTTTAGGCGATATCAAAGACCATTGTGCAAAGTTCGGTATTAGAATGTTGAAAATGGTACCGGAAACACCACAACACAATGGAGTCACCGAATGTATGAATCGTACATTGAATTAAAGGGCTAGGAGTATGAGACTACACGCCGGTTTGCCTAAGATGTTTTGGGCGGATGGGGTTAATAATGCGGCTTATTTGATTAATAGGGGACCCTCAACACCATTGGGTTTCTGAATTCTTGAGGAAGAATGGCTAGTTAAAAAGGTTAGTTATGATCATCTTAGAATCTTTGGGTGTAATGTTTTCATTGGTTACCGTTCGGATGAGATGGGCTATCATTGTTGGGATAATGAAGATAGAAAAGTTATTCGATCGCGTGATTTCACCTTTGATGAAGATTCGGTCTATGGCAAACCGGAAACGGGGAGTCAAAAACCGGATCATGTTATTCTTGACGATGTTTATCTTGATGATCTTGCGGGTTCTAGTGGGAGCTCGGGGAACAATGAATTGCCGATTAATGGTGATGGGTCGGATCTTGACAATGATGGGGATGGTTCGGATAGTGGTAATAATTCCGAACATAGTGCGAGTTCTAGCGATGAGGAGGCTAATGAAACCGGTCCAACCATATCGGTTGCTCTTATACTTAGACGCTCGACTAGAGTGCCCAAACCTAATCCTAGGTATTCTCCATCAATAAACTACTTGCTCTATACCGAGAATGGTGAACCCGAAAGTTACTTTGAAGCAAGAAAGTCCAAAGAATCCATACAATGGGAGCTTGCTATGAAAGAAGAGATGGGGTCGCTTGAGAAGAACAAGACTTGGTCACTAGTGAAATTACCTCATGATAAAAAGGCGTTGCAAAACAAATGGGTGTATAAAATAAAGAACGAGGTGGATGGCAAGAAGAGGTACAAAGCACGGTTAGTGGTTAAAGAGTTTCAACAAAGGAAAGGGCTTGATTACCAAGAGATATTCTCATCGATGGTGAAGATGACTACTATTCATTTGGTGCTTTCGTTGGTCGCATCGGAGGACTTTCATCTACAACAACTAGATGTGAAGACCGCATTCTTACATGGGGATCTTGATGAAGAGATCTACATGAGGCAACCCGAGGGTTTTGAGGTAAAAGGTAAAAAGAAGTGGGTTTGTATGTTAAAGAAAAGTTTGTATGGATTGAAGCAAGCACCTCGGCAATGGTACTTGAGATTTGATGAGTTTATGAAGAAGGTTGGTTTTGTAAAATGTGAAGCGGACCATTGTTGTTACTTGAAGAAATTCAAGTCTTCTTACATAATCTTATTGATATATGTTGATGACATGTTGCTTGCTGGTTCTGACATGTCTGAGATCAATAAGTTGAAAGGTATGCTTTCAAAAGAGTTCGAGATGAAGGATCTTGGTAGTACTAAGCAAATACTTGGAATGAGTATTGTGCGTGATCATGCTAAATGCGTTCTATACTTGTCTAAATCCAAGTATATTGAGAAAGTAGTAGAAAAGTTTAATGTTGATAAAGCAAAGGCTCGTACTATGCCTTTAGGTAGCGCGATAAAGTTATTGAAGAATCAATCACCTAAAATGGAAGAAGACAAAACAGAGCTGGAAAAGGTTCCGTATTGATCGGCCGTGGGAAGTATTATGTATGCCATGGTTTGTACGAGACCGGATATAGCTCATGCATTTGGAGTTGTAAGCCGTTATATGTCTAATTTGGGGAAGGAGCATTGGGAAGCAGTCAAATGGTTGCTTCGTTATTTGAAAGGTACTTCTAGTATGGGATTGTGTTTTACTAAGGGCAATGTTATACTTAGAGGTTATGCGGATGCAAATTTGGGTGGATTTGGTGATTCGGGTAAGAGTACTACGGGATATGTGTTCATGGTTGGTAAGACGCATGTTAGTTAGATATCTAGACTACAAAGGAGTGTTGCTTTGTCGACCACCGAGGCTGAGTATATGGCTATTGCGGAAGCTTCTAAGGAGCTTGCTTGGTTGAAGAACTTCTTGTGTGAGTTGGGTAAAAGACAAGATAATTGCAACTTATATTGTGACAACCAAAGTGGTCAATCTCGCGAAGAATCCGGTGTTTCATAATCGTACAAAACACATTGATTTGAGGTATCATTTTATTCGAGAACGTATTGAAGATGGTACTTTGATGTTAGAGAAAGTCCTTGGTATGAAGAATCCAGCGGATATGTTTACTAAGGTGGTGTCAATGGACAAGTTAAAGTTTTGCATAGTTTCAACGGGTCTTCTCATGAACTAATGAGAAGGTGGTGACCGACTAAGGACATAGAGAGATGATGATTCGATTCTAACAAGAAGTGTTGAAGACCTTGTATCGAAAGTCTACTTATCAGGCGTATGTGATAGGAGTGTGCGTGTCCTAAATGGAGTTTGGCGGTAAAGGGCGCTTTGGCTATCTTGGTTAGTTTGATGTTATGATGGGTTGACAAAATGTGAGTCATGGTTTTGACTATCTTCAAGTGGGAGAATGTTGGATGTGAAGGATATCAAAACAAAAGGATTCGAACGAACAGGGGAGGCGCGCCGTGGCCTTGGAAGGCACGACGCAGCCTAGTACATGAAACATCTGTCACGACCCGAAAATTTCGATCAAAATTAAACTTTGATAACTTCGGCAAGATAAGAAAATTGATGTGTTGCATTAAAATGTTTTTCATACATTTAATTAACCATTGGACTTTACCCTACGATTCACGAATAACCTGTAATTTAAAACTCGAACCGTCATGATTTATATATGATTTTACTTTCTTAAATGAAAACGTTTTATGATATAATAATTTCTATTATTATAACCTTTTAATAAAATGATTTTGAATATAAGTTTTGGAAAAATAAATTTTATAATATTTATATACGAAATGATAAAAATTTACTATTGAATGTTACAATTTCAAATTAAAATTTTTACGTATATAATCGTTTTATTTTTATGATGCAATTTTTTTAAATTTATAAGAAAAACGCAATTAAATTAAAGATGTACAAGCTGTAAAGCACAACGTACAACAATGTAACTTAAATAGTTGAATTGAAATTAATTCATTTACTATTCATATGAATAATAAATGAAACGAAATTAATTAATTTACTATTCACATGAAAGCGACATGATAGAAATTATTAATTATAAGTTACATAAAATACCCCTGAAGTATTTAATAAATACGACTTTTTAATAATTTATGATTCAAATTTGATTCAAAATTATTATTATATTATTATATTTTATTTCAATATTATTATATTTTTATATTTATTATATTATTATAATTAAATTAATATTATATTATATATCTTTGTCCAGTCAAAAACTAGAAAAACACATATTACGCGTACAAAACTTATAAACGAACCTTTTTACAACTAATTCTATAAAGCTTAAGACCAAAATCGATATATATATATATATATATATATATATATATATATATATATATATATATATATATATATATATTCATATATAAAAAGTGGAATTTTTTATCCATATTTTTACCCGTGAATTATTAGTAACAGAGTACGAAATACCGGTCTGTGAAAACTGTCGGCATAAACTAACAAAAATGGGGCGGCTAAGATTACACACGTTTGATTCCTTTTATTATTCATTATTATTTTATTATTATATTATTACTTTATTATATTATTATATTATATTATTATACTATATATATGACTCGATTCATTTTCTGCAATCGATCATTTTACACATACATACATATATATTACTTCGTAAGATTTTATCATTATTATTATTATTACTCCTATTATTATTAGTCTTATTATTATTAAGTAGTCTTATTATTATTAGTAATATACATAAAATACTACGACGGGGTTATGTTCAAGTGATTTCAAAATGGGTTTTTCAAATGGGATCGGGGGGTATTATTCGTGAATTAAAGGCCAACCTTGCACTTATCATTTACATTGCGTCTGCATAATTTTCCTACAATATTGAACCACAATATTGATACGCGAGTTTATAGATCCCTTTTTAATTGCTTTTGCAAATCTATATTTTTGGGCTGAGAATACCTGCGTACTTTATAACTGTTTTACGAAATAGGCACAAGTACTAAAACTAATTCTACGTGGGTTTAAACCAGAAATATCCCCTTATCTTGGTAACTATAACTACTGGTGTATGAATGGTAGGCGCGAATCCTAAAGATAGATCTATTGGGTCTGACAAACCCCATCCGGACTATGGGATGCTTTAGTACTTTGAGGTTATTTTAAACGCACCTGATTCGGTGTACTTTCAGAGGGTAAAACATGAACGTTAAGGCTTGTTACTGGGTGCCTACAACTTATAGAATGCTTTTATACACTTGCGAGTGTACGAATATTTATGTAACTGAAATCTTGTGGTCTATTACAACTATTGAAAATCATTATTTATGATAAAACTATGAACTCACCAACCTTTTTGGTTGACACTTTTAATCATGTTTATTCTCAGTTATTAGAGAAGCTTCCGCTGTTTAACTGCTATGTGCATGGAGTCTTACATGGTATATTTTTCAAGGAAACGTTGCATTCAAACATTAATATGTATTATATTTTGACTGTTTAGTCAATTGATGTATTATTATGAACTATCATTTATTGGGATTCTCTTTATGTAGAAATCACCACAGGTCGAAAACATTTATGTATAAGTTTTAAAAATGTATACAGATTTAAAAACTTTCTTATATAGAAAGCGCGTCTTTTGAAATGAATGCAATGTTTGTAAAACGTATCATATAGAGGGCAAACCTCGATGTGGGACCGTAGTTAACGTACCGCATCAATAGCGATTTTGGAGAGTCGTTACAGTTGGTATCAGAGCTTGAGGTCATAGAGAACCAGAATTTGCATTAGTGTGTTTAACTGGTAATTGTTAGGATGCATTAGTGAGTCTGGACTATGACCGTATCTGTTTTTACCGATTTTTGCTTATCATTTCTTGTCGGAAATTACCTGCTTATCACTCTTAAGTCTAGACACGTTTTCCTGCATTTATTGCATAGATAGTGTACAGATGAATTCATATCTTAGCATATCTGTAAACTTTGCCAGACATCTTCCAAAGATTCCTCCGTAATTTATGTGATTTTGGTATTACATATGCATATGTAAATTATGTATTGAAGAATACCAATCTAAATCCTATAATCTATTTCATATCAAAAATCATTTCCCTGATTATACAATATGGATCCCGCATCTAGTTCAAATTCCTTAGATTTCGATAGCTCTTCCGATATGGAATTCTATCTAAGCTCCGAAAGCAGCGTAACCGGAATGGATCAACCAATTAGCCATCATCTATTCTGAATGAATTGGGGATGGGTTCGTAATCTAATTAATCATTAGAGACAAGAAGAAGGTAATCCCTTCCATCCACCACATTTCCCTCTGGGCGAAGAACCTGAAGCCCTTACTGGCGAACCAGTCCGAAACACCATTTTCACCCTCATTTCCAGAACAGCTAGCAACGACTACGTAATATCTACTATTCTAAATCTTATTCATCCGCTCGTCCGAACCGTCAATCATCCCGGTGTAATAGAAGAAGTCAACGAGCTTCGCGCTCGAGTAGTGGCTTTGGAGAGTATGATGCGCAACTTGCAGGCATCACAAGCAACACCGACATCAACAGTACCACCATCATCAACACCAATAGTACCATTACCACCACTAACAACCACATCCACATCACACGCCTCAACATCACAATCTGTATCTTGGGCATCAACGTCATACGCAACGTAGATACCAAGGAGTATTGAAATAACGAGTTATGGAGTATTAACTCATTATTTCCAAAGAATTTATATATTATATATATATATATATATATATATATATATATATATATATATATATATATATATATATGAATTTTGGAAACCATAAAATATCTTTTCGTACTAAGCTATTATGTATGATTTGAAAAAGGGTAGATACTACTCGGTTAATTCATATTACTAATATGCTATGATGTACATCCTTCGTTGACGACTTAACAACCGTTAACTATAATCTCTGTTTCCAAATCAAGGAATTCCACTTCATAATAAACCAAGTGTATTAATCAATTACATGTTTGATTTTACACTTTCATTTACGATGTACTCGAAACTTTTCAGAAAACATCATTCATGCTTTGCAAAGTTCACAAGAATTCCACGAGCATCAACATCCTTCACTGAGGAATATCAATAAGAATAAATAATGAAGTATTGATTTCATTAGTAAAATACTCTGTGAAGATTATGTAATCTCTAATGTTCTAGAGATTATTCATTTCTAGTTCCAGATGAAAATCAAATGAGTTTAATAGTATATTAACTCATTAAATCTGTATTACATCCGGAGAAAATATACATACATATATTTTCATAAAGACCGTAATAAAAATTCTTTTGTACAAAATATTATTTGTGAACTTTTTTTAACGGGTAGGTAATACCCGGGAAATATATAAATTCACAATTAATATGTTACACTGTACATTCTTAAATTACTCAATAATCATTAACCATACTCACTACTTTCACAACGATATACATTCTTTCGTAAAAATCTGAGCAACCATACTCATTCAAATCCAATTACATATTCTGATTTTAACAGATCAGAACACAAGTCGAGATATAACCGATATCATCACTCTTAGATTCCTACATCTTTCAAAGCTATACCTTGACTTCAAAACTGTGCTAGAACATCACTTCTAAAACCCAGAAAAATATTCGTATCATTCAAAATTCTAGAACATCATATGTGTGTTGACGATTACAATCTGCGTTCAAGCCCCGCATGATTATTGAGAATCCCTCAATTAAGAAACAACTGAGAAGATGATCCAACCACACGTTATCAACGGAAAGAAAGAATTATGCATATAGTCATACACCTGAAAACTTCCGGAACCTAAGTAAAGATTTAACATAAATCTGTAATCCATTGGCATTGTTATTACCAAAAATAACCTTGCAATCTTTTTTTTTCAAAGTATCTAGTTTTATTACATTTCCAACCAGTCAACGTCGACTTTTTAGATTAGCCTTATCATAACCTCGATATGTACGTTTTTGTTACCGGGGAACCTTTTATATTCCACCATATTAACAGTAAACGTACCAGCAACTTCATTAATCTTTGACTTAAGTCTCTCCAAAAAGTCACTATATTTATTCATTAAAACCCTATCATGTACTCATCTGCATCTTGTAACGGTAGTTGCCATACCAGAAAGCTTCAATCATTATTCTCAAATTTCGCAGCGTTTCTACATCAACAGTAATATATTCAAATAACGTCTATCTTCTGGACTTACGTACTTCAATTCTGAATTTCTGAAAAGCACTTCAATTTAAGAATCATTCCTAGGAATTTTGAAAAAACAGATGAAGCAGCAAAAACTGTAAACGACCTTAACAGTTGAAAGTTTGTTAATAAAGAATAGAGTGTTGAAAAAGCTTAGAAAAATGAGAAAATTTGGTACTGAATAACGTATAGAGCAAACCATGAAGGAGGCTGTGGACAAATCACAAAGACTAAATCTACCTTCAAAGAATCTAAATGATTCAGTGTCTGCTGAAGTCTTTAGCGAACACCTCGATCCTTATTCTAAACCTTTGCAGATAAATTTTTTGCATCATCTTTTGATTCTACATATTTTAAAATTATAAAATATTGATAGTGTTCCAAATGAACATATATTTAGTAGCAATATCCACCCAATATATAAATTATTTAGTTGTAATTGTCCTATTTTAAGTTGTAATCGTTTATATTAAATAAGTGCGAAGACAAAAGGCGAAAATGACGATTTGAAGACGCAAATGTCCAAAAAGCTCAAATGTACAAGATACAATCTAAGTGGTTCAATTTATTGATGAGAAACATCTAAAAATGACAAGAGTACAAGTTTCAGAACGCAAAGTACAAGATATTAAATTATACGAAAGGACGTTCGAAAATTCGGAACCGGGACCTGAGCCAACTATCAACGCCCGAAGCAACGGACCAAAAATTATGAGTCTACTAAGCACAAGAATATAATATAATATTTAAATAATTATATAAATTATTTATTTATTATATATTATATTATTAAATAAAAACGTCAGCAAGCTAGAAAACAAGGCAACTTGGCTGGATCCAGGTGGCCATGCGATCGCATGGCCTGGTAGTTATAATCTCATGCGATCGCATGAGCCAAAAAGTCAGGCCACATTCCTATAAATTGCAAGTTTGGGCGACGAGTTTTGCACATAATAATAATACTCCACTGTAATAATAATAATATATATATATATATATATATATATATATATATATATATATATATATATATATAAATAGTATAGTGTAGTTTTATATTAGATTAGTTTTGGGTTATGCAAAGGTTATTTTACGGGTTTTAAAGTCGGAGCTCTGTCCGTGTAACACTACGCGATAAATAATCAATGTAAGCTATGTTCTTCTTTTTAAATTAATGTCTCGTACTTAAGTTATTATTATGCTTATTTAAGACGAAGTAATCATGATGTTGGACTAAAAATAATTACTAAAAATGGGTAATTGGGCTTTGTACCATAATTGGGGTTTGAACAAAAGAACGACACTTGTGGAAATTAGACTATGGGCTATTAATGGGCTTTATATTTGTTTAACTAAATGATAGTTTGTTAATTTTAATATAAAGATTTACAATTGGACGTACCTATAAATAACCATATACACTCGATCGGACACGATGGGCGGGATATTTATATGTACGAATAATCGTTCATTTAACCGGACACGGGAATGGATTAATAGTCTACGGAATTATTAAAACAGGGGTGAAATTATGTACAAGGACACTTGGCATAATTGATGACAAAGTATTAAAACCTTGGGTTACACGCAGTCGATATCCTGGTGTAATTATTAAACATAGTATTAAGACCTTGTTACAGTTTAAGTCCCTAATTAGTTGGAATATTTGACTTCGGATATAAGGATAATTTGACGAGGATACGCGCACTTTAAATTTATGACCGATGGACTGTTATGGACAAAAACCAGACGGACATATTAAATAATCAAGGACAAAGGACAATTAACCCATGAGAATAAACTAAACTCAACACGTCAAACATCATGATTACGGAAGTTTAAATAAGTATAATTCCTTTATTTTCATATTTAATTGCATTTCTAATTATCGCACTTTTATTTATTGTCATTGTATTTAATTGCACTTTTAATTATCGCAAGTTTATTTTATCGCACTTTTATTTATCGCAATTTCATTATCGTTATTTACTTTACGCTTTAAATTAAGTCTTTTATTTATTTAATATTTTACATTAAATTTTAACTGCAACTAAAGTTTTTAAAATCGACAAACCGGTCATTAAACGGTAAACCCCCTTTTATATATTATTAATATATATAATATATTTTGTACAAATATAATTGTTTAAAAATATAGTGTAAAATAATTCGTCTCCCTATGAAACGAACCGGACTTACTAAAAACTATACTACTCTACGATTAGGTACACTGCCTATAGTGTTGTAGCAATGTTTAGGTATATCCCATCTGTAAATAAATAAATATCTTGTGTAAAATTATATCGTATTTAATAGTTTTTCCTAGTAAAATATAAACTATTTACCAATACGCCTCTACGAACATCAAGTTTTTGGCGCCGCTTCCGAGGAACCGGCGAAACGCTATATTTTTAAAATATATTTGTATAAATATATTTGTATATTATTTTTTAGAAAAACAATATAAAATTCTTAAAAAAAAAAATGGAACCCAGGCCAATGCGATCGCATGAGCCGGGTGTTGTAAAACCATGCGATCGCATGGCCTGACCTGACACGCAATACTGAACCTGCCGACAGCATTAATTACGGATTATTATTAATATTAAACCCTAATTAGGGTTAGTTATTATATTAATTAATTTTAGATATTAATTAATTTGTATATTTAGTTTATTTAGTTTTAATAAATTATAAAATTAATACTTTTATAAAATAAATAATATAAAAATAATATTTTTATAAAAATTGTACTTTTTACAACTTTAAGATTATTTTTATATTTTGTAACTTTTTATTTGTTTTAGCGTAATATTTGTATTTTATCGCTCGTACTTAGTTTTAAACTTAGTTTTTGCCATAGTTATTTTTATTTCTAGATTTTTAGGCTTTGCCGTAAAATCCCTTAAGTGCTTTTTCTTTGAACTAAGATTTAGGTGCTTTAGAATTTTTGCTACGCTGTTTATAAATTTTAGTACCTTTTAAGTTACGACGCGCTACTTTCTTATTTTTATTTTTCGACATTTTTCGACGCGTAATCTTTTTCTTTCTTATTTCTCGACATGCTACTTTTTAGGACATAGAATTTTCTATTTCTTCTCTAAAATTTCAAAAACGAAAAATTATTTTAAGCGGTTAAATTGATAGACATCCAAATTTTCTGCTTCGTAATAATAGTTGGATTTGTTAGTGGCTGAGTTGTGAGCTTCCGATTTAAAGGGTTCTGGCTCCCTGCTGCATCTATTGGCTATTCGAAACGTGGGTAAAAGCAGAAAAGTTTATTAATTTGATAACTTATATAATTTTTATTTTTATAACTAATAGGATAATTAAGTAAATGCACCACATTGTAGCTAAAATTTGGTAATAAGCGCATTATGGAAAATCTCGAAAATATTTTGGAAACTCTTTATGACATCCGAAATCAATTTAATCAATACTCTCAAACGGATGTTGATGACAATTCGTTCGGTCAATCTTGGATCACGAATGACGAAACAATTACTGGTTGTGAAATCTGTGGAGATTATCACTCAACATGGGAATGTTATTATTACGTTCCTATGGAAAATTACGCACCCACGGAACCTGAATGGAACGATTATGAAGAATACAATTCAAATTAGGATTATTCCCAAGAATATATCCAAACTCAACAACCAGAAGGCGAGGAAAATTATGTGCCTGAAAATTCTTTAGATTATATGAAAATCAAACTCGAAGAACTTGATGCTCAAAATGAACAAATGAGAGAGTTTGTAAATCGGCAAGCTGAAACTCTATCAGATTACGCACCTGTTGATCTGAGGAGTCATGTACAAGAAAATCTCATATCATCGAATTTTGATGAATTCGAGAGCTCCGAAATCACCAATTATCCCGATGATACTTTTTATTCAGTTTTACCAATTTCACAACATATCGACACATTAGCCTCTACCGACAAAATCATCGATCCATCAATGAATGAAGAAGAAGTAAGGGTGACAAATTGGTACTCTTGGGAAAACGATAACGTTGAAAATTTTACCCCCGAGACCAAAATGGTGAGACCAAAAAGTACCGTTAATGAAAAAGAATCTACTTCGATCCCGAAATTCACCATTCCACAACCTTCCAACCCAATATTCTCAATAGACAAGTCATCTATCAAAGATGAACTACAAGATGTAATAGATATTGACACCTCGAATTTCACCCAATTGGGTAATAGAGGTGAAAACTTTGATCCCGAGAATGAACGGAAGGAAATGTTAGGAATTGTCCACCCTATAGAAATATGTATGTCGGTGTATATCGATCCATTTGACCAAGAACCAGAAAAGAGACGTATCCATTTACTAAAAGCTACACTTAAAAAAGAATTAAGTAGTGAAGATCGGGTGGTTCTAAACTTTAAACCCATTGATATATTATACACCACCCGAGATGTAAATAACTGGCTCACTATTCTAATTCGTGAAACTTATTCTACCGACTTCACATATCGTCAGATAAGTGTGGGGAATTCTAACCCCACTTAACGTTAAATTAGGGGTTCGGGTTAGTGCATAACTCGTTAATAAACATGCATAATAAGTAAGGGTAAAAGATGTAGTGACCCGAACTTTTCCATGTTTATATATATATTAAATGAAATTGTTATTTACATGATTAAGTGTTTCCAACATGTTAACCAATCAAACTTGTTAAGACTTGATTAATTGAAATAGGTTTCATATAGACAATTGACCACCCAAGTTGACCGGTGAT
This sequence comes from Rutidosis leptorrhynchoides, assembly GCF_046630445.1. NCBI lineage: Eukaryota > Viridiplantae > Streptophyta > Magnoliopsida > Asterales > Asteraceae > Rutidosis > Rutidosis leptorrhynchoides. The sequence continues at coordinate 148,525,244 of NC_092343.1, forward strand.
TCACGAACGTTAAAACATGTAAAAACTATACGATGACATATATATGGTTATATATATAGTTAACATGATTTTATTATAAGTATGTATCTCATTAGGTATTTTAACAATGAGTTATATACATAAAAAATGAGACTATTAATTTAAGAAACTCGAAAACGATATATATAACGATTATCGTTATAACAACGTCTTACTAGGTACATATGAATCATATTAAGATATTGATACACTTGGTTAATTATGTTAAATGATAAGTAAATATATTATTAAGTGTATTAACAATGAAATACATATGTAAAAATAAGACTACTAACTTAATGATTTCGAAACGAGACATATATGTAACGATTATCGTTGTAACGACATTTAACTGTATATATATCATACTAAGATATATTATATATCATAATATCATGATAATATAACAATTTAACATCTCATTTGTTATAATAAACAATGGGTTAACAACATTCAACAAGATCGTTAACCTAAAGGTTTCAAAATAACATTTACATGTAACGACTAACGATGACTTAACGACTCAGTTAAAATGTATATACATGTAGTGTTTTAATATGTATTCATACACTTTTGAAAGACCTCAAGACACTTATCAAAATACTTCTACTTAACAAAAATGCTTACAATTACATCCTCGTTCAGTTTCATCAACAATTCTACTCGTATGCACCCGTATTCGTACTCGTACAATACACAGCTTTTAGATGTATGTACTATTGGTATATACACTCCAATGATCAGCTCTTAGTAGCCCATGTGAGTCACCTAACACATGTGGGAACCATCATTTGGCAACTAGCATGAAATATCTCATAAAATTACAAAAGTATGAGTAATCATTCATGATTTATTTACATGAAAACAAAATTACATATCCTTTATATCTAATCCATACACCAACAACCAAAAACACCTATAAACACTTTAATTCTTCAATTTTCTTCATCTAATTGATCTCCCTCAAGTTCTATCTTCAAGTTCTAAGTGTTCTTCATAAATTCCAAAAGTTCTAGTTTCATAAAATCAAGAATACTTCCAAGATTGCAAGTTTACTTCCAAGTTTTCTAAATCCATTCCAAGTAATCATCCAAGATCAAGAAACCTTTGTTACTTACAGTAGCTTATCTTTCTAATACAAGGTAATAATCATATTCAAACTTTAATTCAATTTCTATAACTCTAACAATCTTATTTCGAGTGAAAATCTTACTTGAAATTGTTTTCGTGTCATGATTCTGCTTCAAGAACTTTCAAGCCATCCAAGGATCCTTTGAAGCTAGATCTATTTTTCTCATTTCCAGTAGGTTTATCCAAGGAACTTGAGGTAGTAATGATGTTCATAACATCATTCAATACATACATATAAAGCTATCTTATTCGAAGGTTTAAACTTGTAATCACTAGAACATAGTTTAGTTAATTCTAAACTTGTTCGCAAATAAAAGTTAATCCTTCTAACTTGACTTTTAAAATCAACTAAACACATGTTCTATATCTATATGATATGCTAACTTAATGATTTAAAACCTGGAAACACGAAAAACACCGTAAAACCGGATTTACGCCGTCGTAGTAACACCGCGGGCTGTTTTGGGTTAGTTAATTAAAAACTATGATAAACTTTGATTTAAAAGTTGTTATTCTGGGAAAATGATTTTTATTATGAACATGAAACTATATCCAAAAATTATGGTTAAACTCAAAGTGGAAGTATGTTTTCTAAAATGGTCATCTAGACGTCGTTCTTTCGACTGAAATGACTACCTTTACAAAATCGACTTGTAACTTATTTTCCCGACTATAAACCTATACCTTTTCTGTTTAGATTCATAAAATAGAGTTCAATATGAAACCATAGCAATTTGATTCACTAAAAACGGATTTAAAATGAAGAAGTTATGGGTAAAACAAGATTGGATAATTTTTCTCATTTTAGCTACGTGAAAATTGGTAACAAATCTATTCCAACCATAACTTAATCAACTTGTATTGTATATTATATAATCTTGAGATACCATAGACACGTATACAATGTTTTGACCTATCATGTCGACACATCTATATATATTTCGGAACAACCATGGACACTCTATATGTGAATGTTGGAGTTAGCTATACAGGGTTGAGGTTGATTCCAAAATATATATAGTTTGAGTTGTGATCAATACTGAGATACGTATACACTAGGTCGTGGATTGATTCAAGATAATATTTATCAATTTATTTCTGTACATCTAACTGTGGACAACTAGTTGTAGGTTACTAACGAGGTCAACTGACTTAATAAACTTAAAACATCAAAATATATTAAAAGTGTTGTAAATATATTTTGAACATACTTTGATATATATGTATATATTATTATAGGTTTATGAATCAACCAGTGGCCAAGTCTTACTTCCCGACGAAGTAAAAATCTGTGAAAGTGAGTTATAGTCCCACTTTTAAAATCTAATATTTTGGAATGAGAATACATGCAGGTTTTATAAATGATTTACAAAATAGACACAAGTACGTGAAACTACATTCTATGGTTGAATTATCGAAATCGAATATGCCCCTTTTATTAAGTCTGATAATCTAAGAATTAGGGAACAGACACCCTAATTGACGCGAATCCTAAAGATAGATCTATTGGGCCTAACAAACCCCATCCAAAGTACCGGATGCTTTAGTACTTCGAAAATAATATCATATCCAAAGGGTGTCCCGGAATGATGGAGATATTCTTATATATGCATCTTGTTAATGTCGGTTACCAGGTGTTCACCATATGAATGATTTTTATCTCTATGTATGGGATGTGTATTGAAATATGAAATCTTGTGGTCTATTGTTACGATTTGATATATATAGGTTAAACCTATAACTCACCAACATTTTTGTTGACGTTTAAAGCATGTTTATTCTCAGGTGAATACTAAGAGCTTCCGCTGTTGCATACTAAAATAAGGACAAGATTTGGAGTCCATGTTTGTATGATATTGTGTAAAAACTGCATTCAAGAAACTGATTTCGATGTAATATATTTGTATTGTAAACCATTATGTAATGGTCGTGTGTAAACAGGATATTTTAGATTATCATTATTTGATAATCTACGTAAAGCTTTTTAAACCTTTATTTATGAAATAAAGGTTACGGTTTGTTTTAAAAATGAATGCAGTCTTTGAAAAACGTCTCATATAGAGGTCAAAACCTCGCAACGAAATCAATTAATATGGAACGTTTTTAATCAATAAGAACGGGACATTTCAGTTGGTATCCGAGCGTTGGTCTTAGAGAACCAGAAAATTTGCATTAGTGTGTCTTATCGAGTTTGTTAGGATGCATTAGTGAGTCTGGAATTCGACCGTGTTTTCTTTAAAAATGATTGCTTAACATTTTTGTTGGAAACTATATATTATTAACATGTATATATTATGTGATATATTAATCTCTTAACATGTTTGATATTGTGTGATAGATGTCTACCTCTAGCACAAATCCTATTGACTCACCTAATAATAACGAAGAGTCAAATATATATTGGACTGATTCACAAGTTTCCGAAGAAGAACCGGAAGAAGAATCAGAACCGGAAGAAGAATCAGAACCGGAAGAGGAGGAACCGGAGGAGGAAATAGAACTGGTGGGGGAAATAATAAAACGGTTAAGTAAAAGAAAATCCTCAACCAACCGACCAAGGTTAATTATGGTCAATGGTGTTTCTGCCAAGGAAGCAAAATATTGGGAGGATTACCAATTCTCCGATGAATCGGATTCCGACGAGAATTCCGATGATGTTATAGAAATTACCCCAACTGAATTTAAAAAGGCAAAAGAAAATAATAAGTGAAAGGGCATAAAAATAGAGAAATCTAATTCCAACCCCGATGAACTTTATATGTATCGTCAACCCCCGAAGCCCTTAAGTTGTAACAATGACCCGGGAACCTCTAAACCACCAGGTTTTTCTAAACCGTTGTGGAAAACGACAGCTCGTATTAGGGGAACATCATATATCCCTAGAAACTTGGCAAAACGAACCAAAACTGAAGAAGAAGAAACGAGCGAGTCGGAATAAGATAGTTGTATTCGTGTGGTGTAATATATGTTATATAGTGTGCTTATGCTTTATGATATATGTAAAAATTGCTTGTATTAATAAGTATTTTTTTTTATGAATCTAACTCTTGCCTATTTTACAGTATAAAAACACAAAATGGATAGACAACCCAATATTTTAAGAGACTACCCAGAGACATGATTGATGAAATCTTGTCTAGAGTCGGTCAGAATTCTTCGGCACAACTATTTACGGCGAAATCAGTTTGTAAGACATTAGAAGAACGTTCCAAGAATGTATTGGTTTATAAGAGACTTTCGTTTGAAAGATGGGGGATATCACATTGGGAAACCCATAAGTTACGATGTGTTTACTTTGACGCATATATTGCGGGGAACCCAAATGCTATTTTACGCAACGGGTTAAGAAATTATTTTGACTCAATGTATCCGAATATAGGACTTCATGATTTAGAAAAAGCGGCTAACATGCAACATAAAGAAGCATGCTATGCTTACGGGTTAGTAATGATCGTTTCTCACCAAAGTGAGAAAAAGAACATCGGGCTACAACTATTAAACAAAACGTTCCCACAAGTAACGGAGTCGGTAATTGGGGTAAGAAATGAGGTTTTTAGGTTATTACGAGACTGTTGGTCATTACATAACCCTCGTCCCTTTGACAACGTTACAACACGCTGTCTTATCAACGGCCATAACGGTTATGTTCCACAAGACCAAGGATGGGAAGTAGTCCTAGTAAAACCAGAATGCATGACTTGTTTCTGGACGTATGAATTACGTGTCTTTATTGCCTTTGCTGAACGACTTGTGTACTAGCTAGAATTATCTTCACAACTATCTTGTATCAAAGTTATTGTGTGCTATATTTCATGCTTTATGTAAAATAAGCGGTATTGTAAGTTTGTAAAATATTGTATAAAAGTTTGAACGCGAAATATTATTATAATCAGTTTTTCATATAGAATTGTAGTAGTTGAATTGTATATTAGCTACTAAGTATGAACTTAACGGGTAGATACTACCCGAATTTAAACTTATAAAACGCTAATATGAAGAAAAAGCTTTTATAAATGAGTTCATATTATGCTACGAAATACTATTAACTACTCTTAATATTCTGTATGATTAACTTGTTCCATTTGACTATTTTGAAGGAAATGGCACCGACTACTCTACACACCGTGAATATGAATGAAGAGGAATTCCGTACTTTTCTAGCTTCAAACATAGCCGCAGTACAGGCTGCGCTACATACCAACAATAACCTTGGATCTAGCAGTACATGAAATCGTGTAGGATGCACCTACAAAGAATTCACTGCCTGCAAACCTTTGGAATTTGATTTAACCGAAGGACCGATCGGATTGAAACGGTGGACCGAGAATGTCAAATCGGTGTTTGCCATAAGTAAGTGTACTGAAGAGGACAAAGTGAAGTACGCTACGCATACCTTCACAGGTTCTGCGTTAACATGGTGGAATACCTATCTAGAGCAAGTGGGACAAGATGATGCGTACGCACTACCGTGGTCAGCATTCAAGCACTTGATGAATGAGAAGTACCGTCCCAGAACCGAGGTCAATAAGCTCAAGACAGAACTTAGAGGGTTACAAACCCAAGGATTTGATATTACCACGTACGAAAGACGATTCACAGAATTGTGCCTATTGTGTCCGGGAGCGTTCGAAGATGAGGAAGAGAAGATCGACGCGTTTGTGAAAGGATTACCGGAAAGAATCCAAGAAGATATAAGTTCACACGAGCCCGCCTCCATACAACAGGCATGTAGAATGGCTCACAAACTAGTGAACCAGATTGAGAAAAGAATTAAAGAACAGACGGCTGAAGAGGCCAGTGTGAAGCAAGTTAAAAGAAAGTGGGAGGAAAACGGTGATAAGAATCACCAATACAACAACAACAGCAATTACAATAATAATCGCAACAATTATCCCAACAATCGCAACATCAATCGCAACTACAACAAATGGCCCAACAACAACAACAAAAACAACAACAACAACAACAGCAGCAACTACAACAATCATCCCAACAACAATAACAACTGCAACAACAACAACAATCAGAAGCAGCTATGCCAAAGGTGTGAAAAGTATCACTCGGGGTTCTGCACCAAATTTTGCAACAAGTGTAAAAGAAATGGTCATAGCGCGGCGAAGTGTGAGGTCTACGGACCAGGGGTTAACAGAAGGAAAGGAACAAATGGTGTCGTAACGAGTAATGGTGGAGCAAGTAGTGTCGGAGCAAGTTATGCCAATGTAGTTTGTTATAAATGTGGAAAACCGGGCCACATTATTAGAAATTGCCCGAACCAGGAGAACACGAATGGACAAGGCCGTGGAAGAGTTTTCAATATTAATGCAGCAGAGGCACAGGAAGACCCGGAGCTTGTCACAGGTACGTTTCTTATTGACAATAAATCTGCTTACGTTTTATTTGATTCGGGTGCGGATAGAAGCTATATGAGTAGAGATTTTTGTGCTAAATTAAGTTGTCCATTGACGCCGTTGGATAGTAACTTTTTACTCGAATTAGCAAACGGTAAATTAATTTCAGCAGATAATATATGCCGGAATCGAGAAATTAAACTGGGTAGCGAAATATTTAAGATTGATTTGATACCAGTAGAGTTAGGGAGTTTTGATGTAATAGTTGGCATGGACTGGCTGAAGAAGGTGAAAGCAGAGATCGTATGTTATAAAAATGCAATTCGCATTGTACGAGAAGAAGGAGAACCCTTAATGGTGTACGGAGAAAAGGGAAACATGAAGCTACATCTTATTAGTAATTTGAAGGCACAAAAACTAATAAGAAAAGGTTGCTATGCTGTTCTAGCACACGTCGAGAAAGTACAAACTGAAGAAAAGAGCATCAATGATATTCCCGTCGCAAAAGAATTTCCCGATGTATTTCCGAAAGAATTATCGGGACTACCTCCACATCGATCTGTTGAATTTCAAATAGATCTTGTACCAGGAGCTGCACCAATAGCTCGTGCTCCTTATAGACTAGCACCCAGCGAGATGAAAGAACTGCAAAGCCAACTGCAAGAACTATTAGAACGTGGTTTCATTCGACCAAGCACATCACCATGGGGAGCTCTTGTTTTGTTTGTCAAGAAGAAGGATGGTACATTTAGGTTGTGTATTGACTACAGAGAGTTGAACAAACTTACCATCAAAAACCGTTATCCACTGCCGAGAATTGACGACTTATTTGATCAACTACAAGGCTCGTCAGTTTATTCGAAGATTGATTTACGTTCTGGATATCATCAAATGCGAGTAAAGGAGGATGATATTCCAAAAACTGCTTTTAGGACGCGTTATGGTCATTACGAGTTTATGGTTATGCCGTTTGGATTGACTAACGCACCAGCTGTGTTCATGGACCTTATGAACCGAGTGTGTGGGCCATATCTTGACAAGTTTGTCATTGTTTTCATCGATGACATACTTATTTACTCAAAGAATGATCAAGAGCACGAAGAACATTTGAGAAAAGTGCTAGAAGTATTGAGGAAAGAAAAACTGTACGCTAAGTTTTCAAAGTGTGCATTTTGGTTGGAAGAAGTTCAATTCCTCGGTCACATAGTGAACAAAGAAGGTATCCAGGTGGACCCGGCAAAGATCAAAACCGTTGAAAAGTGGGAAACCCCAAAAACTCCGAAGCATATACGTCAATTTTTAGGATTGGCTGGTTACTATAGAAGATTCATCCAAGATTTCTCCAAAATAGCAAAACCCTTGACTGCATTAACGCATAAAGGGAAGAAATTTGAATGGAAGGATGAACAAGAGAAGGCGTTTCAATTATTGAAGAAAAAGCTAACTACGGCACCTATATTGTCATTGCCTGAAGGGAATGATGATTTTGTGATTTATTGTGACGCATCAAAGCAAGGTCTCGGTTGTGTATTAATGCAACGGACGAAGGTGATTGCTTATGCGTCTAGACAATTGAAGATTCACGAGCAAAATTATACGACGCATGATTTTGAATTAGGCGCGGTTGTTTTTGCATTAAAGACTTGGAGGCACTACTTATATGGGGTCAAAAGTATTATATATACCGACCATAAAAGTCTTCAACACATATTTAATCAGAAACAACTGAATATGAGGCAGCGTAGGTGGATTGAATTGTTGAAGGATTACGACTTTGAGATTCGTTACCACCCGGGGAAGGCAAATGTGGTAGCCGACGCCTTGAGCAGAAAGGATAGAGAACCCATTCGAGTAAAATCTATGAATATAATGATTCACTCTAACCTTACTACTCAAATAAAGGAGGCGCAACAAGGAGTTTTAAAAGAGGGAAATTTAAAGGATGAAATACCCAAAGGATCGGAGAAGCATCTTAATATTTGGGAAGACGGAACCCGGTATAGGGCTGAAAGAATTTGGGTACCAAAATTTGGAGATATGAGAGAAATGGTACTTAGAGAAGCTCATAAAACCAGATACTCAATACATCCTGGAACGGGGAAGATGTACAAGGATCTTAAGAAACATTTTTGGTGGCCAGGTATGAAAGCCGATATTGCTAAATATGTAGGAGAATGTTTGACGTGTTCTAAGGTCAAAGCTGAACATCAGAAACCATCAGGTCTACTACAACAACCTAAAATCCCGGAATGGAAATGGGAAAACATTACCATGGATTTCATTACTAAATTGCCAAGGACTGCAAGTGGTTATGATACTATTTGGGTAATAGTTGATCGTCTCACCAAATCAGCACACTTCCTGCCAATAAGAGAAGATGACAAGATGGAGAAGTTAGCACGACTGTATTTGAAGGAAGTCGTCTCCAGACATGGAATACCAATCTCTATTATCTCTGATAGGGATGGCAGATTTATTTCAAGATTCTGGCAGACATTACAGCAAGCATTAGGAACTCGTCTAGACATGAGTACTGCCTATCATCCACAAACTGATGGGCAGAGCGAAAGGACGATACAAATGCTTGAAGACATGCTAAGAGCTTGTGTTATTGATTTCGGAAACAGTTGGGATCGACATCTACCGTTAGCAGAATTTTCCTACAACAACAGCTACCATTCAAGCATTGAGATGGCGCCGTTTGAAGCACTTTATGGTAGAAAGTGCAGGTCTCTAATTTGTTGGAGTGAAGTGGGGGATAGACAGATTACGGGTCCGGAGATAATACAAGAAACTACCGAGAAAATCATCCAAATTCAACAAAGATTGAAAACCGCCTATAGTCGAAAAAAGAGCTACGCGGACAGTAAAAGAAAAGATATAGAGTTTGAAATTAGAGAAATGGTCATGCTTAAGGTTTCACCTTAGAAAGGCGTTGTTCAATTTGGTAAACGGGGGAAACTAAATCCAAGGTACATTGGACCATTCAAGATTATAGATCGTGTCGGACCAGTAGCTTACCAACTGGAGCTACCTCAACAACTCGCGACTGTACATAACACTTTTCACGTCTCAAATTTGAAGAAATGTTTTTCTAAAGAAGATCTCACTATTTCGTAGGATGAAATCCAAATCAAAGAAAAACTTCAATTCATTGAAGAACCCGTCGAAATAATGGATCGTGAGGTTAAGAGACTTAAGCAAAACAAGATACCGATTGTTAAGGTTCGATGGAATACTCGTAGAGGACCCGAGTTCACCTGGGAGCATGAAGATCAGATGAAGAAGAAATACCCGCATTTATTTCCAGAAGATACGTCAACACCTCTAACTGCTTAAAATTTCGGGACGAAATTTATTTAACGGGTAGGTACTGTAGTAACCCGAACTTTTCCATGTTTATATATATATATATTAAATGAAATTGTTATTTACATGATTAAGTGTTTCCAACATGTTAAGCAATCAAACTTGTTAAGACTTGATTAATTGAAATATGTTTCATATAGACAATTGACCACCCAAGTTGACCGGTGATTCACGAACGTTAAAACATGTAAAAACTATACGATGACATATATATGGTTATATATATAGTTAACATGATTTTATTATAAGTATGTATCTCATTAGGTATTTTAACAATGAGTTATATACATAAAAAATGAGACTATTAATTTAAGAAACTCGAAAACGATATATATAACGATTATCGTTATAACGTCTTACTAGGTACATATGAATCATATTAAGATATTGATACACTTGATTAATTATGTTAAATGATAAGTAAATATATTATTAAGTGTATTAACAATGAAATACATATATAAAAATAAGACTACTAACTTAATGATTTCGAAACGAGACATATATGTAACGATTATCGTTGTAACGACATTTAACTGTATATATATCATACTAAGATATATTATATATCATAATATCATGATAATATAAAAATTTAACATCTCATTTGTTATAATAAACAATGGGTTAACAACATTCAACAAGATCGTTAACCTAAAGGTTTCAAAACAACATTTACATGTAACGACTAACGATGACTTAACGACTCAGTTAAAATGTATATACATGTAGTGTTTTAATATGTATTCATAAACTTTTGAAAGACTTCAAGACACTTATCAAAATACTTCTACTTAACAAAAATGCTTACAATTACATCCTCGTTCAGTTTCATCAACAATTCTACTCGTATGCACCCGTATTCGTACTCGTACAATACACAGCTTTTAGATGTATGTACTATTGGTATATACACTTCAATGATCAGCTCTTAGTAGCCCATGTGAGTCACCTAACACATGTGGGAACCATCATTTGGCAACTAGCATGAAATATCTCATAAAATTACAAAAATATGAGTAATCATTCATGACTTATTTACATGAAAACAAAATTACATATCCTTTATATCTAATCCATACACCAACGACCAAAAACACCTACAAACACTTTAATTCTTCAATTTTCTTCATCTAATTGATCTCTCTCAAGTTCTATCTTCAAGTTCTAAGTGTTCTTCATAAATTCCAAAAGTTCTAGTTTCATAAAATCAAGAATACTTCCAAGATTGCAAGTTTACTTCCAAGTTTTCTAAATCCATTCCAAGTAATCATCCAAGATCAAGAAACCTTTGTTACTTACAGTAGGTTATCTTTCTAATACAAGGTAATAATTATATTCAAACTTTAATTCAATATCTATAACTATAACAATCTTATTTCGAGTGGAAATCTTACTTGAAATTGTTTTCGTGTCATGATTCTGCTTCAAGAACTTTCAAGCCATCCAAGGATCCTTTGAAGCTAGATCTATTTTTCTCATTTCCAGTAGGTTTATCCAAGGAACTTGAGGTAGTAATGATGTTCATAACATCATTCAATACATACATATAAAGCTATCTTATTCGAAGGTTTAAACTTGTAATCACTAGAACACAGTTTAGTTAATTCTAAACTTGTTCGCAAATAAAAGTTAATCCTTCTAACTTGACTTTTAAAATCAACTAAACACATGTTCTATATCTATATGATATGCTAACTTAATGATTTAAAACCTGGAAACACGAAAAACACCGTAAAACCGGATTTACGCCGTCGTAGTAACACCGCGGGCTGTTTTGGATTAGTTAATTAAAAACTATGATAAACTTTGATTTAAAAGTTGTTATTCTGGGAAAATGATTTTTATTATGAACATGAAACTATATCCAAAAATTATGGTTAAACTCAAAGTGGAAGTATGTTTTCTAAAATGGTCATCTAGACGTCGTTCTTTCGACTGAAATGACTACCTTTACAAAAATGACTTGTAAGTTATTTTCCCGACTATAAACCTATAATTTTTCTGTTTAGATTCATAAAATAGAGTTCAATATGAAACCATAGCAATTTGATTCTCTCAAAACGAATTTAAAATGAAGAAGTTATGGGTAAAACAAGATTGGATAATTTTTCTCATTTTAGCTACGTGAAAATTGGTAACAAATCTATTCCAACCATAACTTAATCAACTTGTATTGTATATTATATAATCTTGAGATTCCATAGACACTTATACAATGTTTTGGCCTATCATGTCGACACATCTATATATATTTCGGAACAACCATGGACACTCTATATGTGAATGTTGGAGTTAGCTATACAGGGTTGAGGTTGATTCCAAAATATATATAGTTTGAGTTGTGATCAATACTAAGATACGTATATACTGGGTCATGGATTGATTCAAGATAATATTTATCGATTTATTTCTGTACATCTAACTGTGGACAACTAGTTGTAGGTTACTAACGAGGACAGCTGACTTAATAAACTTAAAACATCAAAATATATTAAAAGTGTTGTAAATATATTTTGAACATACTTTGATATATATGTATATATTGTTATAGGTTCGTGAATCAACCAGTGGCCAAGTCTTACTTCACGACGAAGTAAAAATCTGTGAAAGTGAGTTATAGTCCCACTTTTAAAATCTAATATTTTGGGATGAGAATACATGCAGGTTTTATAAATGATTTACAAAATAGACACAAGTATGTGAAACTACATTCTATGGTTGAATTATCGAAATCGAATATGCCCCTTTTTATTAAGTCTGGTAATCTAAGAATTAGGGAACAGACACCCTAATTGACGCGAATCCTAAAGATAGATCTATTGGGCCTAACAAACCCCATCCAAAGTACCGGATGCTTTAGTACTTCGAAATTTATATCATATATGAAGGGTGTCCCGGAATGATGGGGATATTCTTATATATGCATCTTGTTAATGTCGGTTACCAGGTGTTCACCATATGAATGATTTTTATCTTTATGTATGGGATGTGTATTGAAATATGAAATCTTGTGGTCTATTGTTACGATTTGATATATATAGGTTAAACCTATAACTCACCAACATTTTTGTTGACGTTTAAAGCATGTTTATTCTCAGGTGAATACTAAGAGCTTCCGCTGTTGCATACTAAAATAAGGATAAGATTTGGAGTCCATGTTTGTATGATATTGTGTAAAAACTGCATTCAAGAAACTGATTTCGATGTAACATATTTGTATTGTAAACCATTATGTAATGGTCGTGTGTAAACAGGATATTTTAGATTATCATTATTTGATAATCTACGTAAAGCTTTTTAAACCTTTATTTATGAAATAAAGGTTACGGTTTGTTTTAAAAATGAATGCAGTCTTTGAAAAACGTCTCATATAGAGGTCAAAACCTCGCAACGAAATCAATTAATATGGAACGTTTTTAAACAATAAGAACGGGACATTTCAAAAGACGTATTTTCAAATATTAACAAACAGCTCAGAAAATCAGCCGTTTTTGAAGAAAAAAAACATGTGTGATAAAACAAGAAGGGATGAACGATGAGGCGCACCATCTATCATTCGACGAGCTTTGTAATTAAAAACTGGGTATTTTCAATCACTTTTCTACACTAATCACCCTCATTAATTTATAATTAGAGTCTGATTTCATGCAAATGAGGGCATTGCATGATCTCAAGTGTGGGGAAGGGTTATAAATTCTCTCGGGTTTATACTTGGCTTATTTTCTAAATATTGTGAAAATTTTAAAATTTTTCAACTAAATGAATTCAAAAGCATGTTTATACATATTTATGAATGATAAAACTAGGTGTTAATACCGTAATTATTGTTACCTCGGAAAGGACATAATTGAGAAACACCCTAAAACACTTGAATTCATTTAAAATGGAATAAAGGAGAATAAAAAGGCAAAGAAAGAAACTAAGTGTGGGGAGAATGTACCAAGTTATTCAATTAAAAAAACTATCTATCACATGTTTCTGTAAAGTTATTGCAGGTGCTTTTGTTTTGGACTAAATTGACTGTTTTACCCGCAATATTATAATAAAGATAAAAGAAAAGATGGATCTACACGATGAATCAATTCCATCATTAAATGGAAGTAAAGTCTTCCGAAAAAGACACGCGCTTATTGATTTAGGTCAAGAAGTTGTCGTCCAGACCAGCTGTAGGTTGATGAAAAATCTAGAAAAGTCATCTCTAAAATCAGCAGGAAATCCACGGACCTCAGCATCAAACAGGGTCGCCAAGTGTTCAGACTTATCCTAACCATGAGAGGATCTGTCTCGTAAAATGGGGAGGGCGCCGTGCAAATTAGCTTGATAAAACTAATGAATCAGACCCCCAGAAAGGATAATCTCCTTAAAGATTAAAAATCAGCTTTTAAGACTGATATTACTCAATCCTTGAGATTGACTTTAAAGATTGAGAATTACAAACTCATGGAATTCGATGATATCTAAACTCGAGCTTGAACGAGAAAATATTTTGATCAAAATTGCAAACCGATTTGTTTTCTGAAAACCCATTTTAATGCATTCATTACCATTGAACGTAAAATCCTAGGAATTTACCTGGAATTCATTAGGTCATCTGAACCAAATCGGGTGTCAACCGTAAGAACGGTGGTTGCATATCATGGTCGAAGACAGGACCTTGTGCCAGACCGAAAAATCATAGGATGATCTTTACTATTGCTCCTACAAAGGATAGTAATAGCATCCGACACGTTTTTAGACCATAATCAAATGCATGTCATTAGACATTGCCTTAACAGTTGCTTGTTCAACGCTTTCCTTTACAACCGGACGGTAGTTTGCCGAAAGGTAATATACGGAGCAAGTATACTGGACGTGTTGCTTTCCCAATACAAGGTTAGCAAGTGGGTGACACAAAACCGTAAGTTTTGAGCTAAAATTTTAAAATCTGAAACCCACATAACCCACAAAAATATTTTGCAAACACCGGTGAAGGGTTATTCCGGAAAACTTATCTAGGGTAAAAGCTAGATTGAATTTTCAAAAGATCAAATGTTTTCATAAAGATCCAATTTCCTTAAAGGATCTAAATTTTCATAGTCATGTGGGACTGTAAACCACGTCATTACTATTATTTTTATACCACTGTATCAAAATCACTGATGTATAAAGTGTGAGAATAAAAAAAAAGTGATTCGAGTGAAGTGTGATTTTATTTCAAGTTATGTATTGCTTGAGGACAAGCAACGTTCAAGTGTGGGGATATTTGATAGTGCTCCAAATGAACATATATTTAGTAGCAATATCCTCCCAATATGTAAATTATTTAGTTGTAATTGTCCTATTTTAAGTTGTAATCGTTTATATTAAATAAGTGCGAAGACAAAAGGCGAAAACGACGATTTGAAGACGCAAATGTCCAAAAAGCTCAAATGTACAAGATACAATCTAAGTGGTTCAATTTATTGATGAGAAACGTCTAAAAATGACAAGAGTACAAGTTTCGGAACGCAAAGTACAAGATATTAAATTATACGAAAGGACGTTCGAAAATTCGGAACCGGGACCTGAGCCAACTATCAACGCCCGACGCAACGGATCAAAAATTATGAGTCTACTATGCACAAGAATATAATATTTTATTTAAATAATTATATAAATTATTTATTTATTATATATTATATTATTAAATAAAAACATCGGCAAGCTAGAAAACAAGGCAACTTGGCTGGATCCAGGTGGCATGCGATCGCATGGCCTGGTAGTTATAATCTCATGCGATCGCATGAGCCGAAAAGTCAGGCCACATTCCTATAAATTGCAAGTTTGGGCGACGAGTTTTACATATAATAATAATACTCCTCTGTAATAATAATAAATAAATAAATAAATATATATATATATATATATATATATATATATACATATATATATATATATATATATATAAATATATAGTATAGTGTAGTTTTATATTAGATTAGTTTTGAGTTATGCAAAGGTTATTTTACGGGTTTTAAAGTCGGAGCTCTGTCCGTGTAACACTACGCGATAAATAATCAATGTAAGCTATGTTCTTCTTTTTAAATTAATGTCTCGTACTTAAGTTATTATTATGCTTATTTAAGACGAAGTAATCATGATGTTGGACTAAAAATAATTACTAAAAATGGGTAATTGGGCTTTGTACCATAATTGGGGTTTGGACAAAAGAACGACACTTGTGGAAATTACACTATGGGCTATTAATGGGCTTTATATTTGTTTAACTAAATGATAGTTTGTTAATTTTAATATAAAGATTTACAATTGGACGTACCTATAAATAACCATATACACTAGATCGGACACGATGGGTGGGATATTTATATGTACGAATAATCGTTCATTTAACCGGACACGGGAATAGATTAATAGTCTATGGAATTATTAAAATAGGGGTGGAATTATGTACAAGGACACTTGGCATAATTGATAACAAAGTATTAAAACCTTGGGTTACACGCAGTCGATATCCTGATGTAATTATTAAACATAGTATTAAGACCTTGTTACAGTTTAAGTCCCCAATTAGTTGGAATATTTGACTTCGGATATAAGGATAATTTGACGAGGATACTCGCACTTTAAATTTATGACCGATGGACTGTTATGGACAAAAACCAGACGGACATATTAAATAATCCAGGACAAAGGACAATTAACCCATGGGAATAAACTAAAATCAACACGTCAAACATCATGATTACGGAAGTTTAAATAAGCATAATTCCTTTATTTTCATATTTAATTGCATTTCTAATTATCGCACTTTTATTTATTGTCATTGTATTTAATTTTCACTTTTAATTATCGCAAGTTTATTTTATCGCACTTTTATTTATCGCAATTTCATTATCGTTATTTACTTTACGCTTTAAATTAAGTCTTTTATTTATTTAATATTTTACATTAAATTTTAACTGCAACTAAAGTTTTTAAAATCGACAAACCGGTCATTAAACGGTAAACCCCCTTTTATATATTATTAATATATATAATATATTTTGTACAAATATAATTGTTTAAAAATATATTGTAAAATAAGTCGTCTCCCTGTGGAACGAACCGGACTTACTAAAAACTATACTACTCTACGATTAGCTACACTGCCTATAGTGTTGTAGCAAGGTTTAGGTATATCCCATCTGTAAATAAATAAATATCTTGTGTAAAATTGTATCGTATATAATAGTTTTTCCTAGTAAAATATACACTATTTACTAATACGCCTCTACGAACATCAAATATCCTCGTATCTTTCGGTATAAATATCGTCGAGATTTTCTGAAGATATCTCCATAGCTATCATTGTGTAACGACCCTGATTTTTCCAATCGTTTTATACTTATGAGATTAATATTTACATAAATTAAACCTTACCAACATGATAAGCAATCCAAATTGTTGAGACTTGTGTCTTTGAAAAGAGTTTTACACAACGTTTGACCGTCCAATTTGACCGATGATATCACGAACTATATAACATACGATAATTATACGTTTGTGTATATATATGTATTTATATATATTTAACATGATCTAAGGATGGTTTAACATCTCATTGTGTACTAATGACAATGAGTTATAAGTATATTTTGAAACTACTAACTTAAGTTTTCAAAACGATAACTATACGTAACATTCTTTGATATATATACTTATAACCTATAATGCTTATACATGTATCGTATATATAATGTATTTAATCACTTTTTAAGGACTTAAATACATAAAACAATATAAGTATATTCACAAAAGATAGCTATATTTGAATTCTCATTCCGTTTCCTCAAGATTTCTATACATATATCTAGGGTATATGTACCCGTATCATACCCAGCTTCTATATGTATTTACTATTGGTATATACACATCAAATCAACATCCTAATCAACATTATTACTGCCCTAGATATGAGGTAACTAGGATTTGTCAAGTAGCATGAATTATTAGTAAGAAAACAAAATTAGGAATCCTTTTCTTTCTTTATAAACTAAAAACATTTTTATGAATGAACACCATTTCTTCACTCCATTTTCTCATACCTACACCCTCATTTCTCTCTCAAAATACTCCTAACTTCATACTTGATTATCTCCAAGCATTTTCCCCATCATTTAGCTTCAATTACAAGCTTTAAACACTATAAGAAAACTCTTTCAAGAACATATCAAAATAACCACCCATTTGAAGAAGTATACTTCCAACCTTTTGATCTAACTCCACCACTCTTTGATTCCAAGATTTTTTCATATCTCTTACAGTAACTTTGTCCAAGTAACTTGAGGTAGTAACCTTGTTCATAATCTTGTTCGATTCATAATTATATAGCTATCTTATTTTATGTTGTAAAATTTTAACAACAAGAACATAGTTTGAATGATTTCAAACTTGTTTACAAACTAATAGATCCTTCTAACTTAACTTTTAAAACACTTCTAAGACCTGCAATATATCATAATGATATGCTAACTTAACAAGATATAACTTGGTTTTACAAAGAACACCTTAAAAACTGAATCTACGTCGTCGGAGTGCAACCGGGGGCTGTTTTGGGTTGGATAATTAAAAACCATCTTGAACTTTGAATTGGAAGTTCATGTTCTGGAAAAATGATATTTCTTATGAATATGTTAACACATAAAAATTTCATGGTTTAACTCAAAGTGTAAGTATTTTTAGAAAAATGATCATTAAATGTTGTTTTTATGATGAAAAATGATCACTTTCATAAGTTTTACCAAAGTTTGACATATAACCTATGATTTCGAATATAAACTAAGGTATTTTCAGTTCATATTCTTAAAATTTGACTCAATACAAGGAAGTGGCAAGTTGAACCCATAAAAACGGAGTTGTAATGAAGAAACTACGACTAAAACAAGATTGGGTATCCGAAGCTAGTTTAGCTACGAAAATATTTGGAGATAAAGTAAATTAATCATATATTTTCTAATTTATATGATATTTTATATATAATTACTTATGATTTGATTTTATATATTTCAGGACCACCGGTAAACAACACGAGAAGATTAATCATAAGACCTCATGATTGTACGCAACACGTCATTTGACAACACGGTACTTTATGTACGCAACACGTCATTTGACAACATGGTACCATGGGTCGAGATTAATTCTGATCAATACGAATACGATGGGGTCTTTATTTATTTTATTGAGCAACTAATTGTGGACCACTAACATCAGACTGCTAAATACGGACTAAGAAAATATTAAAAGTATTATAAGTATATATATATATAACGATTACTTGAAAAGAAAATATGTTGATATATTATATATATATGGTTAGGTTCGTGATATCTATCGGAGACCAAGTCGAGTTAAATACCTTCAAGGAAAAAGTGAGTATATAGTCCCACTTTTAAACTCTAAATATTTCGGGATGAGAATACATGCATTTTATGATTTACGATATGGACACAAGTGATAAAAAAATATATTCTACGTTGAGTTGTACCACTGACATACTTCCCTGTAGCTTGGTAACTACTATTTACATGTGGTATTGTAAACGCGAATCCTGTTGATAGATCTATCGGGCCTGACAACCCCAACCCGACTGGACGACCAGTATTCAACGGTTGCACAGTACTTCGTTTCGGTGACTACACTTGGTACAGTGTAGTGAGATTTCATAATAAAGGGAATATGAGACGTTGATTAAATGTTAAATATGGTTATCAAGTGCTCAACCACGTAGAATATTTTTATTAAAACGTTTATGTATATGAAATCTTGTGGTCTATATTTATAACGCTGCTAGCATTAAACCTATATCTCACCAACTTTATGTTGATGTTTAAAGCATGTTTATTCTCAGGTTCCTAGAAGTCTTCCGCTGTTTGAATATATGTTAGAGAAACCATGTGCATGGAGTCATACATGTTTTATTCGAGGAAGCATTGCATTCACAAAATCATCACCGTGTATTTATTTTGACTGCATTGTCAACAGAAGTATTCTTGTAAACTGTTATTTACGGTGATTGTCTATATGTAGAAATCATCAGATGTCAAAAACATTGAATTTTAAATATTCATTTATGATATATCTTTTCAAAAGAATGCAATGTTTATAAAACGTATCATATAGAGGTCAAATGCCTCGTGATGTAATCATATGTTATTGTATTCGTCCCTATGGATTGGGTCGGGTCATTTCATGCGGTATCAGAGCGGTGGTCTTAGCGAACCAGGTCTGCATTAGTGTGTCTAACTGATAAGTCGTTAGGTTGCAGTAGTGAGTCTGGACTTCGACCGTGTCTGCATGTCAAAATTTTGCTTATCATTTTGTGTCGAAAATCATCTACTTATCATCTGTAGGAAATTACCTGCTTATCATCTTAAGTCTAAACACGTCTTACTGCATTCATTGCATGAATGGTGTATAGACAAAATTCATATCTTAGCGTATTTGCTAATTCATATCTACGCGTATCTGTTACTGTAAACTTTGTCTGACATATTCCGTAAATCCCTCCGTAATCTATGAGATCTTTTGTTCTATATATGTGGATATTCTATATAATTAGAATACCACCCGATAGCCGGAAAATCATTTCATATCGAAAAATCATTTATTCAATCATACGAAATGGAACTCGTCACTATTTAAAGTCCCTCGGATTCCGATATGGAATACCACTCAAGCTCCGAAAGCAGTGTGACCGGAATGGATCAACCAATCAGTCATCATCTATTTTGGATGAATTGGGGATGGGTTCGTAGCCTCCTCAATCATTGGAGACAAGAAGAAGGTGATCCCTTCCATCCACCAAATTGCCCTCTTGACGATGAACCTGAAGCACTTACCGGCGAACCTGTTCGAGAAACCATTTTCTCTCTCATTTTCAGAGTATCTCGTCACGATTATATACTACATCAAATTCTAGATTTTATTTATCCGCTCGTCCGAACTGACAATCACCCCGGTGTAATAGAAAAAGTCAACGAGCTTCGCACTCGGGTAGTGGCTTTGGAGAATACGGTACGAAGGTTACAAACACCATCAGCAGCATCAGCAGCATAACCAGTACCGTTAATAACATCAACATCGCAAGCCTCAATACCCTAAGCACCAGCAGCATCACCAGCATCAACGTTATCACCATCATCAACATCAACAGTGAAATGTCCCGTTCTTATTGATTAAAAAACGTTCCATATTAATTGATTTCGTTGCGAGGTTTTGACCTCTATATGAGACGTTTTTCAAAGACTGCATTCATTTTTAAAACAAACCATAACCTTTATTTCATAAATAAAGGTTTAAAAAGCTTTACGTAGATTATCAAATAATGATAATCTAAAATATCCTGTTTACACACGACCATTACATAATGGTTTACAATACAAATATGTTACATCGAAATCAGTTTCTTGAATGCAGTTTTTACACAATATCATACAAACATGGACTCCAAATCTTGTCCTTATTTTAGTATGCAACGGCGGAAGCTCTTAATATTCACCTGAGAATAAACATGCTTTAAACGTCAACAAAAATGTTGGTGAGTTATAGGTTTAACCTATATATATCAAATCGTAACAATAGACCACAAGATTTCATATTTCAATACACATCCCATACATAGAGATAAAAATCATTCATATGGTGAACACCTGGTAACCGACAATAACAAGATGCATATATAAGAATATCCCCATCATTCCGGGACACCCTTCGGATATGATATAAATTTCGAAGTACTAAAGCATCCGGTACTTTGGATGGGGTTTGTTAGGCCCAATAGATCTATCTTTAGGATTCGCGTCAATTAGGGTGTCTGTTCCCTAATTCTTAGATTACCAGACTTAATAAAAAGGGGCATATTCGATTTCGATAATTCAACCATAGAATGTAGTTTCACGTACTTGTGTCTATTTTGTAAATCATTTATAAAACCTGCATGTATTCTCATCCCAAAAATATTAGATTTTAAAAGTGGGACTATAACTCACTTTCACAGATTTTTACTTCGCCGGGAAGTAAGACTTGGCCACTGTTGATTCACGAACCTATAACAATATATACATATATATTAAAGTATGTTCAAAATATATTTACAACACTTTTAATATATTTTGATGTTTTAAGTTTATTAAGTCAGCTGTCCTCGTTAGTAACCTATAACTAGTTGTCCACAGTTAGATGTACATAAATAAATCGATAAATATTATCTTGAATCAATCCACGACCCAGTGTATACGTATCTCAGTATTGATCACAACTCAAACTATATATATTTTGGAATCAACCTCAACCCTGTATAGCTAACTCCAACATTCACATATAGAGTGTCTATGGTTGTTCCGAAATATATATAGATGTGTCGACATGATAGGTCGAAACATTGTATACGTGTCTATGGTATCTCAAGATTACATAATATACAATACAAGTTGATTAAGTTATGGTTGGAATAGATTTGTTACCAATTTTCACGTAGCTAAAATGAGAAAAATTATCCAATCTTGTTTTACCCATAACTTCTTCATTTTAAATCTGTTTTGAGTGAATCAAATTGCTATGGTTTCATATTGAACTCTATTTTATGAATCTAAACAGAAAAAGTATAGGTTTATAGTCAGAAAAATAAGTTACAAGTCGTTTTTGTAAAGGTAGTCATTTCAGTCGAAAGAACGACGTCTAGATGACCATTTTAGAAAACATACTTCCACTTTGAGTTTAACCATAATTTTTGGATATAGTTTCATGTTCATAATAAAAATCATTTTCCCAGAATAACAACTTTTAAATCAAAGTTTATCATAGTTTTTAATTAACTAACCCAAAACAGCCCGCGGTGTTACTACGACGGCGTAAATCCGGTTTTACGGTGTTTTTCGTGTTTCCAGGTTTTAAATCATTAAGTTAGCATATCATATAGATATATAACATGTGTTTAGTTGATTTTAAAAGTCAAGTTAGAAGGATTAACTTTTGTTTGCGAACAAGTTTAGAATTAACTAAACTATGTTCTAGTGATTACAAGTTTAAACCTTTGAATAAGATAGCTTTATATGTATGAATCGAATGATGTTATGAACATCATTACTACCTTAATTTCCTTGGATAAACCTACTGGAAAAGAGAAAAATGGATCTAGCTTCAATGGATCCTTGGATGGCTCGAAGTTCTTGAAGCAGAATCATGACACGAAAACAAGTTCAAGTAAGATCATCACTTGAAATAAGATTGTTATAGTTATAGAAATTGAACCAAAGTTTGAATATGATTATTACCTTGTATTAGAATGATAAACTACTGTAAGAAACAAAGATTTCTTGAGGTTGGATGATCACCTTACAAGATTGGAAGTGAGCTAGCAAACTTGAAAGTATTCTTGATTTTATGAAACTAGAACTTTTGGAATTTATGAAGAACACTTAGAACTTGAAGATAGAACTTGAGAGAGATCAATTAGATGAAGAAAATTGAAGAATGAAAGTGTTTGTAGGTGTTTTTGGTCGTTGGTGTATGGATTAGATATAAAGGATATGTAATTTTGTTTTCATGTAAATAAGTCATGAATGATTACTCATATTTTTGTAATTTTATGAGATATTTCATGCTAGTTGCCAAATGATGGTTCCCACATGTGTTAGGTGACTCACATGGGCTGCTAAGAGCTGATCATTGGAGTGTATATACCAATAGTACATACATCTAAAAGCTGTGTATTGTACGAGTACGAATACGGGTGCATACGAGTAGAATTGTTGATGAAACTGAACGAGGATGTAATTGTAAGCATTTTTGTTAAGTAGAAGTATTTTGATAAGTGTCTTGAAGTCTTTCAAAAGTGTATGAATACATATTAAAACACTACATGTATATATATTTTAACTGAGTCGTTAAGTCATCGTTAGTCGTTACATGTAAATGTTGTTTTGAAACCTTTAGGTTAACGATCTTGTTGAATGTTGTTAACCCATTATTTATTATAACAAATGAGATATTAAATTGTTATATTATCATGATATTATGATATATAATATATCTCAGTATGATGTATATACAGTTAAATGTCGTTACAACGATAATCGTTACATATATGTCTCGTTTCGAAATCATTAAGTTAGTAGTCTTATTTTTACATATGTATTTCATTGTTAATACACTTAATAATATATTTAATTATCATTTAACATAATTAACCAAGTGTATCAATATCTTAATATGATTCATATGTACCTAGTAAGACGTTGTTATAACGATAATCGTTATATATATCGTTTTCGAGTTTCTTAAATTAATAGTCTCATTTTTATGTATATAACTCATTGTTAAAATACCTAATGAGATACATACTTATAATAAAAACATGTTAACTATATATATAACCATATATATGTCATCGTATAGTTTTTACAAGTTTTAACGTTCGTGAATCACCGGTCAACTTGGGTGGTCAATTGTCTATATGAAACATATTTCAATTAATCAAGTCTTAACAAGTTTTATTGCTTAACATGTTGGAAACATTTAATCATGTAAATATCAATCTCAATTAATATATATAAACATGGAAAAGTTCGGGTCACTACAGTACCTACCCGTTAAATAAATTTCGTCCTGAAATTTTAAGCTGTTGAAGGTGTTGACGAATCTTCTGGAAATAGATGCGGGTATTTCTTCTTCGTCTGATCTTCACGCTCCCAGGTGAACTCGGGTCCTCTACGAGCATTCCATCGAACCTTAACAATTGGTATCTTGTTTTGCTTAAGTCTTTTAACCTCACGATCCATTATTTCGACGGGTTCTTCGATGAATTGAAGTTTTTCGTTGATTTGGATTTCATCTAACGGAATAGTGAGATCTTCTTTAGCAAAACATTTCTTCAAATTCGAGACGTGGAAAGTGTTATGTACAGCCGCGAGTTGTTGAGGTAACTCAAGTCTGTAAGCTACTGGTCCGACACGATCAATAATCTTGAATGGTCCAATATACCTTGGATTTAATTTCCCTCGTTTACCAAATCGAACAACGCCTTTCCAAGGTGCAACTTTAAGCATGACCATCTCTCCAATTTCAAATTCTATATCTTTTCTTTTAATGTCAGCGTAGCTCTTTTGTTGACTTTGGGCGGTTTTCAACCGTTGTTGAATTTGGATGATCTTCTCGGTAGTTTCTTGTATAATCTCCGGACCCGTAATCTGTCTATCCCCCACTTCACTCCAACAAATCGGAGACCTGCACTTTCTACCATAAAGTGCTTCAAACGGCGCCATCTCAATGCTTGAATGGTAGCTGTTGTTGTAGGAAAATTCTGCTAACGGTAGATGTCGATCCCAACTATTTCCGAAATCAATAACACATGCTCGTAGCATGTCTTCAAGCGTTTGTATCGTCCTTTCGCTCTGCCCATCAGTTTGTGGATGATAGGCAGTACTCATGTCTAGACGAGTTCCTAATGCTTGCTGTAATGTCTGCCAGAATCTTGAAATAAATCTGCCATCCCTATCAGAGATAATAGAGATTGGTATTCCATGTCTGGAGATGACTTCCTTCAAATACAGTCGTGCTAACTTCTCCATCTTGTCATCTTCTCTTATTGGCAGGAAGTGTGCTGATTTGGTGAGACGATCAACTATTACCCAAATAGTATCAAAACCACTTGCAGTCCTTGGCAATTTAGTGATGAAATCCATGGTAATGTTTTCCCATTTCCATTCCAGGATTTCGGGTTGTTGAAGTAGACCTGATGGTTTCTGATGCTCAGCTTTGACCTTAGAACACGTCAAACATTCTCCTACGTATTTAGCAACATCGGCTTTCATACCCGGCCACCAAAAATGTTTCTTGAGATCCTTGTACATCTTCCCCGTTCCAGGATGTATTGAGTATCTGGTTTTATGAGCTTCTCTAAGTACCATTTCTCTCATATCTCCAAATTTTGGTACCCAAATCCTTTCAGCCCTATACCGGGTTCCGTCTTCCCGAATATTAAGATGCTTCTCCGATCCTTTGGGTATTTCATCCTTTAAATTTCTCTCTTTTAAAACTCCTTGTTGCGCCTCCTTTATTTGAGTAGTAAGGTTATTATGAATCATTATATTCATAGATTTTACTCGAATGGGTTCTCTGTCCTTCCTGCTCAAGGCATCGGCTACCACATTTGCCTTCCCCGGGTGGTAACGAATCTCAAAGTCGTAATCATTCAATAATTCAATCCACCTACGCTGCCTCATATTCAGTTGTTTCTGATTAAATATGTGTTGAAGACTTTTGTGGTCAGTATATATAATACTTTTGACCCCATATAAGTAGTGCCTCCAAGTCTTTAATGCAAAAACAACCGCGCCTAATTCCAAATCATGCGTCGTATAATTTTGTTCGTGAATCTTCAATTGTCTAGACGCATAAGCAATCACCTTCGTTCGTTGCATTAATACACAACCGAGACCTTGCTTTGATGCATCACAATAAATCACAAAATCATCATTCCCTTCAGGCAATGACAATATAGGTGCCGTAGTTAGCTTTTTCTTCAATAACTGAAACGCTTTCTCTTGTTCATCATTCCATTCAAATTTCTTCCCTTTATGCGTTAATGCAGTCAAGGGTTTTGCTATTCTGGAAAAGTCTTGGATGAACCTTCTGTAGTAACCAGCTAGTCCTAAAAACTGGCGTATGTGTTTCGGAGTTTTCGGGGTTTCCCACTTTTCAACAGTTTCTATCTTTGCCGGATCCACCTTAATACCTTCTTTGTTCACTATGTGACCGAGGAATTGAACTTCTTCCAACCAAAATGCACACTTTGAAAACTTAGCATACAATTCTTCCTTCCTCAATACTTCTAACACCTTTCTCAAATGTTCACCGTGTTCTTGGTCATTCTTTGAGTAAATAAGTATGTCATCAATGAAAACAATGACAAACTTGTCAAGGTATGGTCCACACACTCGGTTCATAAGGTCCATGAACACAGCTGGTGCATTAGTTAAACCAAACGGCATGACCATAAACTCGTAATGACCGTAACGTGTTCTGAAAGCAGTCTTTGGAATATCATCTTCTTTCACCCGCATTTGATGATACCCGGAACGTAAGTTAATCTTTGAATAAACAGACGAGCCTTGTAGTTGATCAAATAAGTCGTCGATTCTCGGTAGTGGGTAGCGGTTCTTGATGGTAAGTTTGTTCAACTCTCGGTAGTCGATACACAACCTGAATGTACCATCTTTCTTCTTGACAAACAAAACAGGAGCTCCCCACGGTGATGTGCTTGGTCGAATGAAACCACGCTCTAAAAGTTCTTGTAATTGGCTTTGCAGTTCTTTCATCTCGCTGGGTGCGAGTCTGTAAGGAGCACGAGCTATTGGTGCAGCTCCTGGTACAAGATCTATTTGAAATTCAACGGATCGATGTGGGGGTAATCCCGGTAATTCTTTCGGAAATACATCGGGAAATTCTTTTGCAATGGGAACATCATTGATGCTCTTTTCTTCAGTTTGTACTTTCTCGACGTGTGCTAGAATAGCATAGCAACCTTTTCTTATTAGTTTTTGTGCCTTCAAATTACTAATAAGATGTAGCTTCGTGTTGCCCTTTTCTCCGTACACCATTAAGGGTTTTCCTTTTTCTCGTATAATGCGAATTGCATTTTTGTAACAAACGATCTCCGCTTTCACTTCTTTCAACCAGTCCATACCGATTATCACATCAAAACTCCCTAACTCTACTGGTATCAAATCAATCTTAAATGTTTCGCTAACCAGTTTAATTTCTCGATTCCGACATATATTATCTGCTGAAATTAATTTACCATTTGCTAATTCGAGTAAAAATTTACTATCCAAAGGCGTCAATGGACAACTTAATTTAGCACAAAAATCTCTACTCATATAGCTTCTATCCGCACCCGAATCAAATAAAACGTAAGCAGATTTATTGTCAATAAGAAACGTACCCGTAACAAGCTCCGGGTCTTCCTGTGCCTCTACCGCATTAATATTGAAAACTCTTCCACGGCCTTGTCCATTCGTGTTCTCCTGGTTCGGGCAATTTCTAATAATGTGGCCTGGTTTTCCACATTTATAACAAACTACATTGGCATAACTTGCTCCGACACTACTTGCTCCGCCATTACTCGTTCCGACACCATTTGTTCCTTTCGTTCTATTAACCCCTGGTCCGTAGACCTCACACTTCGCCGCGCTATGACCATTTCTTTTACACTTGTTGCAAAATTTGGTGCAGAACCCCGAGTGATTCTTTTCACACCTTTGGCATAGCTGCTTCTGATTGTTGTTGTTGTTGCGGTTATTATTGTTGTTGGGATGATTGTTGTAGTTGTTGTTGTTGTTGTTGTTGTTGGGCCGTTTGTTGTAGTTGCGATTGATGTTGCGATTGTTGGGATAATTGTTGCGATTATTGTTGTAATTGCTGTTGTTGTTGTATTGGTGATTCTTATCACCGTTTTCCTCCCACTTTCTTTTGACTTGCTTCACATTGGCCTCTTCAGCAGTCTGTTCTTTAATTCTTTCTTCAATTTGGTTCACGAGTTTGTGAGCCATTCTACATGCCTGTTGTATGGAGGCGGGCTCGTGTGAACTTATATCTTCTTGGATTCTTTCCGGTAATCCTTTCACAAACGCGTCGATCTTCTCTTCCTCATCTTCGAATGCTCCCGGACACAATAGGCACAATTCTGTGAATCGTCTTTCGTACGTGGTAATATCAAATCCTTGGGTTCGTAACCCTCTAAGTTCTGTCTTGAGCTTATTGACCTCGGTTCTGGGACGGTACTTCTCGTTCATCAAGTGCTTGAATGCTGACCACGGTAGTGCGTACGCATCGTCTTGTCCCACTTGCTCTAGATAGGTATTCCACCATGTTAACGCAGAACCTGTGAAGGTATGCGTAGCGTACTTCACTTTGTCCTCTTCAGTACACTTACTTATGGCAAACACCGATTCAACCTTCTCGGTCCACCGTTTCAATCCGATCGGTCCTTCGGTTCCATCAAATTCCAAAGGTTTAAAGGCAGTGAATTCTTTGTAGGTGCATCCTACACGATTTCCTGTACTGCTAGATCCAAGGTTATTGTTGGTATGTAGCGCAGCCTGTACTGCGGCTATGTTTGAAGCTAGAAAAGTACGGAATTCCTCTTCATTCATATTCACGGTGTGTCGAGTAGTCGGTGCCATTTCCTTCAAAATAGTTAAATGGAACAAGTTAATCATACAGAATATTAAGAGTAGTTAATAGTATTTCGTAGCATAATATGAACTCATTTATAAAAGCTTTTTCTTCATATTAGCGTTTTATAAGTTTAAATTCGGGTAGTACCTACCCGTTAAGTTCATACTTAGTAGCTAATATACAATTCAACTACTACAATTCTATATGAAAAACTGATTATAATAATATTTCGCGTTCAAACTTTTATACAATATTTTACAAACTTACAATATCGCTTATTTTACATAAAGCATGAAATATAGCACACAATAACTTTGATACAAGATAGTTGTGAAGATAATTCTAGCTAGTACACAAGTCGTTCAGCAAAGGCAATAAAGACACGTAATTCATACGTCCAGAAACAAGTCATGCATTCTGGTTTTACTAGGACTACTTCCCATCCTTGGTCTTGTGCAACATAACCGTTATGGCCGTTGATAAGACAGCGTGTTGTAGCGTTGTCAAAGGGACGAGGGTTACGTAATGTCCAACAGTCCCGTAATAATCTAAAAACCTCATTTCTTACCCCAATTACCGACTCCGTCACTTGTGGAAACGTTTTGTTTAATAGTTGTAGCCCGATGTTCTTGTTCTCACTTTGGTGAGAAGCGAACATTACTAATCCGTAAGCATAACATGCTTCTTTATGTTGCATGTTAGCCGCTTTTTCTAAATCACGAAGTCCAATATTCGGATATATTGAGTCAAAATAATTTCTTAACCCGTTGCGTAAAATAGCATTTGGGTTCCCCGCAATATATGCGTCAAAGTAAACACATCGTAACTTATGGGTTTCCCAATGTGATATCCCCCATCTTTCAAACGAAAGTCTCTTATAAACCAAGACATTCTTGGAACGTTCTTCGAATGTCTTACAAACTGATCTCGCCTTAAATAGTTGTGCCGAGGAATTCTGGCCGACTCTAGACAAGATTTCATCAATCATGTCTCCGGGTAGGTCTCTTAAAATATTGGGTTGTCTATCCATTTTGTGTTTTTAAACTGTAAAATAGACAAGAGTTAGATTCATAAAAAAATACTTATTAATACAAGCAATTTTTACATATATCATAAAGCATAAGAACACTATATTACATATATTACACCACACGAATACAACTATCTTATTCCGACTCGCTCGTTTCTTCTTCTTCGGTTTTGGTTCGTTTTGCCAAGTTTCTAGGGATATATGATGTTCCCCTAATACGAGCCGTCGTGATCCACATTGGTTTAGAAAAACCTGGTGGTTTAGAGGTTCCCGGGTCATTGTTACAACTTAAGGACTTCGGGGGTTGACGAGACATATAAAGTTCATCGGGGTTGGAATTAGATTTCTCTATTTTTATGCCCTTTCCCTTATTATTTTCTTTTGCCTTTTTAAATTCAGTTGGGGTAATTTCTATAACATCATCGGAATTCTCGTCGGAATCCGATTCATCGGAGAATTGGTAATCCTCCCAATATTTTGCTTCCTTGGCGGAAACACCATTGACCATAATTAACCTTGGTCGGTTGGTTGAGGATTTTCTTTTACTTAACCGTTTTATTATTTCCCCCACCGGTTCTATTTCTTCATCCGGTTCCGATTCTTCTTCCGGTTCCGATTCTTCTTCCGGTTCCGACTCTTCTTCTGGTTCCTCTTCGGGAACTTGTGAATCAGTCCACGAATCATTCCAATTTACATTTGACTCTTCATTATTATTAGGTGAGTCAATGGGACTTGTTCTAGAGGTAGACATCTATCACATAATATCAAACACGTTAAGAGATTAATATATCACATAATATTCATATGTTAAAAATATATAGTTTCCAACAAAAATGTTAAGCAATCATTTTTAAAGAAAACACGGTCGAAGTCCAGACTCACTAATGCATCCTAACAAACTCGATAAGACACACTAATGCAAAATTCTGGTTCTCTAAGACCAACGCTCGGATACCAACTGAAATGTCCCGTTCTTATTGATTAAAAAACGTTCCATATTAATTGATTTCGTTGCGAGGTTTTGACCTCTATATGAGACGTTTTTCAAAGACTGCATTCATTTTTAAAACAAACCATAACCTTTATTTCATAAATAAAGGTTTAAAAAGCTTTACGTAGATTATCAAATAATGATAATCTAAAATATCCTGTTTACACACGACCATTACATAATGGTTTACAATACAAATATGTTACATCGAAATCAGTTTCTTGAATGCAGTTTTTACACAATATCATACAAACATGGACTCCAAATCTTGTCCTTATTTTAGTATGCAACGGCGGAAGCTCTTAATATTCACCTGAGAATAAACATGCTTTAAACGTCAACAAAAATGTTGGTGAGTTATAGGTTTAACCTATATATATCAAATCGTAACAATAGACCACAAGATTTCATATTTCAATACACATCCCATACATAGAGATAAAAATCATTCATATGGTGAACACCTGGTAACCGACAATAACAAGATGCATATATAAGAATATCCCCATCATTCCGGGACACCCTTCGGATATGATATAAATTTCGAAGTACTAAAGCATCCGGTACTTTGGATGGGGTTTGTTAGGCCCAATAGATCTATCTTTAGGATTCGCGTCAATTAGGGTGTCTGTTCCCTAATTCTTAGATTACCAGACTTAATAAAAAGGGGCATATTCGATTTCGATAATTCAACCATAGAATGTAGTTTCACGTACTTGTGTCTATTTTGTAAATCATTTATAAAACCTGCATGTATTCTCATCCCAAAAATATTAGATTTTAAAAGTGGGACTATAACTCACTTTCACAGATTTTTACTTCGTCGGGAAGTAAGACTTGGCCACTGTTGATTCACGAACCTATAACAATATATACATATATATTAAAGTATGTTCAAAATATATTTACAACACTTTTAATATATTTTGATGTTTTAAGTTTATTAAGTCAGCTGTCCTCGTTAGTAACCTATAACTAGTTGTCCACAGTTAGATGTACAGAAATAAATCGATAAATATTATCTTGAATCAATCCACGACCCAGTGTATACGTATCTCAGTATTGATCACAACTCAAACTATATATATTTTGGAATCAACCTCAACCCTGTATAGCTAACTCCAACATTCACATATAGAGTGTCTATGGTTGTTCCGAAATATATATAGATGTGTCGACATGATAGGTCGAAACATTGTATACGTGTCTATGGTATCTCAAGATTACATAATATACAATACAAGTTGATTAAGTTATGGTTGGAATAGATTTGTTACCAATTTTCACGTAGCTAAAATGAGAAAAATTATCCAATCTTGTTTTACCCATAACTTCTTCATTTTAAATCCGTTTTGAGTGAATCAAATTGCTATGGTTTCATATTGAACTCTATTTTATGAATCTAAACAGAAAAAGTATAGGTTTATAGTCAGAAAAATAAGTTACAAGTCGTTTTTGTAAAGGTAGTCATTTCAGTCGAAAGAACGACGTCTAGATGACCATTTTAGAAAACATACTTCCACTTTGAGTTTAACCATAATTTTTGGATATAGTTTCATGTTCATAATAAAAATCATTTTCCCAGAATAACAACTTTTAAATCAAAGTTTATCATAGTTTTTAATTAACTAACCCAAAACAGCCCGCGGTGTTACTACGACGGCGTAAATCCGGTTTTACGGTGTTTTTCGTGTTTCCAGGTTTTAAATCATTAAGTTAGCATATCATATAGATATATAACATGTGTTTAGTTGATTTTAAAAGTCAAGTTAGAAGGATTAACTTTTGTTTGCGAACAAGTTTAGAATTAACTAAACTATGTTCTAGTGATTACAAGTTTAAACCTTTGAATAAGATAGCTTTATATGTATGAATCGAATGATGTTATGAACATCATTACTACCTTAATTTCCTTGGATAAACCTACTGGAAAAGAGAAAAATGGATCTAGCTTCAATGGATCCTTGGATGGCTCGAAGTTCTTGAAGCAGAATCATGACACGAAAACAAGTTCAAGTAAGATCATCACTTGAAATAAGATTGTTATAGTTATAGAAATTGAACCAAAGTTTGAATATGATTATTACCTTGTATTAGAATGATAAACTACTGTAAGAAACAAAGATTTCTTGAGGTTGGATGATCACCTTACAAGATTGGAAGTGAGCTAGCAAACTTGAAAGTATTCTTGATTTTATGAAACTAGAACTTTTGGAATTTATGAAGAACACTTAGAACTTGAAGATAGAACTTGAGAGAGATCAATTAGATGAAGAAAATTGAAGAATGAAAGTGTTTGTAGGTGTTTTTGGTCGTTGGTGTATGGATTAGATATAAAGGATATGTAATTTTGTTTTCATGTAAATAAGTCATGAATGATTACTCATATTTTTGTAATTTTATGTGATATTTCATGCTAGTTGCCAAATGATGGTTCCCACATGTGTTAGGTGACTCACATGGGCTGCTAAGAGCTGATCATTGGAGTGTATATACCAATAGTACATACATCTAAAAGCTGTGTATTGTACGAGTACGAATACGGGTGCATACGAGTAGAATTGTTGATGAAACTGAACGAGGATGTAATTGTAAGCATTTTTGTTAAGTAGAAGTATTTTGATAAGTGTCTTGAAGTCTTTCAAAAGTGTATGAATACATATTAAAACACTACATGTATATATATTTTAACTGAGTCGTTAAGTCATCGTTAGTCGTTACATGTAAATGTTGTTTTGAAACCTTTAGGTTAACGATCTTGTTGAATGTTGTTAACCCATTATTTATTATAACAAATGAGATATTAAATTGTTATATTATCATGATATTATGATATATAATATATCTCAGTATGATGTATATACAGTTAAATGTCGTTACAACGATAATCGTTACATATATGTCTCGTTTCGAAATCATTAAGTTAGTAGTCTTATTTTTACATATGTATTTCATTGTTAATACACTTAATAATATATTTAATTATCATTTAACATAATTAACCAAGTGTATCAATATCTTAATATGATTCATATGTACCTAGTAAGACGTTGTTATAACGATAATCGTTATATATATCGTTTTCGAGTTTCTTAAATTAATAGTCTCATTTTTATGTATATAACTCATTGTTAAAATACCTAATGAGATACATACTTATAATAAAAACATGTTAACTATATATATAACCATATATATGTCATCGTATAGTTTTTACAAGTTTTAACGTTCGTGAATCACCGGTCAACTTGGGTGGTCAATTGTCTATATGAAACATATTTCAATTAATCAAGTCTTAACAAGTTTTATTGCTTAACATGTTGGAAACATTTAATCATGTAAATATCAATCTCAATTAATATATATAAACATGGAAAAGTTTCTGGTCACTACAAACAGGATCATTACCACCACCAACAATCACATCCGCATCACACGCCTCAATATCACCATCCATACCTCGGATATCAACGTCACACGCACCATAGATACCAAGAAGTACCAACAACAACAAACGATGAAGTATTAACTCATAACTTCATCGGAGAAACATCCTATGGTGATTATGTAATCTCTAAAGATATAGAGATTACCTATTTCTGCCTTAACCATAAATCAGATGAGTGGACAGAAATGATAAAAGGAAGAGTAGAAACCCCGACAAGAATGATGCGTAAGGTACAAGCTAGACTTGTTTTACCAACAGCATCAGCAGTACCCTTAGCCTCACCAACACAGTCAGTGCTGTCAACATCATTAGAATCGTCAGCAACTTTAACATCACAAGCTCCACCAGTTCAAGAATCACCGTGGACATCATCAATAACACGTATATTGCATCAATGAGTTATGAAGTATTAACTCATTCTTCTGAAGAATTTATATAAATATTTTATATATATGAATTCGGAAACCAAAATAAATCTTTTCGTACTAAGCTATTAAGTATGAATTGAAAAAGGGTAGATACTACCCGTTTAAATTCATACTACAAATATGCAATGATGTACGTCCTTCGTCAGCAACTTAATCATCGTTAACTACAATCCCTGTTTCAATTCAATGAATTTCGTTTTATAATAAACCAAGTGTATTATTCAATAATATGTTCGATTTTACACTTTCATCTTCAATGTACTCAAAGCTTACTGGGAAACAACATTCATATCTTGCGAAGTTAGCAAGAGTTCAATGAGTATCAGCATGATTCACTAAGGAAATATATATAAGAATAAATAATGAAGTATTGATCCATAACTTCATTAATATTCTGTGAAGAATATGTGGTTCCTAATCGTTTTAGAGATTACTTATTCTAGCTCAAACCGAAAATCAAATGAGTCAAATATTATATTGACTTATTAAATTCATGATTACATCTGAAGAAGATATATATGTACATATATTTTCATAAAGATTGGAATAAAATTCTCTGGTACAAAACATTACTTGTGAATTTTTTTTAACAGGTAGGTAATACCCGAGAGATATATAAATTCACAATTAATATGATTATATTCTTCGACTCTGATTCAACAATCATCAACTATACTCACTACCTTCACAATAATATACATTCTTTCATAGAAATCAAAACAACCATTCTTATCCAAATTTGATTACGACAAAACGAAATCCAAGTCAAGACTTAACAGAAGACATCACTCTTAGGACTCTTACATCTTTCAAAACTATACTTTGACTTCAAAACTATGCTAGAACATCATTCGATTCTTGGAACCCAGAAAAATATTTGTATCATTCAAAGTCCTAAAACATCATATGTATATTAACAATTACAATCTATGATCAAACTCTTCGAAATTCCTGAAGACACTTCAAATAATGGACAATCGAGATGATGATCCAACCACACATTACCCGCAGTCTTGGACCTGAAAAGCTCTCGAAACCAAGGACATAATTTAACACGTATCCGCGTTAAATCTTTTAGCATTTATTAGCAAAAATAACTTTGCGATTCATTTTCAAAATAGCAAATTTTGTCACAGTTTCAGCAAGTCAACCTCGACTTTCCATTCGAAGTAGCCTTATTATAACCTGTAATACATACGATTACCCTTTTGTTACCAGGGAACCTTTTATATTCCATGACATTATCAGCAGATGTACCAGCAACTCGTTACCCCTTTGGCGGAATCAACAATTGGTATTTTGAAATCTCGCAGCATTTCTATTTCGGCAGTTATATATATATATATATACAACGTCTATCCACAAGAATTACATATTTCAAATGTGAACTTTCTGAAAAATGCTCCAGTCTACGAATTAGTGCTATTAAGTTTTGGAAAAGACTGCTAAAGTGGTAAAGACAGTATACAACAATTACGGTCAGAAGTTTGACAATAAAGAATAATAGATTGGAAAAGCTCGAACGAAAAATTTGGTACTGGAAAACGGATTGAGCAAAGTATAAAGGAGGTCGTGGACAAATCACAATGACGAAATCTACCTTCAAAGGATTCAAATGATTCAGTGTCTGCTGAAACCGTTAGTAAGAACCTTACTCCTTATTCTAAACCTTCACAGACGGATTTTCCGCGTCATTCCCTGATCTTAGATATTCTAAGATATCATCGTATTTTTCATTATAAATATCTCCGATATTCCTGAAGATATATTTCCAACTATCCTCATCAAAAATCATTTATCTCTTCACAATATTTGCGTTACAACATAAACAAAACTGTGTTAGTTTCTAAATTCTGAAAAATTCGAGTTTAAAATATGAATGTTTTGAAGTAGTGTTGGAAACTGAAGCATGAATTAGTATAATATAATGACACTTGATCAACGTGATTATATTAAGTAATTCATGCTGAGTTTCTAAATGGAACATAATGATTCACAGATCATAACGTCATCATGTGCCATGTTACACAACTCTTACATTCTACCCAATCTCCAAACATATTAAGAACATATCTCCTTGATAATTCTATCTTTTCGGACATTCTGGTAACTTACCAAATCAAGATCGTGCAATTACTATTTCCTTCTTAGAACATTAACTATGTTTATATCAAAATCCATACCTACGAATTCCGGACCATTATTCGCTTGACTCGAAGTCGGGAAGAGGAAACAGAAGTATGGAACTGTTGAATATAAAAGAAAATATAAAGCTCGACAACAACAAATAAATTACAAACCGTGTATATCAATACGTATTGCAACGTAAAGGCACGGGAGAATTAACAATACTATAACCCCAAGGTAATAGTAGAAATAAATAAAATCCTCCGGAGGTAGATGAAAAAGAAGAATGACAGAGATGAAAGTTAAGAGTATATCCAGGATCAGTACTGGTTGAAGCATACTGATAAATGTTTTAAAGTATGAATTGATGGAGGAAGAATAGAAGGTATGAGTTGTAAGGAAATGAAGGGAGGTGGATTTATAGTAAAAGATCCGACAGAGCAATCAAAATAAATGATCGCATTTAAAGCGGATTCTAATTTCCTTGATTATCGAAGAATCAAATCTCATTATGAAGATTTTACTCCAAATCTCTTGAACTTGGAAATCAATCCTATCTACGTCAAAAGATATGACGAATCTATACCTACTCATTTCACCCTTTGGTGATAGCCTCACTCGTACTCTTCACAAAAATCAAATTGCTTTATCAATATTACTTGATGATAATAAAACTCTAATTTCCAACTCATATACATCATGAAAACATACTTATTGTCAGCCATGACCATCCCATTCAAATTTCGGGACGAAATTTATTTAACGGGTAGGTACTGTAACGACCCAGATTTTTCCAATCGTTTTATACTTATGAGATTAATATTTACATAAATTAAACCTTACCAACATGATAAGCAATCCAAATTGTTGAGACTTGTGTTTTTGAAAAGACTTTTACACAACGTTTGACCGTCCAATTTGACCGATGATATCACGAACTATATAACATAAGATAATTATACGTTTGTGTATATATATGTATTTATATATATTTAACATGATCTAAGGATGGTTTAACATCTCATTGTGTACTAATGACAATGAGTTATAAGTATATTTTGAAACTACTAACTTAAGTTTTCAAAACGATAACTATACGTAACATTCTTTGATATATATACTTATAACCTATAATGCTTATACATGTATCGTATATATAATGTATTTAATCACTTTTTAAGGACTTAAATACATAAAACAATATAAGTATATTCACAAAAGATAGCTATATTTGAATTCTCATTCCGTTTCCTCAAGATTTCTATACGTATATCTAGGGTATATGTACCCGTATCATACCCAGCTTCTATATGTATTTACTATTGGTATATACACATCAAATCAACATCCTAATCAACATTATTACTGCCCTAGATATGAGGTAACAAGGATTTGTCAATTAGCATGAATTATTAGTAAGAAAACAAAATTAGGAATCCTTTTCTTTCTTTATAAACTAAAAACGTTTCTATGAATGAACACCATTTCTTCACTCCATTTTCTCATACCTACACCCTAATTTCTCTCTCAAAATACTCCTAACTTCATACTTGATCATCTCCAAGCATTTTCCCCATCATTTAGCTTCAATTACAAGCCTTAAACACCATAAGAAAACTCTTTCAAGAACATATCAAAATAACCACCCATTTGAAGAAGTATACTTCCAACCTTTTGATCTAACTCCACCACTCTTTGATTCCAAGATTTTTTCTTATCTCTTATAGTAACTTTGTCCAAGTAACTTGAGGTATTAACTTTGTTCATAATCTTGTTCGATTCATAATTATATAGCTATCTTATTTTATGTTGTAAAATTTTAACAACAAGAACATAGTTTGAATGATTTCAAACTTGTTTGCAAACTAAATAGATCCTTCTAACTTAACTTTTAAAACACTTCTAAGACCTGTAATATATCATAATGATATGCTAACTTAACAAGATATAACTTGGTTTTACAAAGAACACCTTAAAAACTGAATCTACGTCGTCGGAGTGCAACCGGGGGCTGTTTTGGGTTGGATAATTAAAAACCATCTTGAACTTTGAATTGGAAGTTCATGTTCTGGAAAAATGATATTTCTTATGAATATGTTAACACATAAAAATTTCATGGTTTAACTCAAAGTGTAAGTATTTTTAGAAAAATGAGCATTAAATGTTGTTTTTATGATTAAAAATGATCACTTTCATAAGTTTGACCAAAGTTTGACCTATAACCTGTGATTTTGAATACAAACTAAGGTATTTTCAGTTCATATTCTTAAAATTTGACTCGATCCAAGGAAGTGGCAAGTTGAACCAACAAAAACGGAGTTGTAATGAAGAAACTACGACTAAAACAAGATTGGGTATCCGAAGCTAGTTTAGCTACGAAAATATTTGGAGATAAAGTAAATTAATCATATCTTTTCTAATTTATATGATATTTTATATATAATTACTTATGATTTGATTTTATATATTTCAGGACCACCGGTAAACAACACGAGAAGATTAATCATAAGACCTCATGATTGTACGCAACACGTCATTTGACAACACGGTACTTTATGTACGCAACACGTCATTTGATAACATGGTACCATGGGTCGAGATTAATTCTGATCAATACGAATACGATGGGGTCTTTATTTATTTTATTGAGCAACTAATTGTGGACCACTAACATCGGACTGCTAACTACGGACTAAGAAAATATTAAAAGTATTATAAGTATATATATATATATATATATATATATATATATATATATATATATATACTTGAAAATAAAATATGATGATATATTATATATATATGGTTAGGTTCGTGATATATATCGGAGACCAAGTCGAGTTAAATACCTTCAAGGCAAAAGTGAGTATATAGTCCCACTTTTAAACTCTAAATATTTCGGGATGAGAATACATGCATTTTATGATTTACGTTATGGACACAAGTGATAAAAAAAATATATTCTACGTTGAGTTGTACCACTGGCATACTTCCCTGTAGCTTGGTAACTACTATTTACATGTGGTATTGTAAACGCGAATCCTGCTGATAGATCTATCGAGCCTGACAACCCCAACCAGACTGGACGACCAGTATTCAACGGTTGCACAGTACTTCATTTCGGTGACTACACTTGGTACAGTGTAGTGAGATTTCATAACAAAGGGAATATGCGACGTTGATTAAATGTTAAGTATGGTTATCAAGTGCTCAACCACTTAGAATATTTTTATTAAAACGTTTATGTATATGAAATCTTGTGGTCTATATTTATAACGCTGCTAGCATTAAACCTATATCTCACCAACTTTATGTTGATGTTTAAAGCATGTTTATTCTCAGGTTCCTAGAAGTCTTCCGCTGTTTGAATATATGTTAGAGAAACCATGTACATGGAGTCATACATGTTTTATTCGAGGAAGCATTGCATTCACAAAATCATCACCGTGTATTTATTTTGACTGCATTGTCAACGGAAGTATTCTTGTAAACTGTTATTTACGGTGATTGTCTATATGTAGAAATCATCAGATGTCGAAAACATTGAATTTTAAATATTCATTTATGGTATATCTTTTCAAAAGAATGCAATGTTTATAAAACGTATCATATAGAGGTCAAATGCCTCGTGATGTAATCATATGTTATTGTATTCATCCCTATGGATTGGGTCGGGTCGTTTCATGTGGTATCAGAGTGGTGGTCTTAGCGAACCAGGTCTGCATTAGTGTGTCTAACTGATAAGTCGTTAGGTTGCATTAGTGAGTCTGGACTTCGACCGTGTCTGCATGTCAAAATTTTGCTTATCATTTTGTGTCAAAAAACATCTACTTATCATCTGTAGGAAATTATCTGCTTATCATCTTAAGTCTAAACACGTCTTACTGCATTCATTGCATGAATGGTGTATAGACAAAATTCATATCTTAGCGTATTTGCTAATTCATATCTACGCGTATCTGTTACTGTAAACTTTGTCTGACATATTCCGTAAATCCCTCCGTAATCTATGAGATCTTTTGTTCTATATATGTGGATATTCTATATAATTAGAATACCACCCGATAGCCGGAAAATCATTTCATATCGAAAAATCATTTATTCAATCATACAAAATGGAACTCGTCACTATTTAAAGTCCCTTGGATTCTGATATGGAATACCACTCAAGCTCCGAAAGCAGTGTGACCGGAATGGATCAACCAATCAGTCATCATCTATTTTAGATGAATTGGGGATGGGTTCGTAGCCTCCTCAATCATTGGAGACAAGAAGAAGGTGATCCCTTCCATCCACCAAATTGCCCTCTTGGCGATGAACCTGAAGCACTTACCGGCGAACCTGTTCTAGAAACCATTTTCTCTCTCATTTTCAGAAATATCCCCTTATCTTGGTAACTATAACTACTGGTGTATGACTGGTAGGTGCGAATCCTAAAGATAGATCTATTGGGTCTGACAAACCCCATCCTGACTATGGGATGCTTTAGTACTTCGAGGTTATTTTAAACGCACCTGATTCAGTGTACTTTCAGAGGGTAAAACATGAACGTTAAGGCTTGTTACCGGGTGCCTACAACTTATAGAATGCTTTTATACACTTGCGAGTGTACAAATATTTATGAAACTGAAATCTTGTGGTCTATTACAACTATTGAAAATTATTATTTATGATAAAACTATGAACTCACCAACTTTTTTGGTTGACACTTTTAAGCATGTTTATTCTCAGGTATTAGAGAAGCTTCCGCTGTTTAACTGCTATGTGCATGGAGTCTTACATGTCATATTTTTCAAGGAAACGTTGCATTCAAACATTAATATGTATTATATTTTGACTGTTTAGTCAACTAATGTATTATTATGAACTATCATTTATTGGGATTGTCTATATGTAGAAATCAACACAGGTCGAAAACATTTATGTACAAGTTTTAAAAATGTATACATATTTAAAAACTTTCTTATATAGAAAGCACGTCTTTTGAAATGAATGCAATGTTTGTAAAATGTCTCATATAGAGGGCAAACATCGCTGTGGGACCGTAGTTAATGTACCGCATCAATAGCGATTTTGGCGGGTCGTTACAGCATCAGTTTTGGAAAATGACTGTCCGGAGATTAGCCTCAGATGGTGCGGCGCGGCTTCATCTGGCGAGAAGTTTCCAAATTTATGTTTTTCTTATTCTCCAAGGTATTTTGGCCTATATAAAGCATCCTAATGTAGCCCTCAGTTGTATCTACAAATTATATCAATAAAATCTCTCTAGTTGGTCCGTGGATTAAAGTAATCGACATTCAATTACATATAACCACGTTAAATCTCGCGTCTTTAATTCTTTTATTTATTGTTCTTTCGTTTGTCGATTGTGGAAGGGTAGTTCTCTGGAATTACTCTATTATTTGGGCCCTTTAATCCTTACACACACATCTTGTGGTGGGATCATACGAAAAAACAACGTGCTCTGGCTCGAAAATCTAAAGTGGAGACATGGGACAAGATGAAGAAATTGTAGCGGCGAAAGTTCTTGCCCGCAAACCATAGGCAAGAAGCTTTTCTTGATTACCACAATTTACAACAACATTCGTTGAGTGTTGAAGAGTTAATACACGGATTTGATAAATTGCGCATGCGATGTGATGTTAACGAGGAGGATGAACAAATCATAGCTCAGTTTTTAGGAACCCTGAAACCAGAAATTGCTGATGTGGTAAGTCTACAAT
Organism: Rutidosis leptorrhynchoides; assembly: GCF_046630445.1. Lineage (NCBI taxonomy): Eukaryota > Viridiplantae > Streptophyta > Magnoliopsida > Asterales > Asteraceae > Rutidosis > Rutidosis leptorrhynchoides. Next base: position 148,568,057 of record NC_092343.1, read on the forward strand.
CGTATTTGATGTATGAAGATGTTTGTAGGTTAGCACTCAAGGTGAAAAAACAACAAAGCAAGGGTAAATCAAATGTGACATTTGGACGTGGCAATATCAACCTGAAACCAAACCTTGTCGTGATTGATAAAGGAAAGGGGGAACATCCCGTAAAAGTGTCAACACAAGGAGGTAACACTCGAGCTGCCATACAAATTGACATGGCTAAAGAAAGGAAATCATGTAACTGTTAATAAAAGGTGTTTAGTACAATTTTTGATCGGAAGAAAATATAGTGATGAGGTTATCCCGATGGATGCTTGCCATGTAAGATTAATGCGCAAGCTACAAACACATAACTATATGGCTAAATTCATTTGAGCCTTCGGGGTCACACACATATACGCCCAGACGTCAAATAATAATATATATACGATTTATATTGTTTTATTCAAGTGATTAGATAAAAATAACAAATTAATTAATTAATTTGATTAATTAATTATTTAATTTAGTAGAGGTTAGTTGGTAGTCGTATGCAGGGCCGTGCCTGGCTATGGGCAGGCCGGGCGATCGCTCAGGGCATCAACAATCAAGGGGCATCAAATTTAAGTTCTTAATTTTTTAGTGTATATAAATTTATTTTTTACGCTATAATAATCTGATTATAAAGGAGTTTTAGATAGTTTAGTCCTGACTATTGAAATCAAAATGAAAAGTTAGAACACCTGTTGAACTCCATTAAAGTTGCAGATGATGAACTTGTGGGGAAGACAAAGTGAAACAGACTGTATGTTGGAATAATTTACTTTTAATGTTCTATTTTCTCTTAATGCCCCTGTACTAAAGTAGAAGTAACATTTAAGCTCTTACTATGTTTCTTGGTGTCCTCATTTGACCCGTATTATAAAACACATTTCATTCAACCCTTATATTTTGAAGTACATTTACTTTACTAATATCTATATCTATTGTAATAAATAACGTACTGACAAAAAACTATTTAAAAAGTTAAATATTTTTAGTTTTTGGCTTTCTTCAAAACTAATATACTTATAGTTTGAATAAGTACTAGATTAAAACTATTAATATTTTTAGATGAAAATGAAAGGTTATTGAATAGGTGTGGAGACAAGATGTGTATAATCACTGTTACAAACTTTTAAAAAGTAGTATTATTGTGTTTAGTAAATATATTAGCGGTATCCTTTGGGTGAATTTTCATAGACCGTCAAAAAACTTAAAATCAGCATCGAAAACACATTTTTTTGTTCATTAACAAAACTGAGTAGGGGCATATTTCGGCAATCTCGCCTAGGGAATCGAAAAAGTCAGGACCGGCCCTAGTCGTATGCATCAAGGAAGGGATTTAAATATTAAAATAAATTGATTTGGTTTACCTTATTGTAATAAATATTTGATAACTGACTTCTTGAATCAATTTATATACGGAGCATATATTACTCGTAATATTATTTCAGTTTTTTTTTTAAAAAGCTCCACGAAAAATTGTTGTGGTCCCTCTTTTCTTATTCGACAACAATAAAACCTCAAAAGATAGTTGTTTGTTTAGACAATTGTTGTGGGTCTCTATTTTCGACAGCAACAAGGAAATCAAAGCAAGGTCCTTTTGCTTTTATTTTGCTTTCCACGATCTTGTTTCCAGCTTGATCAAATACATACATTTGTTGTGTGTATTATTTTGGTTGATTAAATAATCAATAGTTGATTATTTAATAACTAGATTACTTGATTCGGGACTAGCACATCCGTTTGACGTTGCTTGAAGTGTAGTGTGGATCAACCTTAGAGACAGTCGTATTTTCGATCATAGATTTCTCTTGTGGTCCGTAGGTTGATCTCCATCAATTCGTGGTCTTCAAAGAGAGGTACAATTCTATTCGTTATTATTAACCGTATAATTCATATGGATCCGGGCTTTGGTCATTGTTTTATATTTAAACCGCTTCCGCTTTATTTGATCATTATTATATGCTTATGGACATGTTAATAATTGAGTAGAAAATTGTTTTCTTGAAAACCTTAAATCACTAACAGTGGTATCAGAGCCTCTTATGTGATTGTACGGTTAATTCTTAAAGTTTAAATCTTGCGAAATTTAGACTTTGTTTTTGGTTTATTTATTTACTTGCTTATAATCCATGGCCAATGACATGCATCTTGTGCCATGGAGCAAGCCACTTGTTTATTATCATAATCATGTTATTATCGTGATGATTGTTTGTGCATAGCCGATGAAAACCTAGACCGTATATGTTGTGTTGTTTGGTTGTTTATGGTTATTTATGGTTGTTATGGATGCCGTATGTTTTGGCAGTTTTATTCATGTTATTTTAATTATTGTTGGAGGCCATTTTGAGCCATTGATGTAATTTACGATTATAGATTAGTTGTATTTTATTTCATGTAATTGTAACCTCCATGATAGGATTGAAGACATGAAGTATCATATTCGAACAGCTTTACAGCCCCTTGGTGAAACAAAGTTTCGCGGTTCGTTAGACGCCTGTTGGTCGTGAAATTTTTACTGGAGTTTCACAACACATAGAGCTAAAACTTCTTAGAAGGAAGTTTCTGGTTTCGAGGACTTCTTGATGGAGTTTCGGACTACCAAAGTTGTTGGACAGGAATTGTGAAAGATGCGGTCAAGAAGTACATTTGGTCATTATGTGATCTTGACGCAAGTGGGAGCTTCTCAGGTTTGTTATCGTGATTGTCCCTTTAGTTGACTATTTGGTTCTCACTATGGCTCGTGAGACCAAGCATAGGATTTCATCGGTTGAGGCTATGCACATATATTATGTCGTGTTTTGTTTTATTTGCGTTTTATATATTATGTGATTGTATATGAATTGCCATGTGAGAATTAAAGTCAAAACATGATTAAAATAAATTAAAATAGTTTTAATTTGTGAGGCGAATATTATATGCATGAAATATTCGTAAAACAATTTTTATAAATTCTTTTATTAAAATTGTAACACACACACACACATACACACACACACACACACACACACACACACACACACATATATATATATATATATATATATATATATATATATATATATATATATATATATATATATATATACCATTAAAATTTAAGTCGTGCCGTCCAATTCGTTTGAAACACTTGCCGTTATTTTTTAACTACGGTGAGATCCTAGTTGAATTATAGCCCCAAGGTAATTATTGTCTATGCGTGAGACCTAGATTTATTTTTACAAGTTTCAAAATTGGATGACTTTTTCGAGTTGAGAGGTGATACTGCAACCCGAGGCAAGGATGGGACAAACATGCTTGCATGACACAAGTTGTTGGACACTATATGTCATGGGTCCCATAAAATCTAAGAGTTGCATTTGTAATGTAATTTGTGCCCGCCGCCTACCAATTGTAATGTGATGGTGGAAGCACAATGTGGATCTTAGCCTTTTACGAAAATTAGTTGTTTTAATGATTTAAAACGAGGGTAGTTAATTTATAAAAGGATAATTATCGAAAATACTAAAAGAACTTAATAAATTCTGTATATGATATCAAACGAAAATCGATACGTAAACAACTTGACAGTAATGTCAATCCTTGATAAAGGAAAAACTGAATGTGTGCAACATTATCACAACCTTAGAATTATCCGGAAGGCTGAAAGAAAGTTGTACCATCTGGAAATCATCTTTTCTTAAGTTCCCGGTTGAGATTGCCACCGCTATTGTTCATGATGATTATAGTAATCATATTTAACGAACAACTTGTAAGTAGAATGTCTTATTCTTAGTATCTTGACCCTTAAGTTTTAAAAGAACTTAAAAGACTACAATGCATATGACAGGCAGATCAATAACTGTTTTAAATTGTGGAAGCATTTCACGATTACAAACATGAAGCGGGAAAGTTGGTTAGCTTTTATGTTTTGAACAAGGAGGACTTTCTCTACAAATTGGAGCACCTAGGTTTTCCTATGCCACATGTCATTGAAGTGAACTTGATGCTTACTTCACTGTCAAATAAAAGTGATGGTTTACGTAATGAATTACTACATGCACTGCATGAGGAAAACCATTTCAGAGCTAAAATTGATTCTTGAGCTGACTGAAAAATGCTGCTAAAGAAAAGTCATGTAGTATTGACAATAAAGGAAGGTAAAATCTGTAAAACCGCGAGCTGCTTGTGGGAAGGTAAATGGCAAGGGTAAGCAAGCTTACTTCCCCAAGATATTTTCTCCATATGCAAAAAAAGGGTATCCGGCAAAGGACAAGCTTGTCATCACTGTGGTGAGACAAGTCACTGGAGACATGATTGTCCTGCCTACCAGGCAAAGTTAAAATAAGGGCAATAGATCAAATTTGACGCATTCATACTGATCTATGCTACCCATTTAGATTAATTTCCCGCTTCTTCATTATTTACTAATGATTTCAGTAGACATGGTTATGTTTACTTGCTTAAACATAAACATGAAATGTTCAAAACGTCCAAAGCATATCTAAATGAAGTAGAAATCAACTTGAAATGACTATTTTGGTTCTACGGTACCGTATAGACAAATATATGCGTCAAAAGTTTTAGACTATCTAACTAGTCATGTGATTATCTCACGACTTACTTCCTCTTAAACACCTTAGCATAGATTGAAGCGCCCCGTCCTAATCCATCTGGACGAAGTCATCTACATTTGATCCCAGAGCGATGAACTACTCCAAATAATGTCCTTAAAATGAGCAAATGCACAGCAAAAGATTTCTTTCATACCTGAGAATAAACATGCTTTCAAGTGTCAATCAAAAGGTTGGTGAGTTCATTTGATTCCCTTTTACTCTTTACATTTTTGGGACTGAGAATACATGCGCAACTTTTTATAACTGTTTTACGAAATAGACACAAGTAAATAAAACTACATTCTATGGCTGGATTATTAAATTGAATATGCCCCTTTTTAGTCTGGTAATCTAAGAATTAGAGAACAGACACCCTAATTGACGCGAATCCTAAAGATAGATCTATCGGGCCCAACAAGCCTCATCCAAAGTACCGGATGTGATACCAACTGAAATGTCCCGTTCATATTGATTATAAACGTTCCATATTAATTGATTTTGTTGCGAGGTTTTGACCTCTATATGAGACGTTTTTCAAAGACTGCATTCATTTTTAAAACAACAATAACCTTTATTTTATCAATAAAGGTTTCAAAAGCATTACGTAGATTATCAAATAATGATAATCTAAAATATACTGTTTACACACGACCATTACATAATGGTTTACAATAGAAATATATTACATCGACATATGTTTCTTGAATGCAGTTTTTACACAATATCATACAAACATGGACTCCAAATATTGTCCTTATTTTAGTATGCAACAGCGGAAGCTCTTAGTATTCACCTGAGAATAAACATGCTTTAAACGTCAACAAAAATGTTGGTGAGTTATAGGTTTAACCTATATATATCAAATCGTAACAATAGACCACAAGATTTCATATTTCAATACACATCCCATACAAAGAGATAAAAATCATTCATATGGTGAACACCTGGTAACCGACATTAACAAGATGCGTATATAAGAATATCCCCATCATTCCAGGACACCCTTCGGATATGATATAAATTTCGAAGTACTAAAGCATCCGGTACTTTGGATGGGGTTTGTTAGGCCCAATAGATCTATCTTTAGGATTCGCGTCAATTAGGGTGTCTGTTCCCTAATTCTTAGATTACCAGACTTAATAAAAAGGGGCATATTCGATTTCGATAATTTAACCATAGAATGTAGTTTCACGTACTTGTGTCTATTTTGTAAATCACTTATAAAACCTGCATGTATTCTCATCCCAAAAATATTAGATTTTAAAAGTGGGACTATAACTCACTTTCACAGATTTTTACTTCGTCGGGAAGTAAAACTTGGCTACTGGTCGATTCACGAACCTATAACAAATATGTACATGTAGAGACCCATCCTAATCCATTCGGACGAAGTCCATATTGATTATAAGCGATTCACAACAGTTGATTACATCGCGAGGTACTTGACCTCTATATGATACATTTTACAAACATTGCATTCGTTTTTGAAAAGGCAATCTTTCATTACACCGAAAGTTGACAACATGTATACCATTTCGTAATATATCTTATTATAATTGACTTAATACAATCTTTCATTACTCGAATGCAACATCTTTTGAAATATGTCATGAATGACTCCAAATAATATCTTTAAAATGAGCAATTGCACAGCGGAAGACTTCTTTCATACCTGAGAATAAACATGCTTTAAAGTGTCAACCAAAAGGTTGGTGAGCTCATTAGCTTAACATAAATAATCATTTCATAATTTTAATAAACCACAAGATTTCATATTTCCATTTCTCATAAACATACGTCCCATGCATAGAGACAAAAATATCATTCATATGGATTGAACACCTGGTAACCGACATTCACAATATGCATATAAGAATATCCCCATCATTCCGGGATCCTCCTTCGGACATGATATAAATTTCGAAGTACTAAAGCATCCGGTACTTTGGATGGGGCTTGTTGGGCCCGATAGATCTATCTTTAGAGTTCGCGTCAATTAGGGTATCTGTTCCCTAATTCTTAGATTACCAGACTAAAAAGGGGCATATTCGGTTTAATAATCCAGCCATAGAGTGTAGTTTTATTTACTTGTGTCTATTTCATAAAACAGTTATAAAAAGTTGCGCATGTATTCTCAGCCCAAAAATATAAAGGGTAAAAAGGTAAATGAAACTCACCATACGGTATTTTGTAGTAAAAATACATAAGACAACATCTAACAATGCAAGGTTGGACTCGGATTCACGAACCTATAACATTCATATATATATATATATATTAAAACATATAATCGTAATTGAGTAATTATATATATATTTTGATATTAATAATATACTTGTTATACTATATGTTATTTAGATAATTTAATATTTTTAGTTTATATGTTATATGTAACTATTTCTTATCATTAATAATAAAAATTGTATATTAAGGTTTAGTATATATATTTGGGTAATAATTGATATAGTATTAACTAATATCTTTTTAATAAAAAAAAATATAGCGTAATGTATTTTTATATAAAAGTATCCATTTATGATAATATTAATTGTTTGGGTGATAACAAAATATTAATTTTTAGTAAGAATGATAATAATAATAATAATACTAAAAGTGATACTAATACTAATATTAATCATAGTATTTATGTTCTCATGATAATACATATATTAGTCATTAAAACAAATATAATAACAACAGTGATAAAAATAACAATATTCTTATTTATAGCTACAATAATAATAATGATAACTAATACTTGAATTATAACATTTATAAAAATAAGTACATTAATAATGTTAATAATAATGATAATGGTTTTTACTACTTACAACTATGTTAATAATAATAATAATATGTGTTCGATTAGTAATAATATAATATAATAATCATAGTATTAATTAACAATAATAGTAAAACTGATAATAATAATAATAATATCAATAATGATAGTAATAATAGGTTTTTAATTGATATTACTTATAATAAAAATGATAATAACACTCATAATGTTAATATTAGTGATAACAATAATAACATAAATAATAATAATAATAATAATAATAATAATAATAATAATAATAATAATAATAATAATAATAATAATAATAATAATAATAATAATAATAATAATAATAGTAATAATAATAATAATAATAATAATAATAATAATAATAATAATAATAATAATAATAATAATAATAATAATAATAATAATAATAATAATAATAATAATAATAATAATACTACTACTACTAATAAGAACTACCTCATATGAGTAGGTAAAAAAAATAACAAGATGTCTTGAACCGGAATTGAACCTCCAACCTCTCGCTACTCCGACACCCTCTCAAACCATCCAGCTATCCTTATTTTTCTGATTTATTCTACCCTCTTAGTTATATAACCCGTATAATGTATTTGTCCTTCATCTTCTTCTTCATACCAATCGACCAGGAGCAATTCAATACAACATTTTGTAATTTGGATTATATCGAGGATTTTGAAACAGAGTAAATGAATTTGTGAGTTTGAATTAACAAGCACGAGAAAGAAAGGAAAAGAAAAATAAAAAAAAAATTCTGCTGTCGCTGCTTGAAGGAAAAAAAAATGTTTTCAATCTAGAACGCGTTTTAGACAAAAGTTATAACACGGATTGTGTTTCAATTTACTCCTAGAAACCCTATCAAACATCAATTTAATATGAATTATCATGACAAGCTCGAATTCGATCATGAACACAGGGTTGACTTTTGAGTTTCAAAACTTTGACCTCCAAATTCGAATACGATACGAAAAATTAGCTTTTGAAACTTTACAGGAAGTTTAAACGAATGATTCCTAACAATTTTGCATTAATAGATTTTGGAATTCGGTTCATAATCGGGTTTTGGCTGAAAAGTTGAAAAACAGAGAAGAAGGTTTCAGTGTATTCGATTTCTGTTTGATTTTTGAGTACATTGATTACTTGCAGTTATGTAACCAATTATAATTGAGTTAACGAATAATTGATGCAGTAAAATTTTGTTGTTATCTAACAATAATGGTCGACAAAAAAAATATATTCTTTCAGTACATATCAATTTGAAATTTCAACAATCTGGTACAATGGATAGATATATAAAACGATTCTTTTAGAGACAAAACAAGATCATAAACAGTTTTGATGGATAAGTGTAACTGAATGAGAGTATAATTCGTACATATGGCTTATATATATATTATTAATAATTAATAATCATGATTATATAAATAATAATAATAATAATTAGTAGTGATCCTAACAATCATAAAATTGATAATTTTTAATAAGTTTACTAATAATAATCCAAATAAAATGACAACAATAATATTATTAGTAATACTACTTATAATAATATTATTGATAATAATAATATTAATAATTATAATAATATAACAACTTATACATATCGAATTTTCATATATATATATATATATATATATATATATATATATATATATATATATATATATATATATATATATATATATATATATATATATATATATATATATATATTTTATATTAGACATAGTGTTATTAATAATACAAATATTAATGTTACTATTAATAATAATAATGAAAGTAATGATCATAATATAACATTTATACCTTGACTTGTATTTACATATAATATATTAACTTTACGTTTTATTACTTATGCATTACTTATTCTATTTAATAATATATTTGGATATTTAATATTTATATATTACAAGGTAATAATTTTTAATAGCAATCATATATACATGTATATATATTCATTTTAAATTATACTTAATTATTTTGTATCTTATTTTGCATAGCTAATTCAATTGTTTAAATTATATTTTATGTTTATTATTTACACTTACATTTATATTTATAAATACATATTTATTTACAAACAATTGTTCGTGAATCATCGGGAATGGTCGAAGGTCAAATGCATTCATAAAGAATCGTTCAAACAATTTGGAACTCGGTTTAATAGACTTTGCTTATCATGTCGAAACCATATAAAGATTAAGTTTAAATTTGGTCGGAAATTCCCGGGTCATCACAGTACCTACCCGTTAAAGAAATTTCGTCTCGAAATTTGAGTGAGGTGGTCATGGTTAACAATAAAAATGTTTTCATGACGAATATGAGTTGATAAATTAAATTTTATCATCATTGAGTAATATGGATAAAATGATTCGATTAATCGAAGTGTATGAATGAAATTATCACAAAAGACCGAGATGAAGAAATGGAGATTTTTCCATAACTTTTGACGTAGTCGCGATTGAATTCCGGAATTTAAGGGATTTAAAGAAAATCTTCGAAATCTAAAAGATTTGATTCTTCGTCAAGTAAGGAATTTAAGATCTCTATAATTAAATACGATGATCTGTCTCGATTACTCTGTCTGATATTTCCATTATAAATTAAGCTCTTCCGTTCCATTATTCTCACCATTCCTATACTTTCTTTCTTAGTTCATACATCCAAAAGATTGTGAAAATGCTTAATCCAGTTCTAATCCTTGATATTTTTCTAATTATCATTTCTGTCATCCTTCTTTTCAATCTTCCACCAGGAGAATCTGTTTACTTCTACTATTACATTGGGGTTATAGTGCTTTTAATTCTCCCGTGTCTTTATGTTGCGATAAACATTGATATTCACGGTTTGTAATTTCCGTGTTATTATTGGACTTTATATTTTCTCTTATATTTCGAAGTTCCTATTTCTGTTTCCTATAATCATTGTCGTCCATAGTTAATACTCCCCTCTATTTGCTGTGATTTATACTCCAATTTCTATTTCGGAGCTTTGTCCCTTCGTTTCTTCTTCTTGCGATTGGGCATCTCTTGTAATGGTCCATAATTCGTAGATATAAGTTTCAGAATGAACATTGTTAATGTTCTATGAAAGAAACGGTAATAGCACAATTTGACTGGTCAAATTACCAGAATTCAAGGAAAAAGATGGGACTATCAAGAATATATTTTCTTGATATGTTCAGAAGTTAATCAGAATGAAAGAGTTATGTAACATGACACATGTTGATGTTATAATCTGTGAATCATCATGTTCCATTTAGAAACTCAGCATGACTTACTGTAATATAATCACATTGATCAAGTGTTATTATATTATACTAACTCATGCATCAGTTCCCAACATTACTTCAATAACATTCATATTTTAATCTCGAAAGTTTACAGAATATAGAAACTAACAGTTTCTATATGATGTAACACTGATACCACGAAGAGATTAATGATTTCAGATAAGAATAGTTATAAAAATATCTTCAGAAATATGGTGGATATTTATAATGAAAGATACGATAATATCTTTGAATATCTAAGATCAGAGGATGATGGAAACTATTGTCCGCAAGGGTTTAGGGTGAGGAGCAAGATATTCGCTAAAGACTTCAGCAGACATTGAATTATTTAGATTCTTTGAAGTCAAACTTATTCTTTGTGATTTGTCCACGGCTTCCTTCATGGTTTCGCATAATCCGCCTTTCGGTACTAAATTTTCTATTAGGTTTTTTTTCCAATACTCCATTCTTTATCATCAAATTTTCAACGGTTATGGTCGTGTACAGTTTTTGCTGCTGTATTCAGCTTTTAAAAAAATTCAGAGTATTAATTTTGCAGACTGGGTGCTTTTCAGAATTTTAGAATGGAAGATCATAGTTCTAAGAGATAAATATTATATGGATACATATAACTGTTGATGTGGAATCGTTGCGAGACTCAAAATACAGATTTGCTGATTCTCGGTAATTGGTATGGCAATTCTTGTTACAAGATGTGGATGTGTACATGATGAGACTTCAATAGATAAATATAGTGATTTGTCAGAGGGATTTAAACCAAGGAGCGATGAGGTTGCTGGTACATCTACTGGTAATATAGTGGAATATAAAAGGTTCCCCGGTAACAATAAAAGAGCACGCATATATATCAAGGTTATAATAAGGTTGTTTCGAACGAACAGTCAAAGTTATCTTGCCGGAGCTGTGACAAAATTCGCTATTTTGAACAGGAGTTGCAAAGTTATTTTCAGTAATAACAATGCTAAAGGAGCTATTACGGATACGTGTTAAACGTTTACTCAGGTTCTGAGTGTTTTCAGGTGCATAACTATATGCATCAATCTTTTCTTCCGTAAATGAAGTGCGGTTGGTTCATCCTCTTGATTGAGGTGTTTTCAAGAATCATAAAAGGTTTGAACTCAAATTGAAATCGTCAAGATACAAATGAGGTTTAAGATGAAAATCAAGTGGCAAACTTGAAGAAATGTTTAGTTTCATATGTTATAATCAATATTTTAATTCATTTTAATTGTCCAGTGTTGGTAATCCATAGTTGATAGTCCACAGTTAATAGTCCAATAATTCATATATAGTTTATAATTTTCGAATTAATTAATATGTATCGTGACCCGTATTTGTCTCAGACTCGATCACAACTCAAAATATATATATTATTATAGAATCAACCTTAACCCTGTATAGAGAACTCGATCATTACTGCATATAGAGTGTCTATGGTTATTCCAAATAATATATATATATATATATATATATATATATATATATATATATATATATATATATATATATATATATATATATATATATATATATATATATGCGTCGATATGATATGTCAAAACCTTGTATACGTGTCCCGATATTTAAAGTGCGTAAAATAAATATAGAAATTAAATGACAATAAATAAAATTGCGAGAATGTAAATTGCGAGAATGTAAATTGCTATAATTAAATTGCGATAAATAAAATGTAATCAGTTAGCTAGGAACAATTAGCTAGGAACAGTTAGCGTGAATTCTTAACACAATTTCTCATAGTTAATTAGTCTGTTTCTAACAAATTTTATTTTGTCATATGTTTTCTTCATTATGCCACTTGTTGGATTCTGATAGGTCAAAATCCGAATATGAAATTGAATAAAAATGGTTATTTTGCGGTGAACGGATACGTATATCGGTGGTTGTAAGTAAGATAGTAAATGACTGTTGAATCAGATTCGAAGAATGTACAGTATAACTTATTAATGTGAAATCTTAATATTCCTCGGGTATTACCTACCCGTTAAAATATTTGCAACATTAACAGTCTGTACGAAAGAATTTTTAATTACAATCTTTATGAAAATATATATACATATATATTTTCTTCAGATGTAATTATGGATTTAATGAGTCAATATGATATTAAACTTATTTAATTTTCGGTTTGAGCTAAGATAAATAATCTCTAAAACTTTTAGAAACCACATATTCTTCGCAGAATATTTCTTCAATGAAGTTATGAATTAATACTTCATCGTTCATTGTTGTTTGTACTCCTTGGTATCCATGGTGCCTATGACGTTGATGTTCGCGTGACAGATTGTGAAGTTGAGGTTTGCGATGCGATTGTTTTTGGTGGTGGTAATGGTACTGTTGGCGTTGGTGGTGGTACTGGTTATGCTGCTGGTGCTACTGCTGGTGTTTGTAACCTTCGCACCATATTCTCTAAAGCCACTACCCGAGTGCGAAGCTCGTTGACTTCTTCTATTACTCCTGGGTGATTTTCAGTTCGGACTAGCAGATAAATATAATCTAGAATTTGGTATAGTATATAATCGTGGCGAGATACTCTGGAAATGAGAGAAAAGATGGTGTTTCGAATAGGTTCACCGGTAAGTGCTTCAGGTTCTTCGCCAATAGGTCAATGTGGGGGATGGAAATGATCACCTTCTTGTTGTCTCCAATGATTGAGGAGGCTACGAACCCATCCTCAATTCATCCAGAATAGATGATGACTGATTGGTTGATCCATTCCGGTCACACTGCTTTCGGAGCTTGAGTGGAATTCCATTTCGGAATCCGAGTGACTTGAACTAATGACGAATTCCATTTCGTACGATTGAATAAAGAATTTTTAGATATGAAGTGATTTTCTGGCTAATGGATGGTATTCTAATTACATAGAATATCCATATATATAGAACAAAAGGTTTCGTAGATTACGGAGGAATTTACGGGATACGCCAGATAAGGTTTACAGTAACAGATACATTAAGATATGAATTTTGTCTATACACTATTCATGCAATCAATGCAGCAAGACGTGTCTAGACTAAGAATAATGAGCAGGTAATTTCCTAAGGATGATAAGCAGATGATTTCTGACAAAAACGATAAGCAAAACTTTTGACATGCAGACTCGGTCGAAGTCCAGACTCAGTAATGCATCCTAACGACTATAAGTTAGACTCACAAATGCAAGACCTGGTTCGCTAAGACCAACGCTCTGATACCAACTGTAGAGACCTGTCCTAATCCATCCGGATGAAGTCCATATTGATTATAAGCGATTCACAACAGTTGATTACATCGCGAGGTACTTGACCTCTAGATGATACATTTTACAAACATTGCATTCGTTTTTGAAAAGACAATCTTTCATTACATCGAAAGTTGACAACATGTATACCATTTCATAATATATCTTATTATAATTGACTTAATAATAATCTTGATGACCTCAACGACTCGAATGCAACGTCTTTTGAAATATGTCAAGAATGACTCCAAATAATATCTTTAAAATAAGCAATTGCACAGCGAAAGACTTCTTTCATACCTGAGAATAAACATGCTTTAAAGTGTCAACCAAAAGGTTAGTGAGCTCGTTAGTTTAACATAAATAATCATTTCATAATTTTAATAGACCACAAGATTTCATATTTCCATTTCTCATAAACATACGTCCCATACATAGAGACAAAAATATCATTCATATGGATTGAACACCTGGTAACCGACATTCACAATATGCATATAAGAATATCCCCATCATTCCGGGATCCTGCTTCGGACATGATATAAATTTCGAAGTACTAAAGCATCCGGTACTTTGGATGGGGCTTGTTGGGCCCGATAGATCTATCTTTAGAGTTCGCGTCAATTAGGGTGTCTGTTCCCTAATTCTTAGATTACCAGACTAAAAAGGGGCATATTCGGTTTAATAATCCAGCCATAGAGTGTAGTTTTATTTACTTGTGTCTATTTTGTAAAACAGTTATAAAAAGTTGCGCATGTATTCTCAGCCATAGAGTGTACTGTATTTTGTAGTAAAATACATATGACGACATTTGAATCCGAGTAAATAAAACATGTTTTTGGGCTGAGAATACATGTACAATTTTTATAAATGTTTTACGAAATAGACACAAGTAACTGAAACTGCATTATATGGTTGAATTATCGAAATCGAATATGCCCCTTTTTATTAAGTCTGGTAATCTAAGAATTAGGGAACAGACACCCTAATTGACGCAAACTCTGAAGATAGATCTATCGGGCCCAACAAGCCCCATCCAAAGTACCGGATGCTTTAGTACTTCGAAATTTATATCATGTCCGAAGGAGGATCTCGGAATGATGGGGATATTCTTATATGCATATTGTGAATGTCGGTTACCAGGTGTTCAATCCATATGAATGATATTTTTGTCTCTATGCATGGGACGTATGTTTATGAGAAATGGAAATATGAAATCTTGTGGTCTATTAAAATTATGAAATGATTATTTATGTTAAACTAATGAACTCACCAACCTTTTGGTTGACACTTTAAAGTATGTTTATTCTCAGGTACGAAAGAAATCTTCCGCTGTGCATTTGCTCATTTTAAAGATATTACTTGGAGTCATTCATAGCATATTTCAAAAGACGTTGCATTCGAGTCATTGAATTCATCAAGATTATTATTAAGTCGTTGATAGTCTGATATATTATGAAATGTGATTCATGCCTGTCAACTTTCGATGTTTGTCTCTCAAAAACGAATGCAATGTTTGTAATATGTATCATATAGAGGTCAAGTACCTCGCGATGTAATCAACAGTTGTGAATCGTTTATAATCGATATGGACTTCGTCCGAATGGATTAGGACGGGTCATGAAATAGATGGGTATGTAAAAGGAGAAATCAAACCTTGTTAGACATAGTTCGATTAATGATGAGTCTAATTACCCTACCACCGTCCTTTTGGGATATTTATTTTTAGAGTCTGCTGCAAGCATTCCCACTATGATTCCAATGAAGTAGGTAAAATAAGACATCATATGGGATGGGATGATCTCTAATATGTCTTACTTGAAAGTCTGGGGTTGTGCGACTCACGTGACCGTGATACACCAAACAAACTTGTACCTAGAACTATCAAAAGTATCTTAGTATGACACCCAGAGGAGACGATGGGTTCTTACTTCCACTATCAAGCTCAAAACAAGGTTTTTCGTAGCTAGATATGCAGAGTTTTTAGAGAAAGTCTCCACTTACTAGAAGCAAGTGGGAGTACTGTATATATCTTGAAGAAATTCAAGAGCAAGATACTTCACCTTCTAAGGCACTAGCAAAATTTGATTGAGCCGCTTTATGAAAGTGTAGGGCTACAGGACGAAACACCTTTTATTCGTAGATCTAGTAGTACCTCTCATCCACTTGAAAGATTGTCTTTTTAGTTGATGTTGAGGATTTCAGAATTAGGGGATCCGAGAGAACCCGCTAATTAAAAAGCTGCATTATCGGATGAATCCGATAAATGGATAGATACTACGAATGTTGAGATACAATCCATGAAAAGATTATCAAGTTTGGAACTTGATTAATCTTCCACCAAACAGTATGACTCTTAGGTATAAATGGATCTTCAAGTTAATGACCGATATGGAAGAATATGTACACATATTTAACGCCTGTTTTGGTAGCAAAAGGTTATACTCAAACCTACGGGGTTGATTATGCAGAGACCTTTTCTACTTTCACAGACATTGAAGCTATTAGGATACTCATAGCCTTAGAAGCGTACTATGACTATGAGTTATGAAAAATGGATTTCATAACCATATTCTTGAATGGTCGCCTTAGCGAGGACGTTTACATGGTGCACCAAAAGGAATTTATGAATTCTAAAGGTCCTAAGAGTGTATGCAAGCTTTAATAATCCCTTTATGGATTAAAGAAAGCAACAAGGAGTTGGAACAAAAAGTTTGATATTAAAATCAAATAGTTTGATTTTTATTACAAAATCTTGATCAACCCTATGTGTACATGAGAGCTAGTGGGAGCATTAAAGTCTTTCTGATCTTATATGCTGGTGACATATTACTCATAGCAATTCACACTCCAAAGCTATAAGACTTTAAGTTCTGGCTTAGGAAGTGTTTCACTATGAAAAATCTGGGAGATTTTGCATATATCTAAGGAATCAAAGTGCATAGGTGGACAAAAGTCCTAAAGTGCATAGGTTGACAAAAGTCTTAAAGTGATTTAGGATGGAAGGTTCCAAGCGTGGAAGTCTTCCAATATAACTGAATGAGGTGTTAAGTAAGGCTCAAACCCATTTACCCTTGATGAGGTAAAGCGAATATGTGGGATCACAATAATCTTCGGTTATATGACCCATCATGTACGTTATCAGGTGCACTAGACTAGATTTCCTTCGCTCTGAATATAAAGAGCGGATACCAATATAATTTAGTAGATTGTCATTGGAATTCTATAAAGTATATATTAAAGTATTTTTGACATACTGGTGATATATTCTATGTTTACGGAGGTTTCGATGAACTAGGTCCAAAGTATTACACTTGTACAAGTTTCGAAACAAGTCAATATAGTTGATAGCTATTAGGTTGTGTTTCATTACTGAACGAAGGCGCAGTTAATTACGATGTCTACAACGGAATCATAATACATAACTTCTTTCTGAAGATGCACTAGAATTTGTTTGGTTTCGGAAAATTCAGTATGGGCTTGACGTTGTCCCCATATTTTTATATCCCACTAGAGCTATAGAAATAACAAGTGAACTAACAATTTTCTAGGTGCCAAACACATCATTCCCGATGTAAGTATTCGAAAAGTTCATTTACAAAAGATGAGTTAGTTGACTCACCAGAAAGCCAATGTCATGTATATGTACCTAGCATGTTGAGCATTTTAGGAACATTGAGCTTAGATTAACTAATAATTTATGTAATTTTAATATTTGGATAATAGAACATAATAACAGTTTTATTTGTAATGAATTGATATAATGTGTTATATTGTTTTCTTCTATAAAACTTTGTTCTATATTTGCATGTTTAAATCCATGAATTATTTATTCTAAAGTTTTCATTGTCGATTGATGATATGGGAGTAACATCGAATGAAGACAAATGTGAGCGTTTGATATTATCATGGTGATATCTAAAGTGTTACTATCAAACTCACATGTGTTCATTGTGATGAACATCGGAATGACCCAAACTTCGAGTTTTCACTACATGGATCAGCGTCAATAGTTAAACTCGCAAGTGGTTATGTCATTTTGTCCTTAGACTTGAGATGCACGCAGGTTTCGATGTGTGGAGCATTATACTTTGATATGGTCAAACGTTGTCCTGAATAAGGCTGTTATAAAGGTCATTATTGGGTGTAGTATGAAGCTCGTGACAGAGACTTGTAGGCAAGATAGGATTTGTTCCTCCAACATGTTTGGAGTTAGATACTTTTGAGCTCCTCGATGAATGAACAGATATTTGTATGGCCATACCCAAATGTAATTGAGATGATACTTAATTAGTTTGGTGATCTAGTTCAGTTCTGTGAATCGAGATAATAATATAAAATTGTTAAACAAATGAGAATGACTGATGATCCATGTCTCAAGTTTAACTAAAGTATCTGAAACAAAGGGATAAATGACATTTAACACTTACAATGAGTAGTTTTGAGGGACTACACTTGTGACGACCCGAAAATTTCCGACCAAATTTAAACTTAAAACGTATATATATATATATATATATATATATATATATATATATATATATATATATATATATATATATATATATATATATATATATATTATAAAACTTTGAATATATTAATTAGAAATACTCTTTTTATTTTTTTTCAAAGTTAATAATAAATATACATATAATAACACTTGTAGGTTAATATAGGTAATGTATATATAATTTCAGTACATAATTATTTATATGAATATTGTAATATAATTAATTTATAAATAGTATATATAGAAATTTATAATATTTTTTTAATAAAAATAGTTATGTATTAATATTAGTTTGTTTTATTAATATTATTATTAATATCATTATTAACATTATTATCAATAATGTTTATTATCATTATTATTATCAATATTATTATAATAATTATTATTGTTATTATTAATAATAGTATTATTAATAATATACATATATTCATTAATCAAAATAATAAAAATTAATATATATAAAATCAATGAATTACGTTTTCAATCAGTTAGATGTCACTCTCTGAGTTGTTTTTCCCGTCTCCATTATCTGACTTATGCTTTTGTCTCACTATACTATACTATCCATGATGAAAGTATGGTCCCTCAAAAACAAATTAAAATCACGGGATTATAAGATGTTAAAGTATGAGCTGTATTACTTTATATAATTGAGATGTCACTACATTATTAATTAGACATTTGGGAGTTAAATTCTTGATATTTGGATTGATTTCTACATCATTTAACTTTATAAAATTCTTGAAATTTGGATTGATTTCTACAGCATTTAACTTTATATAACTTAGACAACAATGTGATTATTATATGAGTTTATATATCATTATGCGGTTTTATCAAATCATTGATAAAGGATTCAGTTTATATTCCGAATAATAAACATCAAACAACCAGTTTCATTTCATCACATGTAATCTTCATCATTTATCTCGGCATACCACATACAATCATCCTCTTGCTTTTCTCTTCATCCTCTAACTAAACCATCGAAATCAATTACTCAAAGTCTCTTTTTTCCGTTTTAATCATAGTCGAAAACCACCACCTTAGCTCTCCACCACCTACAACTTAATTTTATCCTACTATTAATCGACTATGTACTGCTACTGCTCGAGGTTTACAAGTACTATACCTGCAATACATGCTAGACAAACACAACCATCCATCTATCACCCTATGTTATCATTTTAAATCTAACCCAAGGACAATCACAACTATACTGTTGCTAGTAGTTATTCAAATAGAAACCAAAGACTGCTACGCGAATAAACCGAATGCAAACACCACTTGTCGAAGCCTTTTCCTGCAGCTACTATTATGTTCCTATCATTTTTTTCTCTTTTCTTTCTTCAACCGATCACCAAACCACCTTTAATCACTTATCATCGCTGCTACTGCCTTTCTATCGAACCTGAAACACGCCTACAACCTTTTACCAATTTTATGTCGATAACAAAACCAAGACCCACCTAAAAACTTTGTTGCATTTTGGTTTATTGATATGGCAACTTGATCAATTATATAATATGGCAAGATGATAGTGATGTTATTATTAAAGTGTTGCTATTTCCTCTTTTGGCCGAAAGTCTCAGACAAACAACCCACTTATGCAAATTACTTTCTTGGCTAACCCCACTTGATTTATAAAAGAGAGGATAATGCATGATTGGCGTGTTATTTTTTATTTTTTCCAGACGATCCCATCTATCGTTCAAATTAAAAACCATAATACAACTTGGGCCAATAATCCATTTTTTAAGTTGCAAGATTGACTACTGCATCCAGTTGGGCCGAATCCTTTTTGTGTTGTTGGGCTTCAATCATTTAATTATTGGGCTGTGAATTAGTTACTGTTACCACACAAGTAAAGCTGCTACGATTACAAGAACTACAAGCTTCACTGCGGCTACAACTGCAACTCCACGTCCCTATTTCTATATCATATTCTTAATATTAAACGCAATAAAGAGAGTGATGCGAATAAGAGTGATGTATGATTTGTGATGATGATTTCGATGATTATTGATCATGAATACGATGAAGTTAGATGATGGTTATGATATTAATAGGATCGAAGATGATGATGGTATGTAATAGATGATGATGAAATAGATAATCATGGTGATGAACAACTAGAGACCTTCTTGAACGCATTCGATAACACCCAAACTACCGTTTTGTTTGATGTTATTAACCGGTGATGATGAACATGATATGATGATGATGAAGAACCAAGGTCGTAACCTGTTATATTTTTTTGTTACTGTTTCCGGTTCCAATTTGAGTCGAGGAAACACAATTCAATATCGGACTTGATTTAATTGTTGATTGGGCTGTAAAACGAATTGATTTAGGGCTGCTATGTTTCTGGGTCGAATTATAATAGTTGGGCCAGGTTTGTTTATGCTTGTTGGACCAAGAGATTGTGACTGGAAGAAGAAATTGCGGGTTAAACGGAAATAAGATAGGTGTTAAAACAGAAATGTCATAACAGTGGGATGGTATTACGTGTTAGCGTCTGACCGAGAGGTTACGGGTTCGAGCCCCGTCGTGGGCAATTTTTTTTGGAAAAGCTTTAGAAAAAGGGTATACACTTTTATATTTCATTTTCATTATTATTATTATTATTGTTATTATTATTGTTACTAGTGTTATAGTTATTAGTATTATTATTTTTACTAATAAAAGTAATAATTACCATTTATGATTATTATCGTAATTATAATTATAATGATGATATTATTATTGATTATTACTAAAGATTATTATCACTACTAGTAATATTATTAGGTAGTATTAGTATTATTTATATAATTAAAATCGATACAAGTATTATTATTATGATTATGACTATTATTATTAGTGTTATTATGAAAATAACACAATTTATTATTATTTTCATTAATATTAGCAATAGTACCATTTTTAGTATTACTAGTATTATTTTTATTAAAAAAATATTATTAATATGAATATCATTAGTAGTAATGTTATTATTAATATAATTAAATACAACTTTTCATATATATATCAAACATTATTATCTATGTAAAAATATACTTATAAGTACCTTACATATATGCATAAATTAATTAGATTAGCAATTTTTATATAAATAACCATATATAATAAATTAAGTATTTTTAATATATATAAACACACACATATATATACAAATTAATTACATAAAGCTATAATTATTCGATTACGAGTACATGTTTTAATATATATACGAATGATATAGGTTCGTGAATCCGAGGCCAACCCTGTATTGTTCAATGTCGTTATATGTATTTTTACTACAAAATACATTATGTGAGTTTCATTTGCTCCCTTTTTAAATGCTTTTGCAATATATATTTTTGGGACTGAGAATACATGCGCTGATTTTATAAATGTTTTACAAAATAGACAAAAGTACGTGAAACTACATTCTATGGTTGAATTATTAAACCGAATATGCCCCTTTTTAGTCTGGTAATCTAAGAATTAGGGAACAGACACCCTAATTGACGTGAATCCTAAAGATAGATCTATTGGGCCCAACAAGCCCCATCCAAAGTACCGGATGCTTTAGTACTTCGAATTTATCATGTTCGAAGGGAGTCCCGGAATGATAGGGGATATTATATATGCATCTTGTTAAGGTCGGTTACCAGGTGTTCAATCCATATGAATGATTTTTGTCTCTATGCATGGGATGTATATTTATGAGAAATGGAAATGAAAATCTTGTGGTCTATTAAAATAATGAAAATGATTGATTATGATAAACTAATGAACTCACCAACCTTTTGGTTGACACTTTAAAGCATGTTTATTCTCAGGTATGAAAGAAATCTTCCGTTGTGCATTTGCTCATTTTAGAGATATTACTTGGAGTCATTCATGACATATTTCAAAAGACGTTGCATTCGAGTCGTTGAGTTCATCAAGATTATTAGTAAGTCAATTATATTTGGATATATCATGAAGTGGTATGCATGCCGTCAACTTTCGTTGTAATTAAAGTTTGTCATTTTAAAAAAACGAATGCAATGTTTGTAAAATGTATCATATAGAGGTCAAGTACCTCGCGATGTAATCAAATGTATTGTATTCATCTAGATGGATTAGGACGGGTCACTACAGGTGGTATCAGAGTGGTGGTCTTAGCGAACCAGATCTTGCATTATTGTGTCTAACTGATAGTTGATTAGATGCATTAGTGAGTCTGGACTTCGACCGTGTCTGCATGTCAAAAGTTTTGCTTATCATTTCGTGTCAAAAATTACCTGCTTATCATCCTTAAGTCTAGACATGTCTTGCTGCCTCTATCGCATCGATAATGTATAGACAAAATTCATATCATAGCATATCTGTTACTGTAAGCTTTTCCTGACAGCTTCCATAGATTCCTCCGTAACTTATGGGATTTTGGTATTATATATGCATAAGTAAATTATGTATTGCAGGGTACTAATCTACATCCTATAATCTATTTCATATCGAAAATCTTTCATCTGACCGTACAATATGGAACTCGCAACCAGTTCAAGCTCCTCGGATTCTGACAGCTATTCCAATATGGATTTCCACTCGAGCTCCGAAAATGGTGTAACCGAAATAGATCAACCAGACAGTCATCACCAATTTTGGATGAATTGAGAATGAGTTCGTAGTCGCCTTAATCAAAGGAGACAAGAAGAAGGCAATCCTTTACATCAATCAAATTCACCTCTTGGCGAAAAACCTGAAGCACTTACCGGTGAACCAGTCCGAAATTGTCATAACCCGACCTTAACCATAAGGACGAATACAATAACATATGATTTCATCGCGAGGTATTGACCTCTATATGCGACGTTTTTCAAAAACTGCATTCGTTTTTACAATACAAACCATAACTTTTATTACAAATACAAGGTTTAAAAAGATAATAATGATTATCGTTTAGCGATAATCTTAGACTTACAAACTTTACATGTGATAATAACAATACGACTTCCAACATATTTTACATTACAAATCCTCCGATATGCAGTTTTATTTTTGACACAAATATGCATACTCAAGATCTTGCTTAAATTCAACATGTTGCAGCGGAAGCTTTTAGTTATCACCTGAGAATAAACATGCTTAAAACATCAACATAAAGTTGGTGAGATATAGGTTTAATGCCAGCAGCGTTATGAATATAGACCACAAGATTTCATATATAAACGTTTTAATAAAAATATTCTAAGTTGTTGAGCACTTGATAACCATACTTAACATTTAATCAACGTCGCATATTCCCTTTATTATGAAATCTTACTACACCGTACCAAGTGTAGTCACCGAAACGAAGTACTGTGCAACCGTTGAATACTGGTCGTCCAGTCCGGTTGGGGTTGTCAGGCCCGATAGATCTATCAACAGGATTCGTGATGATGTAGCGTGAGGGTACGAAATAGTATTATTTTTAATACAAAATACTACAAAATATGACACAAGTTTTATTAATTTACGGATGGGATATACCTAAACTTTGCTACAACACTATAGGCAGTGTACCTAATCGTAGAGTAGTGTAGTTTTTAGTAAGTCCGGTTCGTTCCACAGGGAGCTGGTGATACTTACTATATTTTTAACTATATTTATACAAAATATATATAATTATATAAGTAGTAATATTATTATAAAAGGGGGGTTTTACCGTTTAATGACCGGTTTGTCGATTCTATATTTTAAGCGTAAAGATAAATGACGATAATTAAAGTGCGTAAAATAATGACAATAAATAAAATGACAGTAAATAAAATTGCGAGAAATAAAATGACAGTAAATAAAGATACGATGAGAAATATAATAAAAGAATTATGCTTATTTAAACTTCCATAATCATGATGTTTGACGTGTTGATTTTAATTTATTACCATGGGTTAATTGTCCTTTGTCCTGGTTTATTTGATACGTCTATCTGGTTTTTGTCCATAATAGTCCATCGGTCATAAATATAAAGTGCGAGTATCCTCGTCAAATTACCCTTATACCCGAAGTCAAATATTCCAACTGATTAAGGATTTAAACTGTGACGCAGCTATCACTTCTGTCAACAATTACACCAGTTATCACTGTATGTAATCCACCCCTGTTTTAATTAGTTTATGAATATTAATTCATCCACTTGATCAGAATGAATAATCAATTAGCCAACCCAATTGATTAATTAAATGATTATAACAGATTCCATATGAACGTCACTAAATAGGACAACCATAATCATTATTAATTATTAGGTTAATTTATTTGAAGATAGGTTCGACAGACTCCAATGAGTTGTCACTCAATTAGACAATACCCCCCATCTATTAATAGTCAATAGTTCAATTTCCACAAGTGTCGGTCTTTTGCCCAAACCTTAATTATGGTCCAAAGTTCAATAACCCCTTCTTAATATTTTAGCCCAACATCATGATTACTTCGGCTCAAATAAGCATAATAATAACTTAGTTACGATACATTAATTTAAAAAGGAAGAACATAGCTTACAGTGGTGATTAATCGCGTAGCGTTACACGGGCAGAGTTTCGACTTTAAAACCCGTAAAATATTTCTTACAATAACCCAATTATTATTAAACTTAAATTAAACTTAATATTATAAATATAAATATATATATTCTTACAGAGGGAAAGAAAGAAAAATGAAGTGAAGGTGTTCTTTTTCATTACTACGTGAATTCCATTTTATAGGCAAATGTTGATTTTAAATTTTCACTTATGACCCCTTAACTATGCTCAATTAACAACTTTTTATTATTTATTATTATTCTTATTATGAATTATTTAAATATTATATTATACTCTTGTGCATAGTTGACTTGTACTTTCAGCTCCGTTGCGTCGAGCGTTGATAGTTGGCTCGGGTACCGGTTCCGGATTTTCGAACGTCCTTTCGTATAATTTAATATCTTGTACTTTGCGTTTTGTAACTTGTACTCTTGTCATTTTTAGACGTTTCTCATCAATAAATTGAACCTTTTGAATTGTATCTTGTACATTTGAGCTTTTTGGATGTTTTGGTCTTTCAAATCTTCGTTTTTGTCTTTAAATCTTCATTTTCGAGCGATTTGCGTCTTTCGTCTTCGCACTTATTTATTTAACTATTACAACTAAAAATAAGGAAATTACATTTAAAAACTTTACATATTGGAACGATATTGCTACTAAATATATGTTCATTTGGAGCACTATCAAATATCCCCACACTTGAGCGTTGCTTGTCCTCAAGCAATACAGAACTTGAAATAAAAACATACATGAATCACTTTTTTATTCATCACATTTTGTACATCAGTGATTTTGATATAGCGGTATAAACAATGACAGTAATGATGGTTAAAGGTGGGTGTGTCATCCACAGTTGCCTCGGGTTTAGGTCAACGACACTTGCAATCAAATAGCCGATTTACTTTCGGTTTCCAAAGCAAAGTGCACATTTGAAAGGTGGTTTACAGTCCCACATGACTATGAAAATGTAGATCCTTAAGGAAATTGGATCTTTATGAAAACATTTGATCTTTTTGAAAATTTAATCTAGCTTTTACCCTAGATAAGTTTTCCGGAATAACCCTTCACCGGTGTTTGCAAAATATTTTTGTGGGTTGTGTGGGTTTCAGATTTGAAAATTTTAGCTCAACACTTGTGGTTTTGTGTTACCCACTTGCTAACCTTGTATTAGGAAAGCAACACGTCCAGTTTACTTGTCCCGTATATTACCTTTCGGCAAACTACCGTCCGGTTGTAAAGGAAAGCGATGAACAAGAAACTGTTAAGGCAATGTCCCGTGACAGGCTTTTAATTATGGTCCAAAAACGTGTCGGATGCTAGTACTATCCTTGGTAGGAGCAATAGTAAAGATCATCCTTTGATTTTTCGGTCTGGCACAAGGTCCTGTCTCCGACCATGCTATGCAACCACCGTTCTTACGGTTGACACCCGATTTGGTTCTGGTGACCTAATGAATTCTGATGAATTCTCAGGATTTTACGTTCAATGGTAATGAACGCATTGAAAATAGGTTTTCAGAAAACAAATCGGTTTTATTTTTGATCAAAATATTTTCTCGTTCAAGCTCGAGTTTAGATATCATTGAATTCCATGAGTTTGTAATTCTCAATCTTTAAGGTCAATCTCAAGGATTGAGTAATATCAGTCTTAAAAGCTGATTTTTAATCTTTAAGGAGATTATCCTTTCTGGGGATTTGATTCATTAGTCTTATCAAGCTAATTTGCACGGTGCCCCCCATTATGCGAGATAAATCCTTCTCATGGTTAGGATAAATCTGACCACATGGCGACCCTGTTTGATGCTGAGGTCCGTGGATTTCCTGCTGATTTTAGAGATGACTTTTCTAGATTTTTCGTCAACCTACAGCTGGTCTGGACGACAACTTCATGACCTAAATCAAGAAGCGCGTGTCTTTTTCGGAAGACTTTACTTCCTTTTAAATGATGGAATTGATTCATCGTGTAGATCCATCTTTCATTCAAAAGTATTACAATAAATCGGGTAAAACTGATTAGTTTCGTTCAAAACAAAAGTACATGCAATAACTTTACAGAAACATGTGATAGATAGTTTTTAATTGAATAACTTGGTATATTCTCCCCACACTTAGTTTCTTTCTTTGCCTTTTTATTCTCTTCTATTCCATTTTAAATGAATTCAAGCGTTTTAGGTTGTTTCTCAATTTATGTCCTTTCCGAGGTAACGATAATTTCGGTATTAACACCTAGTTTTCACCGTTCATAAATATGTATAAACATGATTTTGACTTCATTTAATTGAAAATTTTTCAAATTTGCGCAAAATTTGGCAAATAAACCAAGTATAAACCCGAGAGAATTTATAACCCTTCCCCACACTTGAGATCATGCAATGCCCTCATTTGCATGAAATCAGATTCTAATTATAAATTCATGAGGGTGATTAGTGTAGAAAAGTGATTAGAAATACCCAGTTTGTAAATTCTAAGCTCATCGAATGATAGATGGCGCGCCTCATCGTTCATTCCTTCATTTGTATATCACATTTGTTGTTTTGCGTCTTGTCGTCAAAATCAGTAGCTATTGCTGAACTTAATGTTAGTCTTTGAAAGTGCGTTGTTCTACCCTGTTTTGTACATAATATAAAATACAAACATATATATACATATTTTTGAAGTTGGGTATATTACCCCACGTTTTTGAAGTCTAATATCTTTTTGGCATACTTTAGATCAATAAAATTAAAAATAATGATAACAAAATTTGCCGTCCCACCCTTGGGTAAAGCAATTTCGGTTCAACGACCTAATCTTCAACTCACGACGAATTTTAGAAATCATTTTTTTAACTTAATGAAATAAAGTACATTTTTGTTTTTAAAAAAAAAAAACACTCAAAACATAAATTTTAAAAGGCATATTAATTAAAACCTAAAAAATAAAAATTCAGAATGGTGGGAGAAAACTAGTTCTTTAGTGTCTGCTAGCGGAAAAGACCAATCGGATTCCATTCTCGGAACTACACGAGAACAGAACAACTAACTCCAAACAGCATTTTCTTTTTAGAATATTTGAATCTCCTCACACTTAGGTAGCTGTGGTGTCGAAATTGTGATTAACTTCATCGTCAATTTCTCTTGGTCCATAATCAACTTGCATATCCGTGACTTTTTCTTTAAGCCATTGGTCGGATTCCTGTGTAATATCCACAATTTCAACTAGTTTCTCCTTTTCTTTAGGTGATAGATTGGATACTAACCGGTTACATAACTTAAAGTTTCCCTTGGTTCT
Source organism: Rutidosis leptorrhynchoides (assembly GCF_046630445.1). NCBI lineage: Eukaryota > Viridiplantae > Streptophyta > Magnoliopsida > Asterales > Asteraceae > Rutidosis > Rutidosis leptorrhynchoides. The sequence continues at coordinate 148,596,339 of NC_092343.1, forward strand.
AGCATCGCGAATCCGTTTAATAAGTTTCTTCATTGAACTATTAATAACGGGGTCATTTAATTTCGTATCAACAACGGGGTTCTTTGTTATCAGGTCATCATTAGGTGTTACTTCATTTTCCCCACACTTAGGCGTTTTATTATTGCTAAGCACTACCGTTGGAGTTGGTAAAACAACATGGTTCTTATCAATCGTTTTTGTCGGTTCAACGGTTTTGGTTTGTGGATATTTAGACTGTCGAATCATAAAGGTGATCGATTTCTCATCATTACTAAGTGTCATTCTACCCTTTCTTACATCAAATAACGCCCCGGTGGACGCTAAGAATGGTCGACCTAAAATTAGAGGAACGTTTGAGTCCTCTTCTATGTCAATGACAATGAATTCGACTAGAAAGGTTAAATTACCTACTTGAACGGGTAGGTTGTCAGCAATTCCAACTGGGTGCTTAATGGTTTGATCAAGGAGTCGAACACTCATATCCGTTGGAGTTAACTCACCTACACCTAATCTCTTATATAATGAAAGAGGCATAACACTCACACTTGAACCTAAATCTGCTAGTGCATCATACATGACACAGTCACTAAGTAGACAAGGAACAATAAATTCACCCGGATCACCTACCCTAGGTGGAGGATTTGGTGGAACTGTCTTCACCGGGTTTACTTCTACTGTTTTTGTTTCTTGCACTTTTTTATTCTTCTTCTTCTTCTTTCCAGAGGTATCACAAACTTTATTACCTATTACTTGTTCATACTCAACTCCTTTTCTTGGAAACGGGATGGGTGGTCTGTATGGTGCCACCACTGGCTTTACATACTCGGGTGGTGGTGGTGGTGTAACTTCTTCATTGTTACTTACATCTAAAACTTTCCCATCTTCTGGTATTGGTTTTTCAGAATTTGTTGATATCATGTTAACATTTTCATTCCGAGGATTTACTTCATTATTACTCGGTAGCTTTCCTTGTTCCCTTTCACTCATCAATCTAACAAGAGTACCTACTTGTTTTTCTAGATTCAAAATGGAAGCTTGTTGAGTTCTAAATGACTGATCAAACCTCTCATTCGTTTGGGTTTGAGTTTCAATAAATTGTGTTTGAGATTCAACTAGCTTAAATACCACTTCTTCCAGATTTGACTTCTTCTCGTCGGTTTGTTATGGTGGTTTATACAAGCCAGGTCTTTGTTGATTAAAAGTGTTGTTTTGAGTTGGTTGGTTATTCGGACCTTGTTGGTTATACGAGTTATTGTCGGGTCCTTTTGGATTGTAAAGAATGTTTTGATTTCGATTGAAGTTTGGCCTTGGCGGTTGATAATTATTCTGATAACTATTTTCCAGCCTTTGGTTCATGTAGACAACATTCTCACGTTGTTCCATCGTTTGTTCAATGTGACAGTCTTTCATTAAGTATGGTCCATCGCATTGCTCACAACTAATTCGTATTGCGTGAATATCTTTATTCATCTTTTCCATTCGTCTCTCGAAAGCATCTATTTTTGCGGAAACGGAATCAAAGTTATGGCTAGAATCGGCTCTAGCCGCTTTAGATGAACGATATATATCTTTCTCTTGGTGCCACGCATGAGAGTGGGAGGCTGTGTTATCAATAATTTTGTAAGCTTCAGTTGCGGTTTTCTTCATAATGGAACCACCAGCTGTTATGTCGATGTCTTTTCGTGTAGCAACGTTGACACCTTGGTAGAATATTTGTACTATTTGATAAGTGTCTAAACCGTGTTGAGGACATCCTCTCAACATCCTTCCGAATCTTGTCCACGCCTCATATAATGTTTCATTTGGCTTTTGCGCGAACGTAACAATTTCTCCATGAAGTCTCACGGCTTTAGATGCCGGAAAGAATCTTTTAAGAAATTTCTCAACTAAAACATCCCATGTGTCAATCGCCCCTTCAGGTAACGATTCTAACCAATCTTTGGCTTCTCCCTTTAAAGTCCAGGGAAACAACATGAGATAGATCTGCTCATCTTCCACTTCTCGGATTTTGAATAGTGTACAAATTCTTTTAAACGTACGAAGGTGTTCGTTAGGATCTTCATTCGGTGCACCACTGAATTGGCATTGGTTAGTTACCATGTGTAGAATTTGTCCTTTGATTTCATAATCTGGCGCATTAATGTCTGGCTTAATAATGGCGTGACCTTGGCCCGTGCGTGTGGCTCTCATTCGGTCTTCCATACTTAGAGGTTCCAGATTTTCCATAATTGAATTTTTTGAATACGAATCACTAGAAGATTCTGATTTAATGGTTTGTGGTTCAGGAGGAATGATTATCGAAAATTTGAGTTGGAGTTTTTGGTCGACTGGATGATGATTCTAAAGAAAAATCAACGGCGACAATATTGGCTAGATGTCTTGATCGAGTTATAGGTGGTGAACGTATGAAAGGTGGTGAACGTTTTACTCGGTGCATTCACTGAATATCCTATTAGTTTTTAAAAGGAAAGAAAAATTATATAAGTTATCCAATTAATAGACTTTTCTGATTTTGCCCACGTTTCGAATAGCCAAAAGATGCAGCAGAGGGGCAGGATTCGTTTGGTCTCAATATAATTGAGTACTGTTTGGCTCCAATAACCCGGTCCACGTACAAATCCAACTATTACTACGAACCAGAAAATTTTGATGTCTATCAATTTAACCACTTAAAATAAATTTTCGTAATTTTAAGAAATTTAGATAAGAAGTAGAATAAAAATCTTATCCTAAAACTAGAATAGCGAGAAATAAGAAAGAAAAAGATTGCGCGTCGAAAAAGGTCGAAAAATAAAAGGTCGAAAAATAGGCGTCGAAAAATAAAAATAAGAAAGTAGCGCGAAAAACGGCGTCGCAAAATTCTAAAGCACATAAATCTTAGTCTAAGGAATAAGCACTTAAGGGATTTTACGGCAAACCTAAAAATTCTAGAAATAAAAATAACTATGTCAAAACTAAACTTAATACTAAAAATTGTAACTAGAGTCTAAAAATCTAAAGGTAATAAAAAAAACTTTTTTTTTTTAAATTTTTTTTTATATATTTCGTTTTTTAAGGATTTTAAAATTTTTTTTATAAAATTTTTTTTTTTTTTATATAAATTTTTTTTAAAAACTTTTTTTTTTAAATTTTTTTAAAAAAAACGATTTTTTTTTACAATTTTTTTTTTAAAACGAATTTTTTTTCTTTAAAAAAACGATTTTTTTTTTACACAAATTTTTTTTTTTTTTAAAAAAAACGAAAATTTTTTTTTCTTAAAAAAAAACCATTTTTTTTTTAAAAAAAACGATTTTTTTTTACAAATTAATAATTTTTTTATAATTATAATTTTTTTTCAAAACTTTTTTTTAATTCATTTACTATTCATGAATAGTAAATGAAAATAAATTAATTAATTTACTATTCACATGAAAGCGACATGATAGAAATTATTAATTATAAGTTACATAATATACCCCTGAAGTATTTAATAAATACGAATTTTTAAAACTTTACGTATCAAATTTTGATTCTAAAATATTATTATATTATTATATTCTATTTCAATATTATTATATTATTATATTCTATTTCAATATTATTATATTATTATATTTTATTTCAATATTATTATAATTAAAAATATAGCGTTTTAGCGCTCCCCGGCAGCGGCGCCAAAAACTTGATGATGTAGCGTGAGGGTACGAAATAGTATTATTTTTAATACAAAATACTACAAAATATGACACAAGTTTTATTAATTTACGGATGGGATATACCTAAACTTTGCTACAACACTATAGGCAGTGTACCTAATCGTAGAGTAGTGTAGTTTTTAGTAAGTCCGGTTCGTTCCACAGGGAGCTGGTGATACTTACTATATTTTTAACTATATTTATACAAAATATATATAATTATATAAGTAGTAATATTATTATAAAAGGGGGGTTTTACCGTTTAATGACCGGTTTGTCGATTCTATATTTTAAGCGTAAAGATAAATGACGATAATTAAAGTGCGTAAAATAATGACAATAAATAAAATGACAGTAAATAAAATTGCGAGTAATAAAATGACAGTAAATAAAGATACGATGAGAAATATAATAAAAGAATTATGCTTATTTAAACTTCCGTAATCATGATGTTTGACGTGTTGATTTTAATTTATTACCATGGGTTAATTGTCCTTTGTCCTGGTTTATTTGATACGTCTATCTGGTTTTTGTCCATAATAGTCCATCGGTCATAAATATAAAGAGCGAGTATCCTCGTCAAATTACCCTTATACCCGAAGTCAAATATTCCAACTGATTAAGGATTTAAACTGTGACGCAGCTATCACTTCTGTCAACAATTACACCAGTTATCACTGTATGTAATCCACCCCTGTTTTAATTAGTTTATGAATATTAATTCATCCACTTGATCAGAATGAATAATCAATTAGCCAACCCAATTGATTAATTAAATGATTATAACAGATTCCATATGAACGTCACTAAATAGGACAACCATAATCATTATTAATTATTAGGTTAATTAATTTGAAGATAGGTTCGACAGACTCCAATGAGTTGTCACTCAATTAGACAATACCCCCCATCTATTAATAGTCAATAGTTCAATTTCCACAAGTGTCGGTCTTTTGCCCAAACCTTAATTATGGTCCAAAGTTCAATAACCCCTTCTTAATATTTTAGCCCAACATCACGATTACTTCGGCTCAAATAAGCATAATAATAACTTAGTTACGATACATTAATTTAAAAAGGAAGAACATAGCTTACAGTGGTGATTAATCGCGTAGCGTTACACGGGCAGAGTTTCGACTTTAAAACCCGTAAAATATTTCTTACAATAACCCAATTATTATTAAACTTAAATTAAACTTAATATTATAAATATAAATATATATATTCTTACAGAGGGAAAGAAAGAAAAATGAAGTGAATGTGTTCTTTTTCATTACTACGTGAATTCCATTTTATAGGCAAATGTTGATTTGAAATTTTCACTTATGACCCCTTAACTATGCTCAATTAACAACTTTTTATTATTTATTATTATTCTTATTATGAATTATTTAAATATTATATTATATTCTTGTGCATAGTTGACTTGTACTTTCAGCTCCGTTGCGTCGAGCGTTGATAGTTGGCTCGGGTACCGGTTCCGGATTTTCGAACGTCCTTTCGTATAATTTAATATCTTGTACTTTGCGTTTTGTAACTTGTACTCTTGTCATTTTTAGACGTTTCTCATCAATAAATTGAACCTTTTGAATTGTATCTTGTACATTTGAGCTTTTTGGATGCTTTGGTCTTTCAAATCTTCGTTTTTTTCTTTAAATCTTCATTTTCGAGCGATTTGCGTCTTTCGTCTTCGCACTTATTTATTTAACTATTACAACTAAAAATAAGGAAATTACATTTAAAAACTTTACATATTGGAACGATATTGCTACTAAATATATGTTCATTTGGAGCACTATCAATTCGCGTTTACAATACCGCATGTAAATAGTAGTTACCAAGTTATAGGGAGATATGCCAGTGGTACAACTCAACGTAGAATATATAATTTTAATCACTTGTGTCCATAACGTAAATCATAAAATGCATGTATTCTCATCCCAAAATATTTAGAGTTTAAAAGTGGGACTATATACTCACCTTTTCCTTGAAGGTATTTAACTCGACTTGGTCTCCGATAGATATCACGAACCTAACCATATATATAATATATCAACATATTTTCTTTTCAAGTAATCGTTACATATATATATACTTATAATACTTTTAATATTTTCTTAGTCCGTAGTTAGCAGTCTGTTGTTAACGGTCCACAATTAGTTGCTCAATAAAATAAATAAAGACCCCATCGTATTCGTATTGATCAGAATTAATCTCGACCCATGGTACCATGTTGTCAAATGATGTGTTTCGTACATAAAGTACCGTGTTGTCAGATGACGTGTTGCGTACAATCATGAGGTCTTATGATTAATCTTCTCGTGTTGTTTACGGGTGGTCCTGGAATATATAAAATTAAATCATAAGTAAATATATATTAAATATTATGTTAATTAGCCAAGATATGATTAATCTGATTTTGTCATAATATGATATATTACAGGTTTTGAAGTGTTTTAAAAATCAAATTAGAAGGATCTATTTAATTTGCGAACAGGTTTGAAATCATTCAAACTATGTTCTTGTTGTTAAAAATTTTATAACACAAAATAAGATAGCTATATAAATATGAATCGAATAAGATTATGAATAAGGTTACTACCTCAAGTTACTTGGATAAAGCTACTGGAAAAGATAGAAAATAATCTTGATCAAACTTTCTTATGATGATTATAGGTTGTTCATGAAGCTAGTTCTTCATGAGTATTTGCATGAGTATTTGCCGAGATTGTGAAGAACACTTAGAGTTCCTAAGAGTGTGTTTTTGGTTAGAGAAAGATGGTTGTAAGAATGAAATAAAAAACCAAGGTGATGGTGATACTTATAGGACAGTCTGGTTGTTGAGGGAACAAGGACAAATTATTGTGTTGAATTTTTGAGTAATAATGTATGCTAGCTTACAAATAAGATTCCCTCTTATCTAGGGGAGATCTAAGGCTGATAAGGATATTGATTTGATGTGTATTTACCAATAGTAAATACGTATAGATGATGGGTATGATACGGTAAAAGAAGCTCAAAATCGGGCTTTTAATTTGGGTCTAACCGGGCCAAAAATAAAATTTTAAGACATTTTTAATAAAGCAATGTTAGCCCAAAAAAAAATTTCCAAGCTGACCTGGCAGCTCGACCCCAGCCAGGGGCTCTGCCCCTTGGACCCCGCCATAATCAAGATAAGTTCAAACAAGTGTGCACTCTACACTTCCCCAAACTTGTTCGATATTTATCAAGATTATTTTGGTTACAAATTAATCCCATTACACTTAAATCATATTGGTGACATAAATCACAACACATTATAGATTGTAAGTATATATGTCAAAGAACGTTACATATAGTTATCGTTTTGAAAACTTAAGTTAGTGGTCTCAAAGTATACTTATAACTCATTGTTGTTAGTTCACAATGAAATGTTAAACCATCCTTAAATCATGTTAAATATGTATAGATATGTACATATACATAATCGTATAATTATCGTGTGTTATATAGTTCGTGATATCATCGGTCAAATTGGACGGTCAAACATTGTGTAAAACTCTTTTCAAAAATATAGGTCTCAACAGTTTGGATTGCTTATCATGTTGGTAAGGTTTAATTTATGTAAATATTATTCTCATAAGTATAGAATGATCGGAAAATTCTGGGTCGTTACAGTACCTACCCGTTAAATAAATTTCGTCCCGAAATTTTAAAATTGTACCTATTTTGCGTTCTCGGGAAACAAATGTGGGTACTTTTGTTTCATCTGATCCTCTCGTTCCCAAGTAAACTCAGGACCCCTTCGAGCATTCCAATGAACCTTAACGATTGGTATGTTGCTCTGCTTGAGTTGTTTAACTTCACGGTCCATGATTTCGACTGGTTCTTCTATGAATTGTAGTTTCTCGTCGACTTGGATTTCTTCAAGAGGAATGGTGAGGTCTTCCTTTGCAAGACACTTCTTAAGGTTTGAAACGTGAAATGTATTATGTACTCCGGCGAGTTGTTGTGGTAATTCGAGTCGATAAGCTACCGGTCCAATGCGTTCGATGATCTTGAACGGGCCTACATACCTTGGGTTCAGTTTATTTCTTTTTCCAAAACGTATTACACCTTTCCAAGGTGACACCTTTAACATAACCATGTCACCGATCTGAAACTCTAATGGTTTCCTTCGGACATCGGCGTAACTCTTTTGGCGACTACGGGCTGTTTTCAATCTCTCCTTGATTTGCACTATCTTCTCAGTAGTTTCATGGATGATCTCGGGTCCAGTTAATTGTCGATCTCCTACTTCATTCCAACAGATAGGGGATCTACACTTCCTTCCATACAGTGCTTCGAATGGTGCAGCTTTAAGGCTCGCATGATAACTATTATTATACGAGAATTCTGCTAATGGTAGATATTTATCCCATCCGTTTCCAAAATCGATCACACATGCCCTAAGCATGTCTTCAAGAGTCTGAATTGTTCTTTCACTCTGCCCGTCAGTTTGCGGATGATATGCGGTACTCATATCCAAACGAGTTCCTAGGGCCTCCTGTAGTGATTGCCAGAACTTTGATGTAAATCTACTATCACGATCGGATATAATGGAAATAGGTATTCCATGCCTTGAAACAATTTCCTTTATGTACAGTCGTAATAGTTTCTCCATTCTATCCGTTTCCTTTATAGGCAAGAAATGTGCAGATTTGGTGAGTCGATCAACTATTACCCAAATGGTGTCATAACCCCAGGCAGTCTTAGGTAACTTTGTGATGAAATCCATGGTAATACCATCCCATTTCCATTCTGGGATTTCTGGTTGTTGAAGTAACCCTGATGGCTTCTTGTGTCCTGCTTTAACTTTAGAACAAGTTAAACATTCCCCAACATACGTTGCAACGTCTGTCTTTAAATTAGGCCACCAATAATGCGTCTTAAGATCTTGGTACATCTTTCCAACTCCAGGATGTATCGAGTATCTTGTCTTGTGCGCCTCATTCAATATCAACTTCCTTAATCCACCCAACTTCGGTACCCAAATACGGTTTACAAAATATCGAATTTCGTCTTCCCGTATAACGAGTTGCTTCGCATACTTCTTCATTATTTCATTTCCTATGTTTTCTTTAGTAAGAGCTTCTCGTTGAGCCTCTTTGATTTGTGAGTTGAGATTCATGCGAATTTTTATGTTCATCGCTCGTACTCGAATTGGTTCTCGTTCCTTTCTGCTTAAAGCGTCGGCCACTACATTCGCTTTCCCGAGATGATAGTGAATCTCACAATCGTAGTCGTTTATCAGCTCGACCCACCTACGTTGCCTCATGTTCAGCTGTTTCTGATCGAAAATATGTTGAAGGCTTTTATGATCAGTAAACACAGTGCATTTAACTCCATATAAATAGTGTCTCCATATCTTCAATGCAAACACTACTGCCCTCAATTCTAGATCATGCGTCGTATAATTCCGCTCGTGAATCTTCAATTGTTGGGATGCGTATGCAATAACTTTCTTTCGTTGCATAAGGACGCAACCAAAACCTTGTCGCGAAGCGTCACAATATATCTCAAAATCATCGTTCCCTTCAGGTAACGATAAAATAGGTGCCGTGGTCAACTTCTTCTTGAGTAATTGAAATGCACTCTCCTGCTCAAAGGTCCATTCGTACTTCTTCCCTTTTTGTGTTAACGCTGTCAATGGTTTAGCTATTCGGGAAAAATCTTGAATAAACCTTCTATAATAACCGGCTAAACCCAAAAATTGGCGTATCTGCGTTGGTGTCTTAGGAGTCTCCCATTTTTCAATGGCCTCAATTTTAGCTGGGTCAACCTGAATTCCTTTGCTACTAACAACATGACCAAGAAATTGCACTTCTTTTAACCAAAACGTACACTTAGAAAATTTGGCGTATAATTGTTCTTTTCTTAACAATTCTAATACCAATCTTAAATGCTGTTCATGCTCTTGCTCACTCTTGGAATAGATAAGAATATCGTCAATGAAAACGATAACAAACTTATCTAAATACAGACTACAAACTCGATTCATGAGGTCCATGAATACAGCTGGCGCATTCGTTAATCCAAACGGCATGACCAAAAATTCATAATGACCGTAGCGTGTCCGAAAAGCAGTTTTCGGAATATCTTCTTCTTTGACGCGTAGTTGATGATAGCCCGACCTTAGGTCGATTTTCGAGTAAACACATGATCCTTGCAATTGATCAAATAAATCATCAATTCTCGGTAGTGGATACCGATTCTTGATAGTTAACTTATTTAATTCATGAAATCTATACACATTCGGAAAGATCCATCTTTCTTCTTGACGAATAAAATCGGAGCTCCCCACGGTGAAGTGCTCGGTCGAATGAAACCACGGTCCAGTAATTCTTGTAACTGGCTTTGTAACTCTTTCATCTCAGATAGTGCAAGTCTATATGGAGCACGAGCCACTGGTGCAGCTCCTGGTACTAGATCTATTTGAAATTCTACAGATCTAAATGGAGGTAATCCCGACAACTCTTCCGGAAAGACTTCAGGAAAATCTCTTGCCACAGGCACGTCATTGATGCTCTTCACTTTATCCTTCGTTTCGACTTTATTAACATGTGCTAAGATAGCATAGCACCCTTTCTTCAAGCACTTTTGAGCTTTCAAACAACTAATGAGTTTTAGCTTTGAGTTACCCTTCTCTCCATAAATCATTACTGGCGTTTTATCCTTATGAGGAATGCGAATTGCCTTATTGGCACACACAACTTCAGCTCCTATTTTGGACATCCAGTCCATGCCGACTATTACATCAAAACTTCCTAATTCTATGGGTATCAAATCAATCTTAAATGTTTCTCCGGCTAAATTTATTTTACAATCACGACAAATTTTATCGGCTTTAATTAGTTTACCATTAGCTAACTCAATCATGTACTTAGCATCTAGAGGTAATGATGAACAATTCAATTTAGCGTAAAAGTCTCTACACAAGTAACTTCTATCAGCACCAGTGTCAAATATAATAGATGCGGATAAGTTATTAATGGTAAACGTACCCGTAACAAGCTCCGGGTCTTCACACGCCTCTCTAGCATTAATAACAAATGCTCTTCCACGTGCAGATCCATTATTCTTCTCTGGATTTGGACACTGGCTCTTATAATGACCCTGTTTCCCACACCCATAACAAGTAACAGTGGCCAAGGCAGTTCTATTTGCATTGGTGGCAGGAGTCTTGGTACCGTTTGTATTTGTAGCGGGAACCCTACAATCTTCAGCAAGATGACCTTTTCGATTACAATTGTTGCACACCACATTACAATAACCAGAGTGATGTTTGTGGCATCTGTTACATAAAGGATTTCGTCCTTTGTAACCTGAGTTTGAACCGCTACCCGTACCTTGCGTGGTTTCTTGTTTCTTGTTGGATTGTTGATGATTACCTTCCCACTTTCTTTTGTTTCCCGATGTCTTGACATCGGTGTTCTTGTCCAGAATAATCTGGTCCATCAATTCGTTCGCCATGGTGATAGCTTCATGAATAGTCTTGGGTTTGGATGCTGTAACATTTGCCTTGACCTTTTTAGGCAAACCGTCTTTGTACAGTTCAATCTTCCGTTCTTCGGTTGGTACCAATTCGGGACATAGCAAAGCTAATTCTATGAATCGCTGATTGTAGTTAGTGAGTTCAGTACCAACAGCTTTCAGGCTTCGTAATTCAGCTTCCAACTTCCTAACCTCGTTCCTTGGACAATATTCGTTGATTAGCATTGTTTTGAATTCTTTCCAAGGAGTATCATAAGCTACATCTCCTCCTACGGCCTTCACATAGTTTTTCCACCACGTGAGTGCACTATCTTGTAGGGTGCACGATGCATACTTGGTCATGTCCTTCTCAATACAACCACTGATTTTAAACACAGACTCAATCTTTTCGATCCACCGGGTTAAACTGACAGGTCCTTCTGTTCCACTGAATGATGAGGGCTTGCAACCTTGAAAAGTTTTGTAAGTGCACCCCATACGAGGATTTGGGTTAACTGCAGCACCTCTTGCAGCCTCGACCCATAACATTCTGTCATTCACTCGCTGATTGATGAGTTCCTGGATTTCTTGTTCCGTCATTCGGTTCAATCGCGACATAATCTTCAATAAGAATGAAAAAAATAATTATTCACATGGAATATTATAGATGTAGTATGTATTTACAGTACATCGTAGCTTATTAATAATATGAACCAGTTATTATTATAAAAGCATTTTCTTCTTATTAGCGTTTTATAATTATATCTAGGGTAGTACCTACCCGTTAAAGTTCATACTTAATAGCTTAGTACGAAAATCAATTACTACCACCCAAATAATACTTAACCATGGAAAATTATTGCATTTCACACTTCACTATTTTACATATGCTTATCTTACATCAAACATTAAGCAAACCACACTAGTAATATTATACAAAACATTATATGATCCCATGGTTTAAAACAATAGCGCATCATTTAACCCAAAGCGTTTGTGTTCAAAGAAATCGCTTAAAGGTTATCCTGGTTGTCTCCCTGCATTTTGGCTGAGGAATCGAAGAACTGGATGTCGGGATAGAACTAATAGGAATAGCGGGAATAGGTGTGGAAGTATCTGGTGGAGTTGGTGCCACAACATCCTCTCTAGACTCGGGATTTAGATTTTCCATTTCAGTAGCCTTTCGTTTCTTTCCTCGTTCGAACTTATCTTTCGTAATTTCCTGTATTTCTTCCTCCTCAGGATCACTTTCCGGTTCCTCTTCAATTGATTCATCCGGAACTTGTGAGTCTTCCCCAAAGGTGTCGTTTTCATCATCGAATAGATTAATGACTGGAACACCATCTGAAGAGTCTGGTTCGGAGTCGCTGAATGTGATAATAAGTTCTAAGCCAGACATCTATCACATAACAACTAGCACGTTAATACCACATAATATTTACATATTAATTTTTAACCAAAAAGTATAAGCAATAGTTTTCGAAATCAAACACGGTCAAAGTCCAGACTCACTAATGCATCCTAACAAACTCGATAAGACACACTAATGCAAATTCTCTGGTTCTCTAAGACCAATGCTCTGATACCACATGTCATAACCCGACCTTAACCATAAGGACGAATACAATAACATATGATTTCATCGCGAGGTATTGACCTCTATATGCGACGTTTTTCAAAAACTGCATTCGTTTTTACAATACAAACCATAACTTTTATTACAAATACAAGGTTTAAACAAGATAATAATGATTATCGTTTAGCGATAATCTTAGACTTACAAACTTTACATGTGATAATAACAATACGACTTCCAACATATTTTACATTACAAATCCTCCGATATGCAGTTTTATTTTTGACACAAATATGCATACTCAAGATCTTGCTTAAATTCAACATGTTGCAGCGGAAGCTTTTAGTTATCACCTGAGAATAAACATGCTTAAAACGTCAACATAAAGTTGGTGAGATATAGGTTTAATGCTGGCAGCGTTATGAATATAGACCACAAGATTTCATATATAAACGTTTTAATAAAAATATTCTAAGTTGTTGAGCACTTGATAACCATACTTAACATTTAATCAACGTCACATATTCCCTTTATTATGAAATCTTACTACACCGTACCAAGTGTAGTCACCAAAACGAAGTACTGTGCAACCGTTGAATACTGGTCGTCCAGTCCGGTTGGGGTTGTCAGGCCCGATAGATCTATCAACAGGATTCGCGTTTACAATACCGCATGTAAATAGTAGTTACCAAGTTACAGGGAGATATGCCAGTGGTACAACTCAACGTAGAATATATAATTTTAATCACTTGTGTCCATAACGTAAATCATAAAATGCATGTATTCTCATCCCGAAATATTTAGAGTTTAAAAGTGGGACTATATACTCACCTTTTCCTTGAAGGTATAACTCGACTTGGTCTCCGATAGATATCACGAACCTAACCATATATATAATATATCAACATATTTTCTTTTCAAGTAATCGTTACATATATATATATACTTATAATACTTTTAATATTTTCTAAGTCCGTAGTTAGCAGTCTGTTGTTAATGGTCCACAATTAGTTGCTCAATAAAATAAATAAAGACCCCATCGTATTCGTATTGATCAGAATTAATCTGGACCCATGGTACCATGTTGTCAAATGACGTGTTGCGTACATAAAGTACCGTGTTGTCAGATGACGTGTTGCGTACAATCATGAGGTCTTATGATTAATCTTCTCGTGTTGTTTACGGGTGGTCCTGGAATATATAAAATCAAATCATAAGTAAATATATATTAAATATTATGTTAATTAGCCAAGATATGATTAATCCGATTTTGTCATAATATGATATATTACAGGTTTTGAAGTGTTTTAAAAATCAAATTAGAAGGATCTATTTAATTTGCGAACAGGTTTGAAATCATTCAAACTATGTTCTTGTTGTTAAAAATTTTATAACACAAAATAAGATAGCTATATAAATATGAATCGAATAAGATTATGAATAAGGTTACTACCTCAAGTTACTTGGATAAAGCTACTGGAAAAGATAGAAAATAATCTTGATCAAACTTTCTTATGATGATTATAGGTTGTTCATGAAGCTAGTTCTTCATGAGTATTTGCATGAGTATTTGCCGAGATTGTGAAGAACACTTAGAGTTCCTAAGAGTGTGTTTTTGGTTAGAGAAAGATGGTTGTAAGAATGAAATGAAAAACCAAGGTGATGGTGATACTTATAGGACAGTCTGGTTGTTGAGGGAACAAGGACAAATTATTGTGTTGAATTTTTGAGTAATAATGTATGCTAGCTTACAAATAAGATTCCCTCTTATCTAGGGGAGATCTAAGGCTGATAAGGATATTGATTTGATGTGTATTTACCAATAGTAAATACGTATAGATGATGTGTATGATACGGTAAAAGAAGTTCAAAATCGGGCTTTTAATTTGGGTCCAACCGGGCGAAAAATAAAATTTTAAGACATTTTTAATAAAGCAATGTTAGCCCAAAAAAAAATTTCCAAGCTGACCTGGCAGCTCGACCCCAGCCAGGGGCTCTGCCCCTTGGACCCCGCCATAATCAAGATAAGTTCAAACAAGTGTGCACTCCACACTTCCCCAAACTTGTTCGATATTTATCAAGATTATTTTGGTTACAAATTAATCCCATTACACTTAAATCATATTGGTGACATAAATCACAACACATTATAGATTGTAAGTATATATGTCAAAGAACGTTACATATAGTTATCGTTTTGAAAACTTAAGTTAGTGGTCTCAAAGTATACTTATAACTCATTGTTGTTAGTTCACAATGAAATGTTAAACCATCCTTAAATCATGTTAAATATGTATAGATATGTACATATACATAATCGTATAATTATCGTGTGTTATATAGTTCGTGATATCATCGGTCAAATTGGACGGTCAAACGTTGTGTAAAACTCTTTTCAAAAATATAGGTCTCAACAGTTTGGATTGCTTATCATGTTGGTAAGGTTTAATTTATGTAAATATTAATCTCATAAGTATAGAATGATCGGAAAATTCTGGGTCGTTACAGAAATACCATTCTCACCCTCATTTCCGGAATATCTCGTCATGATTACATACTATCTCAGATTCTAAACCTTATTCATTCGCTCGTTCCGACCGACAATCATCCTGGAATAATAAGAGAAGTCAACGAACTTCGCGCTCGAGTAATCAATTTGGAGAATATGGTGCAAAATTTACCAGCTTCAACAACATCATCGGCACCAACAGTACCATCAATAACAGCACCAGTACCATCAACAATCCATGCCTCAACATCTCATTCTGTACCTCGAGTATAATTATCATTCTAGGAATCGTTCTACATCATTTATCTTCGTTCGACATGGCGATTATGTAATCTCTAATGTTTTAGAGATTATATATTCTTATTCTAATGGTAAATCAAATGAGTCTAATATCATATTGACTCATTAAATCCCTGACTACATCTGAAGAAAATATATATGTATATATGTTTTCATAAGGATTGTAATTAAAAATTCTTTTGTACAAACTGTTAATGGTGAAAATATTTTAACGGGTAGGTAATACCCGAGGAATATTTAGATTTCACATTAATAAGTTACACTGTACATTCTTCGAATCTGATTCAACAGTAATTTACTATCCTACTTACATCTACCGATATACGAATCCGTTCACCATAGAATAACCATTTTCATTCAATTTCATATTTGGATTTTGATTTATCAGAATCCGACAAGTGGCATAATGAAGAAAACATTGGACAAAATAAAATTTGTTAGAAACAAACAAATTAACTATGAGAAATTTTGTTGAGAATCCACGCTAACAAAATCCTAGCTAACTGTTCCTAGCTAACTGTTAATTCCTTATTACATTTTATTATCGCAATTTATCTATCGCAGTTTATTTATCGTAATTTATATTCTCGCAATTTTATTTATCGTCATTTAATTTCTGTTATTTATTTTACGCACTTTATTTATCGTCATTTAAATACTGTTATTTACGCATTTTAAATATCGGGACACGTATACAATGTTTTGACATATCATATCAACGCATCTATATATATTATTTGGAATAACCATAGACACTCTATATGCAGTAATGATCGAGTTAGCTATACAGGGTTGAGGTTGATTCTATAATAATATATATACTTTGAGTTGTGATCGAGTGTGAGACATGTACACGGGTCACGATACGTATTAATTAATTCGAATATTATATATTAAACTATATATGAATTATTGGACTGTTAACTGTAGACTATCGACTATAGACTAATAACATTGGACAATTAAAATGAATTAAAATATTAATTATAACATACGAAACTAAACAATTCTTCAAGGTTGCCACTTAATTTTATCTTAAATCTCATTTGTATCTTGACGATTATAATCTGCGTTCAAACCTTTCATGATTCTTGAAAATACCTCAATTGAGAGAATGAACCAACCGCACTTCATCTACGGAAGTAATGATTGATACATATAGTTATACACCTGAAAAACTCTCGAAAACTGAGTAAACGTTTAACACGTATCTGTGCTAGCTCCTTTGGCATTGCTATTATCGAAAATAACATTGCAATTTTTTTTTCAAATTAGCCAGTTTTGTCACAGCTTCAGCA
Organism: Rutidosis leptorrhynchoides; assembly: GCF_046630445.1. Classification (NCBI taxonomy): domain Eukaryota; kingdom Viridiplantae; phylum Streptophyta; class Magnoliopsida; order Asterales; family Asteraceae; genus Rutidosis; species Rutidosis leptorrhynchoides. The sequence goes on from NC_092343.1 coordinate 148,613,187, forward strand.
AGTCAACTTCGACTTTTCGTTCGAAACAACCTTATTATAACCTTTATTATATATATGTGTGCTCATTTATGGTTACCAGGGAACCTTTTATATTCCACCATATTATCAGCAGATGTACCAGCATCTTTGACTTTATTCTCGCTGAAAAATATCTATATTATTTATTGAAACCCTATCATATACTCATCCGCATCTTTTAACAAGAATTGCCATACCAATTACCGAGAATCAGCAATCAGTATATCAAATCTCGCAGCATTTCTATATCAACAGTTATATGTATACATATAACATTTATCTCTTAGAATTATGAACTTTCATTCTGAAATTCTGAAAAGCACTCTAGCTTATGAATCAGATCTCTGAGTTCTAAAAAAAAAATAAATCGAGCAGACCATGAAGGAGACCAAGGATAAATACAAGGACCAAACCCTGTATTTAAAGAATCCTGATGATTCTGTATCTGATGAACTCTTCAGCGAATATCTTGCTCCTTATTTATTCCAAATCCTTACGAAAGGATTTTCTTCATCAACCTTCGATCTTAGAAATTCCAAAATATCGTCAAAAAATAAATAAATAATATCTTCGATATTTCTGAAGATATTTTCATAACTATCCTTATCTGAAATCAGTTATCTTTTCACGTTATCTGTATTACATCATAAAGGAAACTGTTTAGTTTCTATATTTTGTAAACCTTCAAGTTTAAACTATGAATGAATTCTGAAGTAGTGTTGGAAATTGATGCATGAGTTAGTATAATATAATGACACTTGATCAACGTGATTATATTACAGTAAGTCATGCTGAGTTTCTAATGAAACGTGATGATTCACAGATCCTAACGTCATCATGTGTCATATTACACGACTCTTATATTCTATCTAATCTATAAAAAAAAATCAAGAACATATTTTCTTGATAGTTCTATCTTTTCCATGATTCCAGCAGTTGCTAATTTCATCGTGCTATTACAAATCATTTCTGCTTAAGAATATTATTAGGTTCATTCAAAAATCCATACCTACGAATTTTGGACCATTACTGGCTATACTTAGAGTCGAGAAGAGAATAAAAAGGCAAAGAGCTCCGGTATATAAGAGAAAATATAAAGCCCAATGATAACACCAAAATTACAAACCGTGGATATCAGTGCGTATAGCCATATAAAGACACGGAAGGATTATAAATACAATAATCCCTAGAGCATAGTAGAAATAAACAGATTCTTCCGGTGGGAGTTGGAAAAGAAGAACGATCATTACGATAGTCAGAATAAGAACAAGGATTAGAACCGGATTAAGCATTATTATAATCTTTTGGATATATGAAATGAGAATGAAGGTATTGAAATGGTAAAAACTAATGGAACGAAAAAGGTAGAATTTTTAATGGAAATACCAGATAGAGTAATCGAGGCAGATCATCGTATTTAATTATAGAGATCTTAATTCGTCGAAGAATCAAATCTTTTAGATTTCGAAGATTTTCTTTAAATTCCTTAAATTCCGGAATTCAACCAAGACAACGTCAAAAGTTAAGATGAAACTTTATTTATTCATTTCACTCTTTTGTGATAGCTTCATTCGTATAATCGAATTGTTTTATCCATATTACTCAATAATGATAAAACTCTAAATTTCAACTCGTATTCGTCATGAAAATATTTTTATTGTTAGCCATGACGACCTCACTCAAATTTCGGGATGAAATTTCTTTAACGGGTAGGTACTATGACGACCTGGAAATTTCCGACCAAATTTAAACTTAATCTTTATATGATTTCGACACGATAAGCAAAGTCTGTAATGTTGAGTCTCAAAATTTTTGAACTATTATCATACATTCAGTTAACCTTTGACTATTTTCAATGATTCACGAATAAATACTTGTAAATAAAAACGTATATATTTAAATATATATATATTATAAAACTTTGAATACATTAATTAGAATACTCTTTTTATTTTTTTTCAAAGTTAATAATAAATGTACATATAATAACACTTGTAGGTTAATATAGGTAATGTATATATAATTTCAGTACATAATTATTTATATGAATATTGTAATATAATTAATTTATAAATAGTATATATAGAAATTTATAATTTTTTTTAATAAAAATAGTTATGTATTAATATTAGTTTGTTTTATTAATATTATTATTAATATCATTATTAACATTATTATCAATAATGTTTATTATTATTAATATTATTATCAATATTATTATAATAATTATTATTGTTATTATTAATAATAGTATTATTAATAATATACATATATTCATTAATCAAAATAATAAAAATTAATATATATAAAATCAATGAATTGCGTTTTCAATCAATTAGATGTCACTCTCTGAGTTGTTTTTCCCGTCTCAATTATCTGACTTGTGCTTTTCTCTCACTATACTATACTATCTATGATGAAAGTATGGTCACTCAAAAACAAATTAAAATCACGGGATTATAAGCTATTAAAGTATGAGCTGTATTACTTTATATGATTGAGATGTCACTACATTATTAATTAGACATTTGGGAGTTAAATTCTTGAAATTTGGATTGATTTCTACAGCATTTAACTTTATATAACTTAGACAACAATGTGATTATTATATGAGTTTATATATCATTATGCGGTTTTATCAAATCATTGATAAAGGATTCAGTTTATATTCCGAATAATAAACATCAAACAACCAGTTTCATTTCATCACATGTAATCTTCATCATTTATCTCGGCATACCACATACAATCATCCTCTTGCTTTTCTCTTCATCCTCTAACTAAACCATCGAAATCAATTACTCAAAGTCTCTTTTTTCCGTTTTAATCATAATCGAAACCACCACCTTAGCTCTCCACCACCTACAACTTAATTTTATCCTACTATTAATCGACTATGTACTGCTACTGCTCGAGGTTTGCAAGTACTATACCTGCAATACATGCTAGAAAAACACAACCATCCATCTATCACCCTATGTTATCATTTTAAATCTAACCCAAGGACAATCACAACTATACTGTTGCTTGTAGTTATTCAAATAGAAACCAAAGACTGCTACGCGAATAAACCGAATGCAAACACCACTTATCGAAGCCTTTTCCTGCAGCTACTATTATGTTCCTATTATTTTTTTCTCTTTTCTTTCTTCAACCGATCACCAAACCACCTTTAATCACTTATCATCGCTGCTACTGCCTTTCTATCGAACCTGAAACACGCCTACAACCTTTTACCAATTTTATGTCGATAACAAAACCAAGACCCACCTAAAAACTTTGTTGCATTTTGGTTTATTGATATTGCAACTTGAACAATTATATAATATGGCAAGATGATAGTGATGTTATTATTAAAGTGTTGCTATTTCCTCTTTTAGCCGAAAGTCTCAGATAAATAACCCACTTGTGCAAATTACTTTCTTGGCTAACCCCACTTGATTTATAAAAGAGAGGATAATGCATGATTGGCGTGTTATTTTTTATTTTTTCCAGACAATCCCATCTATCGTTCAAATTAAAAACCATAATACAACTTAGGCCACTAAATCCATTTTTTAAGTTGCAAGATGGACTACTGCATCCAGTTGGGCCGAATCCTTTTTGTGTTGTTGGGCTTCAATCATTTAATTATTGGGCTGTGAATTAGTTACTGTTACAACACAAGTAAAGCTGCTATGATTACAAGAACTGCAAGCTTCACTACGGCTACAACTGCAACTCCACGTCCCTATTTCTATATCCTATTCTTAATATTAAATGCAATAAAGAGAGTTTTGCGAATAAGAGTGATGTATGATTTGTGATGATGATTTCGATGATTATTGATCATGAATACGATGAAGTTAGATGATGGTTATGATATTAATAGGATCGAAGATGATGATGGTATGTAATAGATGATGATGAAATAGATAATCATGGTGATGAACAACTAGAGACCTTCTTGAACCCATTCGATAACACCCAAACTACCGTTTTGTTTGATGTTATTAACCGGTGATGATGAACATGATATGATGATGATGAAGAACCAAGTGTAGTGACCCGAACTTTTCCATGTTTATATATATTAAATGAAATTGATATTTATTTGATTAAGTATTTCCAACAGTATTTCCAACAAGTTGACCGGTGATTCACGAATGTTAAAACTTGTAAAAACTATATGATGTCATATATATGGATATATATATAGTTAACATGGTATTATGATAAGTAAATATATCATTAAGTATATTAACAATGAACTACATATGTAAAAACAAGACTACTAACTTAATGATTTCGAAACAAGACATATATGTAACGATTATCATTGTAACGACATTTAATTGTATATATATCATATTAAGATATACTAATATATCATGATATCATGACAATGTAATAATTTAACATCTCATTTGATATAATAAACAATGGGTTAACAATACTTAACAGGATCGTTAACCTAAAGGCTTCAAAACAACATTTACATGTATTTATGTAGTGTTTTAATATGACATAACGACTCAATTAAAGTGTATATACATGTAGTGTTTTAATATGTATTTATACACTTTTGAAAGACTTCAAGACACTTATCAAAATACTTCTACTTAACAAAAATGCTTACAATTACATCCCCGTTCAGTTTCATCAACAATTCTACTCGTACAATACACAGCTTTTAGATGTATATAATATTGGTATATACACTCCAATGATCAGCTCTTAGCAGCCCATGTGAGTTACCTAACACATGTGGGAACCATCATTTGGCAACTAGCATGAAATATCTCATAAAATTACAAAAATATTAGTAATCATTCATGACTTATTTACATGTAAACAAAATTACACATCCTTTATATCTAATCCATATGCCAACTACCAAAAACACCTACAAACACTTTCATTCATCAATTTTCTTCATCAAATTGATCTCTATCAGTTCTAAGTATTCTTCATAAATTCTATAAGTTCTAGTTTCATAAAATCAAGAATACTTCCAAGTTTGCTAGCTTACTTCCAATCTTGTAAAGTGATCATCCAACCTCAAGAAATCTTTCTTATTTACAGTAAGATATCTTTCTAATACAAGGTAATACTCATATTGAAACTTTGATTCAATTTCTATAACTATAATAATCTTATTTCGAGTGAAAATCTTACTTGAACTTGTTTTTGTGTCATGATTCTGCTTCAAGAACTTTCAAGCCATCCAAGGATCCTTTGAAGCTAGATATATTTTTCTCATTTCCAGTAGGTTTATCCACAAAACCTGAGACAGTAATGATGTTCATAACATCATTCGATTCATATATATAAAACTACCTTATTCGAAGGTTTAAACTTGTAATCACTAGAACATAGTTTAGTTAATTCTAAACTTGTTCTCAAACAAAATTTAATCCTTCTAACTTGACTTTTAAAATCAACTAAACACATGTTCTATATCTATATGATATGCTAACTTAATGATTTAAAACCTGAAAACACAAAAAACACCGTAAAACTGGATATACGCCGTCGTAGTAAGACCGAGGGCTGTTTTGGGTTAGTTAATTAAAAGCTACGATAAACTTTGATTTAAAAGTTGTTCTTCTAAGAAAATGATTTTTCTTCTGAACATGAATCTATATCCAAAAATCATGATTAAACTCAAAGTGGAAGTATGTTTTCCAAAATGGTCATCTAGACGTCGTTCTTTCGACTGAAGTGACTACCTTTACAAAAATGACTTGTAACTTGTATTTTTGACTATAAAATTATACTTTTTCTGTATAGATTCATAAACTTAAGTTCAATATGAAACCATAACAATTAGATTCACTCAAAACGGATTTAAAACGAAGAAGTTATGGGTAAAACAAGATTGGATATTTTTACTTGTTGTAGCTACGTGAAAATTGGTAACAAATCTATACAAATCATATCCTAGCTAACTTATATTGTATTATACATGTATTCTAATATATTATGTAATCTTGGGATACCATAGACACGTACGCAAATGTTTTGACATATCATATCGATCCATCTATATATATTATTTGGAACAACCATAGACACTCTATATGCAATAATGTTGGAGTTAGCTATACAGGGTTGAGGTTGATTCCAAATATATATATACTTTGAGTTGTGATCTAGCCTGAGACGTGTATACACTGGGTCGTGGATTGGGTCAAGATAATATATATCAATTTATTTCTGTACATCTAACTATGGACAACTAGTTGTAGGTTACTAACGAGGACAACTGACTGAAAATATTTAAAACATTAAAACGTATTAAAAAAAATGTTGTAAATATATTTTGAACATACTTTGATATATATGTACATATTTGTTATAGGTTCGTGAATCGACCAGTGGCCAAGTCTTACTTCCCGACGAAGTAAAAATCTGTGAAAGTGAGTTATAGTCCCATTTTTAAAATCTAATATTTTTGGGATGAGAATACATGCAGTTTTATAAATGTTTTACAAAATAGACACAAGTATGCGAAACTACATTCTATGGTTGGATTATTAAACCGAATATCGCCCTTCAAGTCTGGTAGCCTAAGAATTAGGGAAATGGCCCCTAATTGACGCGAATCCTAAAGATAGATCTATTGGGCTTAACAACCCCCATTCAGGTTATGGATGGTTTAGTACTTCGAGATTATTATACAGACGAGAGGTTCTGTTTTGGGGATATTCTATGCATTAAGTTAACGTCGGTTACCAGGTGTTCAACAGAATGCTCGTAGAGGACCCGAGTTCACCTGGAAACAAGAAGATCAGATGAATAAGAAATAACCGCACTTATTTCCAGAAGATACGTCAACACCTCCAACTGCTTAAAATTTCGGGACGAAATTTATTTAACGGGTAGGTACTGTAGTGACCCGAACTTTTCCATTTTTATATATATTAAATGAAATTGATATTTATTTGATTAAGTGTTTCCAACATGTTAAGCAATCTAACTTGTTAAGACTTGATTAATTGAAATAGGTTTTATATAGACAATTGACCACCCAAGTTGACCGGTGATTCACGAACGTTAAAACTTGTAAAAACTATATGATGTCATATATATGGATATATATATAGTTAACATGGTATTATGATAAGTAAACATATGATTAAGTATATTAACAATGAACTACATATGTAAAAACAAGACTACTAACTTAATGATTTCGAAACGAGACATATATGTAACGATTATCGTTGTAACGACATTTAATTGCATATATATCATATTAATATATATTAATATATCATGATATCATGATAATGTAATAATTTAACATCTCATTTGATATAATAAACAATGGGTCAACAACACTTAACAGGATCGTTAACCTAAAGGCTTCAAAACAACATTTACATGTAACGACTAACGATGACTTAACGACTCAGTTAAAATGTATATACATGTAGTATTTTAATATGTATTTATACACTTTTGAAAGACTTCAAGACACTTATCAAAATACTTCTACTTAACAAAAATGCTTACAATTACATCCCCGTTCAGTTTCATCAACAATTCTACTCGTATGCACCCATATTCGTACTCGTACAATACACAGCTTTTAGATGTATGTACTATTGATATATACACTCCAATGATCAGCTATTAGCAGCCCATGTGAGTCACCTAACACATGTAGGAACCATCATTTTGCAACTAGCATGAAATATCTCATAAAATTACAAAAATATTAGTAATCATTCATGACTTATTTACATGTAAATAAAATTACACATCCTTTATATCTAATCCATATACCAACAACCAAAAACACCAACAAACACTTTCATTCATAAATTTTATTCATCAAATTGATCTCTCTCAAGTTCTATCTTCAATTTCTAAGTGTTCTTCATAAATTCAATAAGTTCTAGTTTCATAAAATCAAGAATACTTCCAAGTTTGCTAGCTTACTTCCAATCTTGTAAAGTGATCATCCAACTTCAAGAAATCTTTCTTATTTACAGTAAGAGATCTTTCTAATACAAGGTAATACTCATATTCAAACTTTGATTCAATTTCTATAACTATAATAATCTTATTTTGAGTGGAAATCTTACTTGAACTTGTTTTCGTGTCATGATTCTGCTTCAAGAACTTTCAAGCCATCCAAGGATCCTTTGAAGCTAGATATATTTTTCTCATTTCCAGTAGGTTTATCCACAAAACCTGAGGTAGTAATGATATTCATAACATCATTCGATTCATATATATAAAACTACCTTATTCGAAGGTTTAAACTTGTAATCACTAGAACATAGTTTAGTTAATTCTAAACTTGTTCGCAAACAAAAGTTAATCCTTCTAACTTGAATTTTAAAATCAACTAAACAAATGTTCTATATCTATATGATATGCTAACTTAATGATTTAAAACCTGAAAACACGAAAAATACCGTAAAACTGGATATACGCCGTCGTAGTAACACCGCGGGCTGTTTTGGGTTAGTTAATTAAAAACTATGATAAACTTTGATTTAAAAGTTGTTCTTCTGGGAAAATGATTTTTCTTATGAACATGAAACTATATCCAAAAATCATGATTAAACTCAAAGTGGAAGTATGTTTTCCAAAATGGTCATCTAGACGTCGTTCTTTTGACTGAAATGATTACCTTTACAAAAATGACTTGTAACCTATATTTATGACTATAAACTTATACTTTTTCTGTATAGATTCATAAACTTAAGTTCAATATCAAACCATAGCAATTGGATTCACTCAAAACGGATTTAAAACGAAGAAGTTATGGGTAAAACAAGATTGGATATTTTTACTTGTTGTAGCTACGTGAAAATTGGTAACAAATCTATACAAATCATATCCTAGCTAACTTATATTGTATTATACATGTATTCTAATATATTATGTAATCTTGGGATACCATAGACACGTATGCAAATGTTTTGACATATCATATCGACCCATCTATATATATTATTTGAAACAACCATAGACACTCTATATGCAGTAATGTTGGAGTTAGCTATACAGGGTTGAGATTGATTCCAAATATATATATATATATACTTTGAGTTGTGATCTAGCCTAAGACGTGTATACACTGGGTCGTAGATTGGGTCAAGATAATATATATCAATTTATTTCTGTACATCTAACTATGGACAACTAGTTGTAGGTTACTAATTAGGACAGCTGACTGAAAATATTTAAAACATTAAAACGTATTAAAAAAATGTTGTAAATATATTTTGAACATACTTTGATATATATGTACATATTTGTTATAGGTTCGTGAATCGACCAGTGGCCAAGTCTTACTTCCCGACGAAGTAAAAATCTGTGAAAGTGAGTTATAGTCCCATTTTTAAAATCTAATATTTTTGGGATGAGAATACATGCAGTTTTATAAATGTTTTACAAAATAGATACAAGTATGCGAAACTACATTCTATGGTTGGATTATTAAACCGAATATCACCCTTCAAGTCTGGTAGCCTAAGAATTAGGGTAATGGCCCCTAATTGACGCGAATCCTAAAGATAGATCTATTGGGCTTAACAACCCCCATTCAGGTTATGGATGGTTTAGTACTTCGAGATTATTATACAGACGAGAGGTTCTATTTTGGGGATATTCTATGCATTAAGTTAACGTCGGTTACCAGGTGTTCAACATATGAATGATTTTTATCTCTACGCAGTTTGCGAAATGCCTGATAAGAGATGTGTTATAAAAATGAAATCTTGTGGTCTATTATTATGATTTAATAATATGTAGGTTAAACCTATAACTCACCAACAATTTTGTTGACGTTTTAAGCATGTTTATTCTCATGTGATTATTAAGAGCTTCCGCTGTTGCATACTGAATTAAGGATAAGATTTAGAGTCCATGCTTGTATAATATTGTTTAAAAATTGCATTCGAAGACTTATGTTGATGTGTAATTTTATTGTAAACCATTATGTAATGGTCGTGTGAAAAACGCTATATTTTAGATTATCATTATTTGATAATCGTCGTAATATTTTAAAGGTTATGGTTTGTTTTAAAATCGAATGCAGTCTTTGAAAAACGTCACATATATAGGTCAAAACCTCGCGACGAAATCAATTAATATGGAACGTTTATAATCAATATGAACGGGACATTTCAGTTGGTATCCGAGTGTTGGTCTTAGAGAACCAGAAATTTGCATTAGTGTGTCTTATCGAGTTTGTTAGGATACATTAGTGAGTTTGGACTTCGACCGTTTTTTCTTTAAAAATGATTGCTTAACACGTTTGTTGGAAACTATATATTATTAACATGTAAATATTATGTGATATATTAACCTCTTAATGTGTTTGATATTGTGTGATAGATGTCTATCACTAGTACAAATCCCATCGACTCACCTAATAATAATGAAGAGTCGAATATAATTTGGGAAGATTCACAAATTCTCGAAGAGGAACCGGAAGAAGAGGAACCGGAAGAAGAGGAACCGGAAGAAGGGGAACCGGAAGAAGAGGAATCGGAAGAAGAGGAATCAGAAGAGGAGGAACTGGAAGAAGAAGAGGTTCCGGAAGAAGAAATATTGATACCTATAGTAAATCGATTAAATAAAAGAAAATCCTCAACCAACGGGCCAAAGTTAATAATGGTCAATGGTGTTTCCGCCGAGGAAGCAAAATATTGGGAAGATTATCAATTTTCCGATGAATCGGATCCCGATGAGGATTCCGATGATGTTATAGAAATTACCTCAACCCAATTTAATAAAGCGAAAGAAAATAATAAGGGAAAGGTATAAAAATAGAGAAACCCAATTCCAACCCCGATGAACTTTATATGTATCGGCAACATCCGTATTTCCTAAAATGTAACAATGACCCGGGAACCTCTAAACCACCAGGTTTTTCTAAACCATTATGGAAAACGACAACTCGTATTAGGAGAGCATCATATATCCCTAGGAAATTAGTAAAACGAACCAAGTCCGAAGAAGAAGAAACGAGTGAGTCGGATTAAAGAGTTGTAATCATGTTGTGTAATATATGTAATATAGTGTGCTTGTAATTTTATGTTCTATGTAAAAATTGCTTGTATTGTTTGTTAATTATCTTTTACGAATCTAATCCTTGTCTATTTTACAGTATAAAAACAAAATGGACGTTAAGGGTAGATAAACAAATATTTTAGAAGACCTACCAGAGGATATGATTGAGGAAATCTTGTCTAGAGTCGGTCAAAATTCATCAGCACATTTAGTTATGGCGAAATTAACTTGTCAAACATTTGAAAGACTTTTCAAAAATGCCTTAGTTTATAAAAGGCTTTCCTTTGATAGGTGGGGTATATCACATTGGGGAGACCGTAAGTTACGCCGTGTTTTCTTTAAAGCGTTAAATGCGGGGAACCCAAATGCAATTTTACGCTACGGGTTAAGAACCTATTTTGACTCAACATATCCCAACATAGGATTTCGTGAGTTAGAAAGAGCTTCTAACATGCAACATAAAGAAGCATGTTATGCTTACGGGTTAATAATGTTCGCTTCTCATCAAATTGAGAAAAAGAACATTGGGTTGCAACTTTTAAATAAAACATTCCAACAAGTGATGGACTCGGTAGTTGAGATAAGAAACAATGTTTTTAGATTATTACAGGGCTGTTGGACATTGGGAAACCCTCGTCCTTTTGACGACATTACAACATGCTGTCTTGTCAACGGTCACAACGGTTATGTTCCACAAGACCAAGGATAGGAAGTAGTCATCGTAAAACCAGAATGCATGACTTGTTTCTGGACGTATGAATTATGTGTCTTTATTGCCTTTGTTGAACTTGCGTATTAACTAGAATTGTCTTCGCAACTGTTTTGTGTCAGAGTTTTTATGTGCTATATTTCATGCTATATGTAAAATAGCGGTATTGTAAGTTTGCAAAATATTGTATAAAAGTTTGAATGTGAAATCTTATTATAATCAGTTTTCATATAGAATTGTAGTAGTTGAATTGTATGTTAGCTACTAAGTATGAACTTAACGGGTAGGTATTACCCTAATTAAAACTTATAAAACGCTAATATGAAGAAAAAGCTTTTATAAATGAGTTCATATTATGCTACGGAATACTATTGACTACTCTTAATATTCTATATGATTAACTTAATTCTTTTGGCTATTTTTGAAGGAAATGGCACCGACTACTCGTCAGAACTTGAACATAAGTGAGGAAGACTTCCGTGCTTTCCTTGCAGCAAATATAGCTACAGTACAGGCTGCAATGCAAAACAACAATAACTCAGGGTCTAGCAGTGGAGTTAACTCCACAGGAAATCGTGTAGGATGCTCCTACAAGGCTTTCACTGCCTGTAAACCTCTGGAATTCGATGGAACTGAAGGACCAGTCGGACTGAAACGATGGACTGAAAAGGACGAATCTGTGTTTGCTATAAGCAAATGTGCTGAGGAAGATAAGGTAAAGTACGCCACGCATACCTTCACATGTACTACGTTAAAATGGTGGAATACCTATCTCGAACAAGTGGGACAAGATGCTGCTTATGCACTACCGTGGTCAGCATTCAAACACTTAATGAACGAGCAGTACCATCCCAGAAACGAGGTCAATAAGCTCAAGGTAGAGCTTAGAGGGTTACGAACACAAGGGTTTGATATTACCACGTACGAACGACGATTCACAGAGTTGTGCCTATTGTGTCTGAGAGCGTTCGAAGATGAAGAAGAGAAAATCGACGCATTTGTAAAAGGGTTACCGGAAAGGATCCAAGAGGATATAAGTTCACACGAGCCCGCCTCCATACAAAAGGCAAGTCGAATGGCTCATAAATTTATAAATCAAATTGAGGAAAGGATTAAAGAACAGGCGGCCGAAGAAGCCAATACGAAACAAGTCAAGAGGAAATGGGAAGAAACCAGTGACAAGGGTCACAATTTCAATAATCAACCCAACAATCATAACTACAATCGCACTAATTTTCGCAACAACAAATGCAACAACAACAACCACCCCAGCAACAACTACAATAACCGTTTCAACAACAATAACAACCGCAACAACAACAATCCCAACAATAACAACAAGAGGCAGAAATTCTGCCAGAGATGTGAAGGATACCATCCAATTGGGCTCTGTACAGCAGTGTGTACTAAGTGTAATAGAAAGGGCCATGGTGCGACAAAGTGCGAAATCTACGGATCAATGGCTAAGGGAACAAATAATGCCGGAACAAGTTATGCATACATTACCTGTTTCGGATGTGGGAAGAAGGGCCATTACAAAAATATGTGTCCAAATCAGGGGGATAATAATGAGCAAGGCTGAGGAAGAGTCTTCAACATTAATGCGGTTGAAGCGTAGGAAGACCCGGAGCTTGTTACGGGTACGTTTCTTATTGACAATACATATGCTTATGTTTTATTTGATTCGGGTGCGGATAGAAGCTATATGAGTAAGGATTTCTGTGCTAAATTAAGTTGTCCATTGATGCCTTTGGATAATAAGTTTATATTAGAATTAGCAAATGGTAAATTAATTGCAGCAGATAATATATGTCGGAATCGAGAAATTAAACTGGTTAGCGAAACATTTAAGATTGATTTGATACCAGTAGAGTTAGGGAGTTTTGATGTGATAATCGGCATGGACTTGTTGAAGGAGGTGAAAGCAGAGATCGTATGTTACAAAAATGCAATTCGCATTGTACGAGAAGAAGGAAAACCCTTAATGGTGTACGGAGAAAAGAGTAACGCGAGGCTAAATCTTATTAGTAATTTGAAGGCGCAAAAGCTAATAAGAAAGGGTTGCTATGCTGTTCTAGCACACGTCGAGAAAGTACAAACCGAAGAAAAGAGCATCAATGATGTTCCCGTCGCAAAAGAATTTCCTGATGTATTTCCGAAAGAATTACCGGGATTACCTCCACACCGATCCGTTGAATTTCAAATAAATCTTGTACCGGGAGCTGCACCAATAACTCGTGCTCCATACAGACTCGCACCCAGCAAAATGAAGGAACTTCAAAGCCAATTACAAGAACTTCTAGAGCGTGGTTTCATACGACCAAGTACATCACCATGGGGAGCTCCTGTTTTGATTGTCAAAAAGAAGGATGGTACATTCAGGTTGTGTATCGACTACCAAGAGTTGAACAAACTTACCATCAAGAACCGTTACCCACTACCGAGAATTGACGACTTATTTGATCAATTACAAGGCTCGTCAGTTTATTCGAAGATTGATTTACGTTCTGGGTATCATCAAATGCGGGTGAAGGAGGACGATATTCTGAAGACTGCTTTCATAATGCGTTACGATCTTTACGAGTTTATGGTTATGCCATTTGGATTGACTAACGCACCAGCTGTGTTCATGGACCTCATGAACCGTGTGTGGGCCATATCTCGACAAGTTTGTCATTGTTTTCATTGATGACATACTTATCTACTCAAAGAATGATCAAGAGCACGAAGAACATTTGAGAAAAGTGCTAGAGTTGTTGAGGAAAGAAAAACTGTACGCTAAGTTTTCAAAGTGTGCATTTTGGTTGGAAGAAGTTTAATTCCTCGGTCACATAGTGAACAAAGAAGGTATTCAATGAAATGTCCCGTTCTTATTGATTAAAAACGTTCCATATTAATTGATTTCGTTGCGAGGTTTTGACCTCTATATGAGACGTTTTTCAAAGACTGCATTCATTTTAAAACAAACCATAACCTTTATTTCATCAATAAAGGTTTAAAAAGCTTTACGTAGATTATCAAATAATGATAATCTAAAATATCCTGTTTACACACGACCATTACATAATGGTTTACAATACAAATATGTTACAACAAAATAAGTTTCTTGAATGCAGTTTTTACACAATATCATACAAGCATGGACTCCAAATCTCGTCCTTATTTAAGTATGCGACAGCGGAAGCTCTTAATAATCACCTGAGAATAAACATGCTTAAAATGTCAACAAAAATGTTGGTGAGTTATATGTTTAACCTATATATATCAAATCATAATAATAGACCACAAGATTTCATATTTCAATACACATCCCATACATAGAGATAAAAATCATTCATATGGTGAACACCTGGTAACCGACATTAACAAGATGCATATATAAGAATATCCCCATCATTCCGGGACACCCTTCGGATATGATATAAATTTCGAAGTACTAAAGCATCCGGTACTTTGGATGGGGTTTGTTAGGCCCAATAGATCTATCTTTAGGATTCGCGTCAATTAGGGTGTCTGTTCCCTAATTCTTAGATTACCAGACTTAATAAAAAGGGGCATATTCGATTTCGATAATTCAACCATAGAATGTAGTTTCACGTACTTGTGTCTATTTTGTAAATCATTTATAAAACCTGCATGTATTCTCATCCCAAAAATATTAGATTTTAAAAGTGGGACTATAACTCACTTTCACAGTTTTTTACTTCGTCGAGAAGTAAGACTTGGCCACTGGTCGATTCACGAACCTATAACAAATATGTACATATATATCAAAGTATGTTCAAAATATATTTACAATATTTTTAATACGTTTTAATGTTTTAAGTTTATTAAGTCAGCTGTCATCGTTAGTAACCTACAACTAGTTGTCCACAATTAGATGTACATAAATAAATCGATATATATTATCTTGAATCAATCCACGACCCAGTGTATACGTATCTCAGTATTGATCACACCTCAAACTATATATATTTTGGAATCAACCTCAACCCTGTATAGCTAACTCCAACATTCACATATAGAGTGTCTATGGTTGTTCCGAAATATATATAGATGTGTCGACATGATAGGTCGAAACATTGTATACGTGTCTATGGTATCTCAAGATTACATAATATATAATACAAGTTGATTAAGTTATGGTTGGAATAGATTTTTACCAATTTTCACGTAGCTAAAATGAGAAAAATTATCCAATCTTGTTTTACCCATAACTTCTTCATTTTAAATCCGTTTTGAGTGAATCAAATTGCTATGGTTTCATATTGAACTCTATTTTATGAATCTAAACAGAAAAATTATAGGTTTATAGTTGGAAAAATAAGTTACAAGTCGTTTTTGTAAAGGTAGTCATTTCAGTCGAAAGAACGACGTCTAGATGACTATTTTAGAAAACATACTTCCACTTTGAGTTTAACCATAATTTTTGGATATAGTTTCATGTTCATAATAAAAATTATTTTCTCATAATAACAACTTTTAAATCAAAGTTTATCATAGTTTTTAATTAACTAACCCAAAACAGCCCGCGGTGTTACTACGACGGCGTAAATCCGGTTTTACGGTGTTTTTCGTGTTTCCAGGTTTTAAATCATTAAGTTAGCATATAATATAGATATAGAACATGTGTTTAGTTGATTTTAAAAGTCAAGTTAGAAGGATTAACTTTTGTTTGCGAACAAGTTTAGAATTAACTAAACTATGTTCTAGTGATTACAAGTTTAAACCTTCGAATAAGATAGCTGTATATGTATGAATCGAATGATGTTATGAACATCATTACTACCTTAAGTTCCTTGGATAAACCTACTGGAAAAGTGAAAAATGGATCTAGCTTCAACGGATCCTTGGATGGCTCGAAGTTCTTGAAGCAGAATCATGACACGAAAACAAGTTCAAGTAAGATCATCACTTGAAATAAGATTGTTATAGTTATAGAAATTGAACCAAAGTTTGAATATGATTATTACCTTGTATTAGAATGATAACCTACTGTAAGAAACAAAGATTTCTTGAGGTTGGATGATCACCTTACAAGATTGGAAGTGAGCTAGCAAACTTGAAAGTATTCTTGATTTTATGTAACTAGAACTTGTAGAATATATGAAGAACACTTAGAACTTGAAGATAGAACTTGAGAGAGATCAATTAGATGAAGAAAATTGAAGAATGAAAGTGTTTGTAGGTGTTTTTGGTCATTGGTGTATGGATTAGATATAAAGGATATGTAATTTTATTTTCATGTAAATAAGTCATGAATGATTACTCATATTTTTGTAATTTTATGAGATATTTCATGCTAGTTGCCAAATGATGGTTCCCACATGTGTTAGGTGACTCACATGCGCTGCTAAGAGCTGATCATTGGAGTGTATATACCAATAGTACATACATCTAAAAGCTGTGTATTGTACGAGTACGAATACGGATGCATACGAGTAGAATTGTTGATGAAACTGAACGAGGATGTAATTGTAAGCATTTTTGTTAAGTAGAAGTATTTTGATAAGTGTATTGAAGTCTTTCAAAAGTGTATAAATACATATTAAAACACTACATGTATATACATTTTAACTGAGTCGTTAAGTCATCGTTAGTCGTTACATGTAAGTGTTGTTTTGAAACCTTTAGGTTAACGATCTTGTTAAATGTTGTTAACCCAATGTTTATAATATCAAATGAGATTTTAAATTATTATATTATCATGATATTATCATGTATGAATATCTCTTAATATGATATATATACATTAAATGTCTTTACAACGATAATCGTTACATATATGTCTCGTTTAAAAATCATTAAGTTAGTAGTCTTGTTTTTACATATGTAGTTCATTGTTAATATACTTAATGATATGTTTACTTATCATAGTATCATGTTAACTATATATATATCCATATATATATCATCATATAGTTTTTTCAAGTTTTAACGTTCGTGAATCACCGGTCAACTTGGGTGGTCAATTGTCTATATGAAACATATTTCAATTAATCAAGTCTTAACAAGTTTGATTGCTTAACATGTTGGAAACACTTAATCATGTAAATAACAATTTCATTTAATATATATATATATAAACATGGAAAAGTTCGGGTCACTACAGTACCTACCCGTTAAATAAATTTCGTCCCGAAATTTTAAGCAGTTGGAGGTGTTGACGTATCTTCTGGAAATAAATGCGGGTATTTCTTCTTCATCTGATCTTCTCGTTCCCAGGTGAACTCGGGTCCTCTACGAGCATTCCATCAAACCTTAACAATTGGTATCTTGTTTTGCTTAAGTCTTTTAACCTCACGATCCATTATTTCGACGGGTTCTTCGATAAATTGAAGTTTTTCGTTGATTTGGATTTCATCTAACAGAATAGTGAGATCTTCTTTAGCAAAACATTTCTTCAAATTCGAGACGTGGAAAGTGTTATGTACAGTCGCGAGTTGTTGAGGTAACTCAAGTCGGTAAGCTACTGGTCCGACACGATCAATAATCTTGAATGGTCCAATATACCTTGGATTTAATTTCTCTCGTTTACCAAATCAAACAACGCCTTTCCAAGGTGCAACTTTAAGCATGACCATCTCTCCAATTTCAAATTCTATATCTTTTCTTTTAATGTCAGCGTAGCTCTTTTGTCGACTTTGGGCGGTTTTCAACCGTTGTTGAATTTGGATGATCTTCTCGGTAGTTTCTTGTATTATCTCCGGACCCGTAATCTGTCTATCCCCCACTTCACTCCAACAAATTGGAGACCTGCAGTTTCTACCATAAAGTGCTTCAAACGGCGCCATCTCAATGCTTGAATGGTAGCTGTTGTTGTAGGAAAATTCTGCTAACGGTAGATGTCGATCCCAACTATTTCCGAAATCAATAACACATGCTCGTAGCATGTCTTCAAGCGTTTGTATCGTCCTTTCGCTCTGTCCATCAGTTTGTGGATGATAGGCAGTACTCATGTCTAGACGAGTTCCTAATGCTTGCTGTAATGTCTGCCAGAATCTTGAAATAAATCTGCCATCCCTATCAGAGATAATAGAGATTGGTATTCCATGTCTGGAGATGACTTTCTTCAAATACAGTCGTGCTAACTTCTCCATCTTGTCATCTTCTCTTATTGGCAGGAAGTGTGCTGATTTGGTGAGACGATCAACTATTACCCAAATAGTATCAAAACCACTTGCAGTCCTTGGCAATTTAGTGATAAAATCCATGGTAATGTTTTCCCATTTCCATTCCGGGATTTCGGGTTGTTGAAGTAGACCTGATGGTTTCTGATGCTCAGCTTTGACCTTAGAACACGTCAAACATTCTCCTACATATTTATCAACATCTGCTTTCATACCCGGCCACCAAAAATGTTTCTTGAGATCTTTGTACATCTTCCCCGTTCCAGGATGTATTGAGTATCTGGTTTTATGAGCTTCTCTAAGTACCATTTCTCTCATATCTCCAAATTTTGGTACCCAAATCCTTTCAGCCCTATACCGAGTTCCGTCTTCCCGAATATTAAGATGCTTCTCCGATCCTTTGGGTATTTCATCCTTTAAATTTTCCTCTTTTAAAACTCCTTGTTGCGCCTCCTTTATTTGAGTAGTAAGGTTATTATGAATCATTATATTCATAGATTTTACTCGAATGGGTTCTCTGTCCTTCCTGCTCAAGGCATCGGCTACCACATTTGCCTTCCCCGAGTGGTAACGAATCTCAAAGTTGTAATCATTCAATAATTCAATCCACCTACGCTGCCTCATATTCAGTTGTTTCTGATTAAATATGTGTTGAAGACTTTTGTGGTCGGTATATATAATACTTTTGACCCCATATAAGTAGTGCCTCCAAGTCTTTAATGCAAAAACAACCGTGCCTAATTCCAAATCATGCGTTGTATAATTTTGTTCGTGAATCTTCAATTGTCTAGACGCATAAGCAATCACCTTCGTTCGTTGCATTAATACACAACCGAGACCTTTCTTTGATGCGTCACAATAAATCACAAAATCATCATTCCCTTCAGGCAATGACAATATAGGTGCCGTAGTTAGCTTTTACTTCAATAACTGAAACGCTTTCTCTTGTTCATCCTTCCATTCAAATTTCTTCCCTTTATGCGTTAATGCACTCAAGGGTTTTGCTATTCTGGAAAAGTCTTGGATGAACCTTCTGTAGTAACCAGCTGGTCCTAAAAACTGGCGTATGTGTTTCGGAGTTTTCGGGGTTTCCCACTTTTCAACAGTTTCTATCTTTGCCGGATCTACCTTAATACCTTTTTTGTTCACTATGTGACCGAGGAATTGAACTTCTTCCAACCAAAATGCACACTTTGAAAATTTAGCGTACAATTCTTCCTTCCTCAATACTTCTAACACCTTTCTCAAATGTTCACCGTATTCTTGGTCATTCTTTGAGTAAATAAGTATGTCATCAATGAAAACAATGACAAACTTGTCAAGGTATGGTCCACACACTCGGTTCATAAGGTCCATGAACACAGCTGGTGCATTAGTTAAACCAAATGGCATGACCATAAACTCGTAATGACCGTAACGTGTTCTGAAAGCAGTCTTTGGAATATCATCTTCTTTCACCCGCATTTGATGATACCCGGAACGTAAGTCAATCTTTGAATAAACAGACGAGCCTTGTAGTTGATCAAATAAGTCGCCGATTCTCGGTAGTGGGTAGCGGTTCTTGATGGTAAGTTTGTTCAACTCTCGGTAGTCGATACACAACCTGAATGTACCATCTTTCTTCTTGACAAACAAAACAGGAGCTCCCCACGGTGATGTGCTTGGTTGAATGAAACCATGCTCTAAAAGTTCTTGTAATTGGCTTTGCAGTTCTTTCATCTCGCTGGGTGCGAGTCTGTAAGGAGCACGAGCTATTGGTGCAGCTCCTGGTACAAGATCTATTTGAAATTCAACGGATCGATGTGGGGGTAATCCCGGTAATTCTTTCGGAAATACATCGGGAAATTCTTTTGCGACGGGAACATCATTGATGCTCTTTTCTTCAGTTTGTACTTTCTCGACGTGTGCTAGAACAGCATAGCAACCTTTTCTTATTAGTTTTTGTGCCTTCAAATTACTAATAAGATGTAGCTTCATGTTGCCCTTTTCTCCGTACACCATTAAGGGTTTTCCTTTTTCTCGTATAATGCGAATTGCGTTTTTGTAACAAACGATCTCTGCTTTCACTTCTTTCAACCAGTCCATACCGATTATCACATCAAAACTCCCTAACTCTACTGGTATCAAGTCAATCTTAAATGTTTCGCTAATCAGTTTAATTTCTCGATTCCGACATATATTATCTGCTGAAATTAATTTACCATTTGCTAATTCGAGTAAAAATTTACTATCCAAAGGCGTCAATGGACAACTTAATTTAGCACAAAAATCTCTACTCATATAGCTTCTATCCGCACCCGAATCAAATAAAACGTAAGCAGATTTATTGTCAATAAGAAACGTACCCGTAACAAGCTCCGGGTCTTCCTGTGCCTCTGCCGCATTAATATTGAAAACTCTTCCGCGTCCTTGTCCACTCGTGTTCTCCTGGTTCGGGCAATTTCTAATAATGTGGCCCGGTTTTCCACATTTATAACAAACTACATTGGCATAACTTGCTCCGACACTACTTGCTCCGCCATTACTCGTTCCGACACCATTTGTTCCTTTCGTTCTATTAACCCCTGGTCCGTAGACCTCACACTTCGACGCGCTATGACCATTTCTTTTACACTTGTTGCAAAATTTGGTGCAGAACCCCGAGTGATACTTTTCACACCTTTGGCATAGCTGCTTCTGATTGTTGTTGTTGTTGCGGTTATTATTGTTGTTGGAATGATTGTTGTAGTTGTTGTTGTTGTTGTTGTTGTTGTTGTTGTTGTTGTTGTTGTTGGGCCGTTTGTTGTAGTTGCGATTGATGTTGCGATTGTTGGGATAATTGTTGCGATTATTGTTGTAATTGCTGTTGTTGTTGTATTGGTGATTCTTATCACCGTTTTCCTCCCACTTTCTTTTGACTTGCTTCACATTGGCCTCTTCAGCAGTCTGTTCTTTAATTCTTTCTTCAATCTGGTTCACTAGTTTGTGAGCCATTCTACATGCCTGTTGTATGGAGGCGGGCTCGTGTGAACTTATATCTTCTTGGATTCTTTCCGGTAATCCTTTCACAAATGCGTCGATCTTCTCTTCTTCATCTTCGAATGCTCCTGGACACAATAGGCACAATTCTGTGAATCGTCTTTCGTACGTGGTAATATAAAATCCTTGGGTTCGTAACCCTCTAAGTTATGTCTTGAGCTTATTGACCTCGGTTCTGGGACGGTACTTCTCGTTCATCAAGTGCTTGAATGCTGACCATGGTAGTGCGTACGCATCATCTTGTCCCACTTGCTCTAGATAGGTATTCCACCATGTTAACGCAGAACCTGTGAAGGTATGCGTAGTGTACTTCACTTTGTCCTCTTCAGTACACTTACTTATGGCAAACACCGATTCGACCTTCTCGATCCACCGTTTCAATCCGATCGGTCCTTCGGTTCCATCAAATTCCAAAGGTTTGCAGGCAGTGAATTCTTTGTAGGTGCATCCTACACGATTTCCTGTACTGCTAGATCCAAGGTTATTATTGGTATGTAGCACAGCCTGTACTGCGGCTATGTTTGAAGCTAGAAAAGTACAGAATTCCTCTTCATTCATATTCACGGTGTGTCGAGTAGTCGGTGCCATTTCCTTCAAAATAATCAAATGGAACAAGTTAATCATACAGAATATTAAGAGTAGTTAATAGTATTTCGTAGCATAATATGAACTCATTTATAAAAGCTTTTTCTTCATATTAGCGTTTTATAAGTTTAAATTCGGGTAGTACCTACCCGTTAAGTTCATACTTAGTAGCTAATATACAATTCAACTACTACAATTCTATATGAAAAACTGATTATAATAATATTTCGCGTTCAAACGTTTACACAATATTTTACAAACTTACAATACCGCTTATTTTACATATAGCATGAAATATAGCACACAATAAATTTGATACAAGATGGTTGTGAAGATAATTCTAGCTAGTACACAAGTCGTTCAGCAAAGGCAATAAAGACACGTAATTCATACGTCCAGAAACAAGTCATGCATTCTGGTTTTACTAGGACTACTTCCCATCCTTGGTCTTGTGGAACATAACCGTTATGGCCGTTGATAAGACAGCGTGTTGTAACGTCGTCAAAGGAACGAGGGTTACGTAATGTCCAACAGTCCCGTAACAATCTAAAAACCTCATTTCTTACCCCAATTACCGACTCCGTCACTTGTGGGAACGTTTTGTTTAATAGTTGTAGGCCGATGTTCTTGTTCTCACTTTGGTGAGAAGCGAACATTACTAATCCGTAAGCATAACATGCTTCTTTATGTTGCATGTTAGCCGCTTTTTCTAAATCACGAAGTCCAATATTCGGATATATTGAGTCAAAATAATTTCTTAACCCATTGCGTAGAATAGCATTTGGGTTCCCCGCAATATATGCGTCAAAGTAAACACATCGTAACTTATGGATTTCCCAATGTGATATCCCCCATCTTTCGAACGAAAGCCTTTTATAAACCAAGGCATTCTTGGAACGTTCTTCGAATGTCTTACAAACTGATCTCGCCTTAAATAGTTGTGCCGAAGAATTCTGACCGACTCTAGACAAGATTTCATCAATCATGTCTCCGGGTAGGTCTCTTAAAATATTGGGTTGTCTATCCATTTTGTGTTTTTATACTGTAAAATAGACAAGAGTTAGATTCATAAAAAAATTACTTATTAATACAAGCAATTTTTACATATATCATAAAGCATAAGCACACTATATTACATATATTACACCACACGAATACAACTATCTTATTCCGACTCACTTGTTTCTTCTTCTCCTTCGGTTTTGGTTCGTTTTTCCAAGTTTCTAGGGATATATGATGTTCCCCTAATACGAGCCGTCGTTTTCCACATTGGTTTAGGAAAACCTGGTGGTTTAGAGGTTCCCGGGTCATTGTTACAACTTAAGGACTTCGGGGGTTGACGATACATATAAAGTTCATCGGGGTTGGAATTAGATTTCTCTATTTTTATGCCCTTTCCCTTATTATTTTCTTTTGCCTTTTTAAATTCAGTTGGGGTAATTTCTATAACATCATCGGAATTCTCGTCGGAATCCGATTCATCGGAGAATTGGTAATCCTCCCAATATTTTGCTTCCTTGGCGGAAACACCATTGACCATAATTAACCTTGGTCGGTTGGTTGAGGATTTTCTTTTACTTAACCGTTTTATTATTTCCCCCACCGGTTCTATTTCTTCATCCGGTTCCGATTCTTCTTCCGGTTCCGATTCTTCTTCCGGTTCCGACTCTTCTTCCGGTTCCTCTTCGGGAACTTGTGAATCAGTCCACGAATCATTCCAATTTACATTTGACTCTTCATTATTATTAGGTGAGTCAATGGGACTTGTTCTAGAGGTAGACATCTATCACATAATATCAAACGCGTTAAGAGATTAATATATCACATAATATTCACATGTTAAAAATATATAGTTTCCAACAAAATTTGTTAAGCAATCATTTTTCAAGTAAACACGGTCGAAGTCCAGACTCACTAATGCATCCTAACAAACTCGATAAGACACACTAATGCAAAATTCTGGTTCTCTAAGACCAACGCTCGGATACCAACTGAAATGTCCCGTTCTTATTGATTAAAAACGTTCCATATTAATTGATTTCGTTGCGAGGTTTTGACCTCTATATGAGACGTTTTTCAAAGACTGCATTCATTTTAAAACAAACCATAACCTTTATTTCATCAATAAAGGTTTAAAAAGCTTTACGTAGATTATCAAATAATGATAATCTAAAATATCCTGTTTACACACGACCATTACATAATGGTTTACAATACAAATATGTTACAACAAAATAAGTTTCTTGAATGCAGTTTTTACACAATATCATACAAGCATGGACTCCAAATCTCGTCCTTATTTAAGTATGTGACAGCGGAAGCTCTTAATAATCACCTGAGAATAAACATGCTTAAAATGTCAACAAAAATGTTGGTGAGTTATATGTTTAACCTATATATATCAAATCATAATAATAGACCATAAGATTTCATATTTCAATACACATCCCATACATAGAGATAAAAAGCATTCATATGGTGAACACCTGGTAACCGACATTAACAAGATGCATATATAAGAATATCCCCATCATTCCAGGACACCCTTCGGATATGATATAAATTTCGAAGTACTAAAGCATCCGGTACTTTGGATGGGGTTTGTTAGGCCCAATAGATCTATCTTTAGGATTCGCGTCAATTAGGGTGTCTGTTCCCTAATTCTTAGATTACCAGACTTAATAAAAAGGGGCATATTCGATTTCGATAATTCAACCATAGAATGTAGTTTCACGTACTTGTGTCTATTTTGTAAATCATTTATAAAACCTGCATGTATTCTCATCCCAAAAATATTAGATTTTAAAAGTGGGACTATAACTCACTTTCACAGATTTTTTACTTCGTCGGGAAGTAAGACTTGGCCACTGGTCGATTCACGAACCTATAACAAATATGTAAATATATATCAAAGTATGTTCAAAATATATTTACAATATTTTTAATACGTTTTAATGTTTTAAGTTTATTAAGTCAGCTGTCATCGTTAGTAACCTACAACTAGTTGTCCACAGTTAGATGTACAGAAATAAATCAATATATATTATCTTGAATCAATCCACGACCCAGTGTATACGTATCTCAGTATTGATCACAACTCAAACTATATATATTTTGGAATCAACCTCAACCCTGTATAGCTAACTCCAACATTCACATATAGAGTGTCTATGGTTGTTCCGAAATATATATAGATGTGTCGACATGATAGGTCGAAACATTGTATACGTGTCTATGGTATCTCAAGATTACATAATATATAATACAAGTTGATTAAGTTATGGTTGGAATAGATTTGTTATCAATTTTCACGTAGCTAAAATGAGAAAAATTATCCAATCTTGTTTTACCCATAACTTCTTCATTTTAAATC
Source organism: Rutidosis leptorrhynchoides (assembly GCF_046630445.1). Lineage (NCBI taxonomy): Eukaryota > Viridiplantae > Streptophyta > Magnoliopsida > Asterales > Asteraceae > Rutidosis > Rutidosis leptorrhynchoides. The sequence goes on from NC_092343.1 coordinate 148,639,039, forward strand.
CGTTTTGAGTGAATCAAATTGCTATGGTTTCATATTGAACTCTATTTTATGAATCTAAACAGAAAAATTATAGGTTTATTGTTGGAAAAATAAGTTACAAGTCATTTTTGTAAAGGTAGTCATTTCAGTCGAAAGAACGACGTCTAGATGACCATTTTAGAAAACATACTTCAACTTTGAGTTTAACCATAATTTTTGGATATAGTTTTATGTTCATAATAAAAATTATTTTCTCAGAATAACAACTTTTAAATCAAAGTTTATCATAGTTTTTAATTAACTAACCCAAAACAGCCCGCGGTGTTACTACGACGGCGTAAATCCGGTTTTACGGTGTTTTTCGTGTTTCCAGGTTTTAAATCATTAAGTTAGCATATCATATAGATATAGAACATGTGTTTAGTTGATTTTAAAAGTCAAGTTAGAAGGATTAACTTTTGTTTGCGAACAATTTTAGAATTAACTAAACTATGTTCTAGTGATTTCAAGTTTAAACCTTCGAATAAGATAGCTTTATATGTATGAATCGAATGATGTTATGAACATCATTACTACCTTAAGTTCCTTGGATAAACCTACTGGAAATGTGAAAAATGGATCTAGCTTCAACGGATCCTTGGATGGCTCGAAGTTCTTGAAGCAGAATCATGACACGAAAACAAGTTCAAGTAAGATCATCACTTGAAATAAGATTGTTATAGTTATAGAAATTGAACCAAAGTTTGAATATGATTATTACCTTGTATTATAATGATAACCTACTGTAAGAAACAAAGATTTCTTGAGGTTGGATGATCACCTTACAAGATTGGAAGTGAGCTAGCAAACTTGAAAGTATTCTTGATTTTATGTAACTAGAACTTGTAGAATATATGAAGAACACTTAGAACTTGAAGATAGAACTTGAGAGAGATCAATTAGATGAAGAAAATTGAAGAATGAAAGTGTTTGTAGGTGTTTTTGGTCATTGGTGTATGGATTAGATATAAAGGATATGTAATTTTGTTTTCATGTAAATAAGTCATGAATGATTACTCATATTTTTGTAATTTTATGAGATATTTCATGCTAGTTGCCAAATGATGGTTCCCACATGTGTTAGGTGACTCACATGGGCTGCTAAGAGCTGATCATTGGAGTGTATATACCAATAGTACATACATCTAAAAGCTGTGTATTGTACGAGTACGAATACGGGTGCATACGAGTAGAATTGTTGATGAAACTGAACGAGGATGTAATTGTAAGCATTTTTGTTAAGTAGAAGTATTTTGATAAGTGTATTGAAGTCTTTCAAAAGTGTATAAATACATATTAAAACACTACATGTATATACATTTTAACTGAGTCGTTAAGTCATCGTTAGTCGTTACATGTAAGTGTTGTTTTGAAACCTTTAGGTTAACGATCATGTTAAATGTTGTTAACCCAATGTTTATAATATCAAATGAGATTTTAAATTATTATATTATCATGATATTATCATGTATGAATATCTCTTAATATGATATATATATATATACATTAAATGTCTTTACAACGATAATCGTTACATATATGTCTCGTTTAAAAATCATTAAGTTAGTAGTCTTGTTTTTACATATGTAGTTCATTGTTAATATACTTAATGATATGTTTACTTATCATAGTATCATGTTAACTATATATATATCCATATATATGTCATCATATAGTTTTTACAAGTTTTAACGTTCGTGAATCACCGGTCAACTTGGGTGGTCAATTGTCTATATGAAACATATTTCAATTAATCAAGTCTTAACAAGTTTGATTGCTTAACATGTTGGAAACACTTAATCATGTAAATAACAATTTCATTTAATATATATATATATATATATAAACATGGAAAAGTTCGGATCACTACATTCAGGTGGATCCGGCAAAGATTGAGACCGTTGAAAAGTGGGAAACCCCTAAAACTCCGAAGCATATACGCCAATTTTTAGGACTGGCTGGTTACTACAGAAGATTCATCTAAGATTTTTCCAAAATAGCAAAACCCTTGACTGCATTAACGCATAAAGGGAAAAAATTTGAATGGAAGGATGAACAAGAAAAAGCGTTTCAATTATTGAAGAAAAAGTTATCTACGGCACCTATATTGTCATTGCCTGAAGGGAATGATGATTTTGTGATATATTGTGACGCCTCAAAGCAAGGTCTCGGTTGTGTATTAATGCAACGAACGAACGTAATTGCTTATGCGTCTAGACAATTGAAGATTCACGAGCAAAATTATACGACACACGATTTGGAATTAGGCGTTGTTGTTTTTGCATTAAAGACTTGGAGGCACTAATGATGTGGGGTCAAAAGTATTATATATACCGACCACAAAAGTCTTCAACATATATTTAATCAGAAACAACTAAATATGAGGCAGCGCAGGTGCATTGCATTGTTGAATGATTACGACTTTGAGATTCGTTACCACCCGGGGAAGGCGAATGTGGTAGCCGACGCTTTGAGTAGAAAGGACAGAGAACCCATTCGAGTAAAAGCTATGAATATAATGATTCACAATAACCTTACTACTCAAATAAAGAAGGCGCAACAAGGAGTTTTAAAAGAGAGAAATTTAAAGGATGAAATACCCAAAGGATCGGAGAAGCATCTTAATATTCGGGAAGACGGAACCCGGTATAGGGCTAAAAGAATTTGGGTACCATTATTTGGAGATATGAGAGAAATGGTACTTAGAGAAGCTCATAAAACCAGATACTCAATACATCCTGGAACGGGGAAGATGTACAAAGATCTCAAGAAACATTTTTGGTGGCCAGGTATGAAAGCCGATGTTGCTAAATACGTAGGGGAATGATTGACGTGTTCTAAGGTCAAAGCTGAGCATCAGAAACCATCAGGTCTACTTCAACAATCTGAAATCCCGGAATGGAAATGGGAAAACATTACCATGGATTTCATCACTAAATTGCCAAGGACTGCAAGTAGTTTTGATTCTATTGGGGTAATAGTTGATCGTCTCACCAAATCAGCACACTTCCTGCCAATAAGAGAAGATGACAAGATGGAGAAGTTAGCACGACTGTATTTGAAGGAAGTTGCCTCCAGACATGGAATACCAATCTCTATTATCTCTGATAGGGATGGCAGATTTGTTTCAAGGTTTTGGCAGACATTACAACAAGCATTGGGAACTCGTCTAGACATGAGTACTGCCTATCATCCACAAACCGATGGTCAGAGCGAAAGGACGATACAGACTCTTGAAGACATGCTACGAGCATGTGTTATTGATTTTGGAAACGGTTACGATTGACATCTACCATTACCAGAATTTTCCTACAACAATAGTTACCACTCGAGTATCGAAATGGCACCGTTCGAAGCACTTTATGGTAGAAAGTGCAGATCTCTAATTTGTTGGAATGAATTGGGGGATAGACAAATTACGGGTCCGAAGATAATCCAAGAAACTACAGAGAAAATCGTCCAAATTCAACAACAGTTGAAAACCGCTCAGAGTCGACAAAAGAGTTACGCGGACCTTAAAAGGAAAGATATAGAATTTGAAATTGGGGAGATGGTCATGCTTAAGGTTTCGCCTTGGAAAGGCGTTGTTCGATTTGGTAAACGGGGGAAACTAAATCCAAGATACGTTGGACCATTCAAGATTTTAGATCGTGTCGGACCAGTAGCCCACCGACTTGAATTACCTCAACAACTTGCCAATGTACATAATACCTTTCATGTCTCGAATCTGAAGAAGTGCTTAGCTAAAGAAGATCTCACTATTCCTTTAGACGAAATTAAAATCAATGAAAAACTACAATTCATTGAAGAACCCATCGAGATAATGGATCGTGAGGTTAAAAGGCTCAAGCAAAAAAAGATACCAATTGTTAAGGTTCGATGGAATGCTCGTAGAGGACCCGAGTTCACCTGGGAACGAGAAGATCAGATGAATAAGAAATACCCGCACTTATTTCCAGAAGATACGTCAACACCTCCAACTGCTTAAAATTTCAGGGCGAAATTTATTTAACGGGTAGGTACTGTAGTGACCCGAACTTTTCCATGTTTATATATATTAAATGAAATTGATATTTATTTGATTAAGTGTTTCCAACATGTTAAGCAAGCTAACTTGTTAAGACTTGATTAATTGAAATAGGTTTTATATAGACAATTGACCACCCAAGTTGACCGGTGATTCACGAACGTTAAAACTTGTAAAAACTATATGATGTCATATATATGGATATATATATAGTTAACATGGTATTATGATAAGTAAACATATCATTAAGTATATTAATAATGAACTACATATGTAAAAACAAGACTACTAACTTAATGATTTCGAAACGAGACATATATGTAACGATTATCGTTGTAACGACATTTAATTGTATATATATCATATTAACATATATTAATATATCATGATATCATGATAATGTAATAATTTAACATCTCATTTGATATAATAAACAATGGGTTAACAACACTTAACAGGATCGTTAACCTAAAGGCTTCAAAACAACATTTACATGTAACGACTAACGATGACTTAACGACTCAGTTAAAATGTATATACATGTAGTGTTTTAATATGTATTTATACACTTTTGAAAGACTTCAAGACACTTATCAAAATACTTCTACTTAACAAAAATGCTTACAATTACATCCCCGTTCAGTTTCATCAACAATTCTACTCGTATGCACCCGTATTCGTACTCGTACAATACACAGCTTTTAGATGTATGTACTATTGGTATATACACTCTAATGATCAGCTCTTAGAAGCCCATTTGAGTCACCTAACACATGTGGGAACCATCATTTTGCAACTAGCATGAAATATCTCATAAAATTACAAAAATATTAGTAATCATTCATGACTTATTTACATGTAAACAAAATTACACATCCTTTATATCTAATCCATATACCAACGACCAAAAACACCAACAAACACTTTAATTCATCAATTTTCTTCATCAAATTGATCTCTCTCAAGTTCTATCTTCAAGTTCTAAGTGTTCTTCATAAATTCTATAAGTTCTAGTTTCATAAAATCAAGAATACTTCCAAGTTTGCTAGCTTACTTCCAATCTTGTAAAGTGATCATCCAACCTCAAGAAATCTTTCTTATTTACAGTAAGAGATCTTTTTAATACAAGGTAATACTCATATTCAAACTTTGATTCAATTTCTATAACTATAATAATCTTATTTCGAGTGGAAATCGTACTTGAACTTGTTTTCGTGTCATGATTCTGCTTCAAGAACTTTCAAGCCATCCAAGGATCCTTTGAAGCTAGATATATTTTTCTCATTTCTAGTAGGTTTATCCACAAAATCTGAGGTATTAATGATGTTCATAACATCATTCGATTCATATATATAAAACTACCTTATTCGAAGGTTTAAACTTGTAATCACTAGAACATAGTTTAGTTAATTCTAAACTTGTTCGCAAACAAAAGTTAATTCTTCTAACTTGACTTTTAAAATCAAATAAACACATGTTCTATATCTATATGATATGCTAACTTAATGATTTAAAACCTGAAAACACGAAAAACACCGTAAAACTGGATATACGCCGTCGTAGTAACACCGCGGGCTGTTTTGGGTTAGTTAATTAAAAACTATGATAAACTTTGTTTTAAAATTTGTTCTTCTGGGAAAATGATTTTCCTTATGAACATGAAACTATATCCAAAAATCATGATTAAACTCAAAGTGGAAGTATGTTTTCCAAAATGGTCATCTAGACGTCGTTCTTTTGACTGAAATGACTACCTTTACAAAAATGACTTATAACCTGTATTTCTGACTATAAACTTATACTTTTTCTGTATAGATTCATAAACTTAAGTTCAATATCAAACCATAACAATTGGATTCACTCAAAACGGATTTAAAACGAAGAAGTTATGGGTAAAACAAGATTGGATATTTTTACTTGTTGTAGCTACGTGAAAATTGGTAACAAATCTATACAAATCATATCCTAGCTAACTTATATTGTATTATACATGTATTCTAATATATTATGTAATCTTGGGATACCATAGACACGTATGCAAATGTTTTGACATATCATATCGACCCATCTATATATATTATTTGAAACAACCATAGACACTCTATATGCAGTAATGTTGGAGATAGCTATACAGGGTTGAGATTGATTCCAAATATATATATATACTTTGAGTTGTGATCTAGCCTGAGACGTGTATACACTGGGTCGTGGATTGGGTCAAGATAATATATATCAATTTATTTCTGTACATCTAACTATGGACAACTAGTTTTAGGTTACTAATTAGGACAGCTGACTGAAAATATTTAAAACATTAAAACGTATTAAAAAAATGTTGTAAATATATTTTGAACATACTTTGATATATATGTACATATTTGTTATAGGTTCGTGAATCGACCAGTGGCCAAGTCTTATTTCCCGACGAAGTAAAAATCTGTGAAAGTGAGTTATAGTCCCATTTTTAAAATCTAATATTTTTGGGATGAGAATACATGCAGTTTTATAAATGTTTTACAAAATAGACACAAGTATGCGAAACTACATTCTATGGTTGGACTATTAAACCGAATATCGCCCTTCAAGTCTGGTAGCCTAAGAATTAGGGAAATGGCCCCTAATTGACGCGAATCCTAAAGATAGATCTATTGGGCTTAACAACCCCCATTCAGGTTATGGATGGTTTAGTACTTCGAGATTATTATACAGACGAGAGGTTCTATTTTGGGGATATTCTATGCATTAAGTTAACGTCGGTTACCAGGTGTTCAACATATGAATGATTTTTATCTCTATGCAGTTTGCGAAATGCCTGATAAGAGATGTGTTATAAAAATGAAATCTTGTGGTCTATTATTATGATTTAATAATATGTAGGTTAAACCTATAACTCACCAACAATTTTGTTGACGTTTTAAGCATGTTTATTCTCAGGTGATTATTAAGAACTTCCGCTGTTGCATACTAAATTAAGGACAAGATTTAGAGTCCATGCTTGTATAATATTGTTTAAAAACTGCATTCGAAGACTTATGTTGATGTGTAATATTATTGTAAACCATTATGTAATGGTCGTGTGAAAAACGCTATATTTTAGATTATCATTATTTGATAATCGTCGTAATATTTTAAAGGTTATGGTTTGTTTTAAAATCGAATGCAGTCTTTGAAAAACGTCTCATATAGAGGTCAAAACCTCGCGACGAAATCAATTAATATGGAACGTTTATAATCAATATCAACGGGACATTTCACCAAGGTCGTAACCCGTTATATTTTTTTGTTACTGTTTCCGGTTCCAATTTGAGTCGAGGAAACACAATTCAATATCGGACTTGATTTGAGAAATCTTTCCATTTTAACAATATTCGAAAAATGGTAAAGTGATTTATAAATAAGAACAAATTATCAATCTTTGAGAACTAGACAAAGGATAGTGGAAGATTGAATCTCATAAAGACTCGATTGATCTATTTAGTTTCAAACGTACAAAAACGTTTTCAGTTTAAAAAGAACTTTATTATTAAAACGTATATAACTTTTATAAATATCTAGAACCACTTTTGGCAACTCATTACTTAACTAGTATGATAAAGATAACGATATTTATATTTTATTTTATTAAATATATATAACGATTTAAATTAATATTATATATATTTATACGCGTATTATACGTACATAGTTTTATTCTTTTACTATACTTAAACTTTACCTTTACTTTTTACTTTACTTTAACTTTAATAATTTACTTTAATAATTCATACTTTAATAATTCACTTTAATAATTCATACTTTAATAATTCACTTTAATAATTCATACTTTAATAATTCACTTTAATAATTCATACTTTAATAATTCACTTTAATAATTCATACTTTAATAATTCACTTTAATAATTCAAAAATCTATTATAAATAGAATTCAATAGGTTTCATTATTTCATAGAAACTTGAAAATATTTTTCTCTAAACTCTCTCAATCGATTTACATATATATATTTACTCCGTATTATTTCAAGATATTATTAGTATACATAAAATATTACGACGGAGTGCTGTCTGAGTGATTTCGAAATTGTTTTTCGAGTAGGATAGGATTAAGGAAATTATGGGTTATAGCAATGGAGGTGATTGAGTATGGTTCATGGGTATGCTCGTGAGGTCAATATAGTGTTTATCATTTCCGTTGCGTCTACGTACCTTTTCTGCAATATTGAATCTCAATATTGATACGTGAGTACTCATAATTTAACTTTTACATACTAATAGTGTATCCCTGACTAGTGCTCGAGTATTTAGGATTATGCATGCTTGTACTTTTGATATTGCCCTTAGACAGGTTAGGTTGAATCTTGAATTAGTTACACTTGCGGTTGAGATAAGGTATAAGATATGCATGTCCTTGGAAAGCTAGCGAAAAATTAAGAACTTTTCCTTTAGATATCGAATGGTTTCAATGAATGGATTAGAAGTTATAATCAATTGAATTTTTGATATTTTTATTAAAAATGATTATTATTATCGTCATTTTTATCGTCGTGCTAGTTTTATCTTATTATTATCATTATTATTATCTTTATCAATAAAAGGGATTTATCATTAAAAATTGTTATTTTTTTATTATTACTATCGTTATTATCGTTAAAGTTATAATTAGTATTATTATTATTATCCAATTATTATTATTATTATTATTATTATTATTATTATTATTATTATTATTATTATTATTATTATTATTATTATTATTATTATTATCATTATTAATATATATATCATTATTTAAAAATGGTTATTGTTATTATTATTATTACTATATTATCATTAAGATAATTATTAGTATTATCGTTAATAATGTTATAGTAACTAACATTATTAATATTAGTGTAATTAAAATAAATATTTGTAACACCTAATTATTTTGATTACTATTATTATCATTATTATGAACACGATATAAAAGACGATTAAAAGCTATTAAATGAAACGATTAGGAAATAATGAGTAAGAGTATCATGATGAAATTAAAATATTATAAGATATTGATTTAGATAAAATTATCGTTCTTATTATTTTTATCATTACTATTATTATTAAAAGTATCGTTAGTATTAAAACTATCATTTTAACAAAAATTATCATTTTAATAGAAATGTCATTGTTACTATAAAATATCATTATTATTATTATTTTAAATAGAATTATTATTTTAAAGATAATATTAAAAATTATCGTAAATATTAAAGTTATCATAATTAGAATTATCGTTTTATCATAATGTCATCTCAGTAATTATAAATATTGATATTTTTATAATAATTATTATTATTACAAAATAATACAACTTTTACTTACTATCATTATAGATATTATTTTATCAGATAAATATGTGATACAAACATATTTTACTACGTGTAATAACTTACTTTAATAATACCTATCATATTATCTTTATGATATTAAATGAACCCTATAAATTTTATTACTTAATATATATAAAAGTATATTTTATTATATAAATTTAATATAAAATTTTATTTATTAATAAATAAATTATATTATTTACTCTAATAAATCTTTTAAAAATATTTAAAAATATAAAACGACGATATTTAAACTATATATTAATCATGTATATATTTTTGGAAATTATTTTGAGTCAAATTTACTTTTGTTGACTTTTGCATATTAGTCTCGAGCATTAGGATTGTGGTATACTATGACTTGACCTAATTTGTTAGACAAATATTGACCAACACATAAATATATATAATTAATTTAGGTTCGTGAATCCGAGGCCAACCTTGCACTTGTTCAATGACGTTATATTTATTTTTACTACAAAATACAGTATGGTGAGTTTCATTTGCTCCCTTTTTAAATGCTTTTGCAATATATATTTTTGGGATTGAGAATACATGCGCTGCTTTATAAATATTTGACGAAATAGACACAAGTACTTAAAACTACATTCTATGGCTGGAATATTAAACCGAATATGCCCCTTTTTAGTATGGTAATCTAAGAATTAGGGAACAGACACCCTAATTGACGTGAATCCTAAAGATAGATCTATCGGGCCCAACAAGCCCCATCCAAAGTACCGGATGCTTTAGTACTTCGAAATTTATATCATGTCCGAAGGAGGATCCCGAAATGATGGGGATATTCTTATATGCATATTGTGAATGTCGGTTACCAGGTGTTCAGTCCATATGAATGATTATTTTTGTCTCTATGCATGTGACATATATTTATGAGAAATGGAAATCTTGTGGTCTATTAAAATGATGGAAATAAATGATTATGATAAACTAATGAACTCACCAACCTTTTGGTTGACACTTTAAAGTATGTTTATTCTCAGGTGTTAAAGAAATCTTCCGCTGTGCATTTGCTCATTTTAAAGATATTACTTTGAGTCTTTCACAGCATATTTCGAAGAACGTTGCATTCGAGTCATTGAGTTCATCAAAGATTATTATTAAATCAATTTATAGTTGGATAGTGGATATTATGAAATGGTATGCATGTCTGTCAATTTTCGATGTAAAGAAAGTTTGTCTTTTAAAAACGAATGCAATGTTTGTAAAATGTATCATATAGAGGTCAAATACCTTGCAATGTAATCAACTATTATGAATCGTTTATAATGTATATGAACGGGTCCTTTCAGTTAGTATCAGAGCGGTGGTCTTAGCAAACCAGGTCTGCATTAGTGTGTAGTGACCCGAACTTTTCCATGTTATATATATTAATTGAGATTGATATTTACATGATTAAATGTTTCCAACATGTTAAGCAATCAAACTTGTTAAGACTTGATTAATTGAAATATGTTTCATATAGACAATTGACCACCCAAGTTGACCGGTGATTCACGAACGTTAAAACTTGTAAAAACTATACAATGACATATATATGGTTATATATATAGTTAACATGTTTTTATTATAAGTATGTATCTCATTAGGTATTTTAACAATGAGTTATATACATAAAAATGAGACTATTAATTTAAGAAACTCGAAAACGATATATATAACGATTATCGTTATAACAACGTCTTACTAGGTACATATGAATCATATTAAGATATTGATACACTTGGTTAATTATGTTAAATGATAAGTAAATATATTATTAAGTGTATTAACAATAAAATACATATGTAAAAATAAGACTACTAACTTAATGATTTCGAAACGAGACATATATGTAACGATTATCGTTGTAACGATATTTAACTGTATATACATCATACTAAGATATATTATATATCATAATATCATGATAATATAATAATTTAACATCTCATTTGTTATAATAAACAATGGGTTAACAACATTCAACAAGATCGTTAACCTAAAGGTTTCAAAACAACATTTACATGTAACGACTAACGATGACTTAACGACTCAGTTAAAATGTATATACATGTAGTGTTTTAACATGTATTCATACACTTTTGAAAGACTTCAAGACACTTATCAAAATACTTCTACTTAACAAAAATGCTTACAATTACATCCTCGTTCAATTTCATCAACAATTTTACTCGTATGCACCCGTATTCGTACTCGTACAATACACAGCTTTTAGATGTATGTACTATTGGTATATACACTCCAATGATCAGCTCTTAGCAGCCCATGTGAGTCACCTAACACATGTGGGAACCATCATTTGGCAACTAGCATGAAATATCTCATAAAATTACAAAAATATGAGTAATCATTCATGACTTATTTACATGAAAACAAAATTACATATCCTTTATATCTAATCCATACACCAACGACCAAAAACACCTACAAACACTTTCATTCTTCAATTTTCTTCATCTAATTGATCTCTCTCAAGTTCTATCTTCAAGTTCTAAGTGTTCTTCATATATTTTACAAGTTCTAGTTACATAAAATCAAGAATACTTTCAAGTTTGCTAGCTCACTTCCAATCTTGTAAGGTGATCATCCAACCTCAAGAAATCTTTGTTTCTTATAGTAGGTTATCATTCTAATACAAGGTAATAATCATATTCAAACTTTGGTTCAATTTCTATAACTATAACAATCTTATTTCAAGTGATGATCTTACTTGAACTTGTTTTCGTGTCATGATTCTGCTTCAAGAACTTCGAGCCATCCAAGGATCCGTTGGAGCTAGATCCATTTTTCTCTTTTCCAGTAGGTTTATCCAAGGAACTTAAGGTAGTAATGATGTTCATAACATCATTCGATTCATACATATAAAGCTATCTTATTCGAAGGTTTAAACTTGTAATCACTAGAACATAGTTTAGTTAATTCTAAACTTGTTCACAAACAAAAGTTAATCCTTCTAACTTGACTTTTAAAATCAACTAAACACGTGTTATATATCTATATGATATGCTAACTTAATGATTTAAAACCTGGAAACACGAAAAACACCGTAAAACCGGATTTACGCCGTCGTAGTAACACCGCGGGCTGTTTTGGGTTAGTTAATTAAAAACTATGATAAACTTTGATTTAAAAGTTGTTATTCTAAGAAAATGATTTTTATTATGAACATGAAACTATATCCAAAAATTATGGTTAAACTCAAAGTGGAAGTATGTTTTCTAAAATGGTCATCTAGACGTCGTTCTTTCGACTGAAATGACTACCTTTACAAAAACGACTTGTAACTTATTTTTCCGACTATAAACCTATACTTTTTCTGTTTAGATTCATAAAATAGAGTTCAATATGAAACCATAGCAATTTGATTCACTTAAAACGGATTTAAAATGAAGAAGTTATGGGTAAAACAAGATTGGATAATTTTTCTCATTTTAGCTACGTGAAAATTGGTAACAAGTCTATTCCAACCATAACTTAATCAACTTGTATTGTATATTATGTAATCTTGAGATACCATAGACACGTATACAATGTTTCGACCTATCATGTCGACACATCTATATATATTTCGGAACAACCATAGACACTCTATATGTGAATGTTGGAGTTAGCTATACAGGGTTGAGATTGATTCCAAAATATATATAGTTTGAGTTGTGATCAATACTGAGATACGTATACACTGGGTCATGGATTGATTCAAGATAATATTTATCGATTTATTTCTGTACATCTAATTGTGGACAACTAGTTGTAGGTTACTAACGAGGACAGCTGACTTAATAAACTTAAAACATCAAAATATATTAAAAGTGTTGTAAATATATTTTGAACATACTTTGATATATATGTATATATTGTTATAGGTTCGTGAATCAACCAGTGGCCAAGTCTTACTTCCCGACGAAGTAAAAATCTGTGAAAGTGAGTTATAGTCTCACTTTTAAAATCTAATATTTTTGGGATGAGAATACATGCAGGTTTTATAAATGATTTACAAAATAGACACAAGTACGTGAAACTACATTCTATGGTTGAATTATCGAAATTGAATATGCCCCTTTTTATTAAGTCTGGTAATCTAAGAATTAGGGAACAGACACCCTAATTGACGCGAATCCTAAAGATAGATCTATTGGGCCTAACAAACCCCATCCAAAGTACCGGATGCTTTAGTACTTCGAAATTTATATCATATCCGAAGGGTGTCCCAGAATGATGGGGATATTCTTATATATGCATCTTGTTAATGTCGGTTACCAGGTGTTCACCATATGAATGATTTTTATCTCTATGTATGGGATGTGTATTGAAATATGAAATCTTGTGGTCTATTATTATGATTTGATATATATAGGTTAAAACTATATTCGTGTGGTGTAATATAAGTAATATAGTGTGCTTATGCTTTATGATATATGTAAAAATTGCTTGTATAAATAAGAATTTTTTTTTATGAATCTAACTCTTGTCTATTTTACAGTATAAAAACACAAAATGGATAGACAACCCAATATTTTAAGAGACCTACCCGGAGATATGATTGATGAAATCTTGTCTAGAGTCGGTCAGAATTCTTCGGCACAACTATTTAAGGCGAGATCAGTTTGTAAGACATTCAAAGAACGTTCCAAGAATGCCTTGGTTTATAAAAGGCTTTCGTTCGAAAGATGGGGGATATCACATTGGGAAATCCATAAGTTACGATGTGTTTACTTTGACGCATATATTGCGGGGAACCCAAATGCTATTTTACGCAATGGGTTAAGAAATTATTTTGACTCAACATATCCGAATATTGGACTTCGTGATTTAGAAAAAGTGGCTAACATGCAACATAAAGAAGCATGTTATGCTTACGGATTAGTAATGTTCGCTTCTCACCAAAGTGAGAACAAGAACATCGGGCTACAACTATTAAACAAAACGTTTCCACAAGTGACGGAGTCGGTAATTGGGGTAAGAAATGAGGTTTTTAGATTGTTACGGGACTGTTGGACATTACGTAACCCTCGTCCTTTTGACGACGTTACAACATGCTGTCTTATCAACGGCCATAACGGTTATGTTCCACAAGACCAAGGATGGGAAGTAATCCTAGTAAAACCAGAATGCATGACTTGTTTCTGGACGTATGAATTACGTGTCTTTATTGCCTTTGCTGAACGACTTGTGTACTAGCTAGAATTATCTTCACAACTATCTTGTATCAAAGTTATTGTGTGCTATATTTCATGCTTTATGTAAAATAAGCGGTATTGTAAGTTTGTAAAATATTGTATAAAAGTTTGAACGCGAAATATTATTATAATCAGTTTTTCATATAGAATTGTAGTAGTTGAATTGTATATTAGCTACTAAGTATGAACTTAACGGGTAGGTACTACCCGAATTTAAACTTATAAAACGCTAATATGAAGAAAAAGCTTTTATAAATGAGTTCATATTATGCTACGAAATGCTATTAACTACTCTTAATATTCTGTATGATTAACTTGTTCCATTTAACTATTTTGAAGGAAATGGCACCGACTACTCGACACACCGTGAATATGAATGAAGAGGAATTCCGTACTTTTCTAGCTTCAAACATAGCCGCAGTACAGGCTGCGCTACATACCAACAATAACCTTGGATCTAGCAGTACAGGAAATCATGTAGGATGCACCTACAAAGAATTCACTGCCTGCAAACCTTTGGAATTTGATGGAACTGAAGGACCGATCGGATTGAAACGGTGGACCGAGAAGGTCGAATCGGTGTTTGCCATAAGTAAGTGTACTGAAGAGGACAAAGTGAAGTACGCTACGCATACCTTCACAGGTTCTGCGTTAACATGGTGGAATACCTATCTAGAGCAAGTGGGACAAGAAGATGCGTACGCACTACCGTGGTCAGCATTCAAGCACTTGATGAACGAGAAGTACCGTCCCAGAACCGAGGTCAATAAGCTCAAGACAGAACTTAGAGGGTTACGAACCCAAGGATTTGATATTACCACGTACGAAAGACGATTCACAGAATTGTGCCTATTGTGTCCAGGAGCATTCGAAGATGAGGAAGAGAAGATCGACGCGTTTGTGAAAGGATTACCGGAAAGAATCCAAGAAGATATAAGTTCACACGAGCCCGCCTCCATACAACAGGCATGTAGAATGGCTCACAAACTAGTGAACCAGATTGAAGAAAGAATTAAAGAACAGACTGCTGAAGAGGCCAATGTGAAGCAAGTCAAAAGAAAGTGGGAGGAAAACGGTGATAAGAATCACCAATACAACAACAATAGCAATCGCAACAATTATCCCAACAATCGCAACATCAATCGCAACTACAACAAACGGCCCAACAACAACAACAACAACAACAACAACAACAACAACAACAACAACAACAACAACAACAACAACAACAACAACAACAACAACAACAACAACAACAGCAACTACAACAATCATCCCAACAACAATAATAACCGCAACAACAACAACAATCAGAAGCAGCAATGCCAAAGGTGTGAAAAGTATCACTCGGGGTTCTGCACCAAATTTTGCAACAAGTGTAAAAGAAATGGTCATAGCGCGGCGAAGTGTGAGGTCTACGGACCAGGGGTTAATAGAACGAAAGGAACAAATGGTGTCGGAACGAGTAATGGCGGAGCAAGTAGTGTCGGAGCAAGTTATGCCAATGTAGTTTGTTATAAATGTGGAAAACCGGGCCACATTATTAGAAATTGCCCGAACCAGGAGAACACGAATGGACAAGGCCGCGGAAGAGTTTTCAATATTAATGCGGCAGAGGCACAGGAAGACCCGGAGCTTGTTACGGGTACGTTTCTTATTGACAATAAATCTGCTTACGTTTTATTTGATTCGGGTGCGGATAGAAGCTATATGAGTAGAGATTTTTGTGCTAAATTAAGTTGTCCATTGACGCCTTTGGATAGTAAATTTTTACTCGAATTAGCAAATGGTAAATTAATTTCAGCAGATAATATATGTCGGAATCGAGAAATTAAACTGGTTAGCGAAACATTTAAGATTGATTTGATACCAGTAGAGTTAGGGAGTTTTGATGTGATAATCGGTATGGACTGGTTGAAAGAAGTGAAAGCAGAGATCGTCTGTTACAAAAATGCAATTCGCATTATACGAGAAAAAGGAAAACCCTTAATGGTGTACGGAGAAAAGGGCAACATGAAGCTACATCTTATTAGTAATTTGAAGGCACAAAAACTAATAAGAAAAGGTTGCTATGCTGTTCTAGCACATGTCGAGAAAGTACAAACTGAAGAAAAGAGCATCAATGATGTTCCCATTGCAAAAGAATTTCCCGATGTATTTCCGAAAGAATTACCGGGATTACCCCCACATCGATCTGTTGAATTTCAAATAGATCTTGTACCAGGAGCTGCACCAATAGCTCGTGCTCCTTACAGACTCGCACCCAGCAAGATGAAAGAACTGCAAAGCCAATTACAAGAACTTTTAGAGCATGGTTTCATTCGACCAAGCACATCACCGTGGGGAGCTCCTGTTTTGTTTGTCAAGAAGAAAGATGGTACATTCAGGTTGTGTATCGACTACCGAGAGTTGAACAAACTTACCATCAAGAACCGCTACCCACTACCGAGAATCGACGACTTATTTGATCAACTACAAGGCTCGTCTGTTTATTCAAAGATTGACTTACGTTCCGGGTATCATCAAATGCGGGTGAAAGAAGATGATATTCCAAAGACTGCTTTCAGAACACGTTACGGTCATTACGAGTTTATGGTCATGCCGTTTGGTTTAACTAATGCACCAGCTGTGTTCATGGACCTTATGAACCGAGTGTGTGGACCATACCTTGACAAGTTTTTCATTGTTTTCATTGATGACATACTTATTTACTCAAAGAATGACCAAGAACACGGTGAACATTTGAGAAAGGTGTTAGAAGTATTGAGGAAGGAAAAACTGTACGCTAAGTTTTCAAAGTGTGCATTTTTGTTAGAAGAAGTTCAATTCCTCGGTCACATAGTGAACAAAGAAGGTATTAAGGTGGATCCGGCAAAGATAGAAACTGTTGAAAAGTGAGAAACCCCGAAAACTCCGAAACACATACGCCAGTTTTTAGGACTAGCTGGTTACTACAGAAGGTTCATCCAAGACTTTTCCAGAATAGCAAAACCCTTGACTGCATTAACGCATAAAGGGAAGAAATTTGAATGGAATGATGAACAAGAGAAAGCGTTTCAGTTATTGAAGAAAAAGCTAACTACGGCACCTATATTGTCATTGCCTGAAGGGAATGATGATTTTGTGATTTATTGTGACGCATCAAAGCAAGGTCTCGGTTGTGTATTAATGCAACGAACGAAGGTGATTGCTTATGCATCTAGACAATTGAAGATTCACGAACAAAATTATACGACGCATGATTTGGAATTAGGCGCAGTTGTTTTTGCATTAAAGACTTGGAGGCACTACTTATATGGGGTCAAAAGTATTATATATACCGACCACAAAAGTCTTCAACACATATTTAATCAGAAACAACTGAATATGAGGCAGCGTAGGTGGATTGAATTGTTGAATGATTACGACTTTGAGATTCGTTACCACCCGGGAAAGGCAAATGTGGTAGCCGATGCCTTGAGCAGGAAGGACAGAGAACCCATTCGAGTAAAATCTATGAATATAATGATTCATAATAACCTTACTACTCAAATAAAGGAGGCGCAACAAGGAGTTTTAAAAGAGGGAAATTTAAAGGATGAAATACCCAAGGGATCGGAGAAGCATCTTAATATTCAGGAAGACGGAACCCGGTATAGGGCTGAAAGGATTTGGGTACCAAAATTTGTAGATATGAGAGAAATGGTACTTAGAGAAGCTCATAAAACCAGATACTCAATACATCCTGGAACGGGGAAGATGTACAAGGATCTCAAGAAACATTTTTGGTGGCCGGGTATGAAAGCCGATGTTGCAAAATACGTAGGAGAATGTTTGACGTGTTCTAAGGTCAAAGCTGAGCATCAGAAACCATCAGGTCTACTTCAACAACCCGAAATCCCGAAATGGAAATGGGAAAACATTACCATGGATTTCATCACTAAATTGCCAAGGACTGCAAGTGGTTTTGATACTATTTGGGTAATAGTTGATCGTCTCACCAAATCAGCACACTTCCTGCCAATAAGAAAAGATGACAAGATGGAGAAGTTAGCACGACTGTATTTGAAAGAAGTCGTCTCCAGACATGGAATACCAATCTCTATTATCTCTGATAGGGATGTCAGATTTATTTCAAGATTCTGGCAGACATTACAGCAAGCATTAGGAACTCGTCTAGACATGAGTACTGCCTATCATCCACAAACTGATGGGCAGAGCAAAAGGACGATACAAACGCTTGAAGACATGCTACGAGCATGTGTTATTGATTTCGGAAACAGTTGGGATCGACATCTACCGTTAGCAGAATTTTCCTACAACAACAGCTACCATTCAAGCATTGAGATGGCGCCGTTTGAAGCACTTTATGGTAGAAAGTGCAGGTCTCCGATTTGTTGGAGTGAAGTGGGGGATAGACAGATTACGGGTCCGGAGATTATACAAGAAACTACCGAGAAGATCATCCAAATTCAACAACGGTTGAAAACCGCCCAAAGTCGACAAAAGAGCTACGCTGACATTAAAAGAAAAGATATAGAATTTGAAATTGGAGAGATGGTCATGCTTAAAGTTGCACCTTGGAAAGGCGTTGTTCGATTTGGTAAACGAGGGAAATTAAATCCAAGGTATATTGGACCATTCAAGATTATTGATCGTGTCGGACCAGTAGCTTACCGACTTGAGTTACCTCAACAACTCGCGGCTGTACATAACACTTTCCACGTCTCGAATTTGAAGAAATGTTTTGCTAAAGAAGATCTCACTATTCCGTTAGATGAAATCCAAATCAACGAAAAACTTCAATTCATCGAAGAACCCGTCGAAATAATGGATCGTGAGGTTAAAAGACTTAAGCAAAACAAGATACCAATTTTTAAGGTTCGATGGAATGCTCGTAGAGGACCCGAGTTCACCTGGGAGCTTGAAGATTAGATGAAGAAGAAATACCCGCATCTATTTCCAGAAGATTCGTCAACACCTTTAACAGCTTAAAATTTCGGGACGAAATTTATTTAACGGGTAGGTACTGTAGTGACCCGAACTTTTCCATGTTTATATATATTAATTGAGATTGATATTTACATGATTAAATGTTTCCAACATGTTAAGCAATCAAACTTGTTAGGACTTGATTAATTGAAATATGTTTCATATAGACAATTGACCACCCAAGTTGACCGGTGATTCACGAACGTTAAAACTTGTAAAAACTATACAATGACATATATATGGTTATATATATAGTTAACATGTTTTTATTATAAGTATGTATCTCATTAGGTATTTTAACAATGAGTTATATACATAAAAAATGAGACTATTAATTTAAGAAACTCGAAAACGATATATATAACGATTATCGTTATAACAACGTCTTACTAGGTACATATGAATCATATTAAGATATTGATAAACTTGGTTAATTATGTTAAATGATAAGTAAATATATTATTAAGTGTATTAACAATGAAATACATATGTAAAAATAAGACTACTAACTTAATGATTTCGAAACGAGACATATATGTAACGATTATCGTTGTAACTACATTTAACTGTATATACATCATACTAAGATATATTATATATCATAATATCATGATAATATAATAATTTAACATCTCATTTGTTATAATAAACAATGGGTTAACAACATTCAACAAGATCGTTAACCTAAAGGTTTCAAAACAACATTTACATGTAACGACTAACGATGACTTAACGACTCAGTTAAAATGTATATACATGTAGTGTTTTAATATGTATTCATACACTTTTGAAAGACTTTAAGACACTTATCAAAATACTTCTACTTAACAAAAATGCTTACAATTACATCCTCGTTCAGTTTCATCAACAATTTTACTCGTATGCACCCGTATTCGTACTCGTACAATACACAGCTTTTAGATGTATGTACTATTGGTATATACACTCCAATGATCAGCTCTTAGCAGCCCATGTGAGTCACCTAACACATGTGGGAACCATCATTTGGCAACTAGCATGAAATATCTCATAAAATTACAAAAATATGAGTAATCATTCATGACTTATTTACATGAAAACAAAATTACATATCCTTTATATCTAATCCATACACCAACGACCAAAAACACCTACAAACACTTTCATTCTTCAATTTTCTTCATCTAATTGATCTCTCTCAAGTTCTATCTTCAAGTTCTAAGTGTTCTTCATATATTTTACAAGTTCTAGTTACATAAAATCAAGAATACTTTCAAGTTTGCTAGCTCACTTCCAATCTTGTAAGGTGATCATCCAACCTCAAGAAATCTTTGTTTCTTACAGTAGGTTATCATTCTAATACAAGGTAATAATCATATTCAAACTTTGGTTCAATTTCTATAACTATAACAATCTTATTTCAAGTGATGATCTTACTTGAACTTGTTTTCGTGTCATGATTCTGCTTCAAGAACTTCGAGCCATCCAAGGATCCGTTGGAGCTAGATCCATTTTTCTCTTTTCCAGTAGGTTTATCCAAGGAACTTAAGGTAGTAATGATGTTCATAACATCAATCAATTCATACATATAAAGCTATCTTATTCGAAGGTTTAAACTTGTAATCACTAGAACATAGTTTAGTTAAATTCTAAACTTGTTCGCAAACAAAAGTTAATCCTTCTAACTTGACTTTTAAAATCAACTAAACACATGTTATATATCTATATGATATGCTAACTTAATGATTTAAAACCTGGAAACACGAAAAACACCGTAAAACCGGATTTACGCCGTCGTAGTAACACCGCGGGCTGTTTTGGGTTAGTTAATTAAAAACTATGATAAACTTTGATTTAAAAGTTGTTATTCTGAGAAAATGATTTTTATTATGAACATGAAACTATATCCAAAAATTATGGTTAAACTCAAAGTGGAAGTATGTTTTCTAAAATGGTCATCTAGACGTCGTTCTTTCGACTGAAATGACTACCTTTACAAAAACGACTTGTAACTTATTTTTCCGACTATAAACCTATACTTTTTCTGTTTAGATTCATAAAATAGAGTTCAATATGAAACCATAGCAATTTGATTCACTTAAAACGGATTTAAAATGAAGAAGTTATGGGTAAAACAAGATTGGATAATTTTTCTCATTTTAGCTACGTGAAAATTGGTAACAAGTCTATTCCAACCATAACTTAATCAACTTGTATTGTATATTATGTAATCTTGAGATACCATAGACACGTATACAATGTTTCGACCTATCATGTCGACACATCTATATATATTTCGGAACAACCATAGACACTCTATATGTGAATGTTGGAGTTAGCTATACAGGGTTGAGGTTGATTCCAAAATATATATAGTTTGAGTTGTGATCAATACTGAGATACGTATACACTGGGTCGTGGATTGATTCAAGATAATATTTATCGATTTATTTCTGTACATCTAATTGTGGACAACTAGTTGTAGGTTACTAACGAGGACAGCTGACTTAATAAACTTAAAACATCAAAATATATTAAAAGTGTTGTAAATATATTTTGAACATACTTTGATATATATGTATATATTGTTATAGGTTCGTGAATCAACCAGTGGCCAAGTCTTACTTCCCGACGAAGTAAAAATCTGTGAAAGTGAGTTATAGTCCCACTTTTAAAATCTAATATTTTTGGGATGAGAATACATGCAGGTTTTATAAATGATTTACAAAATAGACACAAGTACGTGAAACTACATTCTATGGTTGAATTATCGAAATCGAATATGCCCCTTTTTATTAAGTCTGGTAATCTAAGAATTAGGGAACAGACACCCTAATTGACGCGAATCCTAAAGATAGATCTATTGGGCCTAACAAACCCCATCCAAAGTACCGGATGCTTTAGTACTTCGAAATTTATATCATATCCGAAGGGTGTCCCGGAATGATGGGGATATTCTTATATATGCATCTTGTTAATGTCGGTTACCAGGTGTTCACCATATGAATGATTTTTATCTCTATGTATGGGATGTGTATTGAAATATGAAATCTTGTGGTCTATTATTATGATTTGATATATATAGGTTAAACCTATAACTCACCAACATTTTTGTTGACGTTTTAAGCATGTTTATTCTCAGGTGATTATTAAGAGCTTCCGCTGTCGCATACTTAAATAAGGACGAGATTTGGAGTCCATGTTTGTATGATATTGTGTAAAAACTGCATTCAAGAAACTTATTTTGTTGTAACATATTTGTATTGTAAACCATTATGTAATGGTCGTGTGTAAACAGGATATTTTAGATTATCATTATTTGATAATCTACGTAAAGCTTTTTAAACCTTTATTGATGAAATAAAGGTTATGGTTTGTTTTAAAATGAATGCAGTCTTTGAAAAACGTCTCATATAGAGGTCAAAACCTCGCAACGAAATCAATTAATATGGAACGTTTTTAATCAATAAGAACGGGACATTTCAAGTGTGTCTAACTGATAAGTCGATGGGATGCATTAGTGAGTCTGGACTTTGACCGTGTCTGCATATCAAAAATTTTGCTTATAATTTTGTGTCAAAAATTAATTACTTATCTTCCTCAGGAAATTACCTGCTTATCATTTTTAGTCTAAGACACGTCTTGCTACATTGATTGCATGAATAGTGTATAGACAAAAATTCATATCTTAGCATATCTGCTAAATCATATCTTATCGTATCTGTTACTTTAAACTTTGCCTGACATATCCCGCAAAGTCCTCCGTAATCTACGAAATCTTTTGATCTATATATATATATATATATATATATATATATATATATATATATATATATATATATATATATATATATTCTATGTAATTCGAATACCATCCGTTAGCCAAAATAATTTCATATCGAAAAAGAAAAAAATCCTTTATCCAATCGTACGAAATGGAATTCGTCATCAGTTCAAGTCACTCAGATTCTGAAATGGAATCCCATTCAAGCTCTGAAAGCAGTGTGACCGGAATAGATCAACCAATCAGTCATCACCCATTTTGGATGAATTGGGGATGGGTTCGTAGCCTCCTCAATCATTGGAGACAAGAAGAAGGTGATCCCTTCCATCCACCACATTGCCCTCTTGAAGAAGAACCTGAAGCACTTACCGACGAACCTGTCCGAAACACCATTTTCTCGCTCATTTCCAGAGTATCTCGTCACGATTATATATTACATCAAATTTTAGATTTTATTTATCCGCTCGTCTGAATCGACAATCACCCCGGTGTAATAGAAAAAGTCAACGAGCTTCGCGCTCGAGTAGTGGCTTTGGAGAATATGGTGCAGAGATTACAAACACCAGCAGCAGCATCAGCAGCATAACCAGTATCACCATCATCAATGCCAACAGTACCATTACCACCTCCAACCACAACCGCGTCATATACCTCAACTTCACAATCTGTCCCACGAGCATCAACGTCATACGCACCATAGATACCAAGGAGTACCAACAAGCTAAACTTGCTTTACCAACAGCATCAACAGTACCGTCAGCGTTACCAGCATCGTCTGTACAGTCAACATCCGAATCAACAACACCGATAACATCACAAATTCCGTCAGTTCAAGAATCACTGTGGACATCATTACGAATCAATAACGTATATTGTATCAACGAGTTATGAAGAATTAACTCATTCCCTCTGAAGAAATTATATGTATATATATATATATATATATATATATATATATATATATATATATATATATATATATATATATATATATATATATATATATATATATATATATATTTTGAAATAAATCTTTCCGTGCTGAGCTATTGTGTGTAAATCTTAACTACTCGGTTAATTCATATTACAAATATGCAATAATGTACGTCCTTCGGCCGCAACTTAACCAGCGTTAACTACAATCTCTGTCGCAATTCAACAAATTCCAATTCATAATAAATCAAGTATATATTTGATTTTACACTTTCATCATCGATGTACCTGAAACTTTTCAGATAACATCATTCGTACTTTGCGAAATTCACAAGAATTCCACGAACCGAACATCATACATCAACAAATAACGAAGTATTGATTCATAATTTCAATGTCATTAAAGAAATACTGCGTAAAAGTTATGTACTTTTTAAATCCTTTAGGGATTATTCAATTCTAGTTTCAACCGAAAATCAAATGAGTTTAATTTAACATTAACTCATTAAATGTATGTTACATCTGAAGAAAATATACATATATATATTTTCATAAAGACTGTAATAAAATTCTTTTGTACAAAATATTAATTGTGAATTTTTTTTAACGGGTAGGTAATACCCGAGAGATATATAAATTCACAATTAATATGTTACATTCTTCGAATCTGATTCAGCAAATCATCCATTATACTCCCTACTTTCACAACAATATACATTCTTTTATAGAAATCAAAACAACCATACTCATTCAAAATTTAATTACATATTTTGATTTTGAAATCTCAAAATTCAACTTGAGATATGACCAAAATCATCACTCTTAGATCCTTACATCTTTCACAAGCTATATTTTGACTTCAAAACTGTGTTAGAACATCAAATGTATGTTAACGATTACAATTTGTGTTCAAACCCTTCGAAAATTTCTGAAGACACTTCGAATGATGAGCAATCGAGATGATAATCCAACCACATGTTACCCACAGTTATGTACCCGAAAAACTCTTGAAACCAAAGTAAAAGTTTAAACAACGTATCCACGTCAGATGCTTTGGCATTTATTAGCAAAAATAACTTTGCGACTCCTATTCAAAGCAGCCAGTTTTGTCACAGCTCCAGCAAGTCAACTTCGACTTTTCAGTCAGACTAACCTTATTATAACCTTGAGATATACACCATCGTTACCAGGGAACCTTTTACATTCCACCACATTATTAGCAGATGTACCAACAACTTCATTACCCTTTGACTTTAGCCTCTCCAAAAAGTCATTATAATTATTCATTGAAACCCCATCATTTACTCATTCGCATCTTGTAATGAGAATTGCCATACGAATCATTGGGAATTAGCAATCAGTATTTTGAAATCTCGCATCATGTCTACGCCAACAGTTATATGTGTATATATAATGTCTATCTTCTGGACATAATTTGAATGTGAAGTTTCTGAAAAACACTCCGAACTACGAATTGGTTCTCCGAAAATGGAAAAAATGCTGATGAAGCAGTAAAAACTATAAACGACTTTAAACGGTAAAAGCTGGATGATAATGATGAAGTGTACTGGCAAAGCGCAGAAAAAGAGAAGTTTTGGAACTGGAAAACGGATTGAGCAAAGTAGGAAGGAGGCTGTGGACAAATTACAAAGATTGAACCTGACTTCAAAGGATCCAAATGATTCAGTACCTGCTGAAGTCATTAACGAATACCTTGCTCCTGACTCTAAACCCCTGCGGACAATATTCTTTATCATCCTCTGATATTAGAAATTTTAAAATATCATCATATCTTTCATTATAAATATCCTCCATATTTCTGAAGATATTTTCTTAATTTTTCTTATTTAAAATCATTTACCTCTTCGCGCTATCTGTATAACATCATAAAAGAAGCTATTTAAGTTTCTAAATTCTGAAACATTCAAGTTTAAAATAGGAATATTTTGAAGTAGTGTTGGGAACTGAAGCATTAATTAGTATAATATAATGACACTTGATCAATGTGATTATATTACAGTAAGTCATGCTGAGTTTCTAAATGGAACGTGATGATTCACAGATCATAACATTATCATGTGCCATGTTATACGACTCTTGTATTCTATTTAACCTCTAAAATATCAAGAAAATATTTCTTGATGATTCGGCCTTTTCCAAGGTATTCTAGTAATTTGACAAGTCAAGATCGTGCCATCACAATTTCCTTCCTAGAACATTAACAATGTTCATTCCGAAATTCATATCTGTGAATTCTGGACCATTACAAGCGGTGCTTAATCGCAAGAAGAAGAAACGAAAGGACAAAACTCTGAAATAGAAATTGGGGTATAAATTGCAGCAAATAAAAGAGAGCATTAATTGTGAATGATAATGATTATAGAAGACAGAAGCAGAGACTTTGAAATATAAGGGAACATATAAAGCTTAACGACAAACCAGAAATTATAAACCATATATATCGATGCATATAGCAATATAAAGACACGGGAGAACTAGAAACACTATAAACCCAAGAGTATAGTAGAAGTAAATAGATTCTTTCGGCGGTAGATGAAAAAGAAGAATGACCGATATGAAAGTTAGAAGTATATCGAGAACCAGAACTGGATGGAGCATATTGATGAATACTTTAAAATATGAGTTGAGGGGGAAAGAATAGAAGGTGATGAAACATGACTAGGAACTTAGAAATCAACAGATTTAACTCACACAATGGCGGAATAAGTGAATCAAACCCTCTAGTAAATAGGTTAAAATTTTTTTTTGATTAATTTAGTCAAACCACAACTAAATCAAGTGTGATTATGTGACGACCCGGAAATTTCCGACTAAATTTAAACTTTATCTTTATATTATTCTGACACGATAAGCAATGTTTGTTAAGTTAAATCTCAAGGATTTTAAACTATGTTTATACATTCATTTAAACCTCGACCAAATTCCAATGATTCACGAACCATTAAATGAACATATATGAATATGTATGTATATGTGTATATGTTATAAATTGAAAATGTCAACAAAGTATTTAAACGTATAATGCTTTATATGAATGTATTTGTTTCAATATGATTATCGACGAAATTAAAAATATATATATATATATATATTAAATGATTGGATTATCTGAAACATTGAATTATGATTACAAGTCTCTGTTGAGAGGTCCACTATGATTTGAGAAAATCTATTCCTCTTAACGATATTCGGAATAATTTGTAAGCTATTTATAAATAATAAAAAAAAAGTGTCATTTACGAAAGTTAGACAAAAGCTAGCGGAGAATTGGTTTCCATAATATTCTATTAATCTATTTTCAAACGTACAAAAACGTTTTCAGTTTAAAAAGAACTTTATTATTAAAGCGTATATAACTTTTCTAAATATCTAGAATCACTTTTGACAACTCATTACTTAACCAGCATAATAAATATAACGATATTTATATTTTATTTCATTAAATATATATAATGATTTAAATTAATATTATATATATTTATAGGCGTATTATACATACATAGTTTTTATACTTTTACTATACTTTTACTTTACTTTTACTTTACTTTAACTTTAATAATTCACTTTAATAATTCATACTTTAATAATTCACTTTAATAATTCATACTTTAATAATTCACTTTAATAATTCATACTTTAATAATTCACTTTAATAATTCAAAAATCTATTATAAATAGAATTCAATAGGTTTCATTATTTTATAGAAACTTGAAAATATATTTCTCTGAACTCTCTCAATCGATTTACATATATATATATATATATATATATATATATATATATATATATATATATATATATATATATATATATATATATGTATATATATATATATGTATGTATATTTGCTCTGTATTATTTCAAGATATTATTAGTATACATAAAATATTACGACAGAGTGATGTCCGAGTGATTTCAAAATAGTTTTTTTGAATGAGTCGAAGCTAAGAAAATTATGGGTTATAGCTATGGAGGTGATGGGTATGGTTCATGGGTATGCTCGTGAGGTCAATCTAGTGTTTATCATCTCCGTTGCGTCTACGTACTTTCCTGCAATATTGAATCTCAATATTGATATGTGAGCACTCATAACTTAACTTTTATATATCAATAGTGTATCCCTGACTAGTGCTCGAGTATATAGGATTATGCATGCTTGTACATTCGATATTGTCCTTAGATAGGTTTGTTGAATCCTGAATTAGATACATATGCTATTGAGATAGGGTATATGATATGCATGTCATTGGAAAGCTAGCGAAAAATTAAGAACTTTTCATTTAGATATCGAATGGTTTCGATGAACAGATTTGAAGTTATAGTCAACTGAATTTTAGTATTATTGTTAAAATGATTATTATTACTATCGTCGTTATTATTTTAATAGAAATATCATTGTTATTATAAAATATAATTATTACTATTATGTTAGTATTATCATTGTATCATAATAACATTTTTAGTAAATATAAATATTGTTATTTTTTTATAGAATAATAATAATTATTATTACAAAATAATACAACTTTTACTTATTATTATTATGATCAATATTATTTTATCAAATAAATAGGGGATACAAAGATATTTTTCACCACGCGTAATATAATTACATTAATAATACTTACCACTATAGTTTTACGATATTAAGTGAACTTTATAAATTTTACTACTTAAGATATATAAAAGTATATTTTATCATATATAAACGTTAATATAAAATTTTTATTAATAAATGACTTTTATTATTATAAAATCTAATAAATATATTTAAATATATAAAACGACTATAGTTAAGTTATATAATAAACACGTATAAATTTTAGAAGTCATTTTGGGTCAAGTTGACTTTTGTTGACTTTTGCATATTAGTCTCGAGCATTAGGACTGTGGTACACTATGACTTGACCAAAAATTGTTAGACAAATATTGACCAACATATAAATATATATAATTAATATAGGTTCGTGAATCCGAGGCCAACCTTGCACTTGTTAAATGACGTTATATGTATTTTTACTACGAAATACAGTATGGTGAGTTTCATTTGCTCCCTTTTATATATATTTTTGGGACTGAGAATACATGCGCTGTTTTTATAAATGTTTTACGAAATAGGCACAAGTACTAAAACTAATTCTACGTGGGTTTAAACCAAAAATATACCCTTAGCTTGGTAACATTAAACTACTTGTCTATGTACGGTAGGCGCGAATCCTAAAGATAGATCTATTGGGCCTGACAAACCCCATCCTGACAATGGGATGCTTTAGTACTTCGAGGTTATTTTAAACACACCTGATCTGGTGTACTTCAGAGGGTAAAACATGAACGTTAAGGCTTGTTATCGGGTGCCTACAATTTATAGAATACTTTTATACACTTGCGAGTGTACATATATTTATAAACGGAAATCTTGTGGTCTATTAATATATTGAAATGATTGTTATGATAAACCTATGAACTCACCAACCTTTTGGTTGACACTTTAAAGCATGTTTTTTCTCAGGTATTAAAGAAATCTTCCGCTGTGCATTAGCTCATTTTAAGGATATTACTTGGAGTCATTCATGGCATATTTTGAAAGACGTTGCATTCGAGTCATTGAGTTCATCAAGATTATTATTATGTCAATTATAGTTGGATGTATTATGAAATGGTGTGCATGCCGTCAACTTTCGTTGTAAAGAAATTTTGTCTTTTAAAACCGAATGCAATGTTTGTAAAATGTATCATATAGAGGTCAAAATACCTCGCGATGTAATCAACTATTGTGAATCGTTTATAATGTATATGAACGGGTCCTTTCAGTTGGTATCAGAGCGGTGGTCTTAGCGAACCAGGTCTGCATTAGTGTGTCTAACTGATAGTCGTTAGGATGCATTAGTGAGCCTGGACTTCGACCGTGTCTGCATGTCAAAAGTTTTGCTTATCATTTTTGTCGGAAATTGACTGCTTATCATTCTTAGTCTAGACACGTCTTACTGCATTGATTACATGAATAGTGTATAGATAAAATTCATATCTTAGCGTATCTGCTAATTCATATCTTAGCGTATCTGTTACTGTAAACTTTGCCTGACATATCCCGTAATTTCCTCCGTAATCTATGAAATCTTTTGCGCTATATATATAGATATTCTATGTAATTAGATTACCACCCGATAGCCGAAAAATCATTTCATATCGAAAAATCCTTTATTCAATCGAACGAAATGGAATTCGTCATTAGTTCAAGTCCCTCGAATTCCGATATGGAATCCCACTCAAGCTCCGAAAGCAGTGTGACAGGAATGGATCAACCAATTAGCCATCATCTATTCTGAATGAATTGGGGTTAGGTTCGTAGCCTCCTCAATAATTGGAGACAAGAAGAAGGTGATCCCTTCCATCACCACATTGCCCTCTTGGCGATGAACCTGAAGCACTTACCGGCGAACCGGTTCGAAACACCATTTTCTCTCTCATTTTCAGAGTATCTCGTCACGATTATATACTACATCAAATTCTAGATTTTATTTATCCGCTCGTCCGAACCGACAATCACCCCGGTGTAATAGAAGAAGTTAATGAGCTTCGCGCTCGAGTAGTGGCTTTAGAGAATATGGTGCAAGGGTTACAAACACCAACAAATAACGAAGTATTAATTCATAATTTCAATTTTATTGAATAAATACTCCGTAAAAGTTATGTAATTTCTAAAGTCTTTAGGGATTATTCAGTTCTAGTTTCAACCATAAATCAAATGAGTTTAATTTAATATTAACTCATTAAATTTATGTTACATCTGAAGAAAATATGCACATATATATTTTCATAAAGACTGTAATAAAATTCTGTTGTACAAAATATTAATTGTGAATTTTTTTTAACAGGTAGGTAATACCCGAGAGATATATAAATTCACAATTAATATGTTACATTTTTCGAATCTGATTAAGCAAATCATCAACTATACTCCCAAAATCTCACAACAATATAAATTCTTGTATAGAAATCAAAACAACCATTCTCACCTAAATTTGATTACGCATTCTGATTTTGACAAATCAAAATCCAAGTCATGATTTAATAGAAGACATCACTCTTAGATTCCTACATCTTTCAAAGCTATACTTTGACTTCAAAACTGTGTTAGAACATCATATGTATATTAACAATTACAAACTGTGTTCAAACTCTCCGAAGTTTTCGAAGACACTTCAAACAATGAACAATCGAGATGATGATCCAACCACATATTACCCACATTTATGTACCTAAAAAGCTCTCGAAGTAAAAGTCATAGTTCGATGAGTATCCGTGTCAGACCCTTTGACATTTATTAGCTAAAATGACTTTTTCAATTCCTTTTCAAAGTAGACAGTTTTGTCACAGCTCCAGCAAGTCAACTTCGACTTTTCAGTCGGACTAGTCTTATTATAACCTCGATAGATACGTTGCCCTTTCGTCATCGTTACTGGGGACCTTTCATATCTCGCCACCTTAGCAATAAACTTACCAACAACTTCAATTATCTTTGACTTTTCGAAAAATCATTATATTTATTGAAATCACATCATTTACTCATTTGAATCTTGTAACGAGAATTGTCATACGAATCATCAAAAAACAGTAACCAGTATTTTGAAATCTCGCAGCATGTCTACGCCAACAGTTATATGTGTACGTAAAACGTCTATCTCCTGGACTTACATACTTTGAATGTGAAGTTCTGAAAAATATTTGGAACTGCAAACTAGTTCTTGAAATGCTGACGAAGCATCAAAAACTGTAAACGATCTTAACAGTAAAAAGTTTGATGACAAAGAATAGTAAGGTGGTAAAGCTGAGAAAAAGAGAAGGTTTGGAACTGGAAAACGGATTGAACAGAATATGAAGGAGGCTGTGGACAAATCACAAAGACTAAATCTGCCTTCAAAGAAACCAAATGATTCAGTGCCTGCTAAAGTCATTAACGAATACCTTACTCTTTATTCTAAACCTTTACAGACAAATCTTCATCATCATCCATCAATATTAGAAATTCTAAGATATTATCAGATCTTTCATTATAAATATCCGCGATATTTCTGAAGATATTTTCACAACTAATCTTATCTGAAGTCATTTATCTCTTTGCGCTATCAGTGTTACATCATATAAGAAACTATTAGTTTCTATATTCTATAAACTTTCGAGTTTAAATTATGAATGTTTTGAAGTAGTGTTGGGAACTGAAGCATGAGTAAGTATAATATAATGACACTTGATCAACGTGATTATATTACAGTAAGTCATGCTGAGTTTCTAATGGGACATGATGATTCACAGACCATGCCGTCATCATGTTCCATGTTACACGACTCTTGTATTCTATTTAATCTCTAAAAATATCAAGAATATATTTTCTTGATGATTCGGTCTTTTCAGGGTATTCTGGTAAATTAACAAATCAAGATCGTGCCATTACCATTTCCTTCTTAGAACATTAACTATGTTCATTCTGAAATTCATATCTGCGAATACTAGACCATTACAAACGTTGCTTAATCGCAAGAAGAAGAAACGAAAGGACAAAACTCCAAAATAGAAATTGGAGTATAAATCGTAGCAAATAGAAGGGAGCATTAACTGCGGATGTCAATGATTATAGAAGACAAAAG
Organism: Rutidosis leptorrhynchoides; assembly: GCF_046630445.1. Classification (NCBI taxonomy): domain Eukaryota; kingdom Viridiplantae; phylum Streptophyta; class Magnoliopsida; order Asterales; family Asteraceae; genus Rutidosis; species Rutidosis leptorrhynchoides. Next base: position 148,671,988 of record NC_092343.1, read on the forward strand.
CAGGGGCTTTGAAATATAAGGGAAGATATAAAACTCAACAACCACCCAAAAATTATAAACCGTATATATCGATGCATATAGCAATATAAAGACACGAAAGAACTAAAAACACTATAAAACCGAGAGTATAGTAGAAGTAAATAGATTCTTCTGGAGGCAGATGAAAAAGAAGAACGACAGATATGAAAGTGAGGAGTATATCAAGAATCAGTACTGGATGAAACATATTGACAAATACTTTAAAATATGAGTTGAGGGAGAAAGAATAGAAGGTGTGAGTTGTAAAGAAATGAAGGAGGTGGATTTATAGTGAAATACTGGACAGAGAAATCAAGATGGATTATCGTATTAATTTGCAGAGAGTCATAATCTCCTTAATCACTGAAGCATCTAATCCAACATAGATTACAAAGATTTTCTTTAAATTCGGAGATCAATTGTGATGACGTCAAAAGATATGACGAATCACTATAATCTTATTTCCTTCATTTACGAAAACTTCCCTCATACGCTTTGAGTAATCGAATTATTTTATCCATACTTCTTAGACATGATAAAACTTCATAATCGTCATAATAACATTCTCATTGTTAGCCATAACGACCTCTATCAAATTTCGGGGACGAAATTTCTTTAACGGGTAGGTACTGTGACGACCCGGAAATTTCCGACTAAATTTAAACTTTATCTTTATATTATTCTGACACGATAAGCAATGTTTGTTAAGTTAAATCTCAAGGATTTTAAACTATGTTTATACATTCATTTAAACCTCGACCAAATTCCAATGATTCACGAACCATTAAATGAACATATATGAATATGTGTGTATATGTGTATATGTTTTAAATTGAAAATGTCAACAAAGTATTTAAACGTATAATGCTTTATATGAACGTATTTGTTTCAATATGATTATCGACGAAATTAAAAAAATATATATATATTAAATGATTGGATTATCAGAAACATTGAATTATGATTACAAGTCTCTATTGAGAGGTCCACTATGATTTGAGAAAATCTATTCCTCTTAACGATATTCGGAATAATTTGTAAAGCTATTTATAAATAAAAATAAAAAGTGTCATTTACGAAAGTTAGACAAAAGCTAGTGGAGAATTGGTTTCCATAATATTCTATTAATCTATTTTTAAACGTACAAAAACGTTTTCAGTTTAAAAAGAACTTTATTATTAAAACGTATATAACTTTTCTAAATATCTAGAATCACTTTTGACAACTCATTACTTAACCAGTATAATAAATATAACGATATTTATATTTTATTTCATTAAATATATATAATGATTTAAATTAATATTATATATATTTATACGCGTATAATACATACATAGTTTTTATACTTTTACTATACTTTTACTTTACTTTTACTTTACTTTTACTTTACTTTAACTTTAATAATTCACTTTAATAATTTATACTTTAATAATTCACTTTAATAATTCATACTTTAATAATTCACTTTAATAATTCACTTTAATAATTCATACTTTAATAATTCACTTTAATAATTCATACTTTAATAATTCACTTTAATAATTCATACTTTAATAATTCACTTTAATAATTCATACTTTAATAATTCACTTTAATAATTCCTACTTTAATAATTCACTTTAATAATTCATACTTTAATAATTCACTTTAATAATTCAAAAATCTATTATAAATAGAATTCAATAGGTTTCATTATTTCATAGAAACTTGAAAATATATTTCTCTGAACTCTCTCAATCGATTTATATATATATATATATATATATATATATATATATATATATATATATATATATATATATATATATATATATATATATATATATATATATATATATATATATATATATATATATATATATATATATATATATATATGTATATGTATATGTATATTTGCTCTGTATTATTTCAAGATATTATTAGTATACATAAAATATTACGACGGAGTGATGTCCGAGTGATTTCAAAATAGTTTTTTAGAATGAGTCGAAGCTAAGAAAATTATGGGTTATAGCTATGGAGGTGATGGGTATGGTTCATGGGTATGCTCGTGAGGTCAATCTAGTGTTTATCATCTCCGTTGCGTCTACGTACTTTCCTGCAATATTGAATCTCAATATTGATATGTGAGCACTCATAACTTAACTTTTATATATCAATAGTGTATCCCTGACTAGTGCTCGAGTATATAGGATTATGCATGCTTGTACATTCGATATTGTCCTTAGATAGGTTTGTTGAATCCTGAATTAGATACATATGCTACTGAGATAGGGTATATGATATGCATGTCATTGGAAAGCTAGCGAAAAATTAAGAACTTTTCATTTAGATATCGAATGGTTTCGATGAACAGATTTGAAGTTATAGTCAACTGAATTTTAGTATTATTGTTAAAATGATTATTATTACTATCGTCGTTATTATTTTAATAGAAATATCATTGTTATTATAAAATATAATTATTACTATTATGTTAGTATTATCATTTTATCATAATAACATTTTTAGTAAATATAAATATTGTTATTTTTTTATAGAATAATAATAATTATTATTACAAAATAATACAACTTTTACTTATTATTATTATGATCAATATTATTTTATCAAATAAATAGGGGATACAAAGATATTTTTCACCACGCGTAATATAATTACATTAATAATACTTACCACTATAGTTTTACGATATTAAGTGAACTTTATAAATTTTACTACTTAAGATATATAAAGTATATTTTATCATATATAAACGTTAATATAAAATTTTTATTAATAAATGACTTTTATTATTATAAAATCTAATAAATATATTTAAATATATAAAACGACTATAGTTAAGTTATATAATAAACACGTATAAATTTTAGAAGTCATTTTGGGTCAAGTTGACTTTTGTTGACTTTTGCATATTAGTCTCGAGCATTAGGACTGTGGTACACTATGACTTGACCAAAAATTGTTAGACAAATATTGACCAACATATAAATATATATAATTAATATAGGTTCGTGAATTCGAGGCCAACCTTGCACTTGTTAAATGACATTATATGTATTTTTACTACGAAATACAGTATGGTGAGTTTCATTTGCTCCCTTTTATATATATTTTTGGGACTGAGAATACATGCGCTGTTTTTATAAATGTTTTACGAAATAGGCACAAGTACTAAAACTAATTCTACGTGGGTTTAAACCAAAAATATACCCTTAGCTTGGTAACATTAAACTACTTGTCTATGTACGGTAGGCGCGAATCCTAAAGATAGATCTATTGGGCCTGACAAACCCCATCCTGACTATGAGATGCTTTAGTACTTCGAGGTTATTTTAAACACACCTGATCTGGTGTACTTCAGAGGGTAAAACATGAACGTTAAGGCTTGTTACCGGGTGCCTACAATTTATAGAATACTTTTATACACTTGCGAGTGTACATATATTTATAAACGGAAATCTTGTGGTCTATTAATATATTGAAATGATTGTTATGATAAACCTATGAACTCACCAACCTTTTGGTTGACACTTTAAAGCATGTTTATTCTCAGGTATTAAAGAAATCTTCCGCTGTGCATTAGCTCATTTTAAGGATATTACTTGGAGTCATTCATGGCATATTTTGAAAGACGTTGCATTCGAGTCATTGAGTTCATCAAGATTATTATTATGTCAATTATAGTTGGATGTATTATGAAATGGTGTGCATGTCGTCAACTTTCGTTGTAAAGAAAGTTTGTCTTTTAAAACCGAATGCAATGTTTGTAAAATGTATCATATAGAGGTCAAAATACCTCGCGATGTAATCAACTATTGTGAATCATTTATAATGTATATGAACGGGTCCTTTCAGATTAGATCAACACCTAGAGCTATTATTCACCACCTGGGTGATTTGGACCGAGAGAGAATCGGAGGAGCTCACTAGATCTGAGTGTGTGTAACAAATGAGAGGCTTAATCTAAAATCAAGAACATAAGACTTTATATACCCCTGCTGTTGACTCACCCATACGATTCAGTTATCACACGTACGAGTTGGCTTCATCAGCTACGGGTGATCACTCACTCGTGTCTTCTCATTTAAGTTGTAATTGTGACTTAGCTCAGCATCAACCGTGCGTATGAGCCTGTCAGCCGTACTAGTGAGGCTTCACTCGTACGTCTGACTAAGTCTAACATAGTCAAACATCTAAATCTCATTCCTGCAGTTCCTGTAACCACATACAAACACGGATAGGTTAATAACGAGCAATCATGGTGGCCTGTAAACTGTTGTACCTGCAATGGACGTGGGTAGATGTCTAAGGACTTGCATAAAATGCATCAACAGAAGGTGTGAGTTGTAAGGAAACGAAGGAGGTGAATTTATAAGAAAATCTCCGACAAAACAATTAAAATGGACGATCGCATTTAAAGCGGATCCTAATTCCCTTGATTACCAGAGAGTCAAATCTTATTAAGAAGATTTTATTCAAATCCCTTGAAATCTGGGAATCAATCATATCTACGTCAAATGATAAGATGAATCTACACTTACTCATTTCACTCTTCTATGTTAACTTCATTCGTACTCTTCATATAAATGGATTGTTTATCCAAATTATTCGCTGATGATAAAACTCTAATTTTCAGCCCGTATGCATCATGAAAACATACTTATTATCATTCACGACCTTTCCACTCAAATTTCGGGATGAAATTTCTTTAACGGATAGGTACTGTGACAACCCGGAAATTTCCAACCAAATTTAAACTTTAATCTTTATATGTTTCCGACACGATAAGCAATATTTGTTAAGTTAAATTTCAAGAATTGTAAACTATGTTCATACATTCATTCAACCTCGACCAAGTTCCAACGATTCACGAACCATTAAACGAATATGATTATATATGTATATGTGTATATATATTATAACTTGAAACGTAAACAAAATATTAGATTAAATACTTTATATGATTGTATCTGTTTCAAAATGTTTATCAATGGAATTAGAAGATAAGATCAAATGATAGAATTATCAGATATATTGAATTATGATTACAAGTCTCTGTTGAAAGGCCCACGTTGATTTGAGAAATCTTTCCATTTTAACAATATTCAAAAAATGGTAAAGTGATTTATAAATAAGAACAAATTGTCAATCATTGAGAACTAGACAAAGGATAGTGGAAGATTGAATCTCATAAAGACTCGATTGATCTATTTAGTTTCAAACATACAAAAACGTTTTTAGTTTAAAAAGAACTTTATTATTAAAATGTATATAACTTTTATAAATATCTAGAACCACTTTTGGCAACTCATTACTTAACTAGTATGATAAAGATAACGATATTTATATTTTATTTTATTAAATATATATAATGATTTAAATTAATATTATATATATTTATACGCGTATTATACGTACATAGTTTTATACTTTTACTATACTTAAACTTTACCTTTACTTTATTTTTACTTTACTTTAACTTTAATAATTCACTTTAATTATTCATACTTTAATAATTCACTTTAATAATTCATACTTTAATAATTCACTTAAATAATTCATACTTTAATAATTCACTTTAATAATTCATACTTTAATAATTCATACTTTAATAATTCACTTTAATAATTCAAAAATCTATTATAAATAGAATTCAATAGGTTTCATTATTTCATAGAAACTTGAAAATATTTTTCTCTAAACTCTCTCAATCGATTTACTTATATATATTTACTCCGTATTATTTCAAGATATTATTAGTATACATAAAATATTACGACGGAGTGCTGTCCGAGTGATTTCGAAATTGTTTTTCGAGTAGGATAGGATTAAGGAAATTATGGGTTATAGCTATGGAGGTGATTGAGTATGGTTCATGGGTATGCTCGTGAGGTCAATATAGTGTTTATCATTTCCGTTGCGTCTACGTACCTTTCCTGCAATATTGAATCTCAATATTGATACGTGAGTACTCATAATTTAACTTTTACATACTAATAGTGTATCCCTGACAAGTGTCGAGTATTTAGGATTATGCATGCTTGTACTTTTGATATTGCCCTTAGACAGGTTAGGTTGAATCTTGAATTAGTTACACTTGCGGTTGAGATAAGGTATAAGATATGCATGTCCTTGGAAAGCTAGCGAAAAATTAAGAACTTTTCCTTTAGATATCGAATGGTTTCGATGAACGGATTAGAAGTTATAATCAATTGAATTTTTGATATTTTTATTAAAAATGATTATTATTATCGTCGTTTTTATCGTCGTGCTAGTTTTATCTTATTATTATCATTATTATTATCTTTATCAATAAAAGGGATTTATCATTAAAAATTGTTATTTTTTTTATTATTACTATCGTTATTATCGTTAAAGTTATAATTAGTATTATTATTATTATCCAATTATTATTATTATTATTATTATTATTATTATTATTATTATTATTATTATTATTATTATTATTAGTATTATTATTATTAATATATATATCATTATTTAAAAATGGTTATTGTTATTGTTATAATTATTATTACTATATTATCATTAAGATAATTATTAGTATTATCGTTAATAATGTTATAGTAACTATCATTATTAATATTAGTGTAATTAAAACAAATATTTGTAACACCTAATTATTTTGATTACTATTATTATCATTATTATGAACACGATTTAAAAGATGATTAAAAGCTATTAAACGAAATGATTAGGAAATAATGAGTAAGAGTATCATGATGAAATTAAAATATTATAAGATATTGATTTAGATAAAATTATCGTTCTTATTATTTTTATCATTACTATTATTATTAAAAGTATCGTTAGTATTAAAACTATCATTTTAACAAAAATTATCATTTTAATAGAAATGTCATTGTTACTATAAAATATCATTATTATTATTATTTTAAATAGAATTATTATTTTAAAGATAATATTAAAAATTATCGTAAATATTAAAGTTATCATAATTAGAATTATCGTTTTATCATAATGTCATCTTAGTAATTATAAATATTGATATTTTTATAATAATTATTATTATTACAAAATAATACAACTTTTACTTACTATCATTATAGATATTATTTTATCAGATAAATATGTGATACAAACATATTTTACTACGTGTAATAACTTACTTTAATAATACCTATCATATTATCTTTATGATATTAAATGAACCCTATAAATTTTATTACTTAATATAAATAAAAGTATATTTTATTATATAAATTTAATATAAAATTTTATTTATTAATAAATAAATTATATTATTTACTCTAATAAATCTTTTAAAAATATTTAAAAATATAAAACGACGATATTTAAACTATATATTAATCGTGTATAGATTTTTGGAAATTATTTTGAGTCAAATTTACTTTTATTGACTTTTGCATATTAGTCTCGAGCATTAGGATTGTGGTACACTATGACTTGACCTAATTTGTTAGACAAATATTGACCAACACATTAATATATATAATTAATTTAGGTTCGTGAATCCGAGGCCAACCTTGCACTTGTTCAATGACGTTATATGTATTTTTACTACAAAATACAGTATGGTGAGTTTCATTTGCTCCCTTTTTAAATGCTTTTCCAATATATATTTTTGGGACTGAGAATACATGCGCTGCTTTATAAATGTTTGACGAAATAGACACAAGTACTTAAAACTACATTCTATGGCTGGATTATTAAACCGAATATGCCCCTTTTTTGTGAAGACCCGTCCTAATCCATTCGGACGATGTCTGTAAAGACCCGTCTTAATCCATCTGGACGAAGTCCATATCGATTACTAACGATTCACAATAGTTGATTACATCGCGAGGTACTTGTCCTCTATATGATACATTTTACAAACATTTCATTCGTTTTTGAAAAGACAATCTTTCATTACATCGAAAGTTGACGGCATGCATACCAATTCATAATACCTCTAACTATAATTGACTTAATAATAATCTTGATGAACTCAACGACTCAAATGCAACGTCTTTTGAAATATGCCATGAATGACTCCAAGTAATGTCTCTAATATGAGTTAATGCACAGCGGAAGATTTCTTTCATACCTGAGAATAAACATGCTTTAAAGTGTCAACCAAATGGTTGGTGAGTTCATTAGTTTAACATAAATAATCATTTCCATCATTTTAATGGACCACAAGATTTTCATTTCCAGTTCTCATAAATATACGTCCCATGCATAGAGACAAAAATAATCATTCATATAGATTGAACACCTGGTAACCGACATTCACAATATGCATATAAGAATATCCCCATCATTCCAGGATCCTCCTTCGGATATGATATAAATTTCGAAGTACTAAAGCATCCGGTACTTTGGATGGGGCTTGTTGGGCCCGATAGATCTATCTTTAGAGTTCGCGTTAATTAGGGTTTCTGTTCCCTAATTCTTAGATTACCAGACTTAATAAAAAGGGGCATATTCGATTAGATAATCCAACCACAGAATGTAGTTTTAAGTACTTGTGTCTATTTCGTAAAACAGTTATAAAAACAGCGCATGTATTCTCAGTCCTAAAAATATATATTGCAAAAGCATTTAAAAAGGGATTAATGAAAACTCACGCATATAAATATTGTAAAATAGTTATTAAAACTATGCATGAATTCACAGTCTAAAAATGTAATGAGTAAAAGGGAGCAAATGAAACTCACACATATAAATATTGTAAAACAATTAATAAAGCATTTGCATGTATTCTCAGCCCAAAATGTAAAGAGTGATAAGGGATCAAATGAACTCACCTAATGTATTTTGTAGTAAAAATACATATAACAACTTTTAACAATGCAGGGTTGGCCTCGGATTCACGAACCTATATCATTTGTATATTTATTAATACACATATTTGTAATCGAATAAGTTTATATATTATTATTAGTGATGTACTTGTTATATTTAAAATTTGTAAGTTTTATTAATCATTTAGATATTTTCATTTTTATATATATCTATATAATTATTAATATAGTTAAGTTATGTAATTTAAATATAATTTTATATCTATACTCTTTATTTTAAAACTTATAATCTCAACAACGTCATTTAAAACTTTTATTTTCATAAATATTAGCTTAATAATAATGATATAGATAATACTTGATAAAAATAATATTAATAGTTTTATTGATAACAAAATAATAATTTTTGTAAAAAGGATAATAATGATAATAGTTTTTAATAATAACTAATGATGATCATACTAATACTAATAATGATAATATCAATAATATTTTGTTGATAATAATAATAATAATACAAATAATCATGAAAATAAATCGTATTATTTTTCATAATAATAATAATATTAATCATACCCATAATAACGATATTAATAATAAAGTGGTAAAATTTATATTTCTAGTAATAATTATAATACTAATGGTAATATTAATACTAGTCTTAATAATAATGATAATAATAATTTTACTTATTTTAGCGATAATAATATTCATAATATTAAGTTAGTAATAACAATAATTAATGTATCCATCATCTTAATCATAGTAATTAATACTAATAATAATGGTACAATAATAATAATACCAATAATAATAATAATAGTGTTAATACTAATATTATTAATAAATGATAATAATTATTAACATACTAATACTAGTAAGTAATAATAATAATAACATAGCAATAATGATAATCATAATAATAATAATAATAATAATAATAATTATTATAATTATTATAATTATAATAAAAATGATAAATAAATGCATATACCCTTTTTAAAAAGAAATGCACCAAGACGCACCAAGCGAGACTCGAACCCACGACCTCTCGAATACCCGCTAACCCTTAAACCATCTGTTCTGATCTATCTTTCTGTTTTAACTCCCATTCAATTTAAATTTAACCAGTATAAATTCTGTTTCGATTTTTCCTCCATTCCCTTAAACTGTAAATCGATCAGGGTTCAATCCCTTCTAAACAACAAATGTTCCATTATTTTTTTTAAACTTTATATTGACAGAAAAACGATTATAAGTTGAACAAATTATGTAACAGAATAAAATAAAAAAAAATTGTAACTGAAACAGAAAAAAAATAAAATAACCCGATATCAACTCAATCATCAAACTTGGATTTGAAAGTGTTTTTAGACTAAGATCATAACATGAAAAAGGTAGCATTAATTCCCTAAAAACTTTCTGTAAAATCAATTTAACTTGAAACATCACACAGCATACGAATTTTTCTATGAACACTATCGGTTGACTTTTTGAAAAAACATCTTTGACTCGCAAATTGGGACTTGATACTAAAAATTGGCATCTGAAACTTTCCAGATAGTTTAAGTGGAAGGTTTCTAACAGGTTTGCATTATTACTTTTTAAAATACAACTCGGATTAGAGCTTTTAGAAAATTGAACTCAAAACAGGGTCGGCGGTTTTCAGACTTCTTTTCTGTTTTAGAAATTAACTCGATTTAGACAGAGGTACGTGATAATTGATATTGAGGATGTGTAGTTGTTTGAATGTCCAAACCTGAGTAATCCGTTTGTCTTATAGCAATTTTTGAGTTGACAGATTTAATTAATCAGGAAAAAAATAAATAAAAAAGGGATTACAAGGATTAAGACATTTAACTGAATTTGGATGTTAGTGTAATACAAGTCGTGATTTGTACTGGCTTTAGAGACAGAATCAATTTGGATAAAGCTTGATAACGATCTTAAACAAAATACCTAAATTTTCTGTATTTATATATGTTCTTAATCGTATTTATATTTTTATTCATATATTTATGATCTGTTATGTATTTATTTATATAGATATTTGCATTCAATATATGTATGTATTTAATTATAATCCTTTTATATCTCAGTGTTTATATATATTTGTATTTATATCCCTAAATATATATCTCTTATTATTAATTAATTATATGTATAGATTATAATTTAATCTAATTAATAAATGTAAATATAATCATAATAGTCTTTTTAAAATATATATAATAATACAAGCCTAATAATAATAATAATAATTCTTAATATTATTGGTAGTGATAATGTCAAATATTAATACTAAAATTAATCATAATAATTACAATTATAAATTTTACTACCGGTTATAATAATATTTACAACGATAATAATAATGTTAACAATGATAATAATATAACAAATCAAATGTATTAAATTTCATATATATGAATTACATAATATTAACAATACTGATTTTAGTATTAATGATAATAATATAACAATTATACTTAAACTCATAATTATATTTATTAATTATACACTATTTAATAATTATCTCATTTATTATATAAATACATCTATTGATTATTTAATATTTATTTATTTTATAAATGTTACCATATAATAATTACTAATAGGATTTATATATAGATTCATATAATATCATGCATATAATTATATATATTCATTGTAATAGTATCTTTATTATTCTAATTATTATTTTACATTTTTAATTTCAATTGATTAAGCGTACATTATTAATTTAAAATATTATCTGTACTCATATTTTTATTTTTAATTATATATTTATATACAGATATATTTACATATTTATTTACACACAATTGTTCGTGAATCGTCGGGAACAGTCAGAGGGTAATTGATTATATGAACATAGTTCAAAAGTTTTCGAGACTCGACATTACAGACTTTGCTTATCGTGTCAGAAACATATAAAGATTAAGTTTAAATTTGGTCGGAAATTCCCGGGTCATCACAGTACCTACCCGTTAAAGAAATTTCGTCCCGAAATTTGAGTGTGGTCGTCATGGGTAACAATAAAAAATGTTTTCATGACGAATATGAGTCAATAATTAAAGTTTTATCACCATCAGGTGATTTGAATAAAACAACTCAATTATTCGAAGCGTATGAGTGAAATTATCACAAAAGATTGAAATAGGATAAGTATAGATTCGTCGTAACTTTTGACAGAGTCAGGGTTGAATTTTGAAAGTAAGATACATCTTAACTTTTGACGTAGTCACGATTGAATTTAGAAAACAGGATGCGTCTTAACTTTTGACGTTGTTTTGGTTGAATTCCGGGATTTAAGGGATTTGAAGAAAATCTCCGAAATCTAAAAGATTTGATTCTCCTGCGAATAAGGAAATTTAGATTTCTATAATTAAATGCGGTGATCTGCCTCGATTCCTCTGTCTGATATTTTCACTATAAATTTTACCTTTTTCGTTTCATTAATTTTCACCACTTCAATACTAATTCCCTAATTCAAAAGATCGTGAAAATGCTTAATTCAGTTCTGATCCTTGTCCTTATCCTGATTATCGCAACAATCATTCTCCTTTTTCCAACTTCCAGCGGAGGAATCCATTTATTTCTACTATGCTTTAGGGATTATTGTATTTATAATCCTCCCGTGTCTTTATATTGCTATACGCACTGATATCCACGGTTTGTAATTTCGGTGTTGTTGTTGGGATTTATATTCTCCCTTATATTTCAAAGCTCTATGCTTTTGTTTTTCTCTTCCCGACTTCAAGTCAAGCGAATAATGGTACAGAATTCGTAGATATAGTGTTTCGAATGATTATAATGTTCTAAGCAGGAAGGAACGTGATAGCACGATTTGATTTTCAAATTTATCAACATCACGGAATATAGAACCATCAAGAATACATTTTCTTGATTTGTTCAGGAGTTAAGTAGAATGAAAGAGTTATATAACATGGCACATGATGACGTTATGATCTGTGAATCATCACGTTCCAATAGAAGCTCAGCATGACTTACTGTAATATAATCACGTTGATCAAGTGTCATTATATTATACTAACTCATGCATCAGTTCCCAAAACTACTTTAATAACATTCATATTTTAAGCTCGAAAATTTACAGAATATAGAAACTAACAGTTTCTATATGATGTAACACTGATAGCACGAAGAGATTAATGATTTCAGATAAGAATAGTTATGAAAATATCTTCAGAAATATGAAGGATATTTATAATGAAAGAAACAATGATATCTTGGAATTTCTAATATCGATAGATAATGAAGAAGATTTATCCGTAAAGGTTTAGATTCGGAAGCAAGGTATTCGCTAAAGATTTCATCAGAAACAGAATCATTTGGATTCTTTGAAGTCAAACTTATTCTTTGCGATTTGTCCACGGCGTTCTTCATAGTTTCGCATAATCTGCTTTTCGGTACTAAATTTTCTATTGAATGTTTCCAATATAACGATACACAGGAAGCACGAAGAGGTATGTAATTTCGGACGAGAATATTTATGAAAATATCCTCAGAAATATCGAAGATATTGATGATGATATTTTGGAATTTCTAAGTTTGATGGTTGATGGAGAAAGATTTTCCGTAAGATTTTAACATGACTTCGGAGCAAAATATTCTCTAAAGATTTCAACGAATCTAGATTTATCTGGGTTCTATGAATTTAGGGTATGTTACTTGTATTTCTCCTTGGTTTCCTTTATGGTTAGCTCAATCCGCTTTCCAGTTCCAACTTTTCTGAGCTTTTCCAACATACTAATCTTGATCATCAAACTTTCGATGATTATGGTCATTTACGGTTATCTACAGTTTCTGCTGCTTCATTCAACTTTTTCAACATTCAGAGTATTGATTTGTGACTGAGTGCTTTTCAGAATTTTAGAATGAGAGATCATAATTCTAAGAGATAAATGTCATACATATAACTGTTGATGTAGATATGTTGTGAGTTTTCAAAGTACTGATTGCTGATTCCCGGTAATTGTTATGGCAGTTCTCGTTATAAGATGCGGATGAGTATATGACAGGGTTTCAATGAATAAATATAATGATTTATCAGAGAGATTTAAGCCAAAAAGCAACGAGGTTGCTGGTACGTCTGCTGGTAATATGGTGGAATACAAAAGAATTCTCCGGTATCAAAAGGGTAATTGAATATATCAGGATTATAGTAAGGCTACTTCGAATGAAAAGTCGAAGTTGACTTGCTGGAGCTGTGACAAAATTGGCTACTTTAAAAAGGGATCACAAAGTTATTTTTGCTAATAAATGTCAAAGGATCTGACGCGGATACGTGTTAAACTTTTACTCAGTTGCCGAGAGTTTCTCAGATGTATAACTATATGCATAAATCTTTCCTTCCGTTAATAAAGTGCGGTTGGTTCATCCTATCGATTGAGGTGTTTTCAAGAATCATGAAAGGTTTGAACGCAGATTGTAATCGTCAAGATACAAATGAGGTTTAAGATGAAATCAAGTGACAACTTGAAGAAATGTTTAGTTTCATATGTTATATTCAATATTTTAATTCTTTTTAATTGTCCAATGTTATTAGTCCACAGTCGATAGTCCACAGTTGACAGTCCAATAATTCATATATAATTTAATATATAATATTCGAATTAATTAATACGTATCGTGACCCGTATACAACTCAAATTATATATATTATTGTAGAATCAACCTCAACCCTGTATAGAGAACTCGTTCATTACTGCATATAGAGTGTCTATGGTTATTCCAAATAATATATATAAATGCGTCGATATGATATGTCAAAACCTTGTATACATGTCCCGATATTTAAAGTGCGTAAAAATAAATAACATAAATTTAAATGACAAATAATAAAGTGCGTAAAGTAAATAAGAGAAATTAAATGACGATAAATAAAATTGCGAGATTATAAATTGCGATAAATAAACTGCGATAAATAAATGGTAATACGGAATTAACAGTTAGCTAGGAACAGTTGGCTAGGATTTTGTTAGCGTGGATTCTTAATAGAATTTCATATTGTTAATTAATCTGTTTCTAATCAATTTTTATTGTGTCCATTATTTCTTCGTTATGCCACTTGTTGGATTCTGATAGGTCAAATTCCAAATATGTAATCGGATGAATATGGTTATTCTGTGGTGAACGGATTTGTATATCGGTGGATGTAAGTAGGATAGTATTTGACTTGTTGAAACAGATTCGAAGAATGTACAATGTAACTTATTAATGTGAAATTTAAATAGTCCTCGGGTATTACCTACCCGTTAAAATATTTTCACCATTAACAGTTTGTACAAGAGAATTTTTAATTACAATCTTTATGAAAACATATATACATATATATTTTCTTCAGATGTATTCATGGATTTAATGAGTTAATATGATATTAAACTCATTTGCTTTTCGGTTGGAACTAGAATAAATAATCTCTAAAACTTTAGAGATTACATATTCGCCATGTCGAACGAAGATAAATGAGGTAGAACGATACGTAGAACGAAGATCATACTCAAAGTACATATGATGATATTGAAGCATGGATTGTTGATGGTACTGGTGCTGTTATTGATTGTACTGTTGGTGCCGGTGATGTTGCTGAAGCTGGTACATTTTGCACCATATTCTCCAAATTGATTATTCGAGCGCGAAGTTCGTTCACTTATTACTCTAGGATGATTGTCGGTCAAAACGAGCGGATGAATAAGTTTCAGAATTGTGGATAGAATATGATATTGTCGAGTTACCCTGGAAATGAGACTGAAAATGGTGTCTCGAAGAGGTTCGCCGGTAAACGCTTCAGGTTCATTGTCAAGAGGTGAATTCGATTGGTGGAAGGGATTGCCTTCTGCGCGTTTTCATTAATTAAGTCAACTACGAATCCATCAGATGAATTGATAATGGCTGATTGGTTGTTTCATGCCGATGATGCTGTTTTCGGAGCTTAGGTGAACATCTATGTCGGAATAGCTGTCGGAATAACTATCGGAATAGCTATCGGAATCTGAGGGACTCGAACTGGTTGCAGGATTCATCTCGTATGATCAGATGAAGGATTTTCGATAAGAAATAGATTATAGGATGTAGATTAGTACCCTGCAATACATAATTTACATATGCATATATAATACTAAAATCCCATAAGTTACGGAGGAATCTACGGAAGTTGTCAGGCAAAGTTACAGTAACAGATACGCTAAGATATGAAGTAGCAGATACGCTAAGATATGAATTTTGTCTATACAATATTCATGCAGTCAATGCAGTAAAACGTTTCTAGACTAAGAATGATAAGCAAGTGATTCTTTAAGAATGATAAGCAGGTAATTTTTGACACAAAATGATAAGCAAAACTTTTGATATGCAGACTCGGTCGAAGTCCAGACTCAATAATGCATCCTAACGACTTATCAATTAAACACACTAATGCAGACATGGTTCGCTAAGACCACCGCTCTGATACCAACTGTGAAGACCCGTCCTAATCCATTCGGACGATGTCTGTAAAGACCCGTCTTAATCCATCTGGACGAAGTCCATATCGATTACTAACGATTCACAATAGTTGATTACATCGCGAGGTACTTGTCCTCTATATGATACATTTTACAAACATTTCATTCGTTTTTGAAAAGACAATCTTTCATTACATCGAAAGTTGACGGCATGCATACCAATTCATAATACCTCTAACTATAATTGACTTAATAATAATCTTGATGAACTCAACGACTCGAATGCAACGTCTTTTGAAATATGCCATGAATGACTCCAAGTAATGTCTCTAATATGAGTTAATGCACAGCGGAAGATTTATTTCATACCTGAGAATAAACATGCTTTAAAGTGTCAACCAAAAGGTTGGTGAGTTCATTAGTTTAACATAAATAATGTAGTGACCCGAACTTTTCCATGTTTATATATATTAATTGAGATTGATGTTTACATGATTAAATGTTTCCAACATGTTAAGCAATCAAACTTGTTAAGACTTGATTAATTGAAATAGGTTTCATATAGACAATTGACCACCCAAGTTGACCGGTGATTCACGAACATTAAAACTTGTAAAAAAACTATATGATGACATATATATGGTTATATATATAGTTAACATGATATTATGATAAGTAAACATATCATTAATTATATTAACAATGAACTACATATTTAAAAACAAGACTACTAACTTAATGATTTTGAAACGAGACATATATGTAACGTTTATCGTTGTAACGACATTTAATGTATATATATCATATTAAGAGATATTCGTACATCATAATATCATGATAATATAATAATTTAAAATCTCTTTTGATATTATAAACATTGGGTTAACAACATTTAACAAGATCGTTAACCTAAAGGTTTCAAAACAACACTTACATGTAACGACTAACGATGACTTAACGACTCAGTTAAAATGTATATACATGTAGTGTTTTAATATGTATTTATACACTTTTGAAAGACTTCAATACACTTATCAAAATACTTCTACTTAACAAAAATGCTTACAATTACATTCTCGTTCAGTTTCATCAACAATTCTACTCGTATGCACCCGTATTCGTACTCGTACAATACACAGCTTTTAAATGTATATACTATTGGTATATACACTCCAATGATCAGCTCTTAGCAGCCCATGTGAGTCACCTAACACATGTGGGAACCATCATTTGGCAACTAGCATGAAATATCTCATAAGATTACAAAAATATGAGTAATCATTCATGACTTATTTACATGAAAACAAAATTACATATCCTTTATATCTAATCCATACACCAACGACCAAAAACACCTACAAACACTTTCATTCTTCAATTTTCTTCATCTAATTGAACTCTCTCAAGTTCTATCTTCAAGTTCTAAGTGTTCTTCATAAATTCCAAAAGTTCTAGTTTCATAAAATCAAGAATACTTTCAAGTTTGCTAGCTCACTTCCAATCTTGTAAGGTGATCATCCAACCTCAAGAAATCTTTGTTTCTTACAGTAGGTTATCATTCTAATACAAGGTAATAATCATATTCAAACTTTGGTTCAATTTCTATAACTATAACAATCTTATTTCAAGTGATGATCTTACTTGAACTTGTTTTCGTGTCATGATTTTGCTTCAAGAACTTTGAGCCATCCAAGGATCCATTGAAGCTAGATCCATTTTTCTCTTTTCCAGTAGGTTCATCCAAGGAACTTAAGGTAGTAATGATGTTCATAACATCATTCGATTCATACATATAAAGCTATCTTATTCGAAGGTTTAAACTTGTAATCACTAGAACATAGTTTAGTTAATTCTAAACTTGTTCGCAAACAAAAGTTAATCCTTCTAACTTGACTTTTAAAATCAACTAAACACATGTTCTATATCTATATGATATGCTAACTTAATGATTTAAAACCTGGAAACACGAAAAACACCGTAAAACCGGATTTACGCCGTCGTAGTAACACCGCGGGCTGTTTTGGGTTAGTTAATTAAAAACTATGATAAACTTTGATTTAAAAGTTGTTATTCTGAGAAAATGATTTTTATTATGAACATGAAACTATATCCAAAAATTATGGTTAAACTCAAAGTGGAAGTATGTTTTCTAAAATGGTCATCTAGACGTCGTTCTTTCGACTGAAATGACTACCTTTACAAAAACGACTTGTAACTTATTTTTCCGACTAGAAACCTATACTTTTTTTGTTTAGATTCATAAAATAGAGTTCAATATGAAACCATAGCAATTTGATTCACTCAAAACGGATTTAAAATGAAGAAGTTATGGGTAAAACAAGATTGGATAATTTTTCTCATTTTAGCTACGTGAAAATTGGTAACAAATCTATTCCAACCATAACTTAATCAACTTGTATTATATATTATGTAATCTTGAGATACCATAGACACGTATACAATGTTTCGACCTATCATGTCGACACATCTATATATATTTCGGAACAACCATAGACACTCTATATGTGAATGTTGGAGTTAGCTATACAGGGTTGAGGTTGATTCCAAAATATATATAGTTTGAGTTGTGATCAATACTGAGATACGTATACACTGGGTCGTGGATTGATTCAAGATAATATTTATCGATTTATTTCTGTACATCTAACTGTGGACAACTAGTTGTAGGTTACTAACGAGGACAGCTGACTTAATAAACTTAAAACATCAAAATATATTAAAAGTGTTGTAAATATATTTTGAACATACTTTGATATATATGTATATATTGTTATAGGTTCGTGAATCAACCAGTGGCCAAGTCTTACTTCCCGACGAAGTAAAAATCTGTGAAAGTGAGTTATAGTCCCACTTTTAAAATCTAATATTTTTGGGATGAGAATACATGCAGGTTTTATAAATGATTTACAAAATAGACACAAGTACGTGAAACTACATTCTATGGTTGAATTATCGAAATCGAATATGCCCCTTTTTATTAAGTCTGGTAATCTAAGAATTAGGGAACAGACACCCTAATTGACGCGAATCCTAAAGATAGATCTATTGGGCCTAACAAACCCCATCCAAAGTACCGGATGCTTTAGTACTTCGAAATTTACATCATATCCGAAGGGTGTCCAGGAATGATGGGGATATTCTTATATATGCATCTTGTTATTGTCGGTTACCAGGTGTTCACCATATGAATGATTTTTATCTCTATGTATGGGATGTGTATTGAAATATGAAATCTTGTGGTCTATTGTTACGATTTGATATATATAGGTTAAACCTATAACTCACCAACATTTTTGTTGACGTTTTAAGCATGTTTATTCTCAGGTGATTATTAAGAGCTTCCGCTGTCGCATACTTAAATAAGGACAAGATTTGGAGTCCATGCTTGTATGATATTGTGTAAAAACTGCATTCAAGAAACTTATTTTGTTGTAACATATTTGTATTGTAAACCATTATGTAATGGTCGTGTGTAAACAGGATATTTTAGATTATCATTATTTGATAATCTACGTAAAGCTTTTTAAACCTTTATTGATGAAATAAAGGTTATGGTTTGTTTAAAAATGAATGCAGTCTTTGAAAAACGTCTCATATAGAGGTCAAAACCTCGCAACGAAATCAATTAATATGGAACGTTTTTAATCAATAAGAACGGGACATTTCAGTTGGTATCCGAGCGTTGGTCTTAGAGAACCAGAAAATTTGCATTAGTGTGTCTTATCGAGTTTGTTAGGATGCATTAGTGAGTCTGGACTTCGACCGTGTTTTCTTTAAAAATGATTGCTTAACATTTTTGTTGGAAACTATATATTTTTAACATATGAATATTATGTGATATATTAATCTCTTAACGTGTTTGATATTATGTGATAGATGTCTACCTCTAGAAAAAGTCACATTGACTCACCTAATAATAATGAAGAGTCAAATGTAAATTGGAATGATTTGTGGACTGATTCACAAGTTCCCGAAGAGGAACCGGAAGAAGAGTCGGAACCGGAAGAAGAATCGGAACCGGAAGAAGAATCGGAACCGGATGAAGAAATAGAACCGGTGGGGGAAATAATAAAACGGTTAAGTAAAAGAAAATCCTCAACCAACCGACCAAAGTTAATTATGGTCAATGGTGTTTCCGCCAAGGAAGCAAAATATTGGGAGGATTACCAATTCTCTGATGAATCAGATTTCGACGAGAATTCCGATGATGTTATAGAAATTACCCCAACTGAATTTAAAAAGGCAAAAGAAAATAATAAGGGAAAGGGCATAAAAATAGAGAAATCTAATTCCAACCCCGATGAACTTTATATGTATCGTCAACCCCCGAAGTCCTTAAGTTGTAACAATGACCCGGGAACCTCTAAACCACCAGGTTTTTCTAAACCAATGTGGACAACGACGGCTCGTATTAGGGGAACATCATATATCCCTAGAAACTTGGCAAAACGAACCAAAACCGAAGAAGAAGAAACGAGCGAGTCGGAATAAGATAGTTGTATTCGTGTGGTGTAATATATGGAATATAGTGTTCTTATGCTTTATGATATATGTAAAAATTGCTTGTATTAATAAGTATTTTTTTTATGAATCTAACTCTTGTCTATTTTACAGTTTAAAAACACAAAATGGATAGACAACCCAATATTTTAAGAGACCTACCCGGAGACATGATTGATGAAATCTTGTCTAGAGTCGGCCAGAATTCTTCGGCACAACTATTTAAGGCGAGATCAGTTTGTAAGACATTCGAAGAACGTTCCAAGAATGTCTTGGTTTATAAGAGACTTTCGTTTGAAAGATGGGGGATATCACATTGGGAAACCCATAAGTTACGATGTGTTTACTTTGACGCATATATTGCGGGGAACCCAAATGCTATTTTACGCAACGGGTTAAGAAATTATTTTGACTCAATATATCCGAATATTGGACTTCGTGATTTAGAAAAAGCGGCTAACATGCAACATAAAGAAGCATGTTATGCTTACGGATTAGTAATGTTCGCTTCTCACCAAAGTGAGAACAAGGACATCGGGCTACAACTATTAAACAAAACGTTTCCACAAGTGACGGAGTCGGTAATTGGGGTAAGAAATGAGGTTTTTAGATTATTACGGGACTGTTGGACATTACGTAACCCTCGTCCCTTTGATGACGTTACAACACGCTGTCTTATCAACGGCCATAACGGTTATGTTGCACAAGACCAAGGATGGGAAGTAGTCATAGTAAAACCAGAATGCATGACTTGTTTCTGGACGTATGAATTACGTGTCTTTATTGCCTTTGCCGAACGACTTGTGTACTAGCTAGAATTGTCTTCACAACTATCTTGTATCAAAGTTATTGTGTGCTATATTTCATGCTTTATGTAAAATAAGCGGTATTGTAAGTTTGTAAAATATTGTATAAAAGTTTGAACGCGAAATATTATTACAATCAGTTTTTCATATAGAATTGTAGTAGTTGAATTGTATATTAGCTACTAAGTATGAACTTAACGGGTAGGTACTACCCGAATTTAAACTTATAAAACGCTAATATGAAGAAAAAGCTTTTATAAATGAGTTCATATTATGCTACGAAATACTATTAACTACTCTTAATATTCTGTATGATTAACTTGTTCCATTTAACTATTTTGAAGGAAATGGCACCGACTACTCGACACACCGTGAATATGAATGAAGAGGAATTCCGTACTTTTCTAGCTTCAAACATAGCCGCAGTACAGGCTGCGCTACATACCAACAATAACCTTGGATCTAGAAGTACAGGAAATCGTGTAGGATGCACCTACAAAGAATTCACTGCCTGCAAACCTTTGGAATTTGATGGAACCGAAGGACCGATCGGATTGAAACGGTGGACCGAGAAGGTTGAATCGGTGTTTGCCATAAGTAAGTGTACTGAAGAGGACAAAGTGAAGTACGCTACGCATACCTTCACAGGTTCTGCGTTAACATGGTGGAATACCTATCTAGAGCAAGTGGGACAAGATGATGCGTACGCACTACCGTGGTCAGCATTCAAGCACTTGATGAACGAGAAGTACCGTCCCAGAACCGAGGTCAATAAGCTCAAGACAGAACTTAGAGGGTTACGAACCCAAGGATTTGATATTACCACGTACGAAAGACGATTCACAGAATTGTGCCTATTGTGTCCGGGAGCATTCGAAGATGAGGAAGAGAAGATCGACGCATTTGTGAAAGGATTACCGGAAAGAATCTAAGAAGATATAAGTTCACACGAGCCCGCCTCCATACAACAGGCATGTAGAATGGCTCACAAACTAGTGAACCAGATTGAAGAAAGAATTAAAGAACAGACTGCTGAAGAGGCCAATGTGAAGCAAGTCAAAAGAAAGTGGGAGGAAAATGGTGATAAGAATCACCAATACAACAACAATAGCAATCGCAACAATTATCCCAACAATTATCCCAACAATCGCAACATCAATCGCAACTACAACAAACGGCCCAACAACAACAACAACAACAACAACAGCAACTACAACAATCATCCCAACAACAATAATAACCGCAACAACAACAACAATCAGAAGCAACTATGCCAAAGGTGTGAAAAGAATCACTCAGGGTTCTGCACCAAATTTTGCAACAAGTGTAAACGAAATGGTCATAGCGCGGCGAAGTGTGAGGTCTACGGACCAGGGGTTAATAGAACGAAAGGAACAAATGGTGTCGGAACGAGTAATGGCGGAGCAAGTAGTGTCGGAGCAAGTTATGCCAATGTAGTTTGTTATAAATGTGGAAAACCAGGCCACATTATTAGAAATTGCCCTAACCAGGAGAACACGAATGGACAAGGCCGTGGAAGAGTTTTCAATATTAATGCGGTAGAGGCACAGGAAGACCCGGAGCTTGTTACGGGTACGTTTCTTATTGACAATAAATCTGCTTACGTTTTATTTGATTCGGGTGCGGATAGAAGCTATATGAGTAGAGATTTTTGTGCTAAATTAAGTTGTCCATTGACGCCTTTGGATAATAAATTTTTACTCGAATTAGCAAATGGTAAATTAATTTCAGCAGATAATATATGTCGGAATCGAGAAATTAAACTGGTTAGCGAAACATTTAAGATTGATTTGATACCAGTAGAGTTAGGGAGTTTTGATGTGATAATCGGTATGGACTGGTTGAAAGAAGTGAAAGCGGAGATCGTTTGTTACAAAAATGCAATTCGCATTATACGAGAAAAAGGAAAACCCTTAATGGTGTACGGAGAAAAGGGCAACACGAAGCTACATCTTATTAGTAATTTGAAGGCACAAAAACTAATAAGAAAAGGTTGCTATGCTGTTCTAGCACACTTCGAGAAAGTACAAACTGAAGAAAAGAGCATCAATGATGTTCCCATTGCAAAAGAATTTCCCGATGTATTTCCGAAAGAATTACCGGGATTACCCCCACATCGATCCGTTGAATTTCAAATAGATCTTGTACCAGGAGCTGCACCAATAGCTCGTGCTCCTTACAGACTCGCACCCAGCGAGATGAAAGAACTGCAAAGCCAATTACAAGAACTTTTAGAGCATGGTTTCATTCGACCAAGCACATCACCGTGGGGAGCTCCTATTTTTTGTCAAGAAGAAAGATGGTACATTCAGGTTGTGTATCGACTACCGAGAGTTGAACAAACTTACCATCAAGAACCGCTACCCTCTACCGAGAATTGACGACTTATTTGATCAACTACAAGGCTCGTCTGTTTATTCAAAGATTGACTTACGTTCCGGGTATCATCAAATGCGGGTGAAAGAAGATGATATTCCAAAGACTGCTTTCAGAACACGTTACGGTCATTACGAGTTTATGGTCATGCCGTTTGGTTTAACTAATGCACCAGCAGTGTTCATGGACCTTATGAACCGAGTGTGTGGACCATACCTTGACAAGTTTGTCATTGTTTTCATTGATGACATACTTATTTACTCAAAGAATGACCAAGAACACGGTGAACATTTGAGAAAGGTGTTAGAAGTATTGAGGAAGGAAGAATTGTACGCTAAGTTTTCAAAGTGTGCATTTTGGTTGGAAGAAGTTCAATTCCTCGGTCACATAGTGAACAAAGAAGGTATTAAGGTGGATCCGGCAAAGATAGAAACTGTTGAAAAGTGGGAAACCCCGAAAACTCCGTAACACATACGCCAGTTTTTAGGACTAGCTGGTTACTACAGAAGGTTCATCCAAGACTTTTCCAGAATAGCAAAACCCTTGACTGCATTAACGCATAAAGGGAAGAAATTTGAATGGAATGATGAACAAGAGAAAGCGTTTCAGTTATTGAAGAAAAGGCTAACTACGGCACCTATATTGTCATTGCCTGAAGGGAATGATGATTTTGTGATTTATTGTGACGCATCAAAGCAAGGTCTCGGTTGTGTATTAATGCAACGAACGAAGGTGATTGCTTATGCGTCTAGACAATTGAAGATTCACGAACAAAATTATACGACGCATGATTTGGAATTAGGCGCGGTTGTTTTTGCATTAAAGACTTGGAGGCACTACTTATATGGGGTCAAAAGTATTATATATACCGACCACAAAAGTCTTCAACACATATTTAATCAGAAACAACTGAATATGAGGCAGCGTAGGTGGATTGAATTATTGAATGATTACGATTTTGAGATTCGTTACCACCCGGGGAAGGCAAATGTGGTAGCCGATGCCTTGAGCAGGAAGGATAGAGAACCCATTCGAATAAAATCTATGAATATAATGATTCATAATAACATTACTACTCAAATAAAGGAGGCGCAACAAGGAGTTTTAAAAGAGGGAAATTTAAAGGATGAAATACCCAAAGGATCGGAGAAGCATCTTAATATTCGGGAAGACGGAACCCGGTATAGGGCTGAAAGGATTTGGGTACCAAAATTTGGAGATATGAGAGAAATGGTACTTAGAGAAGCTCATAAAACCAGATACTCAATACATCCTGGAACGGGGAAGATGTACAAGGATCTCAAGAAACATTTTTGGTGGCCGGGTATGAAAGCCGATGTTGCTAAATACGTAGGAGAATGTTTGACATGTTCTAAGGTCAAAGCTGAGCATCAGAAACCATCAGGTCTACTTCAACAACCCGAAATCCCGGAATGGAAATGGGAAAACATTACCATGGATTTCATCACTAAATTGCCAAGGACTGCAAGTGGTTTTGATACTATTTGGGTAATAGTTGATCGTCTCACCAAATCAGCACACTTCCTACCAATAAGAGAAGATGACAAGATGGAGAAGTTAGCACGACTGTATTTGAAGGAAGTCGTCTCCAGACATGGAATACCAATCTCTATTATCTCTGATAGGGATGGCAGATTTATTTCAAGATTCTGGCAGACATTACAGCAAGCATTAGGAACTCGTCTAGACATGAGTACTGCCTATCATCCACAAACTGATGGGCAGAGCGAAAGGACGATACAAACGCTTGAAGACATGCTACGAGCATGTGTTATTGATTTCGGAAACAGTTGGGATCGACATCTACCGTTAGCAGAATTTTCCTACAACAACAGCTACCATTCAAGCATTGAGATGGCGCCGTTTGAAGCACTTTATGGTAGAAAGTGCAGGTCTCCGATTTGTTGGAGTGAGGTGGGGGATAGACAGATTACGGGTCCGGAGATTATACAAGAAACTACCGAGAAGATCATCCAAATTCAACAACGGTTGAAAACCGCCCAAAGTCGACAAAAGAGCTACGCTGACATTAAAAGAAAAGATATAGAATTTGAAATTGGAGAGATGGTCATGCTTAAAGTTTCACCTTGGAAAGGCGTTGTTCGATTTGGTAAACGAGGGAAATTAAATCCAAGGTATATTGGACCATTCAAGATTATTGATCGTGTCGGACCAGTAGCTTACCGACTTGAGTTACCTCAACAACTCGCGGCTGTACATAACACTTTCCACGTCTCGAATTTGAAGAAATGTTTTGCTAAAGAAGATCTCACTATTCCGTTAGATGAAATCCAAATCAACGAAAAACTCCAATTCATCGAAGAACCCGTCGAAATAATGGATCGTGAGGTTAAAAGACTTAAGCAAAACAAGATACCAATTGTTAAGGTTCGATGGAATGCTCGTAGAGGACCCGAGTTCACCTGGGAGCGTGAAGATCAGATGAAGAAGAAATACCCGCATCTATTTCCAGAAGATTCGTCAACACCTTCAACAGCTTAAAATTTCGGGACGAAATTTATTTAACGGGTAGGTACTGTAGTGACCCGAAATTTTCCATGTTTATATATATTAATTGAGATTGATGTTTACATGATTAAATGTTTCCAACATGTTAAGCAATCAAACTTGTTAAGACTTGATTAATTGAAATAGGTTTCATATAGACAATTGACCACCCAAGTTGACCGGTGATTCACGAACGTTAAAACTTGAAAAAAAACTATATGATGACATATATATGGTTATATATATAGTTAACATGATATTATGATAAGTAAACATATCATTAATTATATTAACAATGAACTACATATGTAAAAACAAGACTACTAACTTAATGATTTTGAAACGAGACATATATGTAACGTTTATCGTTGTAACGACATTTAATGTATATATATCATATTAAGAGATATTCGTACATCATAATATCATGATAATATAATAATTTAAAATCTCTTTTGATATTATAAACATTGGGTTAACAACATTTAACAAGATCGTTAACCTAAAGGTTTCAAAACAACACTTACATGTAACGACTAACGATGACTTAACGACTCAGTTAAAATGTATATACATGTAGTGTTTTAATATGTATTTATACACTTTTGAAAGACTTCAATACACTTATCAAAATACTTCTACTTAACAAAAATGCTTACAATTACATTCTCGTTCAGTTTCATCAACAATTCTACTCGTATGCACCCGTATTCGTACTCGTACAATACACAGCTTTTAAATGTATGTACTATTGGTATATACACTCCAATGATCAGCTCTTAGCAGCCCATGTGAGTCACCTAACACATGTGGAAACCATCATTTGGCAACTAGCATGAAATATCTCATAAGATTACAAAAATATGAGTAATCATTCATGACTTATTTACATGAAAACAAAATTACATATCCTTTATATCTAATCCATACACCAACGACCAAAAACACCTACAAACACTTTCATTCTTCAATTTTATTCATCTAATTGAACTCTCTCAAGTTCTATCTTCAAGTTCTAAGTGTTCTTCATAAATTCCAAAAGTTCTAGTTTCATAAAATCAAGAATACTTTCAAGTTTGCTAGCTCACTTCCAATCTTGTAAGGTGATCATCCAACCTCAAGAAATCTTTGTTTCTTACAGTAGGTTATCATTCTAATACAAGGTAATAATCATATTCAAACTTTGGTTCAATTTCTATAACTATAACAATCTTATTTCAAGTGATGATCTTACTTGAACTTGTTTTCGTGTCATGATTTTGCTTCAAGAACTTTGAGCCATCCAAGGATCCATTGAAGCTAGATCCATTTTTCTCTTTTCCAGTAGGTTCATCCAAGGAACTTAAGGTAGTAATGATGTTCATAACATCATTCGATTCATACATATAAAGCTATCTTATTCGAAGGTTTAAACTTGTAATCACTAGAACATAGTTTAGTTAATTCTAAACTTGTTCGCAAACAAAAGTTAATCCTTCTAACTTGACTTTTAAAATCAACTAAACACATGTTCTATATCTATATGATATGCTAACTTAATGATTTAAAACCTGGAAACACGAAAAACACCGTAAAACCGGATTTACGCCGTCGTAGTAACACCGCGGGCTGTTTTGGGTTAGTTAATTAAAAACTATGATAAACTTTGATTTAAAAGTTGTTATTCTGAGAAAATGATTTTTATTATGAACATGAAACTATATCCAAAAATTATGGTTAAACTCAAAGTGGAAGTATGTTTTCTAAAATGGTCATCTAGACGTCGTTCTTTCGACTGAAATGACTACCTTTACAAAAACGACTTGTAACTTATTTTTCCGACTAGAAACCTATACTTTTTTTGTTTAGATTCATAAAATAGAGTTCAATATGAAACCATAGCAATTTGATTCACTCAAAACGGATTTAAAATGAAGAAGTTATGGGTAAAACAAGATTGGATAATTTTTCTCATTTTAGCTACGTGAAAATTGGTAACAAATCTATTCCAACCATAACTTAATCAACTTGTATTATATATTATGTAATCTTGAGATACCATAGACACGTATACAATGTTTCGACCTATCATGTCGACACATCTATATATATTTCGGAACAACCATAGACACTCTATATGTGAATGTTGGAGTTAGCTATACAGGGTTGAGGTTGATTCCAAAATATATATAGTTTGAGTTGTGATCAATACTGAGATACGTATACACTGGGTCGTGGATTGATTCAAGATAATATTTATCGATTTATTTCTGTACATCTAACTGTGGACAACTAGTTGTAGGTTACTAACGAGGACAGCTGACTTAATAAACTTAAAACATCAAAATATATTAAAAGTGTTGTAAATATATTTTGAACATACTTTGATATATATGTATATATTGTTATAGGTTCGTGAATCAACCAGTGGCCAAGTCTTACTTTCCGACGAAGTAAAAATCTGTGAAAGTGAGTTATAGTCCCACTTTTAAAATCTAATATTTTTGGGATGAGAATACATGCAGGTTTTATAAATGATTTACAAAATAGACACAAGTACGTGAAACTACATTCTATGGTTGAATTATCGAAATCGAATATGCCCCTTTTTATTAAGTCTGGTAATCTAAGAATTAGGGAACAGACACCCTAATTGACGCGAATCCTAAAGATAGATCTATTGGGCCTAACAAACCCCATCCAAAGTACCGGATGCTTTAGTACTTCGAAATTTATATCATATCCGAAGGGTGTCCCGGAATGATGGGGATATTCTTATATATGCATCTTGTTATTGTCGGTTACCAGGTGTTCACCATATGAATGATTTTTATCTCTATGTATGGGATGTGTATTGAAATATGAAATCTTGTGGTCTATTGTTACGATTTGATATATATAGGTTAAACCTATAACTCACCAACATTTTTGTTGACGTTTTAAGCATGTTTATTCTCAGGTGATTATTAAGAGCTTCCGCTGTCGCATACTTAAATAAGGACAAGATTTGGAGTCCATGCTTGTATGATATTGTGTAAAAACTGCATTCAAGAAACTTATTTTGTTGTAACATATTTGTATTATAAACCATTATGTAATGGTCGTGTGTAAACAGGATATTTTAGATTATCATTATTTGATAATCTACGTAAAGCTTTTTAAACCTTTATTGATGAAATAAAGGTTATGGTTTGTTTAAAAATGAATGCAGTCTTTGAAAAACGTCTCATATAGAGGTCAAAACCTCGCAACGAAATCAATTAATATGGAACGTTTTTAATCAATAAGAACGGGACATTTCAAATAATCATTTCCATCATTTTAATAGACCACAAGATTTTTATTTCCATTTCTCATAAATATACGTCCCATGCATAGAGACAAAAATAATCATTCATATAGATTGAACACCTGGTAACCGACATTCACAATATGCATATAAGAATATCCCCATCATTCCGGGATCCTCCTTCGGACATGATATAAATTTCGAAGTACTAAAGCATCCGGTACTTTGGATGGGGCTTGTTGGGCCCGATAGATCTATCTTTAGAGTTCGCGTCAATTAGGGTGTCTGTTCCCTAATTCTTAGATTACCAGACTTAATAAAAAGGGGCATATTCGATTAGATAATCCAACCACAGAATGTAGTTTTAAGTACTTGTGTCTATTTCGTAAAACAGTTATAAAAACAGCGCATGTATTCTCAGTCCCAAAAATATATATTGCAAAAGCATTTAAAAAGGAATTAATGAAAACTCACGCATATAAATATTGTAAAATAGTTATTAAAACTATGCATGAATTCACAGTCCAAAAATGTAATGAGTAAAAGGGAGCAAATGAAACTCACACATATAAATATTGTAAAACAATTAATAAAGCATTTGCATGTATTCTCAGCCCAAAATGTAAAGAGTAATAAGGGATCAAATGAACTCACCTAATGTATTTTGTAGTAAAAATACATATAACAACTTTTAACAATGCAGGGTTGGCCTCGGATTCACGAACCTATATCATTTGTATATTTATTAATACACATATTTGTAATCGAATAAGTTTATATATTATTATTAGTGATGTACTTGTTATATTTAAAATTTGTAAGTTTTATTAATCATTTAGATATTTTCATTTTTATATATATCTATATAATTATTAATATAGTTAAGTTATGTAATTTAAATATAATTTTATATCTATACTCTTTATTTTAAAACTTATAATCTCAACAACGTCATTTAAAACTTTTATTTTCATAAATATTAGCTTAATAATAATGATATAGATAATACTTGATAAAAATAATATTAATAGTTTTATTGATAACAAAATAATAATTTTTGTAAAAAGGATAATAATGATAATAGTTTTTAATAATAACTAATGATGATCATACTAATACTAATAATGATAATATCAATAATATTTTGTTGATAATAATAATAATAATACAAATAATCATGAAAATAAATCGTATTATTTTTCATAATAATAATAATATTAATCATACCCATAATAACGATATTAATAATAAAGTGGTAAAATTTATATTTCTAGTAATAATTATAATACTAATGGTAATATTAATACTAGTCTTAATAATAATGATAATAATAATTTTACTTATTTTAGCGATAATAATATTCATAATATTAAGTTAGTAATAACAATAATTAATGTATCCATCATCTTAATCATAGTAATTAATACTAATAATAATGGTACAATAATAATAATACCAATAATAATAATAATAGTGTTAATACTAATATTATTAATAAATGATAATAATTAGTAACATACTAATACTAGTAAGTAATAATAATAATAACATAGCAATAATGATAATCATAATAATAATAATAATAATAATAGTAATAATAATAATAATAATAATAATAATAATAATAATAATAATAATTATTATTATTATTATAATTATAATAAAAATGATAAATAAATGCATATACCCTTTTTAAAAAGAAATGCACCAAGACGCACCAAGCGAGACTCGAACCCACGACCTCTCGAATACCCGCTAACCCTTAAACCATCTGTTCTGATCTATCTTTCTGTTTTAACTCCCATTCAATTTAAATTTAACCAGTATAAATTCTGTTTCGATTTTTCCTCCATTCCCTTAAACTGTAAATCGATCAGGGTTCAATCCCTTCTAAACAACAACTGTTCCATTATTTTTTTTAAACTTTATATTGACAGAAAAACGATTATAAGTTGAACAAATTATGTAACAGAATAAAATAAAAAAAATTTGTAACTGAAACAGAAAAAAATAAAATAACCCGATATCAACTCAATCATCAAACTTGGATTTGAAAGTGTTTTTAGACTAAGATCATAACATGAAAAAGGTAGCATTAATTCCCTAAAAACTTTCTGTAAAATCAATTTAACTTGAAACATCACACAGCATACGAATTTTTCTATAAACACTATCGGTTGACTTTTTGAAAAAACATCTTTGACTCGCAAATTGGGACTTGATACTAAAAATTGGCGTCTGAAACTTTCCAGATAGTTTAAGTGGAAGGTTTCTAACAGGTTTGCATTATTACTTTTTAAAATACAACTCGGATTAGAGCTTTTAGAAAATTGAACTCAAAACAGGGTCGACGGTTTTCAGACTTCTTTTCTGTTTTAGAAATTAACTCGATTTAGACAGAGGTACGTGATAATTGATATTGAGGATGTGTAGTTGTTTGAATGTCCAAACCTGAGTAATCCGTTTGTCTTATAGCAATTTTTGAGTTGACAGATTTAATTAATCAGGAAAAAAATAAATAAAAAAGGGATTACAAGGATTAAGACATTCAACTGAATTTGGATGTTAGTGTAATACAAGTCGTGATTTGTACTGGCTTTAGAGACAGAATCAATTTGGATAAAGCTTGATAACGATCTTAAACAAAATACCTAAATTTTCTGTATTTATATATGTTCTTAATCGTATTTATATTTTTATTCATATATTTATGATCTGTTATGTATTTATTTATATAGATATTTGCATTCAATATATGTATGTATTTAATTATAATCCTTTTATATCTCAGTGTTTATATATATTTGTATTTATATCCCTAAATATATATCTCTTATTATTAATTAATTATATGTATAGATTATAATTTAATCTAATTAATAAATGTAAATATAATCATAATAGTCTTTTTAAATATATATATATAATAATACAAGCCTAATAATAATAATAATAATTCTTAATATTATTGGTAGTGATAATGTCAAATATTAATACTAAAATTAATCATAATAATTACAATTATAAATTTTACTACCGGTTATAATAATATTTACAACGATAATAATAATGTTAACAATGATAATAATATAACAAATCAAATGTATTAAATTTCATATATATGAATTACATAATATTAACAATACTGATTTTAGTATTAATGATAATAATATAACAATTATACTTAAACTCATAATTATATTTATTAATTATACACTATTTAATAATTATCTCATTTATTATATAAATACATCTATTGATTATTTAATATTTATATATTTTATAAATGTTACCATATAATAATTACTAATAGGATTTATATATAGATTCATATAATATCATGCATATAATTATATATATTCATTGTAATAGTATCTTTATTATTCTAATTATTATTTTACATTTTTAATTTCAATTGATTAAGCGTACATTATTAATTTAAAATATTATCTGTACTCATATTTTTATTTTTAATTATATATTTATATATAGATATATTTACATATTTATTTACACACAATTGTTCGTGAATCGTCGGGAACAGTCAGAGGGTAATTGATTATATGAACATAGTTCAAAAGTTTTCGAGACTCGACATTACAGACTTTGCTTATCGTGTCGGAAACATATAAAGATTAAGTTTAAATTTGGTCGGAAATTCCCGGGTCATCACATTTTTAGTCTGGTAATCTAAGAATTAGGGAACAGACACCCTAATTGACGCGAATCCTAAAGATAGATCTATCAGGCCCAACAAGCCCCATCCAAAGTACCGGATGCTTTAGTACTTCAAAATTTATATCATGTCCGAAGGAGGATCCC
Source organism: Rutidosis leptorrhynchoides (assembly GCF_046630445.1). Classification (NCBI taxonomy): domain Eukaryota; kingdom Viridiplantae; phylum Streptophyta; class Magnoliopsida; order Asterales; family Asteraceae; genus Rutidosis; species Rutidosis leptorrhynchoides. The sequence goes on from NC_092343.1 coordinate 148,705,619, forward strand.
GGAATGATGGGGATATTACAATATGCATATTGTGAATGTCGGTTACCAGGTGTTCAATCCATATGAATGATTATTTTTATCTCTATGCATGGGACGTATATTTATGAGAAATGGAAATCTTGTGTTCTATTAAAATAATGGAAATAAATGATTATGATAAACTAATAAACTCACCAGCCTTTTGGTTGACACTTTAAAGCATGTTTATTCTCAGGTGTTAAAGAAATCTTCCGCTGTGCATTTGCTCATTTTAAAGATATTACTTGGAGTCTTTCATAGCATATTTCGAAGAATGTTGCATTCGAGTCATTGAGTTCATCAAAGATTATTACTAAATCAAATTATAGTTGGATAGTGGATATTATGAAATGGTATGCATGCCTGTCAATTTTCGATGTAAAGAAAGTTTGTCTTTTAAAAACGAATGCAATGTTTGTAAAATGTATCATATAGAGGTCAAATACCTCGCAATGTAATCAACTATTGTGAATCGTTTATAATGTATATGAACGGGTCCTTTCACGTCTGACCGAGAGGTCACGGGTTCGAGCCCCGTCGTGGGCAATTTTTTTTGGAAAAGCTTTAGAAAAAGGGTATACACTTTTATATTTCATTTTCATTATTATTATTATTATTATTATTATTATTATTATTATTATTATTATTATTATTATTATTATTATTATTATTATTATTATTATTATTATTATTATTATTATTATTGTTACTAGTGTTATAGTTATTAGTATTATTATTTTTACTAATAAAAGTAATAATTACCATTTATGATTATTATCGTAATTATAATTATAATGATGATATTATTATTGATTATTACTAAAAATTATTACCACTACTAGTAATATTATTAGGTAGTTTTAGTATTATTTATATAATTAAAATCGATACAAGTATTATTATTATGATTATGACTATTATTATTACTGTTATTATGAAAATAACACAATTTATTATTATTTTCATTAATATTAGCATTAGTACCATTTTTAGTATTATTAGTATTATTATTATTAACAAAAATATTATTAATATGAATATCATTAGTAGTAATGTTATTATCAATATAATTAAATACAACTTTTCATATATATATCAAACATTATTATCTATGTAAAAATATACTTATAAGTACCTTACATATATGCATAAATTAATTAGATTAGCAATCTTTATATAAATAACCATATATAATAAATTAAGTATTTTTAATATATATAAACAAATATATATAAACATATATATATATATATATATATATATATATATATATATATATATATATATATATATATATATATATATATATATATATATATATATATATATATATAACCAAATAGATAATAATCATTGTCAAATATATATACAAATTAATTACATAAAGCTATAATTATTCAATTACGAGTATATGTTTTAATATATATACGAATGATATAGGTTCGTGAATCCGAGGCCAACCCTGCATTGTTCAATGTCGTTATATGTATTTTTACTACAAAATACATTATGTGAGTTTCATTTGCTCCCTTTTTAAATGCTTTTGCAATATATATTTTTGGGACTGAGAATACATGCGCTGATTTTATAAATGTTTTACGAAATAGACACAAGTACGTGAAACTACATTTTATGGTTGAATTATTAAACCGAATATGCCTCTTTTTAGTCTGGTAATCTAAGAATTAGGGAACAGACACCCTAATTGATGTGAATCCTAAAGATAGATCTATTGGGCCCAACAAGCCCCATCCAAAGTACCGGATGCTTTAGTACTTCGAATTTATCATGTCCGAAGGGAGTCCCAGAATGATAGGGGATATTCTATATGCATCTTGTTAAAGTCGGTTACCAGGTGTTCAATCCATATGAATGATTTTTGTCTCTATGCATGGGACGTATATTTATGAGAAATGGAAATGAAAATCTTGTGGTCTATTAAAATGATGAAAATGATTGATTATGATAAACTAATGAACTCACCAACCTTTTGGTTGATACTTTAAAGCATGTTTATTCTCAGGTATGAAAGAAATCTTCCGCTGTGCATTTGCTCATTTTAGAGATATTACTTGGAGTCATTCATGACATATTTCAAAAGAAGTTGCATTCGAGTCGTTGAGTTCATAAAGATTATTATTATGTCAATTATAGTTGGATATATCATGAAGTGGTATGCATGCCGTCAACTTTCGATGTAATTAAAGTTTGTCATTTTAAAAACGAATGCAATGTTTGTAAAATGCATCATATAGAGGTCAAGTACCTCGCGATGTAATCAAATGTAATGTATTCGTCCAGATGGATTAGGACGGGTCACTACAACACTCACGTGAATTTGGGGACAATGGCGTGTTACTAGACGCTAACCATTGTTTGTATAGTTACATGGTGTTGTACCGTGCACAAGTGGGAGTCTGTAAGATTAATGCGCAAGGTACAAACACATAACTATATGGCTAAATTCATTTGAGCTTTCAGGGGTCACACAGATATACGCCTAGACGTCAATTAATAATATATATGCGATTTATATTGTTTTATTCAAGTGATTAGGTAAAAACAACTAATTAATTAATTAATTTGATTAATTATTTATTTAATTGAGTAGAGGTTAGTTGGTAGTCGTATGCATAAGGAAGGGATTTAAATATTAATATAAATTGATTTGGTTTACCTTATTGTAATACATATCTAATAACTGACTTCTTGAATCAATTTATATACGGAGCATATATTACTCGTAATATTAATTCGGTTTTTTTTTTTTTTTAAAGCTCCACGAAAAATTGTTGTGGTCCCTCTTTTCTTATTCAGACAACAATAAAACCTCAAAAGATTTTTGTTTCGACGGTAAAACAAAAATAAAAACATTCGTTGATTCCTTTTGTGATAACACATATATTACTAACATATATTTCATATATATGATATACGTAAATTAGTGTTTAGAAAATTGTTGTGGGTCTCTATTTTCGACAGAAACAAGGAAATCAAAGAAAAGGTCCTTTTGCATTTATTTTGCTTTCCACGATCTTGGTTCGTTGATCAAATACATACAATCGTGTGTGTATTATTTTGGTTGATTAAATAATCAATAGTTGATTATATAATAACTAGATTACTTGATTCGAGACTAGCACATCCGTTTGACATTGCTTGAAGTGTAGTGTGGATCAACCTTAGAGACGGTCGTATTTTCGATCGTAGATTTCTCTTGGGTCCTGTACGTTTATCTTCATCAATTCGTGGTCTTCAAAGAGAGGTACAATTCTGTTTGTACTTGTGTTATTTATTATTAACCGTATAATTTATATGGATCCGGGCTTTGGTGATTGTTTTATATTTAAACCGCTTTCGCTTTATCTGATCAATATTATGCTTATGGACATGTTAATAATTGAGCAGAAAATTGTTTTTTCCTGAAAACCTTAAATCACCAACATGCCACATCCTGTTGGGACATCCGTGGCAATCTGACAGGAAAACCAAGCACGATGGATACCTCAACACGTATTCTTGTTACAAGGACGGGGTTCACGTTACTTTGGCACCACTTGACACCCGACAAAAGTCAACAGAAGAACCCAACCTCTTCACAAATAGATCTGATGTTATGACAGCGATAAAAACTACACCTATAGTATTTGTGCTAGTTATTACAGAAGAAGAGACTATAGTGAACGACATACCGTTGATGCGTGATATCCAACACTGCATAGACTTTATACCGGGCTGTATCATTGCTTATCGAATGAATCCCACGGAGTATGAGGAGTTGCAACGACAAGTAACAGATTTGTTAGAGAAGGGGCTCATACCGGAGAGCAAGAGCCCATGTTCGGTCTTGCATTGCTAGTGCCGAAACATGGAGGCACCTTGCGCATGTGTATAGATAGTCGTGCGGTTAACAAAATCACCACAAAATATCATTTTCCTATTCCGCGTCTTGATGACTTATTGGATCAATTGTATGGCGCAAGGGTTTTTTCTAAAATTGACTTGAGAAGTGGTTATCCCTAGATTTACATGCGACCAGGGAATGAGTGGAAGATGGCTTTCAAGACACGTGATGGATTATACGAGTGGATGGTGATGCCATTCCATCTTTCGAACGTGCCGAGCAAGTTCATGCACCTGATGAATCAAGTGTTTAAAGCTTTTATCTGAAAGTTTGTAGTCGTATATTTTGATGACATTTTGGTATCAGTCTCACGGTGCACGGTGGATGAACATCTCACACATGGGAGTAATGCCGGGTTATATATGCCTTTACCTGTACCGCATGCTCCATGGGAGGATGTTAGTATAGATTTTGTGCTTGGGTTTCCTCGGACCCAACGGCATAATGATTCAGTTATGGTGGTTGTGGACAGATTTTCCAAGATGGTCCATTTCGTCCCTGTGCAAAGACATTTGATGCTAGTGAAATCGGTCGTTTGTATTTCACGGAGATAGTTGAGTTGCATGGAATTCCGAAAATTTATTAACATTTTACCATGATGTGAAATTTATCGGCCATTTTTGGAGGGTGTTATGGACCCGTATGGGTTCCAAGCTACACTTTAGTAGTTCACACCATCCACAAACGGATGGTCAAACCGAAGTTGTCAACCGGAGCATGGGAAATCTCATGCAAAGTTTGGTAGGGGAACCCCTAAACAGTGGGACTTAACTTTGGCTCAAGAAAAATTCGCTTTTAATAGCTCGGTTAACCGGACAACAGGTAAGAGCCCCTTTGAATTAGTGTATGGTCGCAACCCTTTGACTCCACTTGACCTATTACCAAGACCTATTTCTAATTCTGCTCAAAGTGAGGGATACGCTCAAGCTGAGAAAATTAAATTATTGCATCAACAAGTTCATGATTGTGTTATTCAACAAAATAAAGTGTACCAAGCACAAGCCAGCAAACACAGGAAGCGGGTTGTATATGAAGTGAGTGATTTAGTTTGGATACATTTGAAGAAGGACCGTTTCCCTGTCGGACAATTTGGTAAACTCAAGCCTAGAGCCGGTGCTCCCTTTCGAGTTTTGGAGCATATCAATGACAACGCATACAAGATCGAACTACATGGTCATTACAATGTATCAAGAACTTTTAATGTTGCTGACTTGTCACCGTACCATGGTGATATTGTTGATGATGTAGACTCGAGGTCGAGTCTTTCTGAATAAGGGTAGGATGATGTACATCCGGCCCAAGTAGCAAACCAGCCCAAGACATTATTGGATTATTTGGTGGGAATTGAAGATGGATCCAGGAAGCTTAAGAGGGGCAGGGGCAGAAGCTAAAGGAGTAATACTGGAAGTTGATAAGTTTATCTAATATTTGTTTCCTTTTATTTAAGAGGGACTTTTTGTTTTTCCCTAGAACTCAGCTTTTGATCATTATCTTTGATGTGAAATAAGAACAACCTTTTTGGCTTTGGTGTTTATTTTCTCCAAATCAACAGTTTGTTATTTGTTCGGCCGATTGGGACATTAGCCCCTCTCTCTATTTATAAATATATGGGTAGTGACATATCTACTTATAATTTTAATAAATCTACTCACTATTATGCACAAGGTACTTGTAATGTACATACACTGAAGCATGTTAAAAGTAGATTTTTTAAAATCACAAGTGAAACACCGTAAATATATGCTTAAAATTACCCTATTTCCAGATTTTCTTTTATTGAACCTTCCCTAACAAATCCTATCAATAACAATGGACTTAACAGGTACTATGATGATCGCTTTGAAGAAGCAGCCATAATGTTGGATAAAGATAAGGGAAACGATGAAGATGCGATCAAGGTTTTGGATCCAGTCTTTTAGATCCAGTATGGTAAAGAAATTGTACTAAGGCTGATATCTTTACTTTGTATTAAAATCGGATGCTCTATCGTGAGGAGAACTGTGTTCAAGTACAACAGCTTGCTTGTGTTGCTAAAGTTTGTTATCTGAATAACATGGTTACAGATCCGTTTGAAGATTGAGAATGAACTGACTGAAGATTTTTATTTTTTTTTTTTTTTTTTTTATTTTTTTTATTTTTTTTTTTTTTTTTTTTTTTTTTTTTTTTTTTTTTTGAAAGGCAATGTTAGTGGTTAGAAGTTAATTCACGAAAATCCCCCCCCCCCCCCCCCGAGACTCGAACCCTGGTCTCCTCGAACACCATGTTAACATGGTGACCAATGAGGCAAAGCCCCATTGGCGAAGATTTTTATTTTTGATTAGAGCTATGTCTTAGGGGCATTTTTTTAGTGCATAAAAGTAAATCCCTAGTTCTATCGGTTATGTAATGTAATTCAGTCATTGGTTATCATGATTTTAATCGTACTTTGAATATTGGACATTTATTGTGTTTTCTTAATACTTAATTGTGACCATATGTTGACTGTGGATATAGTCAATCGACTATGAGAGACATGTCGATTGATGGTCACTGCAGATACTATATATATGGGTTACGGGTTACATTGTCATGTTACACACCCTATATTAACCCTAGCCGTGATATACCTTTAGTAATCGTCCCAAAATATACCCAACATGAATAACAACTCTAGGCGTCGATCTAATTTCTTGTAGGTTTGATTCTTTGATCCCGAAACTTAGTTTTTATTCGATTTAAGTTTGTTCTAGTAATTTTCGCCTCTAGATCGAGTCTACATTTGTTCTAAGGTCCTTGTTTACGTCTGCATTGTCCCAAATTAAGTCATGGTTGATTTTTTATGGGGTTCTTAATCTTATCTTAGTATGGTCTTGATGTTACACTGTTGAAAACTTTTGACCCTTTTGAGCAATTCAAACCATTTTTTTTGTTTGAACATTTAAGATTGAGCATTTTTAGTAATTGAAGTTGACGATTATAATATAATTGCTCTATTTTTGTACATGTACTGTTGATTCAACTACTATTATTTTTTGGATTATTCAACAAAATCATGATTTCACTGGTCATTCAACTAGTATACTATCTACTACTATTGTTCTACCTGTTTGTTGCTACTCCTATCCATTATCTATCATCACCTGCCCATTTCATGACCTCGAAGGTTGCAGACGTCTTGCGTTCGACCCTCATTCGAGGGGGTTTTAACCGCACGCGATGTCCGTAAGGATTTGTCGTGCGAGTTTCCTCCTAAGGGGTGACTGGAATGTTCGTTCTAAGAAATGATCGGATGAGTGGGTTCCGACATCGCGTTTGGGCCCTGTCGCTGACTCCTAACCGCCGTTAAAAAAAAGTAACTATAACCATAAAGTGAACCATGGTTACATAAAAAATGTTACTTTCTTCTAATAAATATCTGCATTTTAATAGATCAACTTTTATATAAAAATTTTAAAATCTTAAAAAGTACTTTGTCCGTTCCGTTATAAGTGTTCACTTACTTCTTTTGGTATAAAGTTGTAAGAAATCTCACTAACTAACTTTCTTACTTATAAAATATCTTCTTTTTATTATAACCTATTGGTTCAAATATAAGGTAACACTTGAAATGATAAGTAGTAAACTTAACCTTATATACCGATTCCAACTTTCATATGGTCATTTAAAAATGATAAGAGTAATAACACCTTAATTAGCAAGTGATGTAGTAGATCTACTGTTCATTTCATTAATAATAGTTTTTTGAAAGGCTAATGTGACTTTTAATATGGGATATCTGTTATAATTCAGTAGGCTTATAACTACCTTTAGTGGTTTGATTCTTGATGTTATAATTCAGTAGGCTTATAACTACCTTTAGTGGTTTGATTCTTGATGTTATAATTCAGTAGGCTTATAACTACCTTTAGTGATTTGATTCTTGATTTAGAATACTAATAATGAAGTGTAAGAACAAAGATGATAATGGAGAGAAAGAAAGAAACACTTTGTAAGTGTGAGAAATGGTGCAAGTTTAATGCTTGCATTCATGAGTATTTATAGCCTAAAATCTCAATATAAAAATACATACTTTGTGTACCAAAATTGACTATATGTATACACCAAAATTGACTATCCATATCTATATTATTATTATTATTATAACACTCCCCCTTGGATAGCAATTTTATTTTGTTGAAGATCAACTATAAATTACTGCCTCGTTAAAAACCTTGCTAAAGAAAACCCAGTGGGAAAAAACTTTAGCTAAGGGAAAAAGAGTGCAGCATGGAGTTGACTCCCCCTCAAGTAGACATCGCTTCAGCTGTTACATCTTTTGAACATGTCTCATGCCAATGTTATGAACGTGTGTTCTGAAAATAGCAGTTGGAAGTGCTTTCGTGAAAAGATCAGCAGAGTTTTTGCTAGATTGCACATATCTCATTTCAATCTGGTTGTCCTTAATGAGATTTTGAGTGTATGAGAAGAATCTAGGTGGTATGTGTTTTGTTCGGTCACTTTTGATATACCCTTCTTTCATCTGTGCTATGCAAGCTGCATTATCTTCATAGATAGTTGTTGGACTTTTATCGCGTTCTAGTCCACAAGAATCAGTAATGAGTTGTGTCATTGATCTCAACCAAAAACATTCTCGAGTAGCTTCATGTAATGCAATCACTTCGGCATGATTTGACGATGTAGCAACAAGTGTTTGTTTTTGAGAACGCCATGATATTGCAGTACCTCCATTTAGGAATACATATCCAGTTTGAGATTTAGCTTTATGTGGATCAGATAAATAACCTGCATCTGCATAACCAACCAAATCTTGTTTTGATTCGTTAGAATAAAATAATCCTAAATCAGTAGTTCCTCGAAGGTATCGAAATATGTGTTTGATCCCATTCCAGTGTCTTTTGGTAGGAGCAGAGCTGAACCTTGCCAACAAATTAACTGCAAAAGAAATGTCAGGTCTTGTACAATTTGTAAGATACATAAGAGCTCCAATTGCACTAAGATATGGTACTTCTGGTCCAAGAATGTCTTTCTTGATCTTCACATGGACGAAATGGATCAGCTTCAACATTGAGTGATCTAACAACCATAGGAGTACTTAATGGTTTTGCCTTGTCCATATTGAAACGTTTCAAAATCTTTTCAGTATATGTTGTTTGATGTACAAGTAAACCATTAGGCATATGCTCAATTTGTAAACCAAGGCAATACTTGGTTTTTCCGAGATCTTTCATTTCAAATTCTTTCTTTAGAAGTTGAATGGCTTCATGGATCTCTTTATTTGTACCTATGATGTTAAGATCATCAACATAAACAGCTATGATCACATATCCGGATGTTGTTTTCTTAATGAAAACACAAGGGCAAGTAAGATTATTTGTATACCCTTTGCTTATCAAGTAATCACTCAATCGGTTATACCACATACGTCCCGATTGTTTTAACCCATATAAAGATCTTTGTAATTTAATCGAATACATTTCTTTGGGTTTTGCATTTGATGCTTCTGGTACCTTAAATCCTTCAGGTATCTTCATATATATATCACTATCAAGTGATCCATATAGATAAGCAGTCACAACATCCATGAGATGCATTTCTAAATTTTTAGAAACTGCCAGACTGATTAAGTACCTAAAAGTAATTGCATCCATAACAGGAGAATAAGTTTCTTCATAATCAATTCCCGGTCTTTGAGAAAAACCTTGAGCTACAAGTCTAGCTTTATACCTTGTAACTTCATTTTTCTCATTTCTTTTTCGGACAAAAATCCATCTGTATCCTACAGGTTTCACATCTTTAGGAGTGAGAATGATGGATCCGAAAACTTTTCTTTTATTGAGTGATTCTAATTCAGCTCGTATTGCTTCTTTCCATTGAGCCCAATCATGTCTATTTTGACATTCAACCATAGATGTTGGTTCTGGATCATCATCATTATTCATGATGTCATATGCAACATTAAATGAAAATTTCTCATCAAGATTTTTCATTTCATTTCGGTTCCATAATATTTTTGAATATGCATAATTGATTGCAATTTCTGTATTGACATCATCAATCTCCTCTGCAGTAGGAGTACTGATTTGTGGTTCTTCTTGAACACTTTCTTTTACTTCATTATCAGCTGATTTTCTTTTTCGAGGATTTTTATCCTTTGAACCGATTGGTCTTCCACGTTTCTGACGTGGCAAAGATTCATGAGTGACGTTATTGCCAGCTTTTGGAATTTCAATTCGAGCTGGAGTATTTACTGCTGGTATATATGATTTTGTCACCGTTTTTGTATCTGTAAATGCATCAGGCAATTGATTTGCAAGTTCTTGTATATGCATTATCTTTTGAACTTCTGTCTCGCATTCTTTTGTGCGAGGATCAAGATACTTTAATTGAGGTTCACACCATGAAACATCATTTTCTTTATTTTTCATTTCTCCCCCTAATCTAGGGAACAATGTTTCATTAAAATGACAATCAGCAAAACGTGCTGTAAAAACGTCACCTGTCATAGGTTCAATATACCTTAATATTGAAGATGTTTCATATCCAACATATATTCCCAACCTCCTTTGAGGACCCATTTTTGTACGTTGTGGTGTCGCAATTGGAACATACACTGCACAACCAAATGTTCTAAGATGGGAAATATTTGGCTCTTGACCAAAAGCAAGTTGTAGGGGGGAATATGTATGACTTGCACTTGGTCTGATGCGAATCAATGCAGCAGCATGTAAAATTGCATGACCCCATATAGATACAGGGAGTTTTGTTCTCATTATCAATGGTCTAGCGATTAACTGTAAACGTTTAATCAATGACTCGGCTAAACCATTTTGTGTATGCACATGAGCAACAGAATGTTCAACAACAATTCCTATAGACATGCAATAGTCATTAAATGCTTGAGATGTAAATTCACCAGCATTATCAAGTCTCACCCTTTTAATGGTGTAATCAGGAAAATGAGCTCTCAATTTAATAATTTGGGCAAGAAATTTTGCAAATGCCACATTACGGCTTGATAACAGACAAACATGAGACCATCTGCTAGATGCGTCTATTAGAACCATGAAATATCTAAATGGTCCACATGGTGGATGAATTGGTCCACATATATCACCTTGAATTCTTTCAAGAAACATTGGTGATTCTTTCTCAACCTTAAGTGGTGAGGGTCTAGTTATCAATTTTCCAAGAGAGCAAGATGTACATGGAACCATTGTATCATGATGGATTTTTCTATCCTTTAGTGGATGTCCATGAGTACATTCAATAATCCTTTTCATCATTGTTGATCCTGGATGGCCTAATCTGTTATGCCATAAACTGAATACACCAGGATCAATATATTTTTCGTTAACTACCATATGTATTTCTGGTACATTTATATGTGTATAATGTAATCCAGAACTAAGTCTTGGCAGTTTTTCAACCACATGACTCTTGTCAGTGATACTTAAATATTTCTCATTTTCTGTTGTCACTGACTGATAATCATACCCGTTAAGGTATATGTCGGAGAAACTCAATAAATTTCTGCTTGACTTGGGAGAAAATAAGGCATCATTTATTAAAAATTTTGTACCATTTGGTAGTATGAAATTTGCCTTTCCTATCCCTTTTATCAAGTTAGCAGGTCCTGATATTGTATGTATAGTTCCTTCCGTTGGTTTTAGATCAATAAAATATTTCTCGGATTTAAGTATAGTGTGTGTAGTTCCACTGTCTGCTATACAGAGATCTCCACCACTTGATTGATGTTGTATTCCAGCAAAATTCATATTGAACTTCATATATAAGAAATAAATAGTGAGTACATTAATATTACACAATATTTTAAACGCAAATAGATAGTACTGAAACATTTAGCAAACATAATGACAAAGACAGACGATATTAAATCGTTTATTTTTCAAAAGACACACAACTTAAACATTCAAGAAATCTTCATATAAATCAGATGGTTTCTCAGTGACTGTTGGATCAATATTATCCACAAAATTTACTTCCTTTTCTTTACCTTTCAGCGAATCCTGATACATCTTAACAAGATGTTTAGATGTTCGGCAAGTATTAGCCCAGTGGCCCATTCTACCACATCTGTAGCAAGATTCTTCATAATTTTTAGAAGAATTTTCTTCAACATCTTGTTTAATGGGCTTGTTTTGTGGTTGATATTTATATTTTCGTGGATTACTATTTCTTTGACCACCACGGCCACGACCACGACCACGTCCACGCCCATTACCATTACCATAAGGATGGTTTCTACCATAGTTATGGCTTTTGGCATGATGATGGTGATGGTTATTATAACCACGACCTTGCCCGCGTCCTTGTCCCTGTTTATAATTATTTGCAGTATTTGCTTCAGGGATTGCAAGTGTACCAGTAGGACGGGATTGCTGATTTTTCATTAATAGCTCATCATTTTGCTCTGCAACTAAGAGATATGAATTAAGTTCAGGATATGTTTTGAACTTTAGCATTCTCAAATTTCTTTGCACTGTGATGTTTGCAGCATTCATTGTGGAGAAAGTTTTCTCCATCATGTCTGCATCACTAATTTCATGTCCACAGAATTTAAGTTGTGAACATGTATTATACAGAGCTGAGCTGTATTCATTTACTTTCTTAAAGTCTTGGAACCTTAATGTTCTCCATTGTTCCATTGCAGCTGGAAGTAAAATTTCTCTTTGATTATTGAATCTGCTTTTGAGACCTTCCCATAAAACATGGGGATCTTCTACAGTCACATAATTATTTTGTAAGCATTCATCAATATGTTGATGAATAAAGCAACATGCCGTAGCTTGTTCTTTTTCAGAACAAGTGTTGTTTTCATTTATGGTTTCAAGAATGCCCATTGATTTAAGATGCATTTTTACTTTTATAACCCATGGCATGTAGTTGTTTCCAGTTGATTCTAAAGGAGTAAATTTAAGCTTTTCCAGATTCGACATTTTCTATTATCAAAAATTAAAACAAACATCATGATAAATTAGAGTCAATTTATATTCATAAGTATATAAACATTAAACATAAATTTAATATAACATAAATGATAAGTAGGTGACAGTGTCGACCATGTGTAAGTAATCATAAATAAATGTTATATAACAAAAATATAAATATTAGTAAACATAAATGAAAATTTGGCGACAGTGTCGACCATATATTTTTTCAGGTGGTATAACCGACCTATATCATTCTGGTGGTATAACCGACCATATATCATTTTGGTGGTATAACCGACCATATATCATTTTGGTGGTATAACCGACCATATATCATTTTGGTGGTATAACCGACCATATATCATTTTGGTGGCAGAGCCAACCATATTTAGTATTAAGATTATCGTGCTGATAACGTGTTATAATTCAGTAGGCTTATAACTACCTTTAGTGGTTTGATTCTTGATGTTATAATTCAGTAGGCTTATAACTACCTTTAGTGGTTTGATTCTTGATGTTATAATTCAGTAGGCTTATAACTACCTTTAGTGATTTGATTCTTGATTTAGAATACTAATAATGAAGTGTAAGAACAAAGATGATAATGGAGAGAAAGAAAGAAACACTTTGTAAGTGTGAGAAATGGTGCAAGTTTAATGCTTGCATTCATGAGTATTTATAGCCTAAAATCTCAATATAAAAATACATACTTTGTGTACCAAAATTGACTATATGTATACACCAAAATTGACTATCCATATCTATATTATTATTATTATTATAACAATATCTATCTATGTTTTCAATATTTTTTTTATTAATATTAATATACTTACTAAATATTTTTCCTTACAAGCGATATTGGCTACGGGTCATATGCTAATTATTTTTACAATTAATTTGGTAGATCTGAATATTTGGGACGACTTAAGACAAGATACAACTCAAAAGGGAACAGTGGGCAACGGAATTGAAATGAAATAATAAGCATGACAGATTGATAGCATGACAGATTCTGGTGCATATGAGTATAATGCACGTTTATTTTACTTCAACATTATGTGCAATTTTGTGTTCATCATCACGTGTGTTATCACCAGAACCTTCATTGACTTTTTACGGTCTGAAGTCTTTATATTTGGTTACTTAATTAGTGTAAACCACCGTGAGCCTAATATTTCCTTTATACTATATGAACTAATCAAACATATAAAAAGTTTTGATAGTGATGCCTTGAAAGGAACTCGAAAGATGACAAGAGGGTGTTTTTCCTGACACAGGTGATACTTGGGTTGCCTGCTGCCCCAAGGTTTACGCGCTGCGCGGAGGCCAATGTGCCTATTCGTAGTAGTAGTTCCTCGGTTACCAAAAAAAAAAAGATGAGCTAATCAGACATATTAAATTAAAGTTTTGATATTGATGCCTTGAAAGAAACACAAAATTATCTTCCGGTGTTTATCTAATTTTCTATAACCATGTAATAATACTCAGGAGTTGACCTTGTAAGAAACCTGCAACCTCTGGGTGTCTGCATAAATCGACGGTCAGTTTTCACCATCTCTTATTTTTCAATTCTTAACAACTAATTAACATATCTTTCATTATAAGAAAACATATTAAGATGAGTACACCGATTGATCGATTAGTGCAAGTTGATTTGATACCTTATGTGTTGATAACAACCGAGTTTATGGAATTTTGACTTCATAAAACTCTTTATAAAAGTATAACTACTCTTTAAATCTGCTGCTGCTTTTTAATCAGGTATGTTACATATATATACTATTTGTGTGTTCCAAGTTCACACCTAATAAATAACTCTCTGGAGCCATTTTAAAATGAAAGTAACCAAAAATAAACCTTATTAGATAGGGGAAAATCGATAGTTACAAAATGATAGTAACCAAAAAATAAACTCTTATTGTAAGGTACTTTCTTGTTCTATTTAATTTGTTTACAATCTTTCTGTCTTATTTGGATTACTTAATTATGGCAAGTTTTAGCAATGATATCATATGCATCATCATCTTCAAGTATTCTACGACAAAGTTATGATGTTTTCATGAGCTTTCATGGAGATGACACTCGTATGGGGTTCACCAGCCATTTATATGATGCTTTAACTCGAAAACACATCAAAACCTACAAAGATGACAAGTCGCTTGAGATTGGGAATTACATCGCTCCTGACCTACTAGAGGCGATAGAAACTTCAAGATTTGCCGTTGTAGTTCTGTCAACCAATTATGCAACATCAAAATGGTGTTTGGAGGAAATTGCAAAGGTTGTTGATTGCAAAGAACAGGGCAAGCTGGTTGTTATTCCTGTTTTCTACCATGTGTCTCCCTCTGATGTTCGCCATCAAAGCATCAGCTTCGAACAATGTTTTATTCGTTATGAAGAAGATCCTGAAATCTCACCGCAGAAAGTTGCAACATGGCGATCTGCTTTGGCAAAAGTCGGGTCTATCAAAGGATTGCATGTGACACCACACAGGTAGTTCTCTTGTGAAATTTTTTCTAACTTATATGCAATATGATTATGAGATGCTTTAATTATATTAAATTGATTTCGGATAATAAAGGTCGAAGGTTTTCCCTGTTCGGACTACCCGGAAGGGCGAGTAATCCAACCTCATACTCTGATGTACATAGCCCAGCAGGATTACTCTCCAACCCATCCCTGAATATTCGTCTCAGACGGGATTCGAACCTGAGACCTCTTGCAAGGAACTCAGGGCCCCAACCACTGGGCTATTATCCGAAATCCCAACCACTGGTATTTTGGATAATAAGTATATAAAAAATTTCAATGTTCCTCCAGTTAAATGTACATCTTGTTTTGCAATCTTTGAATTTTGTGAATACACTAGTAGACATTAGACGGTCTAAAACAGAAGAAAAGTCGAATGGACAAAACTGAATAATGTTCGTAAACTCTCTATTAATCCTTATTAAAACTTATTTTCATCAATGCGATGAATGCTTTGTATTTGCTGGAAAATATCTTTTGTGTCAAACAAAAAATAACTTTGCTATTACTAAAGTAAAGAAGTGAAGATTCAGATGCGATTGACATGATTTTTTTGAACCATATGCAGGAGTGAATCGAAGATTGTAAGTGAAATCATACGTAGAATCTTGCAGTGCATGCAGGATGCGTTGCCGGTAAATGTTACCAAAGGTCTGGTGGGGATTGAATCTCTACTAAATGATGTTATAAAAATCCTAACCTTAGAGTCTAGTGATGTTCGTTTCATAGGGATTTGTGGGATGAGTGGGATCGGCAAGACTACTTTAGCTGAAGTAGTTTTTGAAAGCATTTGGAATAAATTTGAAGAAAGTAGTTTCATTGAAAACATCAAGGACGTCTCCAGAGATCATTGTAGTGATTTATGCAAGTTACAACACAAAATCCTTGATGATGTTTTGAAGGATGATAGCATAACTATAAGAAATGTTAAACATGGTCAAACTTTGTTGAAGACGAAGCTACGCAATTTGAAGGTTATGATTGTTTTGGATGATTTGAACCACACAGACCAATTAACATATTTAGCTGGGGAGCATGAATGGTTTGGACCGGGGAGTCGAATAATTGTAACCACAACTAACATTGACTTGTTGAATCCATTTGAAATTAATGAAATATTTATGTGTGAAGAATTAGAGGGTGTAGAAGCTCATAAACTATTTTGTCAATCAGCCTTCGGTAAGGAACGTGCTACACATGGTTATGAAGCTTTTTCACATGACATTGTAAAGTTTGCAGGCGGTCTTCCATTAGCACTTAACGTTTATGGTTCTCTGTTGTGTGGAAAAGAAGAGAAGTATTGGAAAGAGATATTAAAAAAAGTTCAAGAATATCCACATAAACAAGTTCTTGAAATAAGTTATGCTAGACTAGATGGAGATCAGCAGCACACCTTCATGTATATTGCATGTTTTTTGAAAGGGATGGATGTAAATTTAGTAAAAGACATGCTATCCAATATTGGTTTGTATCCTGAATGTGGAATAACTGATCTTGTGAACAAGTTCCTCATAACTATTAATCATGATGATTGCCTGTGGATGCATGATCTGCTCCAACAAATGTGCTGGGAAATCCTTCATAAAGAATCGCAGAGATTTGGTGGAAAACAAATTGCAATCAAGTATCATAAAGATGTCGTAGATATCCTCTTATCCAAACCGCAGGTTTGTGTATGGCTTTACCCAAACTTATCTCACATATATGTACAATCAATCCAATATATACATATTTCACCACTAAGACTCAAGCTCACAACCTCAATGGACTCCCACATACACTATGCTAAATGCCTTGTGGTTAAAGGTTCCTAATTTATGTATTGAACTTTAATTTTTATTACAATTGTGTATATTCGACCTCTTATAATTTGTAAATCTATCTATTACAAAACACTGGTTTATGTGGCACGAAGATGACGTGACATGTTATAGCGTTGTCACGTTAGCATAAATACTTGATGATAAGTCCATCTTGGGCCTCCCCTCGAATGATCCTCGGATCCACTCATTGTTGCATATGACCAAGGGGTGTGCATACATACGCTAAAGGGTGCACCCGCAGCACCGTCCACCACATCCAGACTATAGCTAAGCTCTGATACCAATAATATGATTGAATAGCCCAAACAAGATGATAGGATATACACACGATTCAAGAGTCCCTTAGTACTCTAAACTAATTGGCGGTGGAGGTAGGTCCCCTTAAACTTATATGCTCACATTTGTTTCTTCATATAGGGTGTGGGATTTTGGTACACACTCTAACACATTATACACACATTGGAGTTTCATGTAGAGCTTGATGCATTTTTAAATTGTTAACCCTATCATATATTACGGTGAAATAATTATATGACTCATTATGTTGTTATGCTTGTTTATACAAGGAATCGAGAACAATTGAAATCATTAACCTGTAGTCGTGTGAGTTAGAAGTGAATGAATGCATTGATGATCCTTCGTGTTTCTCCAACATGAGGAAACTAAAATTCCTCAAAATAAGTAATGTACACTTCCCTCGTGGTCTCAATTATCTTCCCAATGATTTACGGATTTTGGAATGGTATAGATGTTCTTTGAGATCCCTGCCTTCAATGTTTGAACCGAAGCATATTTATATATTTGAATTGTGTTATAGCCAACTTGAAACACTCTGGGACAAAAAGCTGGTAAGTAATGTTTACATTTAATTAATTACTCCCTCTGTCCCAAATCTTATTGTCCATTATTCCATTAGTATTTTGTCTTGGGATGTCTAAATTTACCCAGTTTCATAAATAGTTAAGAATAAAGAAATAAAATACTTTTATACCCTTAAATTATATAGACAAAAAATAGAAAGTAAGTGGTAAAACTGGAAAGTAAACAAAAAGTACACTGGAGAATACAGTGTAATAATGATATTTCTTAAACTCTTTTTTTTTGGAAACAATAGATTTGGGACAGATCAGGGAGTATGTCTTAGTCATTATTTTCAATAAATCGAGTTATAAGGTATCCTAAATTTTTACTAACCTTACAGGATCTGCCTAATTTGAGATATATTAACCTTGCTTTCTCAAAGGATTTGACCAAAATCCCAGACTTGACATCAGCTCAGAATCTTGTTAAATTGAATCTCGAAGGCTGCTCAAAATTGAACAAGCTACACAAGTCAGTTCTTCTTCTTAAAAAGTTGCGATACTTGAATCTTAACGGATGTACAACTCTTCAAAGCCTTGGTAGAAGCAACATGGAAATGGAAGCTCTTGTGACACTTCTTCTTTCTGGTTACTCAACTCTTGAATATATTCCTAATTTTGGACAGAACATGAAATGCATAGAGCATCTGTAAAACCATATGCAACACCAAGTATTCATGATGACCAAGTCATGTTACTGGGAATATTCATGATGACCAACTCATGTTATTGGATCTCTAAACTATCTTATTTTATTTCAAGTTGAATAAGTATGGAGTGATGTGAGTAATTTATTTGTGTGATCTAGTCATTAAAGTAGTGGAAGTAATTGAGTGATGTCTGTTATTTATCCTTTCTTTTGTAAGCCTCTCTTTCATTGTAAGCCTATTTAAAGGCACTATTTCATCATGTTTAATATCAACAGAAAAGCACAACCTTTCAGTGCATTTACCTGTGTATATTTCCAATTTCATTAAGCAAGTATTACACTGTTGTTTAGTTTTATATTCAACATTTGGTATCAAGAGCCAGACCATAAACAACATGTCTGATCTACAAGTTGTTGGTGGGATCAAGAAGTTGAACAACCAAAACTACAACACCTGGTCTACGTGTATAAGCTCTTATATGCAAGGACAAGATCTGTGGGAAGTGGTGAATGGATGTTCAGCAACCTACAGCAGAAGATAACAATGGTGTATTAAGGAAATGGAAGGTGAAAGCAGGGAAGTCCATGTTTGTGTTGAAGACAACGGTTGAAGAAGAGGTGTTAGAGCATATTCGAGATGCTAAGACACCAAAGGAAGCCTGGGATACTCTTGTCAAACTCTTCTCAAAGAAGAATGATACCAGACTACAACTGTTGGAATCTGAGTTATTGTCGTTGATGCAACGAGATCTATCTGTTGCACAATACTTTCACAAGGTCAAGTCCATATGCCGTGAAATATCAGAACTCGATCCAGATGCTCGGATTGGTGAAGCCATGATGAAACGTATAATCATTCATGGTTTGAAGGCTGAGTTTCGAAGTTTTGTTGCTGCTGTACAAGGATGGCAAACACAACCATCACTTGTTGAATTCGAAAATCTTCTAACTGAAATGTCCCGTTCATATTAATTATAAACGTTCCATATTAATTGATTTCGTTGCGAGGTTTTGACCTCTATATGAGACGTTTTTCAAAGACTGCATTCATTTTTAAAACAACCATAGCCTTTATTTTATCAATAAAGGTTTTAAAAAAACATTACGTAAATTATCAAATAATGATAATCTAAAATATACTGTTTACACACGACCATTACATAATAGTTTACAATAGAAATATATTACATCGACATATGTTTCTTGAATGCAGTTTTTAAACAATATCATACAAACATGGACTCCAATTCTTGTCCATATTTTAGTATGCAACAGCGGAAGCTCTTAGTATTCACCTGAGAATAAACATACTTTAAACGTCAACAAAAATGTTGGTGAGTTATAGGTTTAACCTATATATATCAAATCGTAACAATAGACCACAAGATTTCATATTTCAATACACATCCCATACATAGAGATAAAAATCATTCATATGGTGAACACCTGGTAACCGACATTAACAAGATGCATATATAAGAATATCCCCATCATTCCGGGACACCCTTCGGATATGATATAAATTTCGAAGTACTAAAGCATCCGGTACTTTGGATGGGGTTTGTTAGGCCCAATAGATCTATCTTTAGGATTCGCGTCAATTAGGGTGTCTGTTCCCTAATCCTTAGATTACCAGACTTAATAAAAAGGGGCATATTCGATTTTGATAATTCAACCATAGAATGTAGTTTCACGTACTTGTGTCTATTTTGTAAATCATTTATAAAACCTGCATGTATTCTCATCCCAAAAATATTAGATTTTAAAAGTGGGACTATAACTCACTTTCACAGATATTTCCTTCCTCGGAAATAAGACTTGGTCACGGATATTTCACGAACCTATACAAATATGTACATATATATCAAAGTATGATCAAAATATAATTACAACCATTTTTATTATGTTTTAAAGATTTGAGTGTATTAAGTCAGCTGTCCTCGTTAGTAACCTACAACTAGTTGTCCACAGTTAGATGTACAGAAATAAATCGATATATATTATCTTGAATCAATCCACGACCCAGTGTATACACGTCTCAGGCTAGATCACAACTCAAAGTATATATATTTTTGGAATCAACCTCAACCCTGTATAGCTAACTCCAACATTACTGCATATAGAGTGTCTATGGTTGTTCCAAATAATATATATACATGGGTCGATATGATATGTCAAAACATTTGCATACGTGTCTATGGTATCCCAAGATTACATAATATATTAGAATACATGTATAATACAATATAAGTTAGCTAGGATATGATTTGTATAGATTTGTTAAACATTTTCCGTAGCTAAAATAATCAAAAAATATCCAATCTTGTTTTACCCATAACTTCTTCATTTTAAATCCGTTTTGAGTGAATCCAATTGCTATGGTTTCATATTGAAATTAAGTTTATGAATATATACAGAGAAAGTATAAGTTTATAGATGGAATTATAGGTTACAAGTCGTTTTTTTAAAGGTAGTCATTTCAGTCGAAAGAACGACGTCTAGATGACCATTTTGGAAAACATACTTCCACTTTGAGTTTAACCATGATTTTTGGATATAGTTTCATGTTCATAAGAAAATAATTTTCCCAGAAGAACAACTTTTAAATCAAAGTTTATCATACTTTTTAATTAACTAACCCAAAATTGCCCGCGGTGTTACTACAACGGCGTATATCCGGTTTTACGGTGTTTTTCGTGTTTTCCGGTTTTAAATCATTAAGTTAGCATATAATATTGATATAGAACATGTGTTTAGTTGATTTTAAAAGTCAAGTTAGAAGGATTAACTTTTGTTTGCGAACAAGTTTAGAATTAACTAAACTATGTTCTAGTGATTACAAGTTTAAACCTTCGAATAAGATAGATTTATATGTATGAATCGAATGATGTTATGAACATCATTACTACCTCAAGTTTTCTGGATAAAGCTACTGTAAATGAGAAAAATGGATCTAGCTTCAAAGGATCCTTGGATGGCTTGAAAGTTCTTGAAGCAGAATCATGACACGAAAACAAGTTCAAGTAAGATTTTCACTCGAAATAAGATTGTTATAGTTGTAGAAATTGAATCAAAGTTTGAATATGAATATTACCTTGAATTAGAAAGATAACCTAATGTAAATAACAAAGGTTCCTTGATCTTAGATGATTACTTGGAATGGATTAGAAAGCTTGGAAGTAGACTTGCAAACTTGGAAGTATTCTTGATTTTTATGAAACTATACTTATGGAATTTATGAAGAACACTTAGAACTTGAAGATGGAACTTGAGAGAGATCAATTAGATGAAGAAAATTGAAGAATGAAAGTGTTTGTAGGTGTTTTTAGTCGTTGGTATATGGATTAGATATAAAGGATATGTAATTTTGTTTTCATGTAAATAAGTCATGAATGATTACTAATATTTTTGTAATTTTATGAGATATTTCATGCTAGTTTCCAAATGATGGTTCCCACATGTGTTAGGTGACTCAAATGGGCTACTAAGAGCTGATAATTTGAGTGTATATACCAATAGTACATACATCTAAAAGTCGTGTATTATACGAGTACGAATACGGGTGTATACGAGTAGAATTGTTGATGAAACTGAAGGAGGATGTAATTGTAAGCATTTTTATTAAGTAGAAGTACTTTGATATGTGTCTTAAAGTCTTTCAAAAGTGTATGAATACATATTAAAAAAACTACATGTATATACATTTTAACCGAGTCGTTAAGTCATCGTTAGTCGTTACATGTAAATGTTGATTTGAAACCTTTAAGTTAACGATCTTGTTAAATGTTGTTAACCCAATGTTTATTATATCTAATGAGATGTTAAATTATTATATTATTATGATATTATGATATATTAATATATCTTAATATGATATATATACATTTAAATGTCGTTACAACGATAATCGTTACATATAAGTCTCGTTTCGTAATTCTTGAGTTAGCAGTCTTGTTTTTACATATGTAGTTCATTGTTAACACACTTAATGATATATTTAAATATAATTTTTTCATGTTAAATATAGTGTATCAATATCTTAATATGATACATATGTATTTAGTAGACGTTATCATAACGATAATCGTTATATATATCATTTCGAGTTTCTTAACTTAATAGTCTCATTTTTATGTATATAACTCATTGTTAAAATACCTAATGAGATACTTAATTATAATAAAATCATGTTAACTATATATATAACCATATATATGTCATCGTATAGTTTTTACAAGTTTTAACGTTCGTGAATCACCGGTCAACTTGGGTGATCAATTGTCTATATGAAACTTATTTCATTTAATTAAGTCTTAACAAGTTTGATTGCTTAACATGTTGGAAACATTTAATCATGTAGATAACAATTTCATTTAATATATATAAACATGGAAAAGTTCGGGTCAGTACACTAACTGCCCAAGAGGCGTTGACGAAATAGATGGGAGTAGTCACTGTTAAGAGTGAAGAGGAGGCACTCTACGTCAATAAAGGGAAGTGGAATTCGAAGCAGAAAAATGGATGGAAAAAGACTGATGAAAAAGCTAAGACTCAAGATGGTGGCAAAAGTAGTCGATCAGATGAAGGTTCAAGTAAACAATTCAAAGGAAAGAAGTACGTACCAAGGTGTTATAACTGTCAGAAAAGAGGCCACCTGGTAAGGGATTGTCGATCTCCCAAAACTGAAGAAAGTAACACTGCCGAATCAAGAAACGATGATGAGTGGGATGTTGAAGCCTTAATGGTTACAACAGAGGAAGAAGAATTCTCGCTCACAACTTCAAAATCCAAACAGATCGATCATCATCATGATTGGATAGTCGACTCCGGGTGCTCGAATCATATGACCAGAGATAGAGAAAAGCTTCAAAACATGGTCAAATATAAAGGCAGTAGGGTTATTGTGACTACTAATAACTCAAAACTACCAATTGCTCACATTGGTAACACTGTTGTATTTTCGTCTCAAGGTGAAAATGAAGTTCCACTTGAAAACGTGTACCATGTTCTGGGCGTTACGAAAAATCTCTTCTATGTTTCACAAGTAACATCAGCTGGCCAATTCGTGTTGTTTGGTCCAGAAGATGTCAAAGTATACGAGAAGATTCAAGTGATTGGTGAACCAGTCATAAAGGGGAAAAGAAAAGAGTCGGTCTATGTAATGTCGGCTAAGGAAGCTTATGTGAACAAAACGAGGAAAAGTGATACGGTTGATCTTTGGCACATGCGTTTGAGCCATGTTGGCTATGATAAGCTAGATTTGATGATGAAGAACTCTTTGTTGAGAGGACTTCCAAAACTTGAAGTGAAGAAGGAGGTAGTGTGTGAAGGGTGTCAGTATGGGAAAGCTCATCAACTTCCATATGAAGATTCCAAGTTTAAGGCAAAAAGACCACTGGAGTTGATTCACTCTGACTTATTTGGGCCTGTGAAGCATGCGTCAGTTGGAGGCATGAAATACATGGTGACGTTTATTGACGATTACTCAAGGTATGTATGGGTATATTTCCTTAAACAAAAATCTGATGCACTGTCGAAGTTCAAACTGTTTAAGGAAGAATGTGAGACTAAAATCAGTGAGAAAGTGGCAAGTATACGAACTGATAATGGTGGTGAGTACGTTGCAACCGAGTTCGTTAATTATCTTCGTGATTGCAAGATACGACACTATTTTACGTGTCCCAATACGCCTCAACAAAATGGCGTATCTGAACGAAAGAATAGGCATCTAGCTGAGGTATGTAGAAGCATGATGCATGCCAAAAATGTGCCTGGGCGTTTTTGGGCAGAGGGTATGAAAACAGCAGCATACGTCACTAACCGAATCCCTCAACAACGATTAGAATATCTATCGCCTTATGAAAAACTATGGAAAACCAAACCATCTGTTAGTTATTTTCGTGTCTTTGGATGTGTGTGCTATGTATTTATCCCTGAACATTTGCGTAGTAAGATGGAAAACAAAGCCATCAGATGTATTTTTGTAGGTTACGAAAATTATCGAAAGGGCTGGAGATGTTGTGATCCATCATCAGGAAAATGCTATACATCCAGGAATGTTG
This sequence comes from Rutidosis leptorrhynchoides, assembly GCF_046630445.1. Taxonomy (NCBI): domain Eukaryota; kingdom Viridiplantae; phylum Streptophyta; class Magnoliopsida; order Asterales; family Asteraceae; genus Rutidosis; species Rutidosis leptorrhynchoides. The sequence continues at coordinate 148,730,397 of NC_092343.1, forward strand.
TATTTGATGAAGCCTCTTCATGGTGGTCATCTAGCAATCAAGAGTTACCTTGTTCTGATATGATTAATAACGATGATAAGGAGTCACATGTTCAGCTTGTTTCAAAAGACAAACAAGTAGCTACTGATGATGAGAGTTGTGAAGATAGTAATCCATGGCAAAGTGGTGTACATCATGAAAGTGAAGAAGGAGAAGCTTCACAAACATTAAGAAGGTCAACACGAAACCGCAAACCAAATTCCAAGTATGCTAATGTCGCCTTAGTAATAGTTGAAGATGGTGAACCTGACTCGTTTGAAGTTGCAGTTCAAAATGCAGAGTGGATGAAGGCTATGATTGAAGAAATTGATGCCTTAAATCAGAATCAAACATGGGACCTAGTGCCAAAGCCAAACGATGTGAAACCAATTTCATGTCGATGGGTATACAAGATCAAGAGGAGAACAGATGGGTCGATAGATCGGTATAAAGCACGTTTAGTAGCTCGTGGTTTTTCACAGCAGTACGGGCTAGATTACGATGAGACATTCAGTCCAGTAGCAAAGCTTACAACTGTTCACGTGTTGCTTGCACTAGCAGCTAACAAAGATTGGAATCTATGGCAAATGGACGTGAAGAACGCCTTCCTACATGGCGAGTTAGATCGAGAAATCTATATGAACCAACCAATGGGATTTCAAAGTGAACAGAATCCGGAGTACGTGTGCAAATTAAGAAAGGCTCTCTATGGGCTTAAGCAAGCTTCACGAGCGTGGTATGGTAAAATTTCTGAATTTTTAAATCACAGTGGTTTTGTAGTTACTTCAGCCGATTCCAGTTTATTTGTTAAAGTAGTCGAAAAGAAAATTGTTGTGGTCCTTGTGTATGTGGACGACCTGATCATTACAGGTGATAATGAAGAAGAAATTCTTCAAATTAAGGAGAACCTGAGTATTCGTTTTCAGATGAAGGATCTCAGGTATTTGAAGCATTTTCTTGGTCTAGAATTAGAACGTGTTCATGATGGAATAATTCTCCATCAGAAAAAATATGCTACTGATCTGTTACAGAAGTTTGGATTGATGAGTTGTAAGTCAATTATAACGCCTTTAGAACTAAACATAAAGACGTGTGCTCATGAAGGAAAGAATCTCGAAGATGCTACAATGTATCTACAGTTAGTAGGTAGCTTAATCTACCTAACTCTAACCCGACCCGTCATTTCTTTTGCTGTTAGTGTGATGAGTCGCTATATGCAAAATCCCAAGAAGCCTCACTTAGAAGCTGTTCGTCGCATTCTAAGGTATGTAAAAGGTACACTTGGTCAAGGTGTTACATTCAAGAAAGGAAAAGAGTACAATTTGGTTGGGGTATTGTGACGCGGATTATGCTGGAGATCATGATACGCGAAGGTCTACTACTGGATATGTATTTATGCTTGGGTCAGGGGCAGTTTCATGGTGTAGCAAACGACAACCAACGGTGTCTTTATCAACAACAGAGGCAGAATATAGAGCAGCTGCAATGGCAGCCCAGGAATGCACATGGTTGTCACAGTTGTTTTCTGAATTACATCAAGAAATGTCAGAGGAAGTTATGTTATACTGTGATAATATGTCTTCGATTCGCTTAGCTGAGAATCCCGTATTTCATGCAAGGACGAAACACATCGAAGTACATTAGCATTTCATACGAGAGAAGGTGTTAAATGAAGAAATCCGATTGGAACATATTGGCACGAATGATCAGATAGCTGATATGTTCACAAAAAGTTTAGCCGGGAATAAATTTGAATACTTTCGTGGCAAACTAGGAATGAAGAAAGTTGGTGTTGAAGGGGAGTGTTAAAAACCATGTGCAACACCAAGTATTCATGATGACCAAGTCATGTTACTGGGAATATTCATGATGACCAACTCATGTTATTGGATCTCTAAACTATCTTATTTTATTTCAAGTTGAATAAGTATGGAGTGATGTGAGTAATTTATTTGTGTGATCTAGTCATTAAGTAGTGGAAGTAATTGAGTGATGTCTGTTATTTATCCTTTCTTTTGTAAGCCTCTTTTTCATTGTAAGCCTATTTAAAGGCACTATTTCGTCATGTTTAATATCAACAGAAAAGCACAACCTTTCAGTGCATTTACCTGTGTATATTTCCAATTTCATTAAGCAAGTATTACACGGTTGTTTAGTTTCATATTCAACAGAACTAAAATCAAGAAATTACCAGAAAACTTGGGGAATATGTCTAATTTGAGGAAGCTTGATGCAAGTGAAACGTTAGTAGAAGAAATTCCTTTGTCCGTTCATTACCTGAAAAGATTAAGACTACTAAGTGTTCATAGATGTCCACTTTCATCTCAAAGAAGAGGTTTTCTTTTCACAAATTTGGATATCCTATCAGACGGTATAAAAGAACTCGATCTAAGTTATTGCAATCTATCAGTGGTTCCTGATGGTATTGGTTTATTACATCGATTAATAAATTTGGATCTATCGGGAAACGATTTCATTTGTCTTCCCGCTAGCATCAGTCTCCTCTCAAATCTTAGAATGCTTTGTTTGAATAATTGCAAGAGGCTTCAGTTGCTACCTAAACTTTCGGTAGTAAATGAGGACACACTTTATGGACTTCAGATTCAATTCAATTACATTATATCGAAACAAGAGATTGATGTCTCCAAATTTCATGCAAGAAGCATCACTAGTCCAACAGTAATATGTTTAAACTGTCCTAAACTGGCAGAGAAAGAACGTGGCATTTTTGTCGCACAAGATATGTTAAACAGTTACCTTCAGGTATCAAACTTCAATTTCTTGTCATTAAATTGTGAGATGACATCAGGACCGTCTCATTACTTTGGAAGGCCCTGTGCGAGTTATAAAATGGGCTCTCATAAAAATTAAATTTTTCAAAATCCTCATCATCATGTTTTTATCAAATGCCTCAGTTTTCATGTCCGTTTAATACAAATTAGTGAAAATACGCCCCAGTTTTTGTATCCCGTTTTATAAAACGGCTCATTTTTAAAATTTTGGGCCCTTTCAAAATTTTAGGCCCTGTGCGATTGCTCCACCAGCACAACCTCTGAGACGCCCCTGGAAACCATCGGTATCAAACTTCAATATTCCTTGAGTACATTCCATGGATGGTGGAAAAATCGTCATAAATTGTGCGCTATGAAGTGTAAAAGTTTACTTTTTTGTCTTGTAAATAGCCCATCCACCTAAATTGACTAAAATAACCTCAACCATATATTTTTTCCATAAATTTAAAAAAGAGAGGATGAGGGTAAATTAGTCAATTTAGGTGGATGAGGCCACTGACCGTCTATGAACAAAATTAAGTAATGGATTAATAGTGTGTAAAAAAAAAAATTGGGGATGACCTTCTTAAATATTTGTGAACCCCACGGACCATTTATGAAATTTCTGATATATACAGTTATATACAAAATATTGGATTGCACCAGAAGCTGTATTTGAGATAATTGGTGCTGGAAGTGAAATTCCACCAGGATTCAAGCTTCTAAAACTGGACGAGAAATTTCAAGTTGAAGGCCCATGGGTCGGAGTGGCCATATGTGCTGTTATTGTGGGCCACCATTCTGCTGCATACATGGAAGCTAAGAACACGGTAACAGCTCATATTCGTGTTGGGGAAACATATCGGAAAATTTCTGTCCCCGTAAACCTTTTTGTAACAGGTTTGGAGACCCAATTGGTTTTCTACTCTACGGTTTTTGATGATCTCAAAAGAATTGTAGTAACATCTGAATTTGATTAACACAGATCTCATTTCAATAAATCTCAGCAACAAACATATAGCCTTTTTATGTAGCTATTTAAAAAAAAAAAAAAAAAAAAAAAAAAACTGTCTAGTAATTGCAAACTAAGTATACTTATATTATTTTGTTAATAATAACATGAGCAAACCAAATTTTTGTTTTTGAAAGGCACATGAGCTGATCAAATATAAATAAAGTTAGATTATGGCTATATAGGATAAACCGTAAACGTCACAAAAAATCTCATTTTCCAACATGTAAGCAAATGCGCAATGTACTTATTAAATGTTCAATGTGCACAATGAACTTTCAAATTATGTTTCAAGGTGCACCACCTGATACTGTACGTCTGCAAGTTTGAAACGATTTTCTCTGGGTTTTACCAGCTGTATGTTGCCCACCTTAAAAAGAAATTCGAATATACTTTTAGGCACTTTGAGTACATACAACAGGCTGATATTTTCACTTCTATTTTTTATACATCCACCATTTGTTTCATACTATCTTTCATATATATTCTCAAATAAATTATAATAAAAAGATTTTGTGTAATACGTTATTTAAGGGTATTTTAGGTAATCTGAGTGAATTAATCAAAATTTGTATTGGAAATATCAACTCCCTTACAAAATACACTATATACACGTGTACATTTTGGAAAGTACAACGGGTTCTTTTTTTTCTCCTCTTTTTTTTTTTCGAAGGCTAAAAATATTTTAAAATGGATTACAAACAAGGCCAGGGAATATCCTCAATCTGAAAACCAAATATAAGGAACAAAGCCAAATGCCACACAAAAGAATGCAGAACCAAAGTGACTAAACTACCTCATGTACAGAGCGAAATTCTCCCATTTTAAACCCCACAATTCAGCAACTTTGTCCAGACTTTTTAACTCTTAAACCAATGAGCTTGACTTTCATTTGCCATACAGTAGCTTCAATAATTAAACTGCTCAAGGTAAATAAAATTACCCTCATAAACAGCAGCAACCAAAACAATTTTCCTCTTTTAATATTACCCTCATAAATATATATTAATAATAGTGGTAATAGTAATACTACAGATAACTCAATTGGCCAACTACATGCAGTCTATAAATGTATATACGTAGTTGACACAATATATTACTAGTCCTTATATGATGGTTGCCAACTATGATATAACTGTATAATGCTCAAGGTAAATAAAATTGCAGATGGTGAATTAGTGGTTACTAAATGTGGAGTTCGATTTATACGTGATGAAAACATATCGCAGCTGAAGAGACATGAGTATTATACTAATATGGAGTTGTGCACAATGTTTCGAGCTACTTTCAGTCTTCCCTCTGATATGCAAACGTATGTAGGTGCTTGTGAAGCTGACTCAGACCTCCATTCGATCATCAGTGATCTTCTGAGCTGGAAAATAAATTTCATTCTTGATTATGGAAACCGACAAGATTCCTTGGATGGCATCCGTAAAATAGTTAAATGTCTAACTGAAATTAACCAAGAAGTTTTGACTGTATGCAAGGAAGAATTAAACCATAAACAATTATTTCCTATAGCTTATAACTTCTATCGAATTAGCTATGGAATATCTGAACTTTTCAACGATTTTATAAGGTTGCTGAAAGACGTATCTTATAGCTGGTTATGTGTAAAGTTAGCATTGGAACAAATTGTGGCAAAAGCAGAGCAGATGAGTGCAGCTACGAAGAGTTACTGTTGGGAAATTACGGTCAAACTAATTCCCACCACCCAGCCCAACAATAATAGTAAAGAAATAAGAACAATACACAACACAAGATTTAACATGGAAACTCCAAAACAGGAGAAAAACCACCGGCCCCCAAAGAGAGAAATACACTATATCACAAAATATTTAACTAATACGACTCTCAAACAAGAGTAAGAAAGAAAGAAATAATCAAATACTTAAAGTGTATTGATTGGTGCAATTCGGAAGTAATCCCATAAGCTCCTTTTATAACCAAAGAGATTACTTCCCACTCTTTCCATTCACCGATGTGGGACTAAGCAAAAAACATTTATTCTACTAGCCAAAAATCAAACCAACAAATCTCCACCTTTTGGATAGAAGAAGATAATCATGCTTCCACATTGCAAGGATAACCGATGTAGACGCTTCCTCGGCGACAACTTCAAGATCCTTATCTTCATGCCGTTGACATTATCTCCCAAGAGACAAAACTTGCATCTTCATCGAACATTGTCAAGACCCGACAATCATTGTCATAACAGACAATCATAACCCTTAACAGAATTATCATACTCCACCATAAAGAGTATAGCACTTAGAATATCACATTCCAAGCATTTTATATCGGCACATGTTGTATACCTAGCTGAACTGTTATGGTGCAACTTCCTGTTTGGCTTTTCTGGAAGTTTCATCAGCTACAACATCCGTTTCCACCACACAACCTGCATAAACGCCAAACCAATGCCCATGTGCAATTGTGGAACCGCTAACGAATATCCCTTTCCATGGTGGCGCGGACACATCATGAGGATGACGTGACTTCAGAAGAATTCGTCACTCTCCGTAACGACGGAGACAATGTTAGCATCTTTGGAACCATTTGCCGGATTAGCTCCACCGGGACAATTAACCCTTACATGCCCAGTCTTTCCGCACTTCCAGCATGTCAGATTCTTTCTAGAGTTTCTCTTCTGCCTATCCGAACACAACAGTACCGTAGCTTCTGATGGCGAGACTCCGTTACCTTCCAATCTTTTCTCCTCAGATAGGAGCTTGCTAGTAACATCTTCAAACTTCAACGTTTCTTTCCCGTACATTAGAATAGGTTTCATGTACTCATAGGATGATGATAAAGATAATATCAACCTCAAAGCTTTATCTTCATCATCCGTTTTAACTCCAATAGCCTCCAGTTCCGAAACAATACCATTAAGAATACTTAGATGATCTGAAATCTTTGAACCCCCATCCATACGCAGAGTATGAAATTGTGCTTTAAGACACAATCGATTTGAGATGCCCTTGCCCTGGTACAACTGCTCTAGTTTAACCCAAAGCTCATTTGCCGTTGATAACCCGTGCACATTTGCAAGCACGTTCTTTGCAAGACACAAACGAATCACACTTGCTGCCCTCAAATCCATATCATCCCATTCTTCTTCATCGAACTTACTGCTAGAATCACTGCCGGGAACAAAGGTGGGTTTATGTAACACCGGCCATTTTATTTTTATTTTTAAATACACAGCGGAAGACTTTATTAACAAACACAATATAAGTCACGTCATTACGTTTAAGTTTACACAACGGTGTTACGTTATCACAAAACATTATTTATACAAAAGTCCACATCAGAGTTGGGTTGTCAAACATGTCTTCTGCAATAGCACCCTTCCCGACTAGCAGCACCTAAACCTGCAAGGGGAGAATATGTGGGGGATTAGCGCACCGCTAAGTGAATGGAATCTATCTAACAGATATAGCTTAAGTCACACACAAGCTATATACTAACAACAACACATGCTAACTATCAACTAGCATACAATAAGACAATACGAGGATCGGCGGCTTGTACGAGCACACGACTCTCAGCTGATCGGGCCTGAGTCTACCTATAGTCCCTGCTACTCAATTCACAGTATAGTTATCCAGATGCAGGGGATGCATCATTCACACTATACTCCACAATCAGTAGCCTATGGACCCAACCTCCCCTAGGCACGGTTGACCTCATACGGACTCTAACCTCTCCTAGGCACGGTCTCGAGTCCCCAGTCTCCCTAGGCCCGACTGGTGCCATTCACACAGTGTACACATAATTCACATACAACATCAGGCATACTATATTATTCTAACATGGCAATTTCTACACTATGCATGGTAAAAGAGTCAACCACAGTAGCATGATATGCTACTTAAACTCTATCCGGAGATAGACCCACTCACCAATTACCAGCAACTGCTCAGTTATTATTTCTGAGCTTCCTCCTTGTCCTTATAACCTGAGAACAACACAAACAAAGTTAATATACATATTCAATAAATAATATAATCATTTCATATGATTAACTAGGTCATAACACCATATATTCATAATTTTATGAGTCTACATTATGACTCCATTCAATAATGGCATACAGGTGCGTGCAAAACACGACATACACACTAAAACTCCTTTTTCGACCTAAAAACAGTTTGATCTAGTTTCTTAAAAGTTCACCATTGAAAAGTACTCTTCAATACGATTCCAACGATATTTGATTCATCAAAAACGGAGTTACGGTTTGAAAGTTACGCCCGTTTCAATTTCATAAAAGGTACTGTAGCAAATAGTGACACTGTATCAACTCGGTACTGTAGCAACTCGGGTACTGTAATAACTCGGGTACTGTTGCAACTCGGTACTGTAGCAAATAGTGACACTGTAGCAAATAGTGACACTGTAGCAAATGTAGTGACCCGAACTTTTCCATGTTTATATATATTAATTGAGATTGATATTTACATGATTAAATGTTTCCAACATGTTAAGCAATCAAACTTGTTAAGACTTGATTAATTGAAATATGTTTCATATAGACAATTGACCACCCAAGTTGATCGGTGATTCACGAACGTTAAAACTTGTAAAAACTATATGATGACATATATATGGATATATATATATATAGTTAACATGATACTATGATAAGAAAACATATCATAAAGTATATTAACAATGAACTACATATGTAAAAACAAGACTACTAACTTAATGATTTTTAAACGAGACATATATGTAACGATTATCGTTGTAAAGACATTTAATGTATATATATCATATTAAGAGATATTCATACATGATAATATCATGATAATATAATAATTTAAAATCTCATTTGATATTATAAACATTGGGTTAACAACATTTAACAAGATCGTTAACCTAAAGGTTTCAAAACAACACTTACATGTAACGACTAACGATGACTTAACGACTCAGTTAAAATGTATATACATGTAGTATTTTAATATGTATTTATACACTTTTGAAAGACTTCAATACACTTATCAAAATACTTCTACTTAACAAAAATGCTTACAATTACATCCTCGTTCAGTTTCATCAACAATTCTACTCGTATGCACCCGTATTCGTACTCGTACAATACACAGCTTTTAGATGTATGTACTATTGGTATATACACTCCAATGATCAGCTCTTAGCAGCCCATGTGAGTCACCTAACACATGTGGGAACCATCATTTGGCAACTAGCATGAAATATCTCATAAAATTACAAAAATATGAGTAATCATTCATGACTTATTTACATGAAAACAAAATTACATATCCTTTATATCTAATCCATACACCAACGACCAAAAACACCTACAAACACTTTCATTCTTCAATTTTCTTCATCTAATTGATCTCTCTCAAGTTCTATCTTCAAGTTCTAAGTGTTCTTCATAAATTCCAAAAGTTCTAGTTTCATAAAATCAAGAATACTTTCAAGTTTGCTAGCTCACTTCCAATCTTGTAAGGTGATCATCCAACCTCAAGAAATCTTTGTTTCTTACAGTAGGTTATCATTCTAATACAAGGTAATAATCATATTCAAACTTTGGTTCAATTTCTATAACTATAACAATCTTATTTCAAGTGATGATCTTACTTGAACTTGTTTTCGTGTCATGATTCTGCTTCAAGAACTTCGAGCCATCCAAGGATCCATTGAAGCTAGATCCATTTTTCTCTTTTCCAGTAGGTTCATCCAAGGAAATTAAGGTAGTAATGATGTTCATAACATCATTCGATTCATACATATAAAGCTATCTTATTCGAAGGTTTAAACTTGTAATCACTAGAACATAGTTTAGTTAATTCTAAACTTGTTCGCAAACAAAAGTTAATCCTTCTAAATTGACTTTTAAAATCAACTAAACACATGTTCTATATCTATATGATATGCTAACTTAATGATTTAAAACCTGGAAACACGAAAAACACCGTAAAACTGGATTTACGCCGTCGTAGTAACACCGCGGGCTGTTTTGGGTTAGTTAATTAAAAACTATGATAAACTTTGATTTAAAAGTTGTTATTCTGAGAAAATGATTTTTATTATGAACATGAAACTATATCCAAAAATTATGGTTAAACTCAAAGTGGAAGTATGTTTTCTAAAATGGTCATCTAGACGTCGTTCTTTCGACTGAAATGACTACCTTTACAAAAACGACTTGTAACTTATTTTTCCGACTATAAACCTATACTTTTCTGTTTATATTCATAAAATAGAGTTCAATATGAAACCATAGCAATTTGATTCACTCAAAACGGATTTAAAATGAAGAAGTTATGGGTAAAACAAGATTGGATAATTTTTCTCATTTTAGCTACGTGAAAATTGGTAACAAATCTATTCCAACCATAACTTAATCAACTTGTATTGTATATTATGTAATCTTGAGATACCATAGACACGTATACAATGTTTCGACCTATCATGTCGACACATCTATATATATTTCGGAACAACCATAGACACTCTATATGTGAATGTTGGAGTTAGCTATACAGGGTTGAGGTTGATTCCAAAATATATATAGTTTGAGTTGTGATCAATACTGAGATACGTATACACTGGGTCGTGGATTGATTCAAGATAATATTTATCGATTTATTTCTGTACATCTAACTGTGGACAACTAGTTGTAGGTTACTAACGAGGACAGCTGACTTAATAAACTTAAAACATCAAAATATATTAAAAGTGTTGTAAATATATTTTGAACATACTTTGATATATATGTATATATTTTTATAGGTTCGTGAATCAACCAGTGGCCAAGTCTTACTTCCCGACGAAGTAAAAATCTGTGAAAGTGAGTTATAGTCCCACTTTTAAAATCTAATATTTTTGGGATGAGAATACATGCAGGTTTTATAAATGATTTACAAAATAGACACAAGTACGTGAAACTACATTCTATGGTTGAATTATCGAAATCGAATATGCCCCTTTTTATTAAGTCTGGTAATCTAAGAATTAGGGAACAGACACCCTAATTGACGCGAATCCTAAAGATAGATCTATTGGGCCTAACAAACCCCATCCAAAGTACCGGATGCTTTAGTACTTCGAAATTTATATCATATCCGAAGGGTGTCCCGGAATGATGGGGATATTCTTATATATGCATCTTGTTATTGTCGGTTACCAGGTGTTCACCATATGAATGATTTTTATCTCTATGTATGGGATGTGTATTGAAATATGAAATCTTGTGGTCTATTGTTACGATTTGATATATATAGGTTAAACCTATAACTCACCAACATTTTTGTTGACGTTTAAAGCATGTTTATTCTCAGGTGAATATTAAGAGCTTCCGCTGTTGCATACTAAAATAAGGACAAGATTTGGAGTCCATGTTTGTATGATATTGTGTAAAAACTGCATTCAAGAAACTGATTTCGATGTAACATATTTGTATTGTAAACCATTATGTAATGGTCGTGTGTAAACAGGATATTTTAGATTATCATTATTTGATAATCTACGTAAAGCTTTTTAAACCTTTATTTATGAAATAAAGGTTATGGTTTGTTTTAAAAATGAATGCAGTCTTTGAAAAACGTCTCATATAGAGGTCAAAACCTCGCAACGAAATCAATTAATATGGAACGTTTTTAATCAATAAGAACGGGACATTTCAGTTGGTATCCGAGCGTTGGTCTTAGAGAACCAGAAAATTTGCATTAGTGTGTCTTATCGAGTTTGTTAGGATGCATTAGTGATTCTGGACTTCGACCGTGTTTTCTTTAAAAATGATTGCTTAACATTTTTGTTGGAAACTATATATTTTTAACATATGAATATTATGTGATATATTAATCTCTTAACGTGTTTGATATTATATGATAGATGTCTACCTCTAGAACAAGTCCCATTGACTCACCTAATAATAATGAAGAGTCAAATGTAAATTGGAATGATTCGTGGACTGATTCACAAGTTCCCGAAGAGGAACCGGAAGAAGAGTCGGAACCGGAAGAAGAATCGGAACCGGAAGAAGAATCGGAACCGGAAGAAGAATCGGAACCGGTGGGGGAAATAATAAAACGGTTAAGTAAAAGAGAATCCTCAACCAACCGACCAAGGTTAATTATGGTCAATGGTGTTTCCGCCAAGGAAGCAAAATATTGGGAGGATTACCAATTCTCCGATGAATCGGATTCCGACGAGAATTCCAATGATGTTATAGAAATTACCCCAACTGAATTTAAAAAGGCAAAAGAAAATAATAAGGGAAAGGGCATAAAAATAGAGAAATCTAATTCCAACCCCGATGAACTTTATATGTATCGTCAACCCCCGAAGTCCTTAAGTTGTAACAATGACCCGGGAACCTCTAAACCACCAGGTTTTTCTAAACCAATGTGGACAACGACGGCTCGTATTAGGGGAACATCATATATCCCTAGAAACTTGGCAAAATGAACCAAAACCGAAGAAGAAGAAACGAGCGAGTCAGAATAAGATAGTTGTATTCGTGTGGTGTAATATATGTAATATAGTGTTCTTATGCTTTATGATATATGTAAAAATTGCTTGATTTAATAAGTATTTTTTTTATGAATCTAACTCTTGTCTATTTTACAGTTTAAAAACACAAAATGGATAGACAACCCAATATTTTAAGAGACCTACCCGGAGACATGATTGATGAAATCTTGTCTAGAGTCGGCCAGAATTCCTCGGCACAACTATTTAAGGCGAGATCAGTTTGTAAGACATTCGAAGAACGTTCCAAGAATGTCTTGGTTTATAAGAGACTTTCGTTTGAAAGATGGGGGATATCACATTGGGAAACCCATAAGTTACGATGTGTTTACTTTGACGCATATATTGCGGGGAACCCAAATGCTATTTTACGTAACGGGTTAAGAAATTATTTTGACTCAATATATCCGAATATTGGACTTCGTGATTTAGAAAAAGCGGCTAACATGCAACATAAAGAAGCATGTTATGCTTACGGATTAGTAATGTTTGCTTCTCACCAAAGTGAGAACAAGAACATCGGGCTACAACTATTAAACAAAACGTTCCCACAAGTGACGGAGTCGGTAATTGGAGTAAGAAATGAGGTTTTTAGATTGTTACGGGACTGTTGGACATTACGTAACCCTCGTCCCTTTGAAGACGTTACAACACGCTGTCTTATCAACGGCCATAACGGTTATGTTGCACAAGACCAAGGATGGGAAGTAGTCCTAGTAAAACCAGAATGCATGACTTGTTTCTGGACGTATGAATTACGTGTCTTTATTGCCTTTGCTGAACGACTTGTGTACTAGCTAGAATTATCTTCACAACTATCTTGTATCAAAGTTATTGTGTGCTATATTTCATGCTTTATGTAAAATAAGCGGTATTGTAAGTTTGTAAAATATTGTATAAAAGTTTGAACGCGAAATATTATTATAATCAGTTTTTCATATAGAATTGTAGTAGTTGAATTGTATATTAGCTACTAAGTATGAACTTAACGGGTAGGTACTACCCGAATTTAAACTTATAAAACGCTAATATGAAGAAAAAGCTTTTATAAATGAGTTCATATTATGCTACGAAATACTATTAACTACTCTTAATATTCTGTATGATTAACTTGTTCCATTTGACTATTTTGAAGGAAATGGCACCGACTACTCGACACACCGTGAATATGAATGAAGAGGAATTCCGTACTTTTCTAGCTTCAAACATAGCCGCAGTACAGGCTGCGCTACATACCAACAATAACCTTGGATCTAGCAGTACAGGAAATCGTATAGGATGCACCTACAAAGAATTCACTGCCTGCAAACCTTTGGAATTTGATGGAACCGAAGGACCGATCGGATTGAAACGGTGGACCGAGAAGGTTGAATCGGTGTTTGCCATAAGTAAGTGTACTGAAGAGGACAAAGTGAAGTACGCTACGCATACCTTCACAGGTTCTGCGTTAACATGGTGGAATACCTATCTAGAGCAAGTGGGACAAGACGATGCGTACGCACTACCGTGGTCAGCATTCAAGCACTTGATGAACGAGAAGTACCGTCCCAGAACCGAGGTCAATAAGCTCAAGACAGAACTTAGAGGGTTACGAACCCAAGGATTTGATATTACCACGTATGAAAGACGATTCACAGAATTGTGCCTATTGTGTCCGGGAGCATTCGAAGATGAGGAAGAGAAGATCGACGCGTTTGTGAAAGGATTACCGGAAAGAATCCAAGAAGATATAAGTTCACACGAGCCCGCCTCCATACAACAGGCATGTAGAATGGCTCACAAACTAGTGAACCAGATTGAAGAAAGAATTAAAGAACAGACTGCTGAAGAGGCCAATGTGAAGCAAGTCAAAAGAAAGTGGGAGGAAAATGGTGATAAGAATCACCAATACAACAACAACAGCAATCGCAACAATTATCCCAACAATCGCAACATCAATCGCAACTACAACAAACGGCCCAACAACAACAACAACAACAACAACAACAACAACTACAACAATCATCCCAACAACAATAATAACCGCAACAACAACAACAACAATCAGAAGCAGCTATGCCAAAGGTGTGAAAAGAATCACTCGGGGTTCTGCACCAAATTTTGCAACAAGTGTAAAAGAAATGGTCATAGCGCGGTGAAGTGTGAGGTCTACGGACCAGGGGTTAATAGAACAAAAGGAACAAATGGTGTCGGAACGAGTAATGGCGGAGCAAGTAGTGTCGGAGCAAGTTATGCCAATGTAGTTTGTTATAAATGTGGAAAACCAGGCCACATTATTAGAAATTGCCCGAACCAGGAGAACACGAATGGACAAGGCCGTGGAAGAGTTTTCAATATTAATGCGGTAGAGGCACAGGAAGACCCGGAGCTTGTTACGGGTACGTTTCTTATTGACAATAAATCTGCTTACGTTTTATTTGATTCGGGTGCGGATAGAAGCTATATGAGTAGAGATTTTTGTGCTAAATTAAGTTGTCCATTGACGCCTTTGGATAGTAAATTTTTACTCGAATTAGCAAATGGTAAATTAATTTCAGCAGATAATATATGTCGGAATCGAGAAATTAAACTGGTTAGCGAAACATTTAAGATTGATTTGATACCAGTAGAGTTAGGGAGTTTTGATGTGATAATCGGTATGGACTGGCTGAAAGAAGTGAAAGCGGAGATCGTTTGTTACAAAAATGCAATTCGCATTATATGAGAAAAAGGAAAACCCTTAATGGTGTACGGAGAAAAGGGCAACACGAAGCTACATCTTATTAGTAATTTGAAGGCACAAAAACTAATAAGAAAAGGTTGCTATGCTGTTCTAGCACACGTCGAGAAAGTACAAACTGAAGAAAAGAGCATCAATGATGTTCCCATTGCAAAAGAATTTCCCGATGTATTTCCGAAAGAATTACCGGGATTACCCCCACATCGATCCGTTGAATTTCAAATAGATCTTGTACCAGGAGCTGCACCAATAGCTCGTGCTCCTTACAGACTCGCACCCAGCGAGATGAAAGAACTGCAAAGCCAATTACAAGAACTTTTAGAGCGTGGTTTCATTCGACCAAGCACATCACCGTGGGGAGCTCCTGTTTTGTTTGTCAAGAAGAAAGATGGTACATTCAGGTTGTGTATCGACTACCGAGAGTTGAACAAACTTACCATCAAGAACCGCTACCCACTACCGAGAATCGACGACTTATTTGATCAACTACAAGGCTCGTCTGTTTATTCAAAGATTGACTTACGTTCCGGGTATCATCAAATGCGGGTGAAAGAAGATGATATTCCAAAGACTGCTTTCAGAACACGTTACGGTCATTACGAGTTTATGGTCATGCCGTTTGGTTTAACTAATGCACCAGCTGTGTTCATGGACCTTATGAACCGAGTGTGTGGACCATACCTTGACAAGTTTGTCATTGTTTTCATTGATGACATACTTATTTACTCAAAGAATGACCAAGAACACGGTGAACATTTGAGAAAGGTGTTAGAAGTATTGAGGAAGGAAGAATTGTACGCTAAGTTTTCAAAGTGTGCATTTTGGTTGGAAGAAGTTCAATTCCTCGGTCACATAGTGAACAAAGAAGGTATTAAGGTGGATCCGGCAAAGATAGAAACTGTTGAAAAGTGGGAAACCCCGAAAACTCCGAAACACATACGCCAGTTTTTAGGACTAGCTGGTTACTACAGAAGGTTCATCCAAGACTTTTCCAGAATAGCAAAACCCTTGACTGCATTAACGCATAAAGGGAAGAAATTTGAATGGAATGATGAACAAGAGAAAGCGTTTCAGTTATTGAAGAAAAAGCTAACTACGGCACCTATATTGTCATTGCCTGAAGGGAATGATGATTTTGTGATTTATTGTGATGCATCAAAGCAAGGTCTCGGTTGTGTATTAATGCAACGAACGAAGGTGATTGCTTATGCGTCTAGACAATTGAAGATTCACGAACAAAATTATACGACGCATGATTTGGAATTAGGCGCGGTTGTTTTTGCATTAAAGACTTGGAGGCACTACTTATATGGGGTCAAAAGTATTATATATACCGACCACAAAAGTCTTCAACATATATTTAATCAGAAACAACTGAATATGAGGCAGCGTAGGTGGATTGAATTATTGAATGATTACGACTTTGAGATTCGTTACCACCCGGGGAAGGCAAATGTGGTAACCGATGCCTTGAGCAGGAAGGACAGAGAACCCATTCGAGTAAAATCTATGAATATAATGATTCATAATAACATTACTACTCAAATAAAGGAGGCGCAACAAGGAGTTTTAAAAGAGGGAAATTTAAAGGATGAAATACCCAAAGGATCGGAGAAGCATCTTAATATTCGGGAAGACGGAACCCGGTATAGGGCTGAAAGGATTTGGGTACCAAAATTTGGAGATATGAGAGAAATGGTACTTAGAGAAGCTCATAAAACCAGATACTCAATACATCCTGGAATGGGGAAGATGTACAAGGATCTCAAGAAACATTTTTGGTGGCCGGGTATGAAAGCCGATGTTGCTAAATACGTAGGAGAATGTTTGACGTGTTCTAAGGTCAAAGCTGAGCATCAGAAACCATCAGGTCTACTTCAACAACCCGAAATCCCGGAATAGAAATGGGAAAACATTACCATGGATTTCATCACTAAATTGCCAAGGACTGCAAGTGGTTTTGATACTATTTGGGTAATAGTTGATCGTCTCACCAAATCAGCACACTTCCTACCAATAAGAGAAAATGACAAGATGGAGAAGTTAGCACGACTGTATTTGAAGGAAGTCGTCTCCAGACATGGAATACCAATCTCTATTATCTCTGATAGGGATGGCAGATTTATTTCAAGATTCTGGCAGACATTACAGCAAGCATTAGGAACTCGTCTAGACATGAGTACTGCCTATCATCCACAAACTGATGGGCAGAGCGAAAGGACGATACAAACGCTTGAAGACATGCTACGAGCATGTGTTATTAATTTCGGAAACAGTTGGGATCGACATCTACCGTTAGCAGAATTTTCCTACAACAACAGCTACCATTCAAGCATTGAGATGGCGCCGTTTGAAGCACTTTATGGTAGAAAGTGCAGGTCTCCGATTTGTTGGAGTGAAGTAGGGGATAGACAGATTACGGGTCCGGAGATTATACAAGAAACTACCGAGAAGATCATCCAAATTCAACAACGGTTGAAAACCGCCCAAAGTCGACAAAAGAGCTACGCTGACATTAAAAGAAAAGATATAGAATTTGAAATTGGAGAGATGGTCATGCTTAAAGTTGCACCTTGGAAAGGCGTTGTTCGATTTGGTAAACGAGGGAAATTAAATCCAAGGTATATTGGACCATTCAAGATTATTGATCGTGTCGGACCAGTAGCTTACCGACTAGAGTTACCTCAACAACTCGCGGCTGTACATAACACTTTCCACGTCTCGAATTTAAAGAAATGTTTTGCTAAAGAAGATCTCACTATTCCGTTAGATGAAATCCAAATCAACGAAAAACTTCAATTCATCGAAGAACCCGTCGAAATAATGGATCGTGAGGTTAAAAGACTTAAGCAAAACAAGATACCAATTGTTAAGGTTCGATGGAATGCTCGTAGAGGACCCGAGTTCACCTGGGAGCGTGAAGATCAGATGAAGAAGAAATACCCGCATCTATTTCCAGAAGATTCGTCAACACCTTCAACAGCTTAAAATTTCGGGACGAAATTTATTTAACGGGTAGGTACTGTAGTGACCCGAAATTTTCCATGTTTATATATATATTAATTGAGATTGATATTTACATGATTAAATGTTTCCAACATGTTAAGCAATCAAACTTGTTAAGACTTGATTAATTGAAATATGTTTCATATAGACAATTGACCACCCAAGTTGATCGGTGATTCACGAACGTTAAAACTTGTAAAAACTATATGATGACATATATATGGATATATATATATATATATATATATATATATATATATATATAGTTAACATGATACTATGATAAGAAAACATATCATAAAGTATATTAACAATGAACTACATATGTAAAAACAAGACTACTAACTTAATGATTTTTAAACGAGACATATATGTAACGATTATCGTTGTAAAGACATTTAATGTATATATATCATATTAAGAGATATTCATACATGATAATATCATGATAATATAATAATTTAAAATCTCATTTGATATTATAAACATTGGGTTAACAACATTTAACAAGATCGTTAACCTAAAGGTTTCAAAACAACACTTACATGTAACGACTAACGATGACTTAACGACTCAGTTAAAATGTATATACATGTAGTGTTTTAATATGTATTTATACACTTTTGAAAGACTTCAATACACTTATCAAAATACTTCTACTTAACAAAAATGCTTACAATTACATCCTCGTTCAGTTTCATCAACAATTCTACTCGTATGCACCCGTATTCGTACTCGTACAATACACAGCTTTTAGATGTATGTACTATTGGTATATACACTCCAATGATCAGCTCTTAGCAGCCCATGTGAGTCACCTAACACATGTGGGAACCATCATTTGGCAACTAGCATGAAATATCTCATAAAATTACAAAAATATGAGTAATCATTCATGACTTATTTACATGAAAACAAAATTACATATCCTTTATATCTAATCCATACACCAACGACCAAAAACACCTACAAACACTTTCATTCTTCAATTTTCTTCATCTAATTGATCTCTCTCAAGTTCTATCTTCAAGTTCTAAGTGTTCTTCATAAATTCCAAAAGTTCTAGTTTCATAAAATCAAGAATACTTTCAAGTTTGCTAGCTCACTTCCAATCTTGTAAGGTGATCATCCAACCTCAAGAAATCTTTGTTTCTTACAGTAGGTTATCATTCTAATACAAGGTAATAATCATATTCAAACTTTGGTTCAATTTCTATAACTATAACAATCTTATTTCAAGTGATGATCTTACTTGAACTTGTTTTCGTGTCATGATTCTGCTTCAAGAACTTCGAGCCATCCAAGGATCCATTGAAGCTAGATCCATTTTTCTCTTTTCCAGTAGGTTCATCCAAGGAAATTAAGGTAGTAATGATGTTCATAACATCATTCGATTCATACATATAAAGCTATCTTATTCGAAGGTTTAAACTTGTAATCACTAGAACATAGTTTAGTTAATTCTAAACTTGTTCGCAAACAAAAGTTAATCCTTCTAAATTGACTTTTAAAATCAACTAAACACATGTTCTATATCTATATGATATGCTAACTTAATGATTTAAAACCTGGAAACACGAAAAACACCGTAAAATCGGATTTACGCCGTCGTAGTAACACCGCGGGCTGTTTTGGGTTAGTTAATTAAAAACTATGATAAACTTTGATTTAAAAGTTGTTATTCTGAGAAAATGATTTTTATTATGAACATGAAACTATATCCAAAAATTATGGTTAAACTCAAAGTGGAAGTATGTTTTCTAAAATGGTCATCTAGACGTCGTTCTTTCGACTGAAATGACTACCTTTACAAAAACGACTTGTAACTTATTTTTCCGACTATAAACCTATACTTTTCTGTTTAGATTCATAAAATAGAGTTCAATATGAAACCATAGCAATTTGATTCACTCAAAACGGATTTAAAATGAAGAAGTTATGGGTAAAACAAGATTGGATAATTTTTCTCATTTTAGCTACGTGAAAATTGGTAACAAATCTATTCCAACCATAACTTAATCAACTTGTATTGTATATTATGTAATCTTGAGATACCATAGACACGTATACAATGTTTCGACCTATCATGTCGACACATCTATATATATTTCGGAACAACCATAGACACTCTATATGTGAATGTTGGAGTTAGCTATACAGGGTTGAGGTTGATTCCAAAATATATATAGTTTGAGTTGTGATCAATACTGAGATACGTATACACTGGGTCGTGGATTGATTCAAGATAATATTTATCGATTTATTTCTGTACATCTAACTGTGGACAACTAGTTGTAGGTTACTAACGAGGACAGCTGACTTAATAAACTTAAAACATCAAAATATATTAAAAGTGTTGTAAATATATTTTGAACATACTTTGATATATATGTATATATTTTTATAGGTTCGTGAATCAACCAGTGGCCAAGTCTTACTTCCCGACGAAGTAAAAATCTGTGAAAGTGAGTTATAGTCCCACTTTTAAAATCTAATATTTTTGGGATGAGAATACATGCAGGTTTTATAAATGATTTACAAAATAGACACAAGTACGTGAAACTACATTCTATGGTTGAATTATCGAAATCGAATATGCCCCTTTTTATTAAGTCTGGTAATCTAAGAATTAGGGAACAGACACCCTAATTGACGCGAATCCTAAAGATAGATCTATTGGGCCTAACAAACCCCATCCAAAGTACCGGATGCTTTAGTACTTCGAAATTTATATCATATCCGAAGGGTGTCCCGGAATGATGGGGATATTCTTATATATGCATCTTGTTATTGTCGGTTACCAGGTGTTCACCATATGAATGATTTTTATCTCTATGTATGGGATATGTATTGAAATATGAAATCTTGTGGTCTATTGTTACGATTTGATATATATAGGTTAAACCTATAACTCACCAACATTTTTGTTGACGTTTAAAGCATGTTTATTCTCAGGTGAATATTAAGAGCTTCCGCTGTTGCATACTAAAATAAGGACAAGATTTGGAGTCCATGTTTGTATGATATTGTGTAAAAACTGCATTCAAGAAACTGATTTCGATGTAACATATTTGTATTGTAAACCATTATGTAATGGTCGTGTGTAAACAGGATATTTTAGATTATCATTATTTGATAATCTACGTAAAGCTTTTTAAACCTTTATTTATGAAATAAAGGTTATGGTTTGTTTTAAAAATGAATGCAGTCTTTGAAAAACGTCTCATATAGAGGTCAAAACCTCGCAACGAAATCAATTAATATGGAACGTTTTTAATCAATAAGAACGGGACATTTCAGCAAATAGTGACACTGTAGCAAATAGTGACACTGTAGCAACTCGGGCACTGTAGCAACCCGGGTACTGTAGCAAACCGGGTACTGTAGCAAACTGGGTTTCGAAGATCTTATGATTTTTTCTCCAAAAACTTGATTTCTAAGTGTTTTTGACCAAATTTTAAGCACAAGAAAGTTACTAAACATATATACAATCTATTTCTAACATCAATTAAGCATAACAAACACCAAATATGAAGATTCAAGCTTAAAATCACACTTTTTATTCAAGAACACAAAAAACCCATTTATTCAAGAATCAAAGCAAGGATTCAAGTAAACAAACCTGATTAGATGATCACAAGGATGATATGAATCAATCCTTAAAGCCTTACAATCAAATTTCTAGCTTGGATTAATTTAGGATTTGTGAAGGATGAAAGAGTAGGTACGTACTAAATTTGGGAAATGTCTAGAAATGAGAATAAAAAAGACATTTACACTCTTAAATAGGCATTAAATCCCATACCCCACAACACACGGGTATTTATCAGTTATCTGATATCTTTCGCACAAGATTAGGTAGCCCAAACGAGGTCCAATTAAATAAACAAACCTGTTCTGGGACCCTTGTCACAAACTGGTCACAACACAATTATAATAAAACACTAATAAAATAATTAAAATAAAAGCACTTAAGACTAAGCATAAACCCTAAGGGCAAAATAGGCAACTTACAACTAGCCCGGGTTTCAGTCTGTTACAGTTTACCTTTCAATGCCTTGTGTAACCCGGACTGAATAAACACATCCTTGACTTGAACCTGCCATAAGCCAAAATTGATCCTCCCATCAAATTTCTCTACATCAAACCTCATTGGACTGAACTTCGACATCGTATACCAATCCTATAAACAACACTTTCTCTGATTTTGCTCACGTTTCGAATAGCCAAAAGATGTAGCAGGTAGCCAGGACCCTTTAAATCGGAAATTCACAACTCGCCACAAACAAATCCAACTATTACTACGAATCAGAAAAAATATTGTCTAACCAGATACCCTATACGATCAATAGAACTCGTTTCTGATGTGGACGATCCACTCCCGTGACAACCACAGAGCATACTCCGACTCCTATAACCGAGACCCCCGTCAAACCTGACGCTCTGATACAAGTTGTTGGGAAATTACGATCTAACTAATTCCCACCACCCAACCCAACAATAATAGTAAAGAAATAAGAACAATACACAACACAAGATTTAACGTGGAAACTCCAAAACAGGAGAAAAACCACCAGCCCCCGAAGAGAGAAATACACTATATCACAAATTGTTACAATGATATAGACGACTCTCTTAAGCCAACTACACTCTCCAAAATATTTAACTAATACAACTCTCAAACAAGAGTAAGAAAGAAAGAAATAATCAAATACTTAAAGTGTATTGATTGGTGCAATTTGGAAGTAATCCCATAAACTCCTTTTTATAACCAAAGAGATTACTTCCCACTCTTTCCATCCACCGATGTGGGACTAAGCAAAAAACATTTCTTCTACTAGCCAAAAATCAAACCAACAGTTACTACAACAACTCAATGATCTTGAAGCTCCTGGTGGTGTTAGTTTTTCTGAGAGCTTCATCACATCGGTTGCTCATATCTTTAAAGAAACAATTGTTTTCATAGGACACGTAAATGGAGAAATCAAAAACAATAAAGGGATGAGGTCAGTTATGAAATTGGCGAAAGTATCGAGTTTACTAGCTGGAGGAGTTTTCGGTATTCTTGCAACATACACGCGTAACAGCAAACTCTCACAAGAGATGAGAAACGTTACTTGTTATTCTACATGGCTTCATTGTCTCCATAGTATTTCATGCAAAAACGATGAATGGTTAGATGATTTATGTATGAAGAGAAGTTATGAAAGGGAGTTGCAGATTAACGACTTTTTTGGAAACCAAATTCTTCTACAAGAACTGAAAATCAAGATGGCTCGGTTTGATTGCATTAGTAAACAGAATCGGCAGGAGGTGATGATCGGAGTAGATATTCTTGAGAAGAAGATCGTTGATTTCTCAAAAACGATTGAAGACATGGGTTTACTTGCTAAAACGTATAAGCATGATATAAAGGAAGCAGGGGTAACACTGAATAAGTTTATTGCAAATGGTTATTTGAAGGTTAATAGATATGGAGTTCATTTTGGGCGTGATAAAGATGCATTAAATCAGGAACAAAATGAGGATCCCATTAGCGAACTAAAGAGCATTCTGTATCATGCTAGTTTATTTGTTCCATCTGATCTTGACTGGTATTTACATGAAGCTGATTTAAATCATTGTATCGTAAAGAATAGCAGTACAACAAGATTACTCTACTTCTACGGAATACAAGGAATTTCTATCGATTACATCCATAGGTTCAGTAAAATTTACATGAAATAAACAAGGAAGCTTTCATACTCCTAAATGAATGCAAAGAAGAATGGATGATGCAGGATTCAATTGTGTTGGGCTCTCGGGAATTGGTCTACAAAATTATATTGGGTTTGTTGGGCCACAAAATTATATTGGGCTTGTTGGGCCGCATTGCGATCGAGTTGGGATAGGATAGCAACACACAGAAGAAAAGAAAGAAGTCTGCTAAGGAAATAAAATAAGTCGCAGACTACATGATCAATTGGGATTTGGTTTCTTAATATTTAGTATTCTATATTTATCTTTTATATTATTTTTAATATTGAATTAAATGTTGCTTGTTCCTTAATTCATGGACAGGCTATATTATTTATATATACGTACCATGTAAAGGAGGATGAGGAGTTGTTTTTTATATATTGAATAAAAAGTGTCAAGCCTTTAGGCTTTTATTATTTTGGCGTATAACAGCCATTTTTGTCTTTTGTTATTGGCGTACAAAATAACTATCAAATTGTTATTTTCTGTTTGGCCACGATTTCTTCATTATTTGGTATCCAGAGCTCAGGTTTTGGCCAAACAATGTATCGCGGAGGTTATCGAGGAGGCTATTGCAGAACCGCCGACCGAGGCAGCGATGGAGATAATCGTAGACACGCCGAAAGAGGCAACGAAGATCCTCGAGACACAGAAATTGAACGATTATATAAGCGAATCGTCGAGTTGGAACTGAACCAACAACGATTTCCTGCGCGTTACGATTCGGAAAGAATCGATTCAGAATTCATTTATGATACTGAACCCATCTATGATACAGATGGTGAAGATGGAGAATCCATCTATGATACCGAACCCATCTATGATACTGATGGTGAGGTATCTTTTTCTTTTTTTGAATATGATTATGAAAGTGATTTGGAGGTAGTTACTAACAAAGACATCAACATGTCCAATGAAGATGTTAAAAATTTTTATTGCGAAGATGTTGATGTTATGAAAAAGGATTTGGAAAACATTTGTGTAGTTTTTGAGGATCGGTTAGATGTTCCAGTCATCCATATTGTAGACTCGAAGACGAGTCTTTTCAAAGAAGGGGAGAATGATGCAGGATTCAATTGTGTTGGGCTCTCTGGAATTGGTCTACAAAATTATGTTAGGTTTGTTGGGCCACAAAATTATATTGGGCTTGTTGGGCCGCATTGCGATCGAGTTGGGATAGGATAGCAACACACAGAAGAAAAGAAAGAAGTCTGCTAAGGAAATAAAATAAGTCGCAGACTACATGATCAATTGGGATTTGGTTTCTTAATATTTAGTATTCTATATTTATCTTTTATATTATTTTTAATATTGAATTAAATGTTGCTTGTTCTTTAATTCATGGACAGGCTATATTATTTATATATACGTACCATGTGAAGGAGGATGAGGAGTTGTTTTTTAAATATTGAATAAAAAGTGTCAAGCCTTTAGGCTTTTATTATTTTGGCGTATAACAGCCATTTTTGGCTTTTGTTATTGGCGTACAAAATAACTATCAAATTGTTATTTTCTGTTTGGCCACGATTTCTTCATTAATGGAGCTATACGCGGTTAAAAATGTAAGGATATTAGGACCCAAAACAACGCAAGTGATTCAACAAGATCACTCACCGATAGTAATTCTACAAGATTACTAACCCACTTAATGAACGAAAGATTATAAATGCAAGAAATGTAAATCGACACAAGAGATAACGTGGTTATATGCAATCGTTGTGATTGCTTTAGTCCACGGACCAACTAGAGAATGTATTTACTGAATATTTGTGGTGTGTTTACAATGAGTTACAAGAGGGTCTATTTATAGAATGATTTAAGGAGTAAGCTAAAAACAATTCCTTGAAGCTTCATGTGAGTTTCCTGACAGCTTCATGGAGGATACATGTGAGTTTCCTGGAATCTTCCCTCTAATTGTTTAAAGTTCTCCATATCTCCAACAATCTCCCACTTGGAGACTTTGAACAAACCCAACCTTCGTCAACCCAAAATATCAATGATCTAACCAAGAACGTTAAACCACCATTATACCGCCAAACTCCATTTGGGACACGCACACTCAACACATACTTCGGATGAGCTGACTTTCGATACAAGGTCTTCAACACTACTTGTTAGAATTGAAACATTAACTCTCTAATTCTCTAGTTGGGGTCTTCTCTCATCAATTCATTAGAAGACCAATTTTTATTCTTCTCAAGTGACCCCATCTCTTCTTTCATGGCAAGCTCCCATTGTATGGATTCTTTTGTCTTTCCTGCCTCAAAGTAACTTTCGGGTTCACCATTCTCGGTATAGAGCAAGTAGTTTGCTGATGGAGAATACCTAGGATTAGGTTTGGGCACTCTAGTCGAGCGTCTTAGTGTAGGAGCAACCGAAATGGTTGGACCAGTTTCATTTGTGTCCTCCTCATCACTAGAACTCGCACTATGTTCGGAATCATCACCGCTTTCCGAATCATTTCCATCATTAGCATTTTATGACGCCTCACCGTTAATTGGCAATTCATTGCTACCCGTACTCCTACTAGAACCTGCAAGATCATCAATAGAAACATCGTCAAAAGTAACATGACCCGGTTTAGGACTCCCCGTTTCCGGTTTGCCATAAACCGAATCTTCATCAAAGATAACATCACTAGAACGAATCACTTTTCTAGCCTCGTTATCCCAACAATGATAACCCATTTCATTCGACCCATAACCTATGAAAGTACACTTCTTTGACTTAGCTTCAAGCTTGTCTCTATCCGCATCTTTGGTCTTCACATAAGCATTACACCCAAAGATCCTAAGGTGATTATAACTCACCTTCTTACCTTGCCATTCTTCCTCGGGAATTCAGAAACCCAACGGTGTTGAGGGTCCCCTATTTATCAAATAAGCCGCCGTATTAACCGCATCTGCTGAAAACATCTTAGGCAAACCGGCATGTAGTCTCATACTCTTAGCCCTTTCATTTAACGTACGATTCATACGTTCGGCGACCCCATTGTGTTGCGGTGTTTCAGGTACTGTTTTCAACATTCTAATACCGAGCTTTGCACAATGGTCTTTAAACTCAAGACTACCATATTCCCCTCCATTATCCGACTTCAAGCACTTGACTTTCAAATTAGTCTCATTTTCTACCATAGCTTTCCACTTCACAAAAGTATTAAATACATCGGATTTAGCTTTAAGAAAATAAACCCATACCTTTCGAGTGGAGTCGTCAATGAAGGTGACATAATAGCGAGAACCTCCATGTGATTCTACATTGGTTGGACCAAATACATCCGTATGAACGAGCTCAAATTTCTCCAACTTAGGTGCATTCCCCAATTTCCCAAAAGTCACCTTCATTTGCTTCCCATATACACATGGTTCGCAAAACCCAAGTTCTACCTTTTTTAAATCCGGAATTCTCCCACTCGAAACAAGCATCTTCATACCCTTCTCACTCATATGCCCGAATCTTCGGTGCCATAGAGTTGATTCGGACTCAACATTAACCGTAGCAACCACCGTGTCTTCATCAAACACTTCAACCATATAAAGAGTTCCCCTTTTATGTCCACGAGCCACAATACTACTACCCTTAACCACCTTCCATTGGCGGTTTTAAAAAGTAACCGCGTTACCTTCATCATCTAATTGACCAACCGAAATAAGTTTTCTTTTTAATTTAGGAATGTACCTTACGTTTTTCAAGGTCCAATTAGAGCCAAGAGTAGTCTTCAATACAACATCTCCAATGCCCTCAATATTGAGTTGTTTGTCGTCCGCCAATCTCACCTTACCTTGATATGGACGAAAATTCTTCATCATGCTTTTGACATGAGTAGCATGAAACGAAGCTCCCGAATCCAAAATCTAAGACTCCATAGAATTTTCAACACTACATAAAAGTGCATCATCACTTTCTTCCACGGTCAAGTTCACACCTTTCGCCGGACCATTTTTACAATTCCTTTGAAAGTGCCCTTTTTGATTGCAACCACAACAAACAGCTTCACTTCTATCTTTCGATGGATACCTCTTCTTAGACTTCTTTCTACCCTTCTTCTCACCGCGATCAAATTTCCTACCACGGTTGTCGGTACTTAACAAGGAACCGGATGTCGATTCCCCAGAGTTTCTCCTACGAGTATCTTCACCAAGAATTAAATCCCTTATTCCTTCAAACGCTAGCTTAGTAGTTCTTGTAGAGCTACTAACTGTGGTAACCATACCCGACCAACTTTTCGGTAATGATGAAAGCAAGATTAGTGCCTTTAACTCATCATCAAAAACAATATCTACCGATGCTAACCTCGATATGATGTTGTTGAACTCGTTGATATGATCCGTTGCACTCGTACCTTCCTTCATCTTCGTATTGAACAATTGTCGCATGAGAAATACCTTATTAGAAGCGGTAGGTTTCTCATACATGTTAGAGAGTGCTTTCAAGCAAGCAAACGTCATCTTCTCATTCACAACGTTGTATGCAACATTCTTAGAAAGTGAAAGACGAATAGCGCCCAAAGCTTGATGATCCAAAAGCGTCCAATCGGCATCGTTCATGCTTTCAGGCTTGGTCTCTAATAGAGGTTGATGTAGCTTCTTTTGATACAAGTAATCTTCAATTTGCATCTTCCAAAAGCCAAAGTCTCTCCCATCGAATCGGTCGATTCTAAACTTTCCGTCTTCCGCCATCGTTCCCAAAGTCGAAACCTTGTGCTCTGATACCAGTTGTAAGGATATTAGGACCCAAAACAATGCAAGTGATTCAACAAGATCACTCACCGATAGTAATTCTACAAGATTACTAACCCACTTAATGAACGAAAGATTATAAATGCAAGAAATGTAAATCGACACAAGAGATAACGTGGTTATATGCAATCATTGTGATTGCTTTAGTCCAGGGACCAACTAGAGAATGTATTTACTGAATATTTGTGGTGTGTTTACAATGAGTTACAAGAGGGTCTATTTATAGAATGATTTAAGGAGTAAGCTAAAAACAATTTCTTGAAGCTTCATGTTAGTTTCCTGACAGCTTCATGGAGGATACATGTGAGTTTCCTGGAATCTTCCCTCTAATTGTTTAAAGTTCTCCATATCTCCAACAAAAAACTATGGTCTATAACTGTTAGAATTGTAGTGTATTTAGATTAAGTTATTAGTTTCAATTTAGATGTATTATAATGTTTATGATGTTGAGGGGGTGTTTTAGAAATTATAATGGAGAAGAGTTTTAGAAAGTTGAGTTTTTATTACTTGAAATTGTGTTGAGAGTTTTGTACATAGATTTTGCAAGGCCTCTTGGCTATTTATAGACTCCAATGAGTCGGTCATGAAGCTTCTAGCTACTACTAGTTCATGTAGCAACTTCTAGTAATTACTTTACAAATATCTACTACTAGTTCTAGTTAATTCTAATAAATATCTACTAAATACAATTAGTTAATTCTAGATTGCTCTAGAAATACATTAATATTTCAACACTCCTCCTTAATGTATTTCGATGTTACTCCGAGCATGTTACGTAGGAACTCGAACTTGGGTCTTGGTAGTGCTTTAGTGAAAATATCTGCAATTTGCTCCTCAGTTTTGCAGTATTTTAATTCGATGTCTTTTTTGGCACAGCTTTCTCGCAGAAAGTGATATTTGATGTCAATATGTTTTGTTCTGCCATGGAACACTGGATTCTTTGCCATCGCAATTGCAGACTTGTTGTCGCAAAATATCTTTGTAGCTTCGTCTTGTTTCTCGCCCATATCTTCTAGTATTCTTCTTAGCCATATAGCTTGATTAGCTGAGTTTGCGGCTGCGACGTACTCAGCTTCAGCTGACGATTGTGCCACAGTTTCTTGTTTCTTTGATGCCCATGAGAATACACCAGATCCAAGTGTGAATGTGTATCCTGAAGTACTTCTCATGTCATCCACCGATTCGGCCCAATCACTATCTGTGTATCCATGAAGCTTCGAGTCTGTAGTGGGCTTGTACCATATTCCATAGTCCATGGTACCTTGCAAGTATCTTAATATTCTTTTAGAAGCTCCATAATGTATCTGAGTAGGGTTTTTCATGTACCTGGATAGTAGACTCATTGCGTACATTATGTCAGGTCTTGTTGCTGTCAAATAGAGTAAGCTTCCAATGAGACTTCTGAATCTTGAAGCGTCTGCTTTCTCAGATCCATCTTCTTGTCTCATCTTCTCATTGGCAACTAGTGGCGTCGCTACGGTTTTACAACCGTATAGTTTAAACTTTTTCAGGAGATTTTCTGTGTATTTCTTTTGGCATATGAATATGCCTTCATTTTCTTGACTGATTTCGATGCCAAGAAAATAGCGCATCAAACCAAGGTCGCTCATCTCGAATGTTTTCATCATGTCTTCTTTAAATTCTTGTATCATTCTCTCATTGTTTCTCGTATATATAAGATCATCGACATATAAGGAAATAATGAGAGTGTCAGAGTTACCTTGGGTTTTGATGTAGAGTGTGGGCTCACTTTGACTACTCCTAAATCCTGAACTTGTGAAGTAGCTATCAATGCGGCTATACCAAGCACGTGGTGCTTGTTTAAGTCCATATAAGGCTTTCTTCAACTTTAGAACTTGATCTTCCTTTCCTTTCTGGATGAACCCTTGTGGTTGCTCTACGTATATTTCTTCTTTGAGAAATCCATTTAGAAAGGCAGATTTCACATCTAGTTGGTGAATCTTCCACCTTCGTTGAGCTGCTAGTGCTACAAGTGCTCTTATAGTATCCAGTCGTGCTACAGGTGCGAAAGTTTCGGTGTAGTCGACTCCAGGCTGTTGCGAGTAGCCTTTAGCTACTAGCCTTGCTTTGTGTTTTTGTATATAACCATCAGGGTTGAGCTTTGTTTTGTAAACCCACTTAACTCCAATGATTTCTTTATTTTCTGGAGGATCAACTAACTCCCATGTGTTGTTTTTCTCGATCATTCTGATTTCTTCGTTCATAGCAGCCACCCACTTTTCATCTTTGGATGCAACTTCATAGCTTTCGGGTTCAATAGTTGTGAAGTTGCAAGTCTCGTATACCTCTGTTAACTTTTTAACTCTTCCAGGTGTTGACTCTGGACTTGAATCGTCTTGCGCTAATGGTAGTGTTGCTGACGGAGAAGTTGGCGTAGTAGGGCTCGTTTCTCCGGTACTTTCATCTTGTTCAGACTGCTCCATTTGTAGTGGTTGTTGAGCTGGAGTTTCCATAGATATCTGCGGCAGATATGTTTGTTTTTCAACTTTGTCTTTCTCCCAGTTCCAAGAAGCGTCTTCATCAAACTCCACGTCTCGGCTAATCACGATGTTATTGGTCTTCAGGTTATAGACTCGGTATCCTTTTGACTGTGTGCTATAGCCCAAGAATATTCCTTTTTCTGATTTTTCTTGGAGTTTGTGACGTTTCTCCTTAGGAACATGGATGTAGCAAATACTCCCAAATGCTCGCAGATGTTTCGCAGACGGTTTCCTTCCGCTCCATACCTCTATTGGAGTCTTGTTTTCTACGGCTTTTGTGGGACATCGATTTAATATATATACAGCCGTGTATACAGCTTCAGCCCAGAAACTGTTTGGAAGGCCTTTTTCATGTATCATTCTTTTGGCCATTTCCATTACAGTTCTATTTTTACGTTCAGAGACGCCATTTTGCTTAGGAGCGTAACCAACAGTGAGTTGGCGTTTAACTCCTTCATCTTCGCAAAATTTATTGAATTGTGTAGAGGTGTATTCTTTTCCTCTATCACTCCTTAGTGTTTTTATATAATGGCCACTAGTCTTTTCTACGTAATTTTTGAATTTCTTGAATATCGTGAAGAATTCTGATTTTTCACGCATGAAATAAACCCACGTCATTCTAGAATAATCATCAATGAAGAGAATAAAGTACCTGTTTTGGTTAAGAGACGGGGTCCTCATTGGTCCACATACATCAGTGTGCACCAACTCTAGTATACCTTTCGCTCTCCAAGCTTTGTCACGAGGGAAAGGTTTTCGATGTTGCTTGCCCATCATACAGCTTTCACACGTGTCGGTGATCTCTTCTATGTTCGGCAAGTCTCTCATCATATTCTTCTGTTGGATGATTTTTAGTGCGTGAAAGTTAAAGTGGCCAAATCTTCGATGCCATAGCCATGATTCTTCAACTTGAACTTTCATGGCTGTGTCTCTGATATACTGCCAACGAAGCGGAAAATTTCGATTCTCCATTGGCACCTCGGCTATTAATTTATAATTGTTTTCCTTGTCACGAATAACACATGATTTGTCTTCGAAGAGTAAAGAGTAGCTGTGCTCCATCATTTGTCCAACACTTAGCAAGTTACTCGCTAAGCTTGGTACTAAAAGAACGTCATTAACAGATCGAGTGACGTTATTAGTTTGAACAGTTATCGTACCTTTGCCTTTAGTGTCAACAAGCGCTCCATTCCCTAGTTTGACGAGGGACTTTACGGAGGTGTTGATACTATCAAATAACTTTTCATCTCCTGTCATGTGGTTGCTGCACCCACTGTCGATCAACCAAGTATCGTCCCTCTATTTATTTGCGACATGGCAGGCATAGAATAACTGATTTTTGTTCTCCGGTATATCTTCACTTTCTTCCGTGAAGTTCGCTCGATGATTTTGTTTTAAACGACAATCTTTTTCTATATGCCCAAATCTTTTGCAGTTATTGCATTGTGGCTTTCCTTTGTGAAAACAATCTTTCTCCAAATGGTTTGTCCTTTTGCAAATACCACATGGAGGATAGGTTTTTCTTCTCGGATCGAACCCAGTTCTGGGTTTTTCTCCTCCTCTCGAATTTTCTTCAAAATTTCTTTTTCCCCCATTGTTTGATTTTTGAGACCTTATTTTGAGTTTAGACTGAAAGGTACTTTCGAGTGAGTTTTCACTACGCCGACTCAGTCTAGCCTCATATGCTTCAAGAGAGCCAATTAATTCCGTTACTGACAGAGTCTCGATGTCTTTTGACTCTTCAATAGCGGTAATGACATGATCGTATTTTTCGGTCATACTGATAAGTATCTTTTCTACGATCCTTTTGTCAGTTATATTATCTCTATAGGCTCTCATTTGATTTACTATTTCTTTAATTCTAGAATAGTAATCTTTTACGGTCTCAGTCTCTTTCATATTTAAATTTTCAAAATCCCGTCTTAGAGTTAGTAGTTTGACGGATCTTACCTTGACGTTTCCTTGAAATTCTTCTTGAAGGATCTTCCACGCCTCTTTGGCTGTCGTAGCTCCCATGATTCTTGGAAAGATAGACGGCGTCAAAGCTTGTTGGATGTAGCCCAGAGCGGCGGCATTTCTTACAACATTTTTGTTGTATTTTTCCTGTTCTTCCGCGGACAGAGTTCCGGCATCTTTCGGAGTTGTAAACCCGACTTCGACAATATTCCATAAGCTTTGTGCTTGGAAATATGTCTTCATTCGGATACTCCAAAAATCATAGTTGTCGCCATCAAAGATAGGGACGAGAATATTGTACGCACCAACGGTAGTCATGGTGTACTCGAACGAACGCCCAAACGGCTCTTGATACCACTTGTTAGAATTGTAGTGTATTTAGATTAAGTTATTAGTTTCAATTTAGATGTATTATAATGTTTATGATGTTGAGGGGGTGTTTTAGAAATTATAATGGAGAAGAGTTTTAGAAAGTTGAGTTTTTATTACTTGAAATTGTGTTGAGAGTTTTGTACATAGATTTTGCAAGGCCTCTTGGCTATTTATAGACTCCAATGAGTCGGTCATGAAGCTTCTAGCTACTACTAGTTCATGTAGCAACTTCTAATAATTACTTTACAAATATCTACTACTAGTTCTAGTTAATTCTAATAAATATCTACTAAATACAATTAGTTAATTCTAGATTGTTCTAGAAATACATTAATATTTCAATAATAACTACTATGAAATTTGATGTGGAAGTTACACACTTTATAGTAAATTTGTAGCGTTGCTTAAAGACGCATCACATAGTTGGTTGAGGGTAAAGTTGGTATTACAACAAATCGAGGTAAATAGTAGAACAGGTGAATTTACATATATGGAGATGTTACAGGAGCTAAGTGGTCTTGAAACTGCTACAAGTATCATAATTTCTTGTGATTATATCAAATCTTTTACTGAAATTTGTAAGCAAACAATTGCTTTTGCGAGAAAATTCAATGAAGAAATCCAAGGGTTTAAATCAGTGAAGGTGTTGGTGAAAGCATCAAGTGGAATGAGTGCATGTATTTTCTGTATGATGACTGCGTTTATTGATAAATATTTTCACTTGACACAGATGGAACATATAACTTTGGGTCAGATATGGTCACAGTTAACCTACATTTTTGCAAGTAATCGTGGTCTACGGGTTAATCTTAGTGGACACCATATGAAGAGAAATTATGATAGGGGTTTAAAGATATGGGAGTTCAACGAATGTGCATTTCTTTTACAAGAACTTAAGTTCAATAAGTCTCGCTATACTAATTGCCTTGCGGAAATAGATAAGCTTTTAAGGAAGATAGATCAGTTCTCAGAGACTATTAATGAAATGAGTATCCATGCTCATAATTGCAGTGATATACAAAAAGCAGGAGTCACTTTGGAAATAAGCTCCGGACTAGCTGTCAACAAGGAAACGGTAGACATGATGATCAAACTTAAACTCTGATTTTTTAGGCATAAAATTTGGGCATAAAAATTGGCCTAACGTCATATATATGTATACATTATCATATATGTATCATCTGCCAAATCTATTCAGGAAGTAGTTTGCGTTATATATAGTCTTTATATATATATATATATATAGGGGCAGGATCAATGGGAAGTAACCAATCGGGGGGAAGCGAGGGGAAGCAAAAAAATTTTTTTTTTTTCGTTTATTTTGGATTTTTTTTCCGGCATCAAGATCACACGAAAATATGAACATTTAGAAGAGACACTTCGTGATGAATGTTATTATTTAAGCGGGAAAACAATCGACAAAAATAACATTCAAGATAATATTGTTCGTGAAGAATATGAACGTTTTTTTTTTCCATGTTTTGTGAAGTAAAATTTAGCCCGATTTAGAGTTTAGGGTTTGGTGTTTTGGGTTTATTCCATAAACCCAAAACACCAAACCCTAAACCCTAAATTCTAAACCGTTCGTGTTAAAAACTCAATCTAAATCCTAAATCTAAACCCTAAATCTAAACCCTAAACCCTAAATTTCTAAACCCTAATATCTAAACCCCATAAACCCTAATATATAAACCCTAATATGTAAACCCCAATAGCTAAAACCTTAACATACGCTCGAAAAACACGATAATTGTTATATATTACTTCTTCGAGCGTTTTCCCACCAAAATAAAAACATTTGTCACAAAGTGTCTCTACTAAATGTTCATATTTTCATCTCATCTATAATGTTCGTGAACAAAGTTTTTTTCAAAAAACGAAAAAAAAAAGTTTTTGCTTTTCTCCGCTTCCCCCGATTGGTTACTTCCCTCTTGATCCTACCAATCTAAATCCTAAATCTAAACCCTAAATCTAAACCCTAAACCCTAAATTTCTAAACCCTAATATCTAAACCCCATAAACCCTAATATATAAACCCTAATATGTAAACCCCAATAGCTAAAACCTTAACATACGCTCGAAAAACACGATAATTGTTATATATTACTTCTTCGAGCGTTTTCCCACCAAAATAAAAACATTTGTCACAAAGTGTCTCTACTAAATGTTCATATTTTCATCTCATCTATAATGTTCGTGAACAAAGTTTTTTTCAAAAAACGAAAAAAAAAGTTTTTGCTTTTCCCCGCTTCCCCCGATTGGTTACTTCCCTCTTGATCCTACCAATATATATATATATATATATATATATATATATATATATATATATATATTGTCTGCTAATCTGTGTAGTTGATCAACACTAGTTTCAAGGTAATAGTGATATTAGTAGTTTGTCATTAAGATCATTCGTCTCTGTATTATATAAACTAATGGGGTATCTAGATATATAGTACGGAGTATAGTATATGAAGATGATTGTCATTTTGTAACATTGTTAGATATTTGTTGACATTTCATGCATTTTTTCATGTCCCATATTGATCCCTTGTTAATGGAGATGGACACTAGTTAAGAATGTTGTATCTGGAAATGAGCTATTGTGATGGAGTTTGATTAGTTTATTTCAATTTCGTTTGCAGATAATCAGAAACAGTTTGGATAAGTATATCTTAAGCAGTTAAAATTGTCTGGTTGTAGTTTAGAAAGGGCAAATAGCCCAAAACGATAACGTAAAAGCCAAAATATTCTATAAAAAAAATGTCACTTTTTCGATTGCCCGAAAAGAACTTTGATTTCAATTTGGAGCGTAGAAAGGATTCTAATTTAAATTTAAATCAATATTATTATAAATGTAATATTTGTCCACGAGTGCAACCACATAATCGTCACCTCATCGAACATGATGATTTGGCCGCCACATCATCATCTTATTAATTCTAGTCATTTTTCTGGTTAAAATTTTGTCTGAATTTTGAGGAAAAGGTTGAGGAGCTTGCTTTTTTATAAAGGCCAAAAATTGTATATATTAAAACACGCTCCCTACCAAAACGCTAAGAGAGAAATTACAACGGTGATTGGAGCCATAAGTTCCAATTGAAAACTAAATGGCCCCTATGTTTAAGCCATCTAAATGAATATAATCTAATTACATCAAATAAATTAACTCTATAACAAAAAGTTCATTAAAAACGATTCCGTTCCGAAGTCGCCATATAGCTCAAGCAAAAGTCACCACAATGGCAATAACGCGGTTCTTGGACAATAGACGTAGCGTAGTCGACCAGATCCAAGTAACAAGGTCTTCCCATGAAGAAAAAATGGGCAAACTGCATTCTGACCAATTACAAATCTTCCTCCAAATATCAATGGCCACCGGATACTCAAAATACAAATGAGATCGCCATTCAACACCATTGTTGCAAGCTGGACAAACAATGGAGTTGACCTCAATGCCTCTAGCGAAAGATTCCAGCGAAGGGGAAGAGCATCCAAATTTAAATGCCACCAAAACACATTCACTTTCCTAGGGAGAAACTTGAACCAACTATTTTTAACATTTAAGAATGGAAGGATTGCTCGATCAATTTTATCTCGAGCTGCCTTAACAGTAAACGTGAGATCCGAGTTAAGTGAACAGGCCCATCGATCATCTTTAGCCCGTAAGTTAACTCCCTGCAATTCGGTTCGTAGCGTATCAAGGTACTGCTCGTTACTCGCACCTATATTGTGTCGGGACCAAGACCACAACCAATTTCCGTTGACAGATTTGATCGCCACCATATCCTATTTGTTCAGATACAAATGAAATAAAGGATTGTACCTGGATGCCAAAGATGAATTACCAAGCCACAAATCATGCCAGAATCAAATATTACACCCATTTCCAACCTCGGTGAAAAAAGAGTTGGCTGGTAGCAAGTTATCCGAAAAACCTTGTTACACGTAGCTACTGAAAGGACCCGTCCTAATCCATCCGGACGAAGTCCATATCGATTATAAACGATTCACAACAGTTGATTACATCGCGAGGTACTTGACCTCTATATGATACATTTTACAAACTTTCATTTACATCGAAAGTTGACGGCATGCATACTATTTCATAATATATATCAAACTATAATTGACTAAACAATAATCTTGATGAACTCAACGACCCAAATGCAACGACTTTTGAAATATGTCATGAATGACTCCAAGTAATAACTCTAAAATGAGCAAATGCACAGCGGAAGATTTCTTTCATACCTGAGAATAAACATGCTTTCAAGTGTCAACCAAAAGGTTGGTGAGTTCATTAGTTTAACATAAATAATCATTTCATAATTTTAATAGACCACAAGATTTCATATTTTCCATTTCTCATAAACATACGTCCCATGCATAGAGACAAAAATATCATTCATATGGATTGAACACCTGGTAACCGACATTCACAATTTGTATATAAGAATATCCCCATCATTCCGGGATCCTCCTTCGGACATGATATAAATTTCGAAGTACTAAAGCATCCGGTACTTTGGATGGGGCTTGTTGGGCCCGATAGATCTATCTTTAGAGTTCGCGTCAATTAGGGTGTCTGTTCCCTAATTCTTAGATTACCAGACTTAATAAAAAGGGGCATATTAGGTTTAATAATCCAGCCATAGAATGTAGTTTTAAGTACTTGTGTCTATTTCGTAAAACAGTTATAAAAACAGCGCATCTATTCTCAGTCCCAAAAATATATATTGCAGAAGCATTTAAAAAGGGAATAATGAAACTCACGCATATAATTATTATAAAACAGTTAATAAAATATTTGCATGTATTCTCAGCCCCAAAAATGTAAAGAGTAAAAGGGGAGCAAATGAAACTCACAATACTGTGTTTCGTAGTAATTATGCATATGACGGCACTGAACATGTGCAGGGTTAGCCTCGGATTTACGAACCTATATCATGTATATATATCAACACATATAATTGTAATCGTACAAATTTATATATATGTAAATTTATTAGTTATATCATTTTTATATTAATAACCTATATGTTTCATATATTCTTTTTATATATTTAAAATAGAAACATTATTTTTGTTATGCTATAGGTATTAAATATATTTTTGAGTGTATATATATTCATATATCATTTGTTTGTTAAAATTATAACAATACTAAAATAAGTGTAGTAATGGTAAAATAATAATAATAATAATAATAATAATAATAATAATAATAATAATAATAATAATAATAATAATAATAATAATAATAATAATAATAATAATAATAATATTTATATTAATGATTATAATGATAATAACCATAATACTTATATTAATAAATAAATGAAATGATAAAATTAATAATAATAGTAATAATAATAATACTTGTGAAGTTAATAATAATAATACTCCGATTTACAATAAAATGATAAAATTAATGATAAAAATAATAATATTAATATTAATGATAATATTAACAAGAATAATAAAATGATAATAATAACAATTCTAATAATAATAATAAATATGAGTAATACTACCTTTAGAGGAGTTTATAAGCTTTTCCCAAAAAAATTGCCCAACACCGGGCTCGAACCCCAGACCTCTTCTTTACCGAAAACACTCCTTAACCGTTCCTCTACTTCCATCTTTCTATTTTAGTACACAATTTAATCCTATTTAATATACATTCGTGGCAATCCCAATTCCAAAAGCCCCAAATGCCTAATCCATTATTTTGAGGGTTGGATCATGAAGCCCAATTGAGAAATAATAATCGATCCATACCCAAAACAATATTACGGTCTCAGATCTTCACTACTAGGAGTAGATTCGAAACAGAAAGGAAAAAAAAATATATCGAGTGATGGTGTTGGATGCTCGACAGAAAATAAGGAAACAGATCATCGGTAATCATCATCCTTCATTATCCATCTACTCGTTACCCTAATCATAACCTAACTATCATTACTTGATTTCAAGGTATGCATCATCATAATCATCTATCAATCATTGTAGGATTCGATTATGGGTTTCAATCGATTTATACAAATCAAGGATATGTGTAAGTATTTCGATTTCCATTTAATGAAATTCATATGCTAGGGATCTTATTAAAGCAATTGAATTGTCTATGCTGAATTTATATACATAGATACGATTTTGTTGTTCATGTTGGATAATGAAATTGATTGTATGTTATGGATTAGGTTTGTTTTGTGATTGTGGTGATAATTTACAGCTGCCATAGCAGCTTAAAGCAAATGGTTGGGTGGTGATCTTTGTAATGTCTGAAACAGAATAATCGAACAAAACAATTGGGTTTTCAGGTGGTTATGGTTATTTGGGTGTGATTGATCAAACAGGAAACTGAAGCAGTTTATTGGTGGAGGATCTCGATGGTTTAAGACAGAACAAAAGGAGTGGCGATAGAGGCTGTTTGTGGAAGTGTTCGATGATGGTAGGTGGTGGTTATAATGGTGAATTTAGTGGTGACTTAATGAAGTGGTTAAAGTGGGTTGCGAGTTTAATCGTGATGATGAAAATGGTGTTCAAATATCACAGAAAATAGAAAGGATAGCAGGTGAGTAACAATAGTAATTGCATAATGAGTTTTCATTGTAGGTTTCTTTACTATTTTCTATGTTGATACATATAAGTAGTGTACAGATTACTTGATTACCTCGTTTAAGTTTTTGCAGGAAGAAAGTATGGTATAGGGATCATGATATGTATATGTGTATAGTATGTTGATGGTGATTTGTGGTGATTGAGGTCAAGTATGTGAGTGGGTGTTCAAAATGGTAGGTTTATGGTGGTGTTCAGCCCGTAACAAAATAGGAACATAATGGCAGCAGCAGCTGCAGTTCATCTTGATCGAAGATTCGTGGTGTTCGGATGGGTTTGAATGAATTGAAGAGCAACAATTGCAGTAGCAGACCATGTGATTTGATGGTGTCTGGTTATCGTGATGTTGGGCCAACCAAACCGTAGCAAACAGCAGCCTGTCGATTAATAGCAGCTAGAAACAAGCAATAGATCTTTAAGGTTTTTCTTGGATAATCGAATGGGTTGTTTGGGTGATGTTGAATTGGGTTCATATTCAAGAAGGTGGTGACTAGGGTGTTTTTAGAGGAAGAAGAAGTTGAAAGTTGTGTGTATGTGTTTATAAAACTATAAGCCATGTATATGTTTACATAAATATCCCAAATGATTGTAGTGAATTCTGTTTTAAAAGAAAAGAAGTAAAGGAAGTCAAAGTGATTCTTTGATCAAAAGGAAAACAACAAATTGATGACATAGTTTACAGTAAACAACGAAAAAATGGGTGTCGTGGGATTCGGTTGACAGAAAATAATAGAAAGGAAAGAAGATGGTTTTTGTTTTCTAACATACATGAGTGTATATGTATTATGTATATATATATAATATAAATAGATAAAGATAGACAATGAAAGATTGAGATAGATAACAGGAGGCATTTTAAAATCATTTGTAATGTGGATGGTTTGACTGTGGAAGTCGATGGTGGATTATAAGGGTGATCACTTTGGTAGTTATGAGTGTTAATATATGTCTGTATGTTATGTATTATATGCTATTATTTATATTTATATATTTTATATATCTTTAATAGAAATCATATATATAGATTCATAATAACCTATGTATTTATACATTTATATATATGTAATTATTTTAATAATAGTTTAATTATTCTAAGTATTAATTTACATTTTAAATTTCAATTAATTTAAAGTATACTTTATTAATTCAATATATTATATATGTACTTACATTTTTATTTATATATATACATATTTATTTACAAGCAATGGTTCGTGAATTGTTGGTAACAGTCGAAGGGTAAATGAATCCATGAAAATAGTTCACAAGTTTTGAGACTCATCAGTACAGACTTTGCTTATCGTGTCAAAAACATTTAAAGATTAAAGTTTAAATTTGATCAGAAATTCTCGGGTCATCACAGTACCTATCCGTTAAAGAAATTTCGTCCCGAAATTTGAGTGAGGTGGTCATGGCTAACAATAAAAATGTTTTCATGACGAATATGAGTTGATAAATAGAGTTTTATCATCATTGAATAATAATGATAAAATAATTCGATTATTATAAGAATACGAATGAAGCTATCGCAAAAGAGTGAATTGAAGAAAATAAGATTTTCTTTAGCTTTTGACGTAAACAGGGTTGAATTCCGGAATTCAAGGGATTTATAGAAAAACTTCGAAATCGAAAAGATTTGATTCTTCGGCGAATAAGGAGATTAAAATCTCTATAATTAAATACGGTGATCTACCTCGATTACTCTGTCTGATATTTTCATTATAAATTAAGCTCTTACGTTCCATTATTCTCACCACTCCTATACTCTCTTTCTTAGTTCTTACATCCAAAAGATTGTGAAAATGCTTAATCCCGTTCTAATCCTTATCCTTATCCTTACTATCACAATAATCATTCTCCTTTTCCAACTTCCACCGGAGGAATCTGTTTTCTTCTACTTCGCCCTTGGGGTTATAGTGTTTTTAATTCTCCCGTGTATTTATGTTTCGATAAACATTGATATA
Source organism: Rutidosis leptorrhynchoides (assembly GCF_046630445.1). NCBI lineage: Eukaryota > Viridiplantae > Streptophyta > Magnoliopsida > Asterales > Asteraceae > Rutidosis > Rutidosis leptorrhynchoides. The sequence continues at coordinate 148,772,326 of NC_092343.1, forward strand.
CACCGTTTGTAGTTTATGTGTTGTTATCGGGCTTTATATCTTCCCTTATACTTCGAAGTCCTTGCTCCTGCTTTCTATAATCATTGTCATCCCCAGTTAATACTCCTGTCATAACCCGACCTTAACCATAAGGACGAATACAATAACATATGATTTCATCGCGAGGTATTGACCTCTATATGCGACGTTTTTCAAAAACTGCATTCGTTTTTACAATACAAACCATAACTTTTATTACAAATACAAGGTTTAAACAAGATAATAATGATTATCGTTTAGCGATAATCTTAGACTTACAAACTTTACATGTGATAATAACAATACGACTTCCAACATATTTTACATTACAAATCCTCCGATATGCAGTTTTATTTTTAACACAAATATGCATACTTAAGATCTTGCTTAAATTCAACATGTTGCAGCGAAAGCTTTTAGTTATCACCTGAGAATAAACATGCTTAAAACATCAACATAAAGTTGGTGAGATATAGGTTTAATGCCGGCAGCGTTATGAATATAGACCACAAGATTTCATATATAAACGTTTTAATAAAAATATTCTAAGTTGTTGAGCACTTGATAACCATACTTAACATTTAATCAACGTCGCATATTCTCTTTATTATGAAATCTTACTACACCGTACCGAGTGTAGTCACCGAAACGAAGTACTGTGCAACCGTTGAATACTGGTCTTCCAGTCCGGTTGGGTTGTCAGGCCCGATAGATCTATCAACAGGATTCGCGTTTACAATACCGCATGTAAATAGTAGTTACCAAGTTACAGGGAGATATGCCAGTGGTACAACTCAACGTAGAATATATAATTTTAATCACTTGTGTCCATAACGTAAATCATAAAATGCATGTATTCTCATCCCGAAATATTTAGAGTTTAAAAGTGGGACTATATACTCACCTTTTCCTTGAAGGTATTTAACTCAACTTGGTCTCCGATAGATATCACGAACCTAACCATATATATAATATATCAACATATTTTCTTTTTAAGTAATCGTTACATATATATATACTTATAATACTTTTAATATTTTCTTAGTCCGTAGTTAGCAGTCTGTTGTTAATGGTCCACAATTAGTTGCTCAATAAAATAAATAAAGACCCCATCGTATTCGTATTGATCAGAATTAATCTCGACCCATGGTACCATGTTGTCAAATGACGTGTTGCGTACATAAAGTACCGTGTTGTCAGATGACGTGTTGCGTACAATCATGAGGTCTTATGATTAATCTTCTCGTGTTGTTTACGGGTAGTCCTGGAATATATAAAATCAAAACATAAGTAAATATATATTAAATATTATGTTAATTAGCCAAGATATGATTAATCCGATTTTGTCATAATATGATATATTACAGGTTTTGAAGTGTTTTAAAAATCAAATTAGAAGGATCTATTTAGTTTGCGAACAGGTTTGAAATCATTCAAACTATGTTCTTGTTGTTAAAAATTTTATAACGCAAAATAAGATAGCTATTTAAATATGAATCGAATAAGATTATGAATAAGGTTACTACCTCAAGTTACTTGGATAAAGCTACTGGAAAAGATAGAAAATAATCTTGATCAAACTTTCTTATGATGATTATAGGTTGTTCATGAAGCTAGTTCTTCATGAGTATTTGCATGAGTATTTACCGAGATTGTGAAGAACACTTAGAGTTCCTAAGAGTGTGTTTTTGGTTAGAGAAAGATGGTTGTAAGAATGAAATGAAAAACCAAGGTGATGGTGATACTTATAGGACAGTCTGGTTGTTGAGGGAACAAGGACAAATTATTGTGTTGAATTTTTGAGTAATAATGTATGCTAGCTTACAAATAAGATTCCCTCTTATCTAGGGGAGATCTAAGGCTGATAAGGATATTGATTTGATGTGTATTTACCAATAGTAAATACGTATAGATGATGTGTATGATACGGTAAAAGAAGCTCAAAATCGGGCTTTTAATTTGGGTCCAACCGGGCCAAAAATAAAATTTTAAGACATTTTTAATAAAGCAATGTTAGCCCAAAAAAAAATTTCCAAGCTGACCTGGCAGCTCGACCCCAGCCAGGGGCTCTGCCCCTTGGACCCCGCCATAATCAAGATAAGTTCAAACAAGTGTGCACTCCACACTTTCCCAAACTTGTTCGATATTTATCAAGATTATTTTGGTTACAAATTAATCCCATTACACTTAAATCATATTGGTGACACAAATCACAACACATTATAGATTGTAAGTATATATGTCAAAGAACGTTACATATAGTTATCGTTTTGAAAACTTAAGTTAGTGGTCTCAAAGTATACTTATAACTCATTGTTGTTAGTTCACAATGAAATGGTAAACCATCCTTAAATCATGTTAAATATGTATAGATATGTACATATACATAATCGTATAATTATCGTGTGTTATATAGTTCGTGATATCATCGGTCAAATTGGACTGTCAAACGTTGTGTAAAACTCTTTTCAAAAATATAGGTCTCAACAGTTTGGATTGCTTATCATGTTGGTAAGGTTTAATTTATGTAAATATTAATCTCATAAGTATAGAATGATCGGAAAATTCTGGGTCGTTACAGAAATACCATTCTCACCCTCATTTCCCGAATATCTCGTCATGATTACATACTATCTCAGATTCTAAACCTTATTCATTCGCTCGTTCCGACCGACAATCATCCCGGAATAATAAGAGAAGTCAACGAACTTCGCGCTCGAGTAATCAATTTGGAGAATATAGTGCAAAATTTACCAGCTTCAACAACATCATCGGCACCAACAGTACCATCAGTAACAGCACCAGTACCATCAACAATCCATGCCTCAACATCTCATTCTGTACCTCGAGTATAATTATCATTCTAGGAATCGTTCTACATCATTTATCTTCGTTCGACATGGCGATTATGTAATCTCTAATGTTTTAGAGATTATATATTCTTATTCTAATGGTAAATCAAATGAGTCTAATATCATATTGACTCATTAAATCCCTGACTACATCTGAAGAAAATATATATGTATATATGTTTTCATAAGGATTGTAATTAAAAATTCTTTTGTACAAACTGTTAATGGTGAAAATATTTTAACGGGTAGGTAATACCCGAGGAATATTTAGATTTCACATTAATAAGTTACACTGTACATTCTTCGAATCTGATTCAACAGTAATTTACTATCCTACTTACATCTACCGATATACGAATCCGTTCACCATAGAATAACCATTTTTATTCAATTTCATATTTGGATTTTGATTTATCAGAATCCGACAAGTGGCATAATGAAGAAAACATTGGACAAAATAAAATTTGTTAGAAACAAACAAATTAACTATGAGAAATTTTGTTAAGAATCCACGCTAACAAAATCCTAGCTAACTGTTCCTAGCTAACTGTTAATTCCTTATTACATTTTATTATCGCAATTTATCTATCGCAGTTTATTTATCGCAATTTATATTCTCGCAATTTTATTTATCGTCATTTAATTTCTGTTATTTATTTTACGCACTTTATTTATAGTCATTTAAATACTGTTATTTACGCATTTTAAATATCGGGACACGTATACAATGTTTTGACATATCATATCGACGCATCTATATATATTATTTGGAATAACCATAGACACTCTATATGCAGTAATGATCGAGTTAGCTATACAGGGTTGAGCTTGATTCTATAATAATATATATACTTTGAGTTGTGATCGAGTCTGAGACATGTACACGGGTCACGATACGTATTAATTAATTCGAATATTATATAGTAAACTATATATGAATTATTGGATTGTTAACTGTAGACTATCGACTATGGACTAATAACATTGGACAATTAAAATGAATTAAAATATTAATTATAACATACGAAACTAAACAATTCTTCAAGGTTGCCACTTAATTTTATCTTAAATCTCATTTGTATCTTGACGATTATAATCTGCGTTCAAACCTTTCACGATTCTTGAAAACACCTCAATTGAGAGAATGAACCAACCGCACTTCATCTACGGAAGTAATGATTGATACATATAGTTATACACCTGAAAAACTCTCGAAAACTGAGTAAACGTTTAACACGTATCTGTGCTAGCTCCTTTGGCTCTGCCCCTTGGACCCCGCCAGGGGTTGCCACCCCTTGGACCCCGCTTATCGGGGGCGCTGCCCCCGAACCCCCGTCATAATCAAGATAAGTTCAAACAACACTCCACACTTCCCCAAACTTGTTCTATATTTATCAAGATTATTTTGGTTACAAATTAATCCCATTACACTTAAATCATATTGGTGACATAAATCACAACACATTATGGATTGTAAGTATATATGTCAAAGAACGTTACATATAGTTATCGTTTTGAAAACTTAAGTTAGTGGTCTCAAAGTATACTTATAACTCATTGTTGTTAGTTCACAATGAAATGTTAAACCATCCTTAAATCATGTTAAATATGTATAGATATGTACATATACATAATCGTATAATTATCGTGTGTTATATAGTTCGTGATATCATCGGTCAAATTGGACGGTCAAACGTTGTGTAAAACTCTTTTCAAAAATATAGGTCTCAACAGTTTGGATTGCTTATCATGTTGGTAAGGTTTAATTTATGTAAATATTAATCTCATAAGTATAGAATGATCGAAAAATTCTGGGTCGTTACAACTCCCCCCTATTTGCTGCGATTTATACTCCAATTTCTATTTCGGAGCTTTGTCCCTTCATTTCCTCTTCTTGCAATTGGGCATCTCTTGTAATGGTCCAGAATTCGTATATATAAATTTCAGAATGAACATTGTTAATGTCCTAAGAAAGAAACGGTAATAGCACAATTTGACTTGTCATATTACCAGAATTCAAGAGAAAGATATAACTATCAAGAAAATATGTTCTTGATATGTTTACAGATTAGACAGAATGTAAGAGTCGTGTAACATAGCACATGATGACGTTATGATCTGTGAATCATCACATTCCATTTAGAAACTCAGCATGACTTACTGTAATATAATCACGTTGATCAAGTGTCATTATATTATACTAACTCATGCATCAGTTCCCAACATTACTTCAATAACATTCATATTTTAAGCTCGAAAGTTACAGAGTATAGAAACTAGCAGTTTCTATATGATGTAACACTGATAGCACGGAGAGATTAATGATTTTAGATAAGAATAGTTATGAAAATATCTTCAGAAATATGGAGGATAATTATAATGAAATATAAGATAATATCTTTGAATATCTAAGATCAGAGGATGATAGAAACTATTGTCTGCAAGGGTTTAGAGTAAGGAGCAAGATATTCACTAAAGACTTTAGCAGACATTGAATCATTTGGATTTTTTTTTTTTTGAAGTCAAACTTATTCTTTGTGGTTTGTCCCCGGCTTTCTTCATAGTTTCGCATAATCTGCTTTTCGGTACTAAATTTTCTATTAAATGTTTCCAATATAATGATACATAGGAAGCACGAAGAGGTATATAATCTCGGACGAGAATATTTATGAAAATATCCTCAGAAATATCGAAGATATTGATGATGATATTTTGGAATTTCTAAGTTCGATGGTTGATGGAGAAAGATTTTCCGCAAGATTTTAACATGACTTCGGAGCAAGATATTCTCTAAAGATTTCAACGGATCCAGAATTACCCGAATCCTTTGAATATAGGATTTGGTCCTTGTATTTGTCCTTGGTCTCCTTCATGGGTAGCTCAATCTGTTTTTCAATACCCAATTTTCTATCGAGCATTCCTAACACTCCTTTCTTTATCATCAAACTTTTGGCTGTTTAGACCACCTATCATTTTTCTGTTTCCTCTGCATTTAATGCTATGATATCTGAATCATCGGTTATTAATCCGAGGTGGTTTCAGGAGAATTGTGTTTAGATGATTAAACGCTGATGGTAACATGGTGGAATATGAAAGGTTCTCCAGTAACAATAAATGAGCATGCATATATATCAAGGTTATAATAAGACTAGTACGGTTGAAAAGATGAAGTTGACTTGCTGGAGCTGTGACAAAACTGGCTATCTCGATCAGGAGTTGCAAAGTTATTTTCGGTAATAATAACACTAAAGGAATTAGTACAGCTATGTGTTAAACGTTTACTCAGGTTCCGAGTGTTTTTCAGGTGAATAGCTATATGCATCAATCTTTTCTTCAGTAGATGATTTGTGGTTGGTTCATCCTCTAGATTGAGGCGTTTTCAAGAATTTATGAAGGATTTGAACGCAGATTGTAATCGTCAAGATACAAATGTGGTTTAAGGTGAATTCAAGTGGCAATCTTAAAGAATTGTTTAGTTTCATATGTTATAGTCCATATTTTAATTCATTTAAATTGTCCAATATTATTAGTCTACAGTCGATAGTCCACAGTTGACAGTCCAATAATTCATTTTCATATATAATTTAATATATAATATTCGAATTAATTAATACGTATCGTGACCCGTGTACATGTCTCAGACTCGATCACAACTCAAAGTATATGTATTATTGTAGAATCAACCTCAACCCTGTATAGAGAACTCGATCATTACTGCATATAGAGTGTCTATGGTGATTCCAAATAATATATATATATATATATATATATATATATATATATATATATATATATATATATATATATATATATATATATATATATATATATATATATATATATATATATATATATATATATATATATATATATATATATATATATATATATGCGTCGATATGATATGTCAAAACCTTGTATACGTGTCCCGATATTTAAAGTGCGTAAAATAAATAACAGAAATTAAATGATGATAAATAAAATTATGAGAATATAAATTGAGATAATTAAATTGCGATAAATAAAATGTAATCAGTTAGCTAGGAACAGTTAGCGTGGATTCTTAACAAAATTCTTCTCATAGTTAAATTGTTTGTTTCTAACAAATTTTATTCTGTCCAATGTTTTCTTCATTATGCCACTTGTTGGATTCTGATAAGTCAACATCCAAATATGAAATTGGATGAAAATGGTTATTCTGTGATGAACGGATTCGTATGTCTGTGGATGTAAGTAGGATAGTGAATGTGTAGTGACCCGAACTTTTCCATGTTTATATATATTAATTGAGATTGATATTTACATGATTAAATGTTTCCAACATGTTAAGCAATCAAACTTGTTAAGACTTGATTAATTGAAATATGTTTCATATAGACAATTGACCACCCAAGTTGACCGGCGATTCACGGACGTTAAAACTTGTAACAACGACATGACGATATATATATGGATATACATATGGTTAACATGAGATTATGATAAGTAAGTATCTCCATAAGTATATCAACAATGAGTTATATACATATAAACAAGACTACTAACTTAAGGATTTCGAAACGAGACATATATGTAACGACTATCGTTGTAACGACATTTAAATGTATATATATCATATTAAGATATATTAATATATCATAATATCATGATAATATAATAATTTAACATCTCATTAGATATAATAAATAATGGGTTAACAACATTAATTGAGATCGTTAACTTAAAGGTTTCAAAACAACACTTACATGTAACGACTAACGATGACTTAACGACTCAGTTAAAATGTATATACATGTAGTGTATTTAGATGTATTAAAATACTTTTGGAAGACTTCAAGACATATATCAAAACACTCATACTTAACGAAAATGGTTACAGTTACTTTCCCATTCTTTTCTTTCATCAAGAATTCTAGTCGTATTCTTACCCGTATTATTCACAGCTTCAAAACGTACTTACTATGGATATATACCAATAGGAACTAGCATGGGATTACACTCTTGATTATGTCAAGTATGACTAATCAATTTTAACTTATACCATGAGCTAGTCAACTAACTAGAACTCCTTTTAACCCCACTCACCACTCACCAATTACCACTCATCATTCACTCCATTTCACTTCCAATTCTCTTTCTAATTCTCTCTCAACACACACACACACACTATTATGAACGTATTTTTCCAGTAGTTAATCATCATCTTCATCAAAAATCACTTCAAGAATCAAGCTATAATCATCATAGGAAGAACACTTCAAGAACACTTCAAAAATCCCTTCAAGTTTACTAATTTACTTCCAAGCTTTCTAATCCATTCCAAGTAATCATCTAAGATAAAGAAACCTTTGTTATATACAATAGGTTATCTTTCTTATTCAAGGTAATATTCATATTCAAACTTTTATTCAATTTCTATAACTATAAACTATCTTAATTCGAGTAAAAATCTTACTTGAACTTGTTTTTGTGTCATGATCCTACTTCAAGAACTTTCAAGCCATCCAAGATCCTTTGAAGCTAGATCATTTCTTGTCACTTCCAGTAGGTTTAACTACTAAACTTGAGGTAGTAATGATGTTCATAACATCATTCGATTCATATATATAAAACTATCTTAGTCGAAGGTTTAAACTCGTAATCACTAGAACATAGTTTAGTTAATTCTAAACTTGTTCGCAAACAAAAGTTAATCCTTATAACTTGACTTTTAAAATTAACTAAACACATGTTATATATCTATATGATATGCTAACTTAATGATTTAAAACCTGGAAACACGAAAAACACCGTAAAACCGGATTTACGCCGTCGTAGTAACACCGCGGGCTGTTTTGGGTTAGTTAATTAAAAACTATGATAAACTTTGATTTAAAAGTTGTTATTCTGAGAAAATGATTTTTATTATGAACATGAAACTATATCCAAAAATTATGGTTAAACTCAAAGTGGAAGTATGTTTTCTAAAATGGTCATCTAGACGTCGTTCTTTCGACTGAAATGACTACCTTTACAAAAACGACTTGTAACTTATTTTTCCGACTATAAACCTATACTTTTCTGTTTAGATTCATAAAATATAGTTCAATATGAAACCATAGCAATTTGATTCACTCAAAACGGATTTAAAATGAAGAAGTTATGGGTAAAACAAGATTGGATAATTTTTCTCATTTTAGCTACGTGAAAATTGGTAACAAATCTATTCCAACCATAACTTAATCAACTTGTATTGTATATTATGTAATCTTGAGATACCATAGACACGTATACAATGTTTCGACCTATCATGTCGACACATCTATATATATTTCGAAACAACCATAGACACTCTATATGTGAATGTTGGAGTTAGCTATACAGGGTTGAGGTTGATTCCAAAATATATATAGTTTGAGTTGTGATCAATACTGAGATACGTATACACTGGGTCGTGGATTGATTCAAGATAATATTTATCGATTTATTTCTGTACATCTAACTGTGGACAACTAGTTGTAGGTTACTAACAAGGACAGCTGACTTAATAAACTTAAAACATCAAAATATATTAAAAGTGTTGTAAATATATTTTGAACATACTTTAATATATATGTATATATTGTTATAGGTTCGTGAATCAACAGTGGCCAAGTCTTACTTCTCGACGAAGTAAAAATCTGTGAAAGTGAGTTATAGTCCCACTTTTAAAATCTAATATTTTTGGGATGAGAATACATGCAGGTTTTATAAATGATTTACAAAATAGACACAAGTACGTGAAACTACATTCTGTGGTTGAATTATTGAAATCGAATATGCCCCTTTTTATTAAGCCTGGTAATCTAAGAATTAGGGAACAGACACCCTAATTGACGCGAATCCTAAAGATAGATCTATTGGGCCTAACAAACCCCATCCAAAGTACCGGATGCTTTAGTACTTCGAAATTTATATCATATCCGAAGGGTGTCCCGGAATGATGGGGATATTCTTATATATGCATCTTGTTAATGTCGGTTACCAGGTGTTCACCATATGAATGATTTTTATCTCTATGTATGGGATGTGTATTGAAATATGAAATCTTGTGGTCTATTGTTACGATTTGATATATATAGGTTAAACCTATAACTCACCAACATTTTTGTTGACGTTTAAAGCATGTTTATTCTCAGGTGAATATTAAGAGCTTCCGCTGTTGCATACTAAAATAAGGACAAGATTTGGAGTCCATGTTTGTATGATATTGTGTAAAAACTGCATTCAAGAAACTGATTTCGATGTAACATATTTGTATTGTAAACCATTATGTAATGGTCGTGTGTAAACAGGATATTTTAGATTATCATTATTTGATAATCTACGTAAAGCTTTTTAAACCTTTATTTATGAAATAAAGGTTATGGTTTGTTTTAAAAATGAATGCAGTCTTTGAAAAACGTCTCATATAGAGGTCAAAACCTCGCAACGAAATCAATTAATATGGAACGTTTTTAATCAATAAGAACGGGACATTTCAGTTGGTATCCGAGCGTTGGTCTTAGAGAACCAGAATTTTGAATTAGTGTGTCTTATCGAGTTTGTTAGGATGCATTAGTGAGTCTGGACTTCGACCGTGTTTACTTGAAAAATGATTGCTTAACAAATTTTGTTGGAAACTATATATTTTTAACATGTGAATATTATGTGATATATTAATCTCTTAACGCGTTTGATATTATGTGATAGATGTCTACCTATAGAACAAGTCCCATTGACTCACCTAATAATAATGAAGAGTCAAATGTAAATTGGAATGATTCGTTGACTGATTCACAAGTTCCCGAAGAGGAACCGGAAGAAGAGTCGGAACCAGAAGAAGAATCGGAACCGGAAGAAGAATCGGAACCGGATGAAGAAATAGAACCGGTGGGGGAAATAATAAAACGGTTAAGTAAAAGAAAATCCTCAACCAACCGACCAAGGTTAATTATGGTCAATGGTGTTTCCGCTAAGGAAGCAAAATATTGGGAGGATTACCAATTCTCCGATGAATCGGATTCTGACGAGAATTCCGATGATGTTATAGAAATTACCCCAACTGAATTTAAAAGGGCAAAAGAAAATAATAAGGGAAAGGGCATAAAAATAGAGAAATCTAATTCCAACCCCGATGAACTTTATATTTATCATCAACCCCCGAAGTCCTTAAGTTGTAACAATGACCCGGGAACCTCTAAACCACCAGGTTTTTCTAAACCAATGTGGAAAATGACGGCTCGTATTAGGGGAACATCATATATCCCTAGAAACTTGGCAAAACGAACCAAAACTGAAGAAGAAGAAACAAGCGAGTCGGAATAAGATAGTTGTATTCGTGTGGTGTAATATATGTAATATAGTGTGCTTATGCTTTATGATATATGTAAAAATTGCTTGTATTAATAAGTATTTTTTTTATGAATCTAACTCTTGTCTATTTTACAGTATAAAAACACAAAATGGATAGACAACCCAATATTTTAAGAGACCTACCCAGAGACATGATTGATGAAATCTTGTCTAGAGTCGGTCAGAATTCTTCGGCACAACTATTTAAGGCGAGATCAGTTTGTAAGACATTCGAAGAACGTTCCAAGAATGCCTTGGTTTATAAAAGGCTTTCGTTCGAAAGATGGGGGATATCACATTGGGAAATCCATAAGTTACGATGTGTTTACTTTGACGCATATATTGCGGGGAACCCAAATGCTATTTTACGCAATGGGTTAAGAAATTATTTTGACTCAATATATCCGAATATTGGACTTCGTGATTTAGAAAAAGCGGCTAACATGCAACATAAAGAAGCATGTTATGCTTACGGATTAGTAATGTTCGCTTCTCACCAAAGTGAGAACAAGAACATCGGCCTACAACTATTAAACAAAACGTTCCCACAAGTGACAGAGTCGGTAATTGGGGTAAGAAATGAGGTTTTTAGATTGTTACGGGACTGTTGGACATTACGTAACCCTCGTCCCTTTGACGACGTTACAACACGCTGTCTTATCAACGACCATAACGGTTATGTTCCACAAGACCAAGGATGGGAAGTAATACTAGTAAAACCAGAATGCATGACTTGTTTCTGGACGTATGAATTACGTGTCTTTATTGCCTTTGCTGAACGACTTGTGTACTAGCTAGAATTATCTTCACAACCATCTTGTATCAAATTTATTGTGTGCTATATTTCATGCTATATGTAAAATAAGCGGTATTGTAAGTTTGTAAAATATTGTGTAAAAGTTTGAACGCGAAATATTATTATAATCAGTTTTTCATATAGAATTGTAGTAGTTGAATTGTATATTAGCTACTAAGTATGAACTTAACGGGTAGGTACTATCCGAATTTAAACTTATAAAACGCTAATATGAAGAAAAATCTTTTATAAATGAGTTCATATTATGCTACGAAATACTATTAACTACTCTTAATATTCTGTATGATTAACTTGTTCCATTTGACTATTTTGAAGGAAATGGCACCGACTACTCGACACACCGTGAATATGAATGAAGAGGAATTCCGTACTTTTCTAGCTTCAAACATAGCCGCAGTACAGGCTGCGCTACATACCAACAATAACCTTGGATCTAGCAGTACAGGAAATCGTGTAGGATGCACCTACAAAGAATTCACTGCCTGCAAACCTTTGGAACTTGATGGAACCGAAGGACCGATCGGATTGAAACGGTGGACCGAGAAGGTCGAATCAGTGTTTTCCATAAGTAAGTGTACTGAAGAGGACAAAGTGAAGTACGCTACGCATACCTTCACAGGTTCTGCGTTAACATGGTGGAATACCTATCTAAAGCAAGTGGGACAAGACGATGCGTACGCACTAACGTGGTCAGCATTCAAGCACTTGATGAACGAGAAGTACCGTCCCAGAACCGAGATCAATAAGCTCAAGACAGAACTTAGAGGGTTACGAACCCAAGGATTTGATATTACCACGTACGAAAGACGATTCACAGAATTGTGCCTATTGTGTCCGGGAGCATTCGAAGATGAGGAAGAGAAGATCGACGCGTTTGTGAAAGGATTACCAGAAAGAATCCAAGAAGATATAAGTTCACACGAGCCCGCCTCCATACAACAGGCATGTAGAATGGCTCACAAACTAGTGAACCAGATTGAAGAAAGAATTAAAGAACAGACTGCTGAAGAGGCCAATGTGAAGCAAGTCAAAAGAAAGTGGGAGGAAAACGGTGATAAGAATCACCAATACAACAACAACAGCAATTACAACAATAATCGCAACAATTATCCCAACAATCGCAACATCAATCGCAACTACAACAAACGGCCCAACAACAACAACAACAACAACAACAACAACAACAACAACTACAACAATCATCCCAACAACAATAATAACCGCAACAACAACAACAATCAGAAGCAGCTATGCCAAAGGTGTGAAAAGTGTCACTCGGGGTTCTGCACCAAATTTTGCAACAAGTGTAAAAGAAATGGTCATAGCATGGCGAAGTGTGAGGTCTACGGACCAGGGGTTAATAGAACAAAAGGAACAAATGGTGTCGGAACGAGTAATGGTGGAGCAAGTAGTGTCGGAGCAAGTTATGCCAATGTAGTTTGTTATAAATGTGGAAAATCGGGCCACATTATTAGAAATTGCCCGAACCAGGAGAACACGAATGGACAAGGCCGCGGAAGAGTTTTCAATATTAATGCGGCAGAGGAACAGGAAGACCCGGAACTTGTTACGGGTAGGTTTCTTATTGACAATAAATCTGCTTACGTTTTATTTGATTCGGGTGCGGATAGAAGCTATATGAGTAGAGATTTTTGTGCTAAATTAAGTTGTCCATTGACGCCTTTGGATAGTAAATTTTTACTCGAATTAGCAAATGGTAAATTAATTTCAGCAGATAATATATGTCGGAATCGAGAAATTAAACTGGTTAGCGAAACATTTAAGATTGACTTGATACCAGTAGAGTTAGGGAGTTTTGATGTGATAATCGGTATGGACTGGTTGAAAGAAGTGAAAGCAGAGATCGTTTGTTACAAAAATGCAATTCGCATTATACGAGAAAAAGGAAAACCCTTAATGGTGTACGGAGAAAAGGGCAACACGAAGCTACATCTTATTAGTAATTTGAAGGCACAAAAACTAATAAGAAAAGGTTGCTATGCTGTTCTAGCACACGTCGAGAAAGTACAAACTGAAGAAAAGAGCATCAATGATGTTCCCGTCGCAAAAGAATTTCCCGATGTATTTCCGAAAGAATTACCGGGATTACCCCCACATCGATCCGTTGAATTTCAAATAGATCTTGTACCAGGAGCTGCACCAATAGCTCGTGCTCCTTACAGACTCGCACCCAGCGAGATGAAAGAACTGCAAAGCCAATTACAAGAACTTTTAGAGCATGGTTTCATTCGACCAAGCACATCACCGTGGGGAGCTCCTGTTTTGTTTGTCAAGAAGAAAGATGGTACATTCAGGCTGTGTATCGACTACCGAGAGTTGAACAAACTTACCATCAAGAACCGCTACCCACTACCGAGAATCGACGAATTATTTGATCAACTACAAGGCTCGTCTGTTTATTCAAAGATTGACTTACGTTCCGGGTATCATCAAATGCGGGTGAAAGAAGATGATATTCCAAAGACTGCTTTCAGAACACGTTACGGTCATTACGAGTTTATGGTCATGCCATTTGGTTTAACTAATGCACCAGCTGTGTTCATGGACCTTATGAACCGAGTGTGTGGATCATACCTTGACAAGTTTGTCATTGTTTTCATTGATGACATACTTATTTACTCAAAGAATGACCAAGAACACGATGAACATTTGAGAAAGGTGTTAGAAGTATTGAGGAAGGAAGAATTGTACGCTAAATTTTCAAATTGTGCATTTTGGTTGGAAGAAGTTCTATTCCTCGGTCACATAGTGAACAAAAAAGGTATTAAGGTGGATCCGGCAAAGATAGAAACTGTTGAAAAGTGGGAAACCCCGAAAACTCCGAAACACATACGCCAGTTTTTAGGACTAGCTAGTTACTACAGAAGGTTCATCCAAGACTTTTCCAGAATAGCAAAACCCTTGACTGCATTAACGCATAAAGGGAAGAAATTTGAATGGAAGGATGAACAAGAGAAAGCATTTCAGTTATTGAAGAAAAAGCTAACTACGGCACCTATATTGTCATTGCCTGAAGGGAATGATGATTTTGTGATTTATTGTGACGCATCAAAGCAAGGTCTCGGTTGTGTATTAATGCAACGAACGAAGGTGATTGCTTATGCTTCTAGACAATTGAAGATTCACGAGCAAAATTATACGACGCATGATTTGGAATTAGGCGCGGTTGTTTTTGCATTAAAGACTTGGAGGCACTACTTATATGGGGTCAAAAGTATTATATATACCGACCACAAAAGTCTTCAACACATATTTAATCAGAAACAACTGAATATGAGGCATCATAGGTGGATTGAATTGTTGAATGATTACGACTTTGAGATTCGTTACCACCCGGGGAAGGCAAATGTAGTAGCCGATGCCTTGAGCAGGAAGGACAGAGAACCCATTCGAGTAAAATCTATGAATATAATGATTCATAATAACCTTACTACTCAAATAAAGGAGGCGCAACAAGGAGTTTTAAAAGAAGGAAATTTAAAGGATGAAATACCCAAAGGATCGGAGCAGCATCTTAATATTCGGGAAGACAGAACCCGGTATAGGGCTGAAAGGATTTGGGTACCAAAATTTAGAGATATGAGAGAAATGGTACTTAGAGAAGCTCATAAAACCAGATACTCAATACATCCTGGAACGGGGAAGATGTACAAGGATCTCAAGAAACATTTTTGGTGGCCGGGTATGAAAGCTGATGTTGCTAAATATGTAGGAGAATGTTTGACGTGTTCTAAGGTCAAAGATGAGCATCAGAAACCATCAGGTCTACTTCAACAACCCGAAATCCCAGAATGGAAATGGGAAAACATTACCATGGATTTCATCACTAAATTGCCAAGGACTGCAAGTGGTTTTGATACTATTTGGGTAATAGTTGATCGTCTCACCAAATCAGCACACTTCCTGCCAATAAGAGAAGATGACAAGATGGAGAAGTTAGCACGACTGTATTTGAAGGAAGTCGTCTCCAGACATGGAATACCAATCTCTATTATCTCTGATAGGGATGGCAGATTTATTTCAAGATTCTGGCAGACATTACAGCAAGCATTAGGAACTCGTCTAGACATGAGTACTGTCTATCATCCACAAACTGATGGGCAGAGCGAAAGAACGATACAAATGCTTGAAGACATGCTACGAGCATGTGTTATTGATTTCGGAAACAGTTGGGATCGACATCTACCGTTAGCAGAATTTTCCTACAACAACAGCTACCATTCAAGAATTGAGATGGCGCCATTTGAAGCACTTTATGGTAGAAAGTGCAGGTCTCCGATTTGTTGGAGTGAAGTGGGGGATAGACAGATTACGGGTCCGGAGATTATACAAGAAACTACCGAGAAGATCATCCAAATTCAACAACGGTTGAAAATCGCCCAAAGTCGACAAAAGAGCTACGCTGACATTAAAAGAAAAGATATAGAATTTGAAATTAGAGAGATGGTCATGCTTAAAGTTGCACCTTGGAAAGGCGTTGTTCGATTTGGTAAACGAGGGAAATTAAATCCAAGGTATATTGGACCATTCAAGATTATTGATCGTGTCGGACCAGTAGCTTACCGACTTGAGTTACCTCAACAACTCGTGGCTGTACATAACACTTTCCACGTCTCGAATTTGAAGAAATGTTTTGCTAAAGAAGATCTCACTATTCAGTTAGATGAAATCCAAATCAACGAAAAACTCCAATTCATCGAAGAACCCGTCGAAATAATGGATCTTGAGGTTAAAAGACTTAAGCAAAACAAGATACCAATTGTTAAGGTTCAATGGAATGCTCGTAGAGGACCCGAGTTCACCTGGGAGCCTGAAGATCAGATGAAGAAGAAATACCCGCATCTATTACAAGAAGATTCGTCAACACCTTCAACAGCTTAAAATTTCGGGACGAAATTTATTTAACGGGTAGGTACTGTAGTGACCCGAACTTTTACCTGTTTATATATATTAATTGAGATTGATATTTACATGATTAAATGTATCCAACATGTTAAGCAATCAAACTTGTTAAGACTTGATTAATTGAAATATGTTTCATATAGACAATTGACCACCCAAGTTGACCGGCGATTCACGAACGTTAAAACTTGTAACAACGACATGACGATATATATATATGGATATACATATGGTTAACATGAGATTATGATAAGTAAGTATCTCCATAAGTATATCAACAATGAGTTATATACATATAAACAAGACTACTAACTTAAGGATTTCGAAACGAGACATATATGTAACGACTCTCGTTGTAACGACATTTAAATGTATATATATCATATTATGATATATTAATATATCATAATATCATGATAATATAATAAGTTAACATCTCATTAGATATAATAAACAATGGGTTAACAACATTAATTGAGATCGTTAACTTAAAGGTTTCAAAACAACACTTACATGTAACGACTAACGATGACTTAATGACTCAGTTAAAATGTATATACATGTAGTGTATTTAGATGTATTAAAATACTTTTGGAAGACTTCAAGACATATATCAAAACACTCATACTTAACGAAAATGGTTACAGTTACTTTCCCATTCTTTTCTTTCATCAAGAATTCTAGTCGTATTCTTACCCGTATTATACACAGCTTCAAAACGTACTTACTATGGGTATATACCAATAGAAACTAGCATGGGATTCCACTCTTGATTATGTCATGTATGACTAATCAATTTTAACTTCTACCATGAGCTAGTCAACTAACTAGAACTCCTTTTAACCCCACTCACCACTCACCAATTACCACTCATCATTCACTCCATTTCACTTCCAATTCTCTTTCTAATTCTCTCTCAACACACACACACACACACACACACTATTATGAACGTATTTTTCCAGTAGTTAATCATCATCTTCATCAAAAATCACTTCAAGAATCAAGCTATAATCATCATAGGAAGAACACTTCAAGAACACTTCAAAAATCCCTTCAAGTTTACTAATTTACTTCCAAGCTTTCTAATCCATTCCAAGTAATCATCTAAGATCAAGAAACCTTTGTTATATATAGTAGGTTATCTTTCTTATTCAAGGTAATATTCATATTCAAACTTTGATTCAATTTCTATAACTATAAACTATCTTAATTCGAGTAAAAATCTTACTTGAACTTGTTTTTGTGTCATGATCCTACTTCAAGAGCTTTCAAGCCATCCAAGATCCTTTGAAGCTAGATCATTTCTTGTCACTTCCAGTAGGTTTACCTACTAAACTTGAGGTAGTAATGATGTTCATAACATCATTCGATTCATATATATAAAACTATCTTAGTCGAAGGTTTAAACTCGTAATCACTAGAACATAGTTTAGTTAATTCTAAACTTGTTCTCAAACAAAAGTTAATCCTTCTAACTTGACTTTTAAAATTAACTAAACACATATTCTATATCTATATGATATGCTAACTTAATGATTTAAAACCTGGAAACACGAAAAACACCGTAAAACCGGATTTACGCCGTCGTAGTAACACCGCGGGCTGTTTTGGGTTAGTTAATTAAAAACTATGATAAACTTTGATTTAAAAGTTGTTATTCTGAGAAAATGATTTTTATTATGAACATGAAACTATATCCATAAATTATGGTTAAACTCAAAGTGGAAGTATGTTTTCTAAAATGGTCATCTAGACGTCGTTCTTTCGACTGAAATGACTACCTTTACAAAAACGACTTGTAACTTATTTTTCCGACTATAAACCTATACATTTTCTGTTTTGATTCATAAAATAGAGTTCAATATGAAACCATAGCAATTTGATTCACTCAAAACGGATTTAAAATGAAGAAGTTATGGGTAAAACAAGATTGGATAATTTTTCTCATTTTAGCTACGTGAAATTGGTAACAAATCTATTCCAACCATAACTTAATCAACTTGTATTGTATATTATGTAATCTTGAGATACCATAGACACGCATACAATGTTTCAACCTATCATGTTGACACATCTATATATATTTCGGAACAACCATAGACACTCTATATGTGAATGTTGGAGTTAGCTATACAGGGTTGAGGTTGATTCCAAAATATATATAGTTTGAGTTGTGATCAATACTAAGATATGTATACACTGGGTCGTGGATTGATTCAAGATAATATTTATCGATTTATTTTTGTACATCTAACTGTGGACAACTAGTTGTAGGTTACTAATGAGGACAGCTGACTTAATAAACTTAAAACATCAAAATATATTAAAAGTGTTGTAAATATATTTTGAACATACTTTAATATATATATATGTATATATTGTTATAGGTTCGTGAATCAACAGTGGCCAAGTCTTACTTCTCGACGAAGTAAAAATCTGTGAAAGTGAGTTATAGTCCCACTTTTAAAATCTAATATTTTTGGGATGAGAATACATGCAGGTTTTATAAATGATTTACAAAATAGACACAAGTACGTGAAACTACATTCTATGGTTGAATTATTGAAATCGAATATGCCCCTTTTTATTAAGTCTGGTAATCTAAGAATTAGGTAATAGACACCCTAATTGATGCGAATCCTAAAGATAGATCTATTGGGCCTAACAAACCCCATCTAAAGTACCGGATGCTTTAGTACTTCGAAATTTATATCATATCCGAAGGGTGTCCCGGAATGATGGGGATATTCTTATATATGCATCTTGTTAATGTCGGTTACCAGGTGTTCACCATATGAATGATTTTTATCTCTATGTATGGGATGTGTATTGAAATATGAAATCTTGTGGTCTATTGTTACGATTTGATATATATAGGTTAAACCTATAACTCACCAACATTTTTGTTGACGTTTAAAGCATGTTTATTCTCAGGTGAATATTAAGAGCTTCCGCTGTTGCATACTAAAATAAGGACAAGATTTGGAGTCCATGTTTGTATGATATTGTGTAAAAACTGCATTCAAGAAACTGATTTCGATGTAACATATTTGTATTGTAAACCATTATGTAATGGTCGTGTGTAAACAGGATATTTTAGATTATCATTATTTGATAATCTACGTAAAGCTTTTTAAACCTTTATTTATGAAATAAAGGTTATGGTTTGTTTTAAAAATGAATGCAGTCTTTGAAAAACGTCTCATATAGAGGTCAAAACCTCGCAACGAAATCAATTAATATGGAACGTTTTTAATCAATAAGAACGGGACATTTCAGAATGAACGTTGAATCAGATTCGAAGAGTGTACAGTGTAACTTATTAATGTGAAATCTAAATATTTCTTCGTGTATTACCTACCCGTTAAAATATTTTCATCATTAACAGTTTGTACGAAAAAAATTTCAATTACAATCTTTATGAAAATATACTTACATATATATTTTCCTCAGATGTAATCATGGATTTAATGAGTCAATATGATAATAGACTCATTTGATTTACCGTTAGAACAAGAATATATAATCTCTAAAACATTAGAGAATACATAATCGCCATGTCGAACGAAGATAAATGATGTAGAACGTCATGTAGAACGATGATTATACTCGAGGTACAAAATGAGATGTTGAGGCATGGATTGTTGATGGTACTGGTGCTGTTACTGATGGTACTGTTGGTGCCGATGATCTTGCTGAAGTTGGTAAGTTTTGCACCATATTTTCCAGGGCTACAACTCTAGCACGAAGTTCGCTGACTTCTTGTATTACTCCGGGATGATTGTCGGTCGGAACAAGTGGATGAATAAGGTTTAGAATTGTGGATAGAATATAATTGTGATGAGATACTCTGGAAATGAGAGAGAAAATGGTGTCTCGAACAGGTTCGCCGGTAAGTGCTTCAGGTTCATCGTCAAGAGGGTAATTTGGTTGGTGAAAAGGATCGCCTTCTTTGCGTCTCCATTGATTAAGTCGACTACGAACTCCTAAGATGAATTGGGGATGGATGATTGGTTGATTCATTCCAGTGACACTGCTTTCAGAGCTTAGGTGAAACTCCATATCGGAATAGCTATCGGAATCCGAGGAATTTGAACTGGTTGAGGGATTCATCTCGTACGATCAGATGAAGGATTTTCGATAAGAAATAGATTATAGGATGTAGATTAGTACCCTGCAATACATAATTTACATATGCATATATAATACTAAAATCCCATAAGTTACGGAGGGATCTACGGAAGCTGTCAGGCAAAGGTAACAATAAGAGATACGCTAAGATATGAATTTAGCAGATATGCTAAGATATGAATTTTGTCTATACACTAATCATGCAATCAATGCAATAAGATGTGTCTAGACTAAGGATGATAAGCAAGTGATTCTCTAAGAATGATAAGCAAGTAATTTTCGACACGAAATGATAAGCAAAACTTTTAACATGGAGACACGGTCGAAGTCCAGACTCACTAATGCATCCTAACGACTATCAGTTAGACACACTAATGCAAGACCCGGTTCTCTAAGACCACCGCTCTGATACCAACTGAAAGGACCCGTCCTAATCCATCAGGATGAAGTCCATATCGATTATAAATGATTCACAACAGTTGATTACATCGCGAGGTACTTGACCTCTATATGATACATTTTATAAACATTGCATTCGTTTTTAAAAGACAAACTTTCATTTACATCTAAAGTTGATGGCATGCATACTATTTCATAATATATAAAACTATAATTGACTAAACAATAATCTTGATGAACTCAACGACCCAAATGCAATGTCTTTTGAAATATGTCATGAATGACTCCAAGTAATAACTCTAAAATGAGCAAATTCACAGCGGAAGATTTCTTTCATACCTGAGAATAAACATGCTTTCAAGTGTCAACCAAAAGGTTGGTGAGTTCATTAGTTTAACATAAATAATCATTTCATAATTTTAATGGACCACAAGATTTCATATTTTCCATTTCTCATAAACATACGTCCCATGCATAGAGACAAAAATATCATTCATATGGATTAAACACCTGGTAACCGACATTCACAATTTGTATATAAGAATATCCCCATCATTCCGGGATCCTCCTTCGGACATGATATAAATTTCGAAGTACTAAAGCATCCGGTACTTTGGATGGGGCTTGTTGGGCCCGATAAATCTATCTTTAGAGTTCGTGTCAATTAGGGTGTCTGTTCCCTAATTCTTAGATTACCAAACTTAATAAAAAGGGGCATATTCGGTTTAATAATCCAGCCATAGAATGTAGTTTTAAGTACTTGTGTCTATTTCGTAAAACAGTTATAAAAACAGCACATGTATTCTCAGTCCCAAAAATATATATTGCAGAAGCATTTAAAAAGGGAATAATGAAACTCACTCATATAATTATTATAAAACAGTTAATAAAATATTTGCATATATTCTCAGCCCCAAAAATGTAAAGAGTAAAAGGGGAGCAAATGAAACTCACAATACTGTGTTTCGTAGTAATTA
Organism: Rutidosis leptorrhynchoides; assembly: GCF_046630445.1. Lineage (NCBI taxonomy): Eukaryota > Viridiplantae > Streptophyta > Magnoliopsida > Asterales > Asteraceae > Rutidosis > Rutidosis leptorrhynchoides. Next base: position 148,794,798 of record NC_092343.1, read on the forward strand.
TGCATATGACGGCACTGAACATGTGAAGGGTTGGCCTCGGATTTACGAACCTATATCATGCATATATATTAACACATATAATTGTAATCGTACAAATTTATATATATGTAAATTTATTAGTTATATCATTTTTATATTAATAACCTATATGTTTCATATATTCTTTTTATATATTTAAAATAGAAACATTATTTTTGTTATGTTATAGGTATTAAATATATTTTTGAGTGTATATATATATTCATATATCATTTGTTTGTTAAAATTATAACAATACTAAAATAAGTGTAGTAATGGTAAAATAATAATAATAATAATAATAATAATAATAATAATAATAATAATAATAATAATAATAATAATAATAATAATAATAATAATGATGATGATGATGATATTTATATTAATGATTATAATGATAATAACCATAATACTTATATTAATAAATAAATGAAATGATAAAATTAATAATAATAGTAATAATAATAATACTTGTGAAGTTAATAATAATAATACTCCGATTTACAATAAAATGATAAAATTAATGATAAAAATAATAATATTAATATTAATGATAATATTAACAAGAATAATAAAATGATAATAATAACAATTCTAATAATAATAATAAATATGAGTAATACTACCTTTAGAGGAGTTTATAAGCTTTTCCCAAAAAAATTGCCCAACACCGGGCTCGAACCCCAGACCTCTTCTTTACCGAAAACACTCCTTAATCGTTCCTCTACTTCCATCTTTCTATTTTAGTACACGATTTAATCCTATTTAATATACATTCGTGGTAATCCCAATTCCAAAAGCCCCAAATGCCTAATCCATTATTTTGAGGGTTGGATCATGAAGCCCAATTGAGAAATAATAATCGATCCACACCCAAAACAATATTATGGTCTCAGATCTTCACTACTAGGAGTAGATTCAAAACAGAAAGGAAAAAAAAAATATATCGAGTGATGGTGTTGGATGCTCGACAGAAAATAAGGAAACATATCATCGATAATCATCATCCTTCATTATCCATCTACTCGTTACCCTAATCATAACCTAACTATCATTACTTGATTTCACTGTATGCATCATCATAATCATCTATCAATTATCGTAGGATTCGATTCTGGGTTTCAATCGATTTATACAAATCAAGGATATGTGTAAGTATTTCGATTTCCATTTAATGAAATTCGTATGCTAGGGATCTTATTAAAGCAATTGAATTGTCTATGCTGAATTTATATACATAGATATGATTTTGTTGTTCATGTTGGATAATGAAATTGATTGTATGTTATGGATTAGGTTTGTTTTGTGATTGTGGTGATAATTTACAGCTGCCATAGCAGCTTAAAGCAAATGGTTGGGTGGTGATCTTTGTAATGTCTGAAACAGAATAATCGAACAAAACAATTGGGTTTTGAAGGTGGTTATGGTTATTTGGGTGTGATTGATCAAACAGGAAACTGAAGCAGTTTATTGGTGGAGGATCTCGATGGTTTAAGACATAACAAAAGGAGTGGTGATAGAGGCTGTTTGTGGAAGTGTTCGATGATGGTAGGTTGTGGTTATAATGGTGAATTTAGTGGTGACTTAATGAAGTGGTTAAAGTGGGTTGCGAGTTTAATCGTGATGATGAAAGTGGTGTTCAAATATCACAGAAAATAGAAAGGATAGCAGGTGAGTAACAATAGTAATTGCATAACGAGTTTTCATGGTAGGTTTCTTTACTATTTTCTATGTTGATACATATAAGTAGTGTGCAGAGTACTTGATTACCTCGTTTAAGTTTTTACAGGAAGAAAGTGTGGTATAGGGATCATGATATGTATATGTGTATAGTATGTTGATGGTGATTTGTGGTGATTGAGGTCAAGTGTGTGAGTGGGTGTTCAAAATGGTAGGTTTGTGGTGGTGTTCAGCCCGTAACAAAACAGGAACATAATGGTAGCAGCAGCTGCAGTTCATCTTGATCAAAGATTCGTGGTGTTCGGATGGGTTTGAACGAATTGAAGAGCAACATTTGCAGTAGCAGACCATGTGATTTGATGGTGTCTGGTTACCGTGATGTTGGGCCAACCAAACCGTAGCAAACAGCAGCCTGTCGATTAATAGCAGCTAGAAACAAGCAATAGATATTTAAGGTTTTTCTTGGATAATCGAATGGGTTGTTTGGGTGATGTTGAATTGGGTTCATATTCAAGAAGGTGGTGACTAGGGTGTTTTTAGAGGAAGAAGAAGTTGAAAGTTGTGTGTATGTGTTTATAAAACTATAAGCCATGTATATGTTTACATAAATATCCCAAATGATTGTAGTGAATTCTGTTTTAAAATAAAAGAAGTAAAGGAAGTCAAAGTGATTCTTTGATCAAAAGGAAAACAACAAATTGATGACATAGTTTACAGTAAACAACGAAAAAATGGGTGTCGTGGGATTCGGTTGACAGAAAATAATAGAAAGGAAAGAAAATGGTTTTTGTTTTCTAACATACATGAGTGTATATGTATTATGTATATATATAATATAAATAGATAAAGATAGACAATGAAATATTGAGATAGATAACATGAGGCATTTTAAAATCATTTGTAATGTGGGTGGTTTGACTGTGGAAGTCGATGGTGGATTATAAGGGTGATCACTTTGGTAGTTATGAGTGTTAATATATGTCTGTATGTTATGTATTATATGCTATTATTTATATTTATATATTTTATATATCTTTAATAGAAATCATATATATAGATTCATAATAACCTATGTGTTTATACATTTATATATATGTAATTATTTTAATAATAGTTTAATTATTCTAAGTATTAATTTACATTTTAAATTTCAATTAATTTAAAGTATACTTTATTAATTCAATATATTATATATGTACTTATATTTTTATTTATATATATACATATTTATTTACAAGCAATGGTTCGTGAATCGTTGGTAACAGTCAAAGGGTAAATGAATCCATGAAAATAGTTCACAAGTTTTGAGACTTATCAGTACAGACTTTGCTTATCGTGTCAAAAACATTTAAAGATTAAAGTTTAAATTTGATCGGAAATTCCCGGGTCATCACAGCTACAATGTTGCACCATGTACTGTTATATCCATGAGTGAAGTCGAAAACGTCTTCATGAATAGCTTTCACTAGCTTGACCCACAAGTCATCAGAGTTATTTAAATACTGCCATTTCCATTTGAGAATTAGAGCTAAGTTGAAAGAATTTAAACTCCCAACTTCGAGACCACCAAAATCAAAAGGGGAAGAATAGAGTCTCAACTAACCTAAGCCATCTCCTTATTAGAGTTACTAACACCCCAGAGAAAATGAGATCTAATGGATTCAAGTCATTTTAGAATCGTAAATGGACATCTGAAAATCGATAAAAGGTATATACCAAGGCTACCCAAGACAGATTTAACTAACGTCAACCTACCAGTGGATAGCAGAAGACAATCTTTCTAAAGGGAAAGTTTCGATCTGAATTTATCAATAAGAGGAGCCCAACTCGACACCCTTTTCATGTTAGCACCGATAGGAATACCAAGGTGATTAGAGGGAAAAACACCTGCACTACACCCGCGATCGTTAGCAAATTTTTCAACTTCAGAATTGTGAACACCAATACCAAACACGTGTGATTCTGTCACGTTAATTTATGACCCGGAACCTTGTAAAAAACATCAAGAATGAGTAGAATGTGATGCAGTTCGGTTCTATGCCATTCGGATAATATAAAGACATCGTCAGCGTAAAAAAAATGTGACAATCGAATCTCGCCAATATGAATACCACGAATTAATTTGAGTTTCGTAGCTCGACGGAAAGCAAGATAAATCCCTTCCATGACGATAATGGAAAGAAACGGGCTAAGTGGGCCGCCTTGACGAAGTCCCTGTTCTATAGAAAACTCCCGAGTCGGGCTACCATTAACTAACACGGAAGTTTTGGTCGATGCTAAACAACCGCTAATCCATTTCACCCATGCCTCCCCGAAACCAAGAGGACACCATAAAAAATAAATAATTCCAATTCACAGAATTATACGCTTTCTCAAAATCAACTTGGAATAGTAAAAGTTTCTGGTTCTTATTCTTGTACCATGAGATAATCTCGCTGAGCATCAACGGACCATCTAGGATTTGGCGACCAGAAATGAATGCATACTGATCCGGAGAAATGATTTTATCAATAACCAAAGCAAGTCGATTAGTAAGAAATTTCGTGATGATCTTATAGAAAAATCTCACTAATAAAATCGTACGAAAATCATTAATAAGGACATGATTACTAACTTTAGGGATTAGAGTGAAAATGCAGAGTTGGCGCAATGAGGCATAATACCAGTAGCAAAAAATCTGCACAGCTCGGTACATATGTCGTCTTTAAAAATACCCCAAAAGTGTTTCAGAAACCGAAACGAAAAACCATCGAGACCGGGAGCTTTAGAACTAACGCAATCCCAAACTGCGTCCTTAATTTCCATGTCATCGAAGTCTCGTTCCAAAAAAAGAATTATCAGAAGAGGATAATGTGTTGTGGGCGATATATTACCGAATCCAACATCACATTTCACGGCCGCAAACTTTTGTTTAAAATACTCGAAGAATCTATCTTTAATGGAAACCGGATCATCAACCCAAGAACCATCCACAATCAAACCTTGTATGTGTTGTTGACGTCTTTTGTGTTTAAGAGAACAATGAAAAAATATGGAATTTTCGTCACCTTCTACGTCCAATTTAATCCTAGACTTTTGCAAGGAATCCATTGCATCTAGTTTTATAATTTCCTCTTTTTCATGAAATAAAACATTACGCTTGTTAATCGTTTTAGTAGATGCCGAACTTGCATATATTATGATGTCCAGATTATCAATTTCTAATGATAACTCTTTCAAACGAGTATGTTCAGCGGCTCGTGAGTTACGGATCCATGCCCTTAATTTTATAACAACCCTGCTTTTCTCGTCACTTTTGTTAACTGTCCGTTAGTTGATTTAACAGCGATTAGTTGACTTTTTATGTGTTTAAGTGTATTAAATGCATACGTGATCCTTAGAGGGTTATTTATGTGACAACCCGGAAATTTTCAACCAAATTTAAACTTTAATCTTTATATGTTTCTGACACGATAAGCAATATTTGTTAAGTTAAATTGCAAGAATTTTAAACTATGTTCATACATTCATTCAACCTCGACCAAGTTCCAACGATTCACGAACCATTAAATGAATATGATTATATATGTATATGTGTATATATATTATAACTTGAAACGTAAACAAAATATTAGATTAAATACTTTATATGATTGTATCTGTTTCAAAATGTTTATCAATGGAATTAGAAGATAAGATCAAATGATTGAATTATCAGATATATTGAATTATGATTACAAGTCTCTGTTGAAAGGCCCACGTTGATTTGAGAAATCTTTCCATTTTAACAATATTCGGAAAATGGTAAAGTGATTTATAAATAAGAACAAATTATCAATCATTGAGAACTAGACAAAGGATAGTGGAAGATTGAATCTCATAAAGACTCGATTGATCTATTTAGTTTCAAATGTACAAAAACGTTTTCAGTTTAAAAAGAACTTTATTATTAAAACGTATATAACTTTTATAAATATCTAGAACCACTTTTGATAACTCATTACTTAACTAGTATGATAAAGATAACGATATTTATATTTTATTTTATTAAATATATATAACGATTTAAATTAATATTATATATATTTATACTCGTATTATACGTACATAGTTTTATACTTTTACTATAATTAAACTTTACCTTTACTTTATTTTTAATTTACTTTAACTTTAATAATTCACTTTAATAATTCATACTTTAATAATTCACTTTAATAATTCATACTTTAATAATTCACTTTAATAATTCATACTTTAATAATTCACTTTAATAATTCACACTTTAATAATTCACTTTAATAATTCATAATTTAATAATTCACTTTAATAATTCAAAAATCTATTATAAATAGAATTCAATATGTTTCATTATTTCATAGAAACTTGAAAATATTTTTCTCTAAACTCTCTCAATCGATTTACATATATATATATACTCCGTATTATTTCAAGATATTATTAGTATACATAAAATATTACGACGGAGTGCTGTTCGAGTGATTTCGAAATTATTTTTCGAGTAGGATAGGATTAAGGAAATTATGGGTTATAGCTATGGAGGTGATTGAGTATGGTTCATGGGTATGCTCGTGAGGTCAATATAGTGTTTATCATTTCCGTTACGTCTACGTACCTTTCCTGCAATATTGAATCTCAATATTGATACGTGAGTACTTATAATTTAACTTTTACATACTAATAGTGTATCCCTGACTAGTGCTCGAATATTTAGGATTATGCATGCTTGTACTTTTGATATTGCCCTTAGACAGGTTAGGTTGAATATTGAATTAGTTACACTTGCGGTTGAGATAAGGTATAAGATATGCATGTCCTTGGAAAGCTAGCAAAAAATTAAGGACTTTTCCTTTAGATATCGAATGGTTTTGATGAACGGATTAGAAGTTATAATCAATTAAATTTTTGATATTTTTATTAAAAATGATTATTATTATCGTCGTTTTTATCGTCGTTCTAGTTTTATCTTATTATTATCATTATTATTATCTTTATCAATAAAAGGGATTTATCATTAAAAATTGTTATTTTTTTATTATTACTATCGTTATTATCGTTAAAGTTATAATTAGTATTATTATTATCCAATTATTATTATTATTATTATTATTAGTATTATTATTATTATTATCATTATTTATATGTATATCATTATTTAAAAATGGTTATTGTTATTGTTATTATTATTATTACTATATTATCATTAAGATAATTATTAGTATTATCATTAATAATGTTATAGTAACTATCATTATTAATATTAGTGTAATTAAAACAAATATTTGTAACACCTAATTATTTTGATTACTATTATTATCATTATTATGAACACGATATAAAAGACGATTAAAAGCTATTAAATGAAACGATTAGGAAATAATGAGTAAGAGTATCATGATGAAATTAAAATATTATAAGATATTGATTTAGATAAAATTATCGTTCTTATTATTTTTATCATTACTATTATTATTAAAAGTATCGTTAGTATTAAAACTATCATTTTAACAAAAATTATCATTTTAATAGAAATGTCACTGTTACTATAAAATATCATTATTATTATTATTTTAAATAGAATTATTATTTTAAAGATAATATTAAAAATTATTGTAAATATTAAAGTTATCATAATTAGAATTATCGTTTTATCATAATGTCATCTTAGTAATTATAAATATTGATATATTTTTATAATAATAATTATTATTAAAAAATAATACAACTTTTACTTACTATCATTATAGATATTATTTTATCAAATAAATATGTGATACAAACATATTTTACTGCGTGTAATAACTTACTTTAATAATACCTATCATATTATCTTTATGATATTAAATGAACCCTATAAATTTTATTACTTAATATATATAAAAGTATATTATATTATATAAATTTAATATAAAATTTTATTTATTAATAAATAAATTATATTATTTACTCTAATAAATCTTTTAAAAATATTTAAAAATATAAAACGACGATATTTAAACTATATATTAATCATGTATAGATTTTTGGAAATTATTTTGAGTCAAATTTACTTTTGTTGACTTTTGCATATTAGTCTCGAGCATTAGGATTGTGGTACACTATGACTTGACCTAATTTGTTAGACAAATATTGACCAACACATAATTATATATAATTAATTTAGGTTTGTGAATCCGAGGCCAACCTTGCACTTGTTCAATGACGTTATATGTATATTTTTACTACGAAATACAGTATGGTGAGTTTCATTTGCCTTTTTACCCTTTATATTTTTGGGACTGAGAATACATGCGCTTTTATAAATGTTTGACGAAATAGACACAAGTAATTGAAACTACATTCTATGGTTGAATTATCGAAATCGAATATGCCCTTTTTTATTAAAGTCTGGTAATCTAAGAATTAGGGAACTGTGACGACCCGAAAATTTCCGACCAAATTTAAACTTTAATCTTTATATTATTCCGACACGATAAGCAAAGTTTGTTAAGTTAAATCTCAAGAATTTTAAACTGTGTTCATACATTCATTATAACCTCGACCAAATTCTGACGATTCACGAACCGTTATATATAAATAGATATGTATATGCATATATATATATTATAACTTGAGAATATTAATAAAGTATTAAACGTATAATACCTTACACGAACATATTTGTTTCAATATGATTTTCGATGAAATTAAAAAAAATATATTAAATGATTGAATTATCAGAAACATTGAATTATGATTACAAGTCTCTGTTGAGAGGTCCACTATGATTTGAGAAAAGCTATTCCTCTTAACGATATTCAGAATAATTTGTAAAGCTATTTATAAATAAAAACAAAAAGTGTCATTTACGAAAGTTAGACAAAAGTTAGTGGAGAATTGGTTTCCATAATATTCTATTAATTTAGTTTCAAAAGTACAAAAAACATTTTCAGTTTAAAAAGAACTTTATTATTAAAACGTATATATCTTTTATAAATATCTAGAACCACTTTTGACAACTCATTACTTAACTAGTATGATAAAGATAACGATATTTATATTTTATTTTATTAAATATATATAACGATTTAAATTAATATTATATATACTTATACGCGCATTATACGTATATAGTTTTATACTTTTACTAAACTTTAATTTTACCTTTACTTTAACTTTAATAATTCATACTTTAATAATTCAATTTAATAATTCATACTTTAATAATTCACTTTAATAATTCATACTTTAATAATTCACTTTAATAATTCACTTTAATAATTCACTTTAATAATTCAATTTAATAATTCAAAAATCTGTTATAAATAGAATTCAATAGGTTTCATTATTTCATAGAAACTTGAAAATATATTTCTCTAAACTCTCTCAATCGAATTACATATATATATATTCTTCGTATTATTTCAAGATATTATTAGTATACATAAAATATTACGACGGAGTGCTGTCCGAGTGATTTCAAAATAGTTTTTTTGAATGAGTCGAAGCTAAGGAAATTATGGGTTATAGCTATGGAGGTGATGGGTATGGTTCATGGGTATGCTCGTGAGGTCAATCTAGTGTTTATCATCTCCGTTGCGTCTACGTACTTTCCTGCAATATTGAATCTCAATATTGATACATTCGTGAATCCGAGGCCAACCTTGCACTTATTAAATGACGTTATATGTATTTTTACTACGAAATACAGTATTGTGAGTTTCATTTTCTCCCTTTTATATATATTTTTGGGACTGAGAATACATGCGCTGTTTTTATAAATGTTTTACGAAATATGCACAAGTACTAAAACTAATTCTACGTGGGTTTAAACCAGAAATATACCCTTAGCTTGGTAACATTAAACTACTTGTCTATGTACGATAGGCGCGAATCCTAAAGATAGATCTATTGGGCCTGACAAACCCCATCCTGACTATGGGATGCTTTAGTACTTCAAGGTTATTTTAAACACACCTGATCTGGTGTACTTCAGAGGGTAAAACATGAACGTTAAGGCTTGTTACCGGGTGCCTACAACTTATAGAATACTTTTATACACTTGCGAGTGTACATATATTTATAAACGGTAATCTTGTGGTCTATTAATATATTGAAATGATTGTTATGATAAACCTATGAACTCACCAACCTTTTGGTTGAAACTTTAAAGCATGTTTATTCTCAGGTATTAAAGAAATCTTCCGCTGTGCATTAGCTCATTTTAAGGATATTACTTGGAGTCATTCATGGCATATTTTGAAAGACGTTGCATTCGAGTCATTGAGTTCATCAAGATTATTATTAAGCCAATTATAGTTGGATGTATTATGAAATGGTGTGCATGCCGTAAACTTTCGTTGTAAAGAAAGTTTGTCTTTTAAAAACAAATGCAATGTTTGTAAAATGTATCATATAGAGGTCAAATACCTTGCGATGTAATCAACTATTGTGAATCATTTATAATGTATATGAACGGGTCCTTTCAGTTGGTATCAGAGCGGTGGTCTTAGCGAACCAGGTCAGCATTAGTGTGTCTAACTGATAGTCGTTAGGATGCATTAGTGAGTCTGGACTTCGACCGTGTCTGCATGTCAAAAGTTTTGCTCATCATTTTTGTCGGAAATTATCTGCTTATCATTCTTAGTCTAGACACATATTATTGCATTGATTGCATGAATAGTGTATAGACAAAATTCATATCTTAGCGTATCTGCTAATTCATATCTTAGCGTATCTGTTACTGTAAATTTTGCCTGACATATTTCGTAAATTCCTCCGTAATCTACGAAACCTTTTGCTCTATATAATTAGAATACCACCCGATAGCCGGAAAATCATTGATAATGCTAAAAACGAACATATATTTCATAGCATTATTCCTCAAGAAAGACAAGCTTTTAGTTGCAATTGTTCTATTTACAAGTGATATTCGTTTAAATAATAAAAGGTGAAGACAAAAGACAGATTCGACGATTTGAAGACGCAAACGACCAAAAAGCTCAAAAGAACAAAAGACAATCAAAAAGGTTCCAATTATTGATAAGAAACGTCTCGAAATCACAAGAGTACAAGATTCAAAACGCAAAGTACAAGATATTAAATTATACGCGAGGACGTTCGAAAATCCGGAACCGGGACTAGAGTCAACTCTTAACGCTCGACGCAACGGACTAAAAATTACAAGTTAACTATGTATATAAATATAATATAATATATAATTAATTATATTAATTATATATATATTATATATATATATTATTAAAACCGTCGGCAGCCAGAAACTCCAAGGGTGTAAAGTGAAAATACCTCTCCGCGACTCGCGGAGTTTGAAGGCTATTTGGCCGCGAGTCGCGGAGCCCCAAAAATCATTCCTGGCTATAAATCAACCCGAATTCTGATCAAAATATCATCATATTTTTCTTCTCTTCATACGAAGTAATATATATTTATATTTATAATTTATATTTTAATTTTAATTATAATTCTAATAATAAGGGTATGTTAGCGAATGTTGTAAGGGTGTAAGTCGAAATTCTGTCCGTGTAACGCTACGCTATTTTTAATCATTGTAAGTTATGTTCAACCTTTTTATATTAATGTCTCGTAGCTAAGTTATTATTATGCTTGTTTAAAACGAAGTAATCATGATGTTGGGCTAATTACTAAAATTGGGTAATTGGGCTTTGTACCATAATTGGGGTTTGGACAAAAGAACGACACTTGTGGAAACTAGACTATGGGCTATTAATGGGCTTTATATTTGTTTAACTAAATGAAAGTTTGTTAATGTTAATATAAAGATTTACAATTGGGCGTCCCTATAAATTACCATATACACTCGATCGGACACGATGGGCGGGGTATTTATATGTACGAATAATCGTTCATTTAACCGGACACGGGAATGGATTAATAGCCACTAGAATAATTAAAACAGGGGTGAAATTACATTCAAGGGTAATTGGTGTAATTGTTAACAAAGTAGTAAAACCTTGGTTTACACGCAGTCGATAACCTGGTGTATTCATTAAACAAAGTATTAAAACCTTGTTACAATTCGAATCCCCAATTAGTTGGAATATTTATCTTCGGGTATAATAATAATTTGACAAGGACACTTGCAATTTATATTTATGACTGATGGACTGTTATGGACAAAAACCAGACGGACATATTGAATAATCCAGGACAAAGGACAATTAACCCATGGACATAAAACTAAAATCAACACGTCAAACATCATGATTACGGAAGTTTAAATAAGCATAATTCTTTTATTTCATATTTAATTTCCTTTATTTTATATTTAATTGCACTTCTAATTATCGCACTTTTATTTATTGTTATTTTATTTAATCGCACTTTTAATTATCGTACTTTTAATTATCGCAATTTAATTTTATCACATTTTTATTATTCGCAATTTCATTATCGTTATTTACTTTACGCTTTAATTTAAGTCTTGTATTTATTTTATATTTACATTAGGTTTTAACTGCGACTAAAGTTTTAAAATCGACAAACCGGTCATTAAACGGTAAAACCCCCCTTTATAATAATAATATTACTTATATATATATATTTGTATTTTTATAAAAGTAAACTAATATAGCGTTGAGCTTTGTTTAAAGATTTCCCTGTGGAACGAACCGGACTTACTAAAAACTACACTACTGTACGATTAGGTACACTGCCTATAAGTGTTGTAGCAAGGTTTAAGTATATCCATTCTATAAATAAATAAATATCTTGTGTAAAATTGTATCGTATTTAATAGTATTTCCTGCTAAAATTATAAACTATTTTATATACACCTCGTTCGACATCAAGTATTTTTGGCGCCGCTGCCGGGGATTATCTTAAAAACCTGAAGCGCAACGCTAATATAAAAAAAAAAAAATTTTTTATCTACTTTTATTAAAAGTCGTTTTTGTAAAAATTACGTTTTAATCATTCAAAAATATAAAAAAAAAAAAACAAAAATATAAGTATTTTTAGGATTTTGTTAAATATTTAAGTTTTATAAGTTTCTTTATCTTTATTTTAATTTATAAAAATATAAATTTTATTAAAAATCGTTTATTTAAACTAAAAACAGAAAACAAAATAAAAAAAAAAAAAAAATAAAGAAAAAACGCGTAAAAACAAAACCTGTCAACTGATTTCTGGAACCCCGCGACTCGCGGGGTTTTCCTCTTTATTTACCGCGACTCGCGGAGGGCTTCTGACACACGGACAAAAACCCTAAAACCGCATTAATCACGGGTTATTATTTATTATTATTATTTAAACATTATTACTATTATTATTATTATTAGATTTAATTTTACTTTTTATTTAATTTGTTGTATTTTGTTAAATTAGTTTTAATAAAATTGTATTATTTGTAGTTTTATTAAATAAATAATATAAAAATAATATTTTTATAAAAATTGTACTTTTTACAACTTTTTGTATATTTTTATATTTTGTACCTTTTTAATCGTTGTAGCGTAATATTTGTATTTTTTAGCTCATAATTAATTTTAAACTTAGTTTTAGCTATAGTTATTTTTACTCCTAGATTTTTAGGCTTTGCCGTAGAATTCCTTAAGTGCTTTTTCTTTAGACTAAGATTTAGGTGCTTTAGAATTTTGCGACGCCTTTTTTAAGTTTTAGTTTCTTTTTAAGTTATTTCCATTTGGGATTTAGTTTTTCCTTGTAAGCTTTAATATTTTTAGAGACCTTTTACTATGTACCGATTATCATTCCAATTAGTAATTTCAATTTGCGATTATAATTTTAAGTTAGTTGTAGTAATAAGGTTAGGTTAGTTAAGTATTTTTCAGTTTTTTTTTTTAAGTTTCTTTTATTTTTCCGTCACCTTTTATTTTTCAACCATTTTTTCTTTTTCGACATTTTTCGACGCGCAATCTTTTTCTCTCTTATTTCTCGCCATTCTAGTTTTTAGGACTTAGAATTTTTTCTACTTCTTATCTAAATTTCTTAAAATTACGAAAATTTATTTTAAGTGGTTAAATTGATAGACATCAAAATTTTCTGGTTCGTAGTAATAGTTGGATTTGTACGTGGACCGGGTTATTGGAGCCAAACAGTCCTCAATTATATTGAGACCAAACGAATCCTGCCCCTCTGCTGCATCTTTTGGCTATTCGAAACGTGGGCAAAATCAGAAAAGTCTATTGATTGGATAACTTATTATAATTTTTCTTTCCTTTTAAAAACTAATAGGATATTCTGTGAATGCACCGAGCAAGACGTTCATCACCTTTTGTACGTTCACCACCTGTAACTCGATCAAGACATTTAACAAATATAACCGCCGTTGATTTTTCTTTAGAATCGTCATCCAGTCGACCAAGTACTTCAGTTCAAATTTCCGATAATCCATTTTTTGAAACAAACCTCACAATTGAGAATCCAGAAAATATTCAGGAACGGTTCATAGATCCTGAACCATTAAACTTTCCTCCGGAACCACCAATCATTCAAACAGAGATTGTTGAGGAACGAACTATTAAATCAGAATCATCTAGTGATACCGAGTCAACAAATTCAATTATGGAGAATCTGGAACCTTTAAGTATGGAAGACCGAATGAGAGCTAAACGCACTGGCCAAGGTCACGCAATTACTCATCCAGACATTAATGCGCCAGATTATGAAATCAAAGGACAAATTCTACACATGGTGACTAATCAATGCCAATTTAGTGGTGCGCCGAAGGAAGATCCAAATGAACATCTACGTACCTTTAATAGGATCTGCACACTATTTAAAATACGAGAAGTGGAGGATGAACAGATATATCTCATGTTATTTCCCTGGACTTTAAAGGGAGAAGCCAAAGATTGGTTGGAATCGTTACCTGAAGGGGCGATCGATACATGGGACGTTTTAATTGATAAATTTCTTAAACAATTTTTTCCTGCATCTAAAGCCGTAAGACTTCAAGCAGAAATTGTTACGTTCACACAGAAGCCAAATGAAACTCTATATGAGGCGTGGACAAGATATGGAAAGTTGTTAAGAGGATGTCCGCAACATGGTTTAGACACCTGTCAAATAGTACAAATATTTTACCGAGGATGCGACATCACTACAAGAAAAGACATAGATATAGCAGCTGGTGGTTCTATTATGAAGAAAACCGAAACTGATGCTTACAAAATTATTGATAATACTGCTTCCCACTCACATGAGTGGCACCAAGAAAAAGATATCATTAGATCATCTAAAGCAGCTAGAGCCGATTCTAGCCATGACTTAGATTCCATTTCCGCAAAGATAGATGCTTTCGAGAGACGAATGGAAAAGATGACTAAAGATATTCATGCTATACGAATTAGTTGTGAGCAGTGTGGAGGACCACATTTGACAAAAGATTGTCTCAGTATTGAATTAACAATGGAACAAAGAGAGAATATTTCATACATAAACCAAAGGCCTGGAAATAATTATCAGAATAATTATCAACCGCCAAGACCGATTTACAATCAAAACCAGAATTATAACCGAAATATTCCATACAACAACCAACAAGGTCCTAGCAATCAACAAGTATCCAATAATACTTATAATCAGCAAAGACCGAATTTTCAAAACAAACCACCACAACAAACCGATGATAAAAAGCCGAATTTAGAAGATATGATGACGAAGCTAGTTGAAACTCAAACGCAGTTTTTCACATCTCAAAAACAAACCAATGAACAAAATGCTCAAGCATTTAGAAATCAACAAGCTTCTATTCAAAATCTGGAACAAGAAGTAAGTAACCTAGCAAGGTTAATAGGTGAAAGAAAACCGGGAAGTTTACCTAGTGATACAAATGCTAACCCCCGGAATGAAACAGCTAAAGCTATTACCACAAGAAGTGGTACAACACTTAAATCACCTGAAATACCTGTTACTTCTGATGAAACTATTCCTACTCCACAAGAACCACAACCTGATCAAGATAAGGAAAAAGAACCGGTAGTTGAAAAGGTTAATGAAGATAACACAGTTAAAGATAAACCTTATGTTAAACCATACCAACCACCACTTCCTTATCCGAGTAAAATGAAGAAAGAAAAACTTGAAGCCGAGCAATCCAAATTCTTGGATATGTTTAAACAGATAAATGTAAATCTTCCTTTCATTGATGTAATTTCAGGAATGCCAAGATATGCTAAATTCTTGAAAGATCTAATCACGAATAGAAAGAAAATGGAAGAACTCTCGGCTGTTACTATGAATGCTAATTGTTCAGCAGTGCTGTTGAATAAGATACCAGAAAAACTATCTGATCCAGGAAGTTTCACAATTCCATGTTTTCTGGGTAGTCTTAGTTCAATAGAAGCATTGGCAGACTTAGGTGCTAGTATAAATCTAATGCCGTATTCACTATACGCTAAACTAGACCTTGGAGAATTGAAACCAACCAGAATAAGCATACAACTAGCCGATAGATCAATAAAATATCCTAGAGGGATAATGGAGAACATGCTAGTTAAAGTTGGTACTTTAGTATTTCCAGTAGATTTTGTTGTTCTAGACATGGAAGAAGATTCTCAAGTTCCTCTCATATTAGGAAGACCATTCTTAAACACGGCTAAAGCAATGATAGACGTGTTCGGTAAGAAACTGACCCTAAGTATAGAGGATGAGAGTGTTACCTTTTCAGTTGATAGAGCAATGCAACAACCACAATCTGCAGATGATACATGTTATTATATTCAAACTATAGATGCACATGCAGAATTATTAGAAGAATTTCCAGAATTACAAGGAACGGGAGAATGTTCTTTAGGAGAAGGAAATGAACCAATTGATGAAGCTGAAATGTTAGCTACACTTATAGCTAATGGATATGAACCAACAACAGAAGAAATTCAAATGCTAAAAGAAGAAGACAGATATCGATATAAATCATCGATAGAAGAACCTCCGAAATTAGAGTTAAAGCCACTTCCAAACCATTTGGAATACGCTTATTTACATGGTGAATCTGAATTACCTGTAATAATATCGTCTTCTCTTAATGAAAATGAGAAATCACAACTCATTTCTGTGTTGAAAGCTCATAAACCAGCCATTGCATG
Organism: Rutidosis leptorrhynchoides; assembly: GCF_046630445.1. Lineage (NCBI taxonomy): Eukaryota > Viridiplantae > Streptophyta > Magnoliopsida > Asterales > Asteraceae > Rutidosis > Rutidosis leptorrhynchoides. The sequence continues at coordinate 148,811,564 of NC_092343.1, forward strand.
GAAGATTCATGATATTAAAGGAATAAGTCCTTCGTATTGCACACATAAAATCCTTATGGAAGAAGGTCATAAAACGTATGTGCAACGCCAACGAAGACTAAATCCTAATATGCAAGATGTAGTTAAAAAGGAAATCATTAAACTGCTAGATGCAGGTTTGATATATCCAATTTCTGATAGTCCATGGGTAAGCCCAGTTCAATGCGTGCCGAAAAAGGGTGGCATGACTGTCATCACAAATGAGAAAAATGAGCTTATTCCTACTAGGACTGTAACAGGATGGCGTGTATGTATTGATTATAGAAAATTAAATGACGCCACCAGAAAAGATCACTTTCCCTTACCTTTCATAGATCAAATGTTGGAAAGATTAGCCGGAAATAGTTACTATTGTTTTCTAGATGGATTTTCCGGATATTTTCAAATTCCAATAGCACCCGAGGACCAAGAGAAAACAACATTCACGTGCCCTTATGGTACTTTTGCTTACAAAAGAATGCCATTTGGACTTTGTAACGCCCCTGCAACCTTTCAAAGGTGTATGATGGCGATTTTTCATGACATGATAGAAGAATGCATGGAAGTATTCATGGATGACTTTTCAGTCTTCGGTGATACATTTAAATCATGTCTAGTTAATCTGGAACGAATGCTAATTAGATGCGAAAAATCAAATCTAGTACTTAATTGGGAGAAATGCCATTTCATGGTTAAAGAAGGCATCGTTCTTGGACATAAAATTTCAAAAGATGGAATTGAAGTGGATAGAGCTAAAGTAGATGTAATTGCTAAACTTCCACATCCCACCAATGTTAGAGGAGTTAGGAGTTTTCTAGGGCATGCCGGTTTTTACCGACGTTTCATAAAAGATTTTTCTAAAATTGCCACTCCTATGAATAAACTCCTAGAAAAGGATGCGCCATTTATCTTTTCAGATGAATGTATCAAATCTTTTAATATTCTTAAAGAAAAACTCACTAATGCACCGATCATGATAACACCAAATTGGAATCTACCATTTGAACTAATGTGCGATGCAAGTGATTTTGCAATGGGAGCCGTTTTAGGACAAAGGATTGAAAAACGATTTCAACCTATATATTATGCTAGTAAGACATTACAAGGAGCACAAACGAACTATACAACTACTGAAAAAGAACTCCTTGCTATTGTCTTTGCTTTTGACAAATTTCGATCATATCTCGTTCTAGCAAAAACGGTGGTCTATACCGACCATTCTGCTCTTAGATACCTATTTTCAAAACAAGATGCTAAACCAAGATTAATCCGTTGGATTTTACTCTTACAAGAGTTTGATATTGAAATCCGAGATAAAAAAGGAGCAGAAAATCTCGCCGCTGATCATCTTTCTCGTCTTGAAAATCCCGAATTAGAAGTTCTAAATGAATCGGCCATACAAGACAACTTTCCTGATGAATATCTATTGAAGATAGATTATAAAGAAATCCCATGGTTTGCAGACTATGCAAACTACTTAGTTTGTGGATTCCTTGAAAAAGGATTATCGTACCAAAGACGAAAGAAATTCTTCAGTGATATAAAACACTATTTCTGGGAAGATCCACATCTGTTTAAAAGTTGTCCCGATGGAATAATACGCCGATGTGTATTTGGAGATGAAGCTAGTAAAATTTTAAACCATTGTCACACAGGACCAACAGGAGGGCATTATGGGCCTCAACTAACAGCAAGAAAAGTTTATGAAGCTGGATTCTATTGGCCTACAATTTACAAAGACGCACACCTTCTTTGCAAATCCTGTGATGCATGTCAAAGGGCCGGAAAAATAAGTCAACGTGATGAAATGCCACAAAATGTCATCCAAGTATGTGAAGTATTTGACATTTGGGGTATTGACTTTATGGGTCCATTTCCAAAATCTCATAATAATCTATATATACTCGTAGCCATTGACTATGTATCTAAATGGGCGGAAGCACAAGCTCTCCCAACTAACGATGCACGAGTTGTAGTCAACTTTTTAAAACGTCTTTTTGCAAGGTTTGGAACACCGAAAGCTTTAATAAGTGATCGGGGTACTCATTTCTGTAATAATCAACTTGAGAAAGTTCTTAAAAGATATGGAGTAACTCATAAAATCTCCACCGCATATCATCCACAAACAAGTGGACAAGTTGAAAATACCAACCGAGCTTTAAAACGTATTCTAGAGAAAACCGTAGGATCAAATCCGAAGGAATGGTCCATTAAATTGGAGGATGCACTCTGGGCTTTTAGAACAGCCTACAAAACTCCAATTGGAACCACACCTTTTAGACTTGTGTATGGAAAAGCATGTCATCTTCCAGTAGAAATTGAACACAAAGCATTTTGGGCTTTGAAGACATGTAATCTTGATTTACATGAAGCCGGACGTCTACGATTAAGTCAACTAAACGAATTAGAAGAATTAAGACATGAAGCATACGAAAATTCGTTAATCTATAAAGAAAGAACGAAGAAATGGCATGATAAAAGAATCAGAAGTTCAAAAGAATTCAAAGAAGGAGACAGAGTTCTTCTTTTCAATTCACGATTCAAGCTATTTCCTGGAAAATTGAAATCAAGATGGTCTGGACCATTCATAGTCAAAAGAGTTTTCCCATACGGAACGATAGAATTGATAAATTCAAATGGGATTGAATTTAAAGCTAATGGTCACAGAGTTAAACATTACATACATGGTCCGATGGAAGTCGACAACGAAGTTAATCACAATTTCGACACCACAGCTAACTAAGTGTGGGGAGAATCAAGTCTTTAAAGGATAATATGTATTTCTGTTAGAGTTAGATTGTCTGTTTTCGTTTAGTTCTCGAAAATGGAACACGTATGGTCTTTCCCTAGCAGACCCTAAAGAACTAGTCTTCTCCCCCCATTCTGAATTTTTATTTTTTTTAGGTTTTTACAAAATGAAGACTGCCTGTGAATTAAACCATGGTCTAATGCTACACGCTTTGATCACTAAAAGAAATAATGACATACTACCGAGTGAATTAGTATCAGTAATCAGAGAAAGAATGGACGGAGTTAGAAAAGGATCCAGATGCGAAGATAATAAGTTACAATTTGGTAAAGGAAAATCAAAATCCGCAGCAAAAAGAAGAGCACGACACCTAGAAAAATGTCACAAATGCGGAAAATGGTCACATGGAGGTAAATGTTCAAATAATCAAACCTATTCAAATACCGAATTTGTTACTTTATGCAGAGACGGACCGTTCATATGTTTAGAAGAAAAGACAATGAATGCTCGAGGTTACGCCTATGCAGCAATGGAAGATCAATTAAACCGACTATCTTATGAATATAATAGATCATATAACTAAGAAATCTATTTCACAGGTATGTCTGTACAGTTTTTATTTTTATTTTTATTTTTAACCTTTTGATAATAAACGCTAATTTGTTCGCTAAAAAGTATTAAATTGGTATTAAATAAAATTAGGTTTGGCGACCGAAATTATTGATATCCTTCAAAAATTTATTACATCACTGCGAAATTTAACGTTTATTCTTAAGGTATAAATATCTTTAATCAATCAACCGAAAATATTTCAAAAATTCGTCATGAGTTAAATTAGGTCTTGGAACCGAAATTACTTTACCGAAAAGAGGGGCGCATATTTTTGATAATATTTGATTGATTAAAGTGGGATAAAAAGACAAAAAGATTTTTAATTTTATTTTTACCATATTTTTAAAAAATTAATATTTAAATCTTAAATTAATATTGTAAACTTTGTAAAAACAATATTTTTAAAATTGTAAATATTTGAAAAATTAATATAAGTTTGGTATGAATTTATGAATTTTTAAATTAAGTTTGGTGTGAATTTTTAATTTTTAAAATATGAAATTTTAATTTTATGCATTTCAAATTTTAAGTTTGGTGTGAATTTTTAATTTTAATTTTGAATTTTATATTTAAGTTGTGTGAATTTAAAAACAAAAATTTACTTTATCTCATTAAGTTAAAAATATGATTTTAAAATTCGTCGTAAGTTGAAGACTAGGTCTTTGAACCGAAATTGCTTTACCCGAGGGAGGGACGAGAACTTTTATTATCATTATTTTTAATCTTATTGATTTAAAGTATGCCAAAAACATTGAAAAAACCCAAAAATCTTAGCTTTTAAAACAATCGCTACAAAAAGACAAATTTTAAAATTTTGTCGAAGGACGGACTAGGACATCGATCCGAAACGACCTCGTCCTAAATAACAAGGGAAACAAAATTTTAAAATTAATTTCTTAATTGTTTTATAAGTTAAAGATTATAAAGATTATAAAAAAAAAAAAAAAAAAAAAAAAAAAAAAAAAAATAATAATAAACTCCGCGACTCGCGGAGTTTGCAGTGCAAACCTCCGCGACTCGCGGAGGGACAAAATTACAGAAAAAAAAATAAAACAGCTGCACACGATCAGTCTCTCCCACACACACAAAAACAACCCGAACAAACTGCGAAAAAACCCGAGAAAACCCACAAAAATCATCCCAAAAACTCGATTTTTCACCGTTAATCTTCAAATTTTTCACTACAATCATGTTGAGAAGGATGATATCTAGGAACTACTCAAGAAAACAGGTACAATTACACCCCAAATCACCTTTAAATCCGAATTTTAGTGTGTTCTTGAGCATATTTTCATAATTTGAATTTTGTTAATTTTTAGTGTAATTAGTGTTAAATTGTTAGTATATTATGCATGTATAACCTAGATTGATGCTTGTTAACATGATTTGAAGCCAAAAACTTCAAAATCTTTAGAATCTAGGGTTTGTGTTCTTGAGCAATTTGGGGCTTTTTGATATAAACAGGTTATGGCCGATTTTTGTCATGAATTATTGCTAAATTGAGTAGTGTAACATGTCTAGGTAGTTAAAAGATCCAAACTTTAAGCCTAAACATGATTTTGAGAATTAAAGTGGACTTTTTCAAGTCCAAAATTCATGAACTTGATTTTTGAAAGATAATGCCATTTGAGACTTGTTTATTTGCTAGTAATGATTATTTTGACATGTTATTTGAGTTGAATGCTTATGAACTTGGCGAAAATTTTCGTATATGCTTATTTGAAAAAGTGTAGAATTGATAAAAATGTGAAAATAAGCTTAAGTTTGATATAAATTGATAATGTCATTGTAATTATTTTGATTGATGATTTTGCTGACACTAATGCATATTTGGATGCACAAAATTTGTGTTTGATGTGTTTTGCAGAATGAAAGGGGTGAATCTTCATCCCAAGCCCGCCATGCTCCTGCTGAGAACTTGGAACAACAGGAGGTAGATAACTACTACAAGCAGGATGTACCTCATCCAGTCATGACCTTTTCAGATATGCACTTGGAACAGTTGCACCCGAACCTACGATTTGACAGACTTTGGATAGATTATCCAAAATATCAACGGGGTTTGCATACTCTTCACTCAAAGGTTGTTGAGGTACCGAGGGTCATAGAATGGGGACCCTTGGAAGCTGTAGAATTGGCCGGGCCAATTAGGGAATTACTGATACAGAGGTATGGTAATTCTTCTTTTAATGACTGGATATGTTTATTCACCATACGCAGACCTGTATATAAAGTATGGTGTGAAGAGTTGTTATGTAGTATAGAGTTGAATGATCGGGTAGCCAGTTTAACCGATCGTTCTTTTATTAGATTTTTGTTAGGCGGTTCGATGCGCCACATGTCTTTACTGGACATGGCTCAGGCTTTACGTATATATACGCCTGAGGAATTAGCGTCTGCCGATTGTAGAGGATTGATACTAAACGGTAGGAAAATAGATGAAAATTTTGATACACACGGTGTGTGGAGTCAAATGACAAGCCATCACCGTTTTAAAGGGGGAAACTACTCTTATTTGGATATAGATAGAGCCGAATTAAGAGTAATACATAGGTTTTTAGCTAACTCGATTACACAAAGGGGTAAAAACAAAGAAAAGGTAAATGAACAAGATTTGTTTTACCATATGTGTATTCGAGACCCACACAGCGCTGTAAGTATACCATATTGTGTGGGTTATTATTTATCAGCTATGGTTCGAGGGATGCGTCCACATAGCATAATAGGGGGTGGTATTTTTATTACTTTGATTGGTGAATATCTCGGTGTGGATATAAGTCGGGGGGGATTATTAGTAGAAGAGCCGGAACCCCGCGACACTATAGGTTTAAATGTGTACCATGGTGCGAAAGTTTTGAAGCGGCGAAACAACGCCGCAGTACGATACAATGGTAGACATCCACAGGTAGAGAGAAACCAGGAACAAGGTAATGTAGGAGGGGGGCAAGAAATGCATAGGTTTATAGCTTCTCAGGAATACGAAAATGCTAGACAGAGAGCATTTGAAGATTGGCAAGTTCATCAGAACCAGATCATAGCGCATTGCCAACATATAGGTAGAAACTATATTCCTACACCGAAACCCGTCTTCCCTCCTTGGTCGATAGAGATGCAGCCACCATATCCTACGTATGACCCTGCCGAGGCATTCTATAGCACTTATGGTTATGCGTGGAACCCCTATTGGTACCAATATCATCCTTAGTTTACTTATTTTTATTTTTATTTTGTAATTTGTAATTATTGATATGTTTAATATTTTTTTTTGTTAATATTGTAATCATTTTTATAATTATCTAACTTTTATTCTTAGATTTTAATAATTTTTGAATGTGGGGTAATAAACCAAACTTCAAAAATATGTATATATGTTTGCAGTTTATCTTATGTACACAACAGGGTAAAACAACGCATTTTCAAAGACTGGCATTAAGTTCAGCAAAAGCAACTAATTTTGACGACAATGATGCAAAATGTATGTGAAATAACAACAAGACGGAATGAACAAATGACGTGCACCATTTATCATTCAGCAAACAAACGCCAATATATTTGGAAACTTTGGTAAAAATTTAATCATTTTCACACAAATCACCCTCAATAATTTAAATTGTTACTGATTTCTTGCAAATGAGGGCATTGCAAGATCTTAAGTGTGGGAAGGGGTTAAATTCTTTCGGATTTTAAAACTTTTACTTTATACACTTGGTTACCATTAAAAATACTAGTAAAGCAGTAGTTGTATTAGAATCTAGTGCTCTCTGATAAAAAAGAACAGCCCTAGTCTTATATACTGACTACCCAATTCTAGTAAAATTTTTCAAAATTTTCAATTAAATGAATTAAAATCATGTTTATACATATTTATGAACGATAAAACTAGGTTTTAACACCGAAATTATTGTTACCTCGGAAAGGACATAAATTGAGAAACAAACTAAAATGTTAAAATTCATTTAAAATGGAATAGAGGACGATAAAAAGAAAAATAAAAAGCCAAGTGTGGGAAAATTTACCAAGTTATTTTAAACATATGCCACATATATTTGTAACAAATAACTGAAAATACTTTTGCTTTGGACTAAACTAAACTGTTTTACCCAATGAAAGAAAAGAAGAGATGGATCTACACGATGAATCAATTCCATCATTAAAAGGAAGTAAAGTCTTCCGAAAAAGACACGCGCTTCTTGATTTAGGTCATGAAGTTGTCGTTCAGACCAGCTGTAGGTTGACGAAAAATCTAGAAAAGTCATCACTAAAATCAGCTGGAAATCCACGGACCTCAGCATTAAACAGGGTCGCCAAGTGGTCAGATTTATCCTAACCATGAGAAGGATTTATCTCGTACAATGGGGGGGCACCGTGCAAATTAGCTGGATAAGACTAATAAATCAGATCCCCAGAAAGGATAATCTCCTTAAAGATTAAAAATCAGCTTTTAAGACTGATATTACTCAATCCTAGAGATTGACCTTAAAGATTGAGAATTCAAACTCATGGAATTCAATGATATCTAAACTCGAGCTTGAACGAGAAAATATTTTGATCAAAAATACAAACCGATTTGTTTTCTGAAAACCCTATTTTCAATGCGTTCATTACCATTGAACGTAAAATCCTAGGAATTCACCTGGAATTCATTAGGTCACCTGAACTAAATCGGGTGTCAACCGTAAGAACGGTGGTTGCATAACATGGTCAAAGACAGGACTTTGTGCCAGACCGAAAAATTATAAGGGTGAGCTTTACTATTGCTCCTACCAAGGATAGTAATTGCGTCCGACAAGTTATAGACCATAATCAAAAGCATGTCACGGGACATTGCCTTAACAGTTGCTTGTTCAACGCTTTCCTTTACAACCGGACGGTAGTTTGCCGAAAGGTAATATACGGAACAAGTAAACTGGACGTGTTGCTTTCCAAATACAAGGTTAGCAAGTGGGTGACACAAAACCGCAAGTTTTGAGCTAAAATTTTCAAATCTGAAACCCACCAAACCCACAAATATTTTGCAAACACCGGTAAAGGGTTATTCCGGAAAACTTATCTAGGGTAAAAAACTAGATTTAATTTCCAAAAGATCAAATGTTTTCATAAAGATCCAATTTCCTTAATGGATCTAAATTTTTATAGTCATGTGGGACTGTAAACCATATCGTTACTACCATTGTTTATACCGCCGTATAGAAATCACTGATGTACAAAGTGTGAAGAATAAAAAAGTGATTCTAGTATTTCAAGACGATATTGCTTGAGGACAAGCAACGCTCAAGTGTGGGAATATTTGATAATGCTAAAAACGAACATATATTTCATAGCATTATTCCTCAAGAAAGACAAGCTTTTAGTTGCAATTGTTCTATTTACAAGTGATATTCGTTTAAATAATAAAAGGTGAAGACAAAAGACAGATTCGACGATTTGAAGACGCAAACGACCAAAAAGCTCAAAAGAACAAAAGACAATCAAAAAGGTTCCAATTATTGATAAGAAACGTCTCGAAATCACAAGAGTACAAGATTCAAAACGCAAAGTACAAGATATTAAATTATACGCGAGGACGTTCGAAAATCCGGAACCGGGACTAGAGTCAACTCTTAACGCTCGACGCAACGGACTAAAAATTACAAGTTAACTATGTATATAAATATAATATAATATATAATTAATTATATTAATTATATATATATTATATATATATATTATTAAAACCGTCGGCAGCCAGAAACTCCAAGGGTGTAAAGTGAAAATACCTCTCCGCGACTCGCGGAGTTTGAAGGCTATTTGGCCGCGAGTCGCGGAGCCCCAAAAATCATTCCTGGCTATAAATCAACCCGAATTCTGATCAAAATATCATCATATTTTTCTTCTCTTCATACGAAGTAATATATATTTATATTTATAATTTATATTTTAATTTTAATTATAATTCTAATAATAAGGGTATGTTAGCGAATGTTGTAAGGGTGTAAGTCGAAATTCTGTCCGTGTAACGCTACGCTATTTTTAATCATTGTAAGTTATGTTCAACCTTTTTATATTAATGTCTCGTAGCTAAGTTATTATTATGCTTGTTTAAAACGAAGTAATCATGATGTTGGGCTAATTACTAAAATTGGGTAATTGGGCTTTGTACCATAATTGGGGTTTGGACAAAAGAACGACACTTGTGGAAACTAGACTATGGGCTATTAATGGGCTTTATATTTGTTTAACTAAATGAAAGTTTGTTAATGTTAATATAAAGATTTACAATTGGGCGTCCCTATAAATTACCATATACACTCGATCGGACACGATGGGCGGGGTATTTATATGTACGAATAATCGTTCATTTAACCGGACACGGGAATGGATTAATAGCCACTAGAATAATTAAAACAGGGGTGAAATTACATTCAAGGGTAATTGGTGTAATTGTTAACAAAGTAGTAAAACCTTGGTTTACACGCAGTCGATAACCTGGTGTATTCATTAAACAAAGTATTAAAACCTTGTTACAATTCGAATCCCCAATTAGTTGGAATATTTATCTTCGGGTATAATAATAATTTGACAAGGACACTTGCAATTTATATTTATGACTGATGGACTGTTATGGACAAAAACCAGACGGACATATTGAATAATCCAGGACAAAGGACAATTAACCCATGGACATAAAACTAAAATCAACACGTCAAACATCATGATTACGGAAGTTTAAATAAGCATAATTCTTTTATTTCATATTTAATTTCCTTTATTTTATATTTAATTGCACTTCTAATTATCGCACTTTTATTTATTGTTATTTTATTTAATCGCACTTTTAATTATCGTACTTTTAATTATCGCAATTTAATTTTATCACATTTTTATTATTCGCAATTTCATTATCGTTATTTACTTTACGCTTTAATTTAAGTCTTGTATTTATTTTATATTTACATTAGGTTTTAACTGCGACTAAAGTTTTAAAATCGACAAACCGGTCATTAAACGGTAAAACCCCCCTTTATAATAATAATATTACTTATATATATATATTTGTATTTTTATAAAAGTAAACTAATATAGCGTTGAGCTTTGTTTAAAGATTTCCCTGTGGAACGAACCGGACTTACTAAAAACTACACTACTGTACGATTAGGTACACTGCCTATAAGTGTTGTAGCAAGGTTTAAGTATATCCATTCTATAAATAAATAAATATCTTGTGTAAAATTGTATCGTATTTAATAGTATTTCCTGCTAAAATTATAAACTATTTTATATACACCTCGTTCGACATCAATCATTTCATATCGAAAAATTCTTTATTCAATCGTACGAAATGGAATTCGTCATTAGTTCAAGTCCCTCGGATTCCGAATTGGAATCCCACTCAAGTTCCGAAAGCAGTGTGACTGGAATGGATCAACCAATTAGTCATCATCTATTCTGGATGAATTGGGGATGGGTTCGTAGCCTCATTAATCATTGGAGACAAGAAGAAGGTGATCCCTTCCATCTACCACATTGCCCTCTTGGCGAAGAACCTGAAGCACTTACCGGCGAACCTATTCGAAACACCATTTTCTCTCTCATTTCCAGAGTATCTCGTCATGATTATATACTACACCAAATTCTAGATCTTATTTATCCGCTCGTCCGAACCAACAATCACCCCGGTGTAATAGAAGAAGTCAACGAGCTTCGCGCTCGGGTAGTGGCTTTGGAGAATATGGTGCAAAGGTTACAAACACCAGCAGCAGCACCAACAACATAACCAGTACCACCATCAACAACATCAACAGTACCATTACCACCACCAACAACAACCGCATCGCAAACCTCAACTTCACAATCTGTCCCATGAGCATCGACGTCATACGCCCTGTAGATACTAAGGAATACCACAACGATGAAGTATTGATTCATAACTTCATTGGGAAAACATTCTATGACGATTATGTAATTTCTAAAGTTTAGAAATTATCTATCCTAGCCTTAACCATAAATTAAGTGAGTTTAATTTAATATTAACTCATTAAATCAATATTACATCTGAAGAAATATACACATATATTTCTATAAAGACTGTAATAAAATTCTTTTGTACAAAATATTAATTGTGACAATTTTTTTTAACGGGTAGTTAATACCCGAGAGATATATAAATTCACAATTAATATGTTACATTCTTCGAATCTGATTCAGCAAATCCTCCATTATACTCCCTACTTTCACAACAATATACATTCTTTTATAGAAATCAAAACAACCATACTCATTCAAAAATCTAATTACATATTCTGATTTTGAAATCGTCGAATTCAATTCAAGTTATAACCGGTATCATCACTCTTAGATTCTTACATCTTTCAAAGCTATACTTTAACTTCAAAACTGTGTTAGAACATCGTATGTATATTAACGATTATAATCTGTGTTCAAGCCCTTCGAAATACCTGAAGACACTTCAAATAATGAACAATCGAGATGATGATCCAACCACATGTTATCCACAGTTACGTACCTTAAAAACTCTTGAAACCAAAGTCATAATTTAACATGTATCCATGTCAGACCTTTTGGCATTTACTAGCTAAAATAACTTTTCAATCCCTTCTAAAAATAGACGATTTTGTCACAGCTCCAGCAAACCAACTTCAATTGTTCAATCGAATAAGCCTTATTATAATGATTACCTCTTCATCAATATTACCGGGGAACCTTTCATATCTCGCCACATTAGCAGTAAACTTATTAATAACTTCATTGATCTTTGACTTTCCGAAAAATCTTTATATTTATCAAAACCTCATCATTTACTCATCTGCATCTTGTAACGAGAATTGCCATACGAATCATCGAAAATTAGCAATCAGTATTTTGAAATCTCGCAGCATGTCTACGCCAACAATTATATGTGTCTATCTTCTGGACTTATATACTTTGAATGTGAAGTTTCTGAAAAACACCCTAAACTGCGAACTAGTTCTCGAAATACTGATGAAGCAGCAAAAACTATAAACGACCTTAACAGTAAAAAGTTTGATGATAAAGAGTAGTGTGTTGGCAAAGCTCAGAAAAAGAGAATATTTGGTACTGAAAAATACGGATTGAGCAAACCATGAAGAAGGCTGTGGATAAATCACAAGGACGAAATCTACCTTCAAAGAATCCAAATGATTCCGTGTCTGCTGAAGTCATTATCGAATACCTTGCTCCTGACTCTAAACCCTTACGGACAATATTCTTCATCATCCTCTGATATTAGAAATTTTAAGATATCATCGTATCTTTCATTATAAATATCCTCCATATTTCCGAAGATATTTCCATAATTATTCTTATCTGAAATCATTTACCTCTTCGTGCTGTCTGTATTACATCATAAAAGAAACTATTTTAGTTTCTCAATTCTGAAACTTTCGAATTTAAAATAGGAATATTTTTGAAGTAGTGTTGTGAACTGAAGCATGAACTAGTATAATATAATGACACTTGATCAACGTGATTATATTACAGTAAGTCATGCTGAGTTTCTAAATGGAACGTGATGATTCACAGATCATAACGTCATCATGTGCTATGTTACACGACTCTTGTATTCTCTTTAACCTCTAAAATATCAAGAAAATATTTCTTGATGATTCGGCCTTTTTCGAGGTATTCTAGTAATTTGACAAGTCAAGATCGTGCCATTACAATTTCCTTCTTAGAACATTAACAATGTTCATTCCGAAATTCATATATGCGAATTCTGGACCATTACAAGCGGTGCTTAATCGCAAGAAGAAGAAACGAAAGGACAAAACTCCGAAATAGAAATTGGGGTATAAATCGCAGCAAATAAAAGAGAGCATTAATTGGGGATGACAATGATTATAGAAGAAGTAAGGACTTTGAAATATAAGGGAAGATATAAAACCCAACAACAATCCAGAAATCACAAACCGTATATATCAATGCATATAGCAATATAAAGACACGGGAGAACTAAAAACACTATAAAATCAAGAGTATAGTAGAAGTAAATAGATTCTTTCGGAGGCAGATGAAAAAGAAGAGCGACAGATATGAAAGTGAGGAGTATATCAAGAATCAGCACTAGATGAAGCATATTGACAAATACTTTAAAATATGAGTTGAGAAGGTGTGAGTTGTAAGAAAACAAATGAGGTGGATTTATAGTGAAATATCCAACAGAGAAATCAAAATGGATTATCGCATTAATTCGAAGAGGATCATAATTTCCTTAATCGCCGAATAATCAAATCCAATATAGATTACAAAGATTTTCTTTTCGGAGATCAATCGTGATGACGTCAAAAGATACGACGAATCAATATTATCTTATTTCATTCATTTACGATAACTTCACTCATACGTTTCTATTAATCGAATTATTTTATCCATTCTTATTGAACATGATAAAACTCTATAATCGTTATAATAACATTCTCATTGTTAGTCATGATGACTTCTATCAAATTTCGGGGACGAAATTTCTTTAACGGGTAGGTACTGTGACGACCCGGAAATTTCCGACCAAATTTAAACTTTAATCTTTATATTATTGCGACACGATAAGCAAAGTTTGTTAAGTTAAATCTCAAGAATTTTAAACTGTGTTCATACATTCATTATAACCTCGACCAAATTCCGACGATTCACGAACCGTTATATAAAAATAGATATGTATATGTATATATATATTATAACTTGAGAATATTAATAAAGTATTAAACGTATAATACCTTACACGAACGTATTTATTTCAATATGATTTTCGATGAAATTAAAAAAATATATTAAATGATTGAATTATCAGAAACATTGAATTATGATTACAAGTCTCTGTTGAGAGGTCCACTATGATTTGAGAAAATCTATTCCTCTTAACGATATTCAGAATAATTTGTAAAGCTATTTATAAATAAAAACAAAAAGTGTCATTTACGAAAGTTAGACAAAAGTTAGTGGAGAATTGGTTTCCATAATATTCTATTAATTTAGTTTCAAAAGTACAAAAAACGTTTTCAGTTTAAAAAGAACTTTATTATTAAAACGTATATATCTTTTATAAATATCTAGAACCACTTTTGACAACTCATTACTTAACCAGTATGATAAAGATAACGATATTTATATTTTATTTTATTAAATATATATAACGATTTAAATTAATATTATATATACTTATACGCGTATTATACGTATATAGTTTTATACTTTTACTATACTTTAACTTTACCTTTACTTTACTTTTATTTTACTTTAACTTTAATAATTCATACTTTAATAATTTAATTTAATAATTCATACTTTAATAATTCACTTTAATAATTCATACTTTAATAATTCACTTTAATAATTCACTTTAATAATTCATACTTTAATAATTCACTTTAATAATTCACTTTAATAATTCACTTTAATAATTCAAAAATCTGTTATAAATAGAATTCAATAGGTTTCATTATTTCATAGAAACTTGAAAATATATTTCTCTAAACTCTCTCAATCGAATTACATATATATATTTTCTTTGTATTATTTCAAGATATTATTAGTATACATAAAATATTAAGACGGAGTGCTGTCCGAGTGATTTCAAAATAGTTTTTTTGAATGAGTCGAAGCTAAGGAAATTATGGGTTATAGCTATGGAGGTGATGGGTATGGTTCATGGGTATGCTCGTGAGGTTAATCTAGTGTTTATCATCTCCGTTGCGTCTACGTACTTTCCTGCAATATTGAATCTCAATATTGATACGTTCGTGAATCCGAGGCCAACCTTGCACTTATTAAATGACGTTATATGTATTTTTACTATGAAATACAGTATTGTGAGTTTCATTTGCTCCCTTTTATATATATTTTTGGGACTGAGAATACATGCGCTGTTTTTATAAATGTTTTACGAAATAGGCACAAGTACTAAAACTAATTCTACGTGGGTTTAAACCAGAAATATACCCTTAGCTTGGTAACATTAAACTACTTGTCTATGTACGGTAGGCGCGAATCCTAAAGATAGATCTATTGGGCCTGACAAACCCCATCCTGACTATGGGATGCTTTAGTACTTCAAGGTTATTTTAAACACACCTGATCTGGTGTACTTCAGAGGGTAAAACATGAACGTTAAGGCTTGTTACCGGGTGCCTACAACTTATAGAATACTTTTATACACTTGCGAGTGTACATATATTTATAAACGGTAATCTTGTGGTCTATTAATATATTGAAATGATTTTTATGATAAACCTATGAACTCACCAACCTTTTGGTTGACACTTTAAAGCATGTTTATTCTCAGGTATTAAAGAAATCTTCCGCTGTGCATTAGCTCATTTTAAGGATATTACTTGGAGTCATTCATGGCATATTTTGAAAGATGTTGCATTCGAGTCATTGAGTTCATCAAGATTATTATTAAGCCAATTATAGTTGGATGTATTATGAAATGGTGTGCATGCCGTCAACTTTCGTTGTAAAGAAAGTTTGTCTTTTAAAAACGAATGCAATGTTTGTAAAATGTATCATATAGAGGTCAAATACCTTGCGATGTAATCAACTATTGTGAATCGTTTATAATGTATATGAACGGGTCCTTTCAGGAACAGACACCCTAATTGACGCGAATCCTAAAGATAGATCTATTGGGCCTAACAAACCCCATCCAAAGTACCGGATGCTTTAGTTCTTCGAAATTTATATCATGTCCGAAGGAGGATCCCGGAATGATAGGGGATATTCTTATATGTATCTAGTTAATATCGGTTACCAGGTGTTCACCATATGAATGATTATTTTTGTCTCTATGCATGGACGTATATTTATGAGAACTGGAAATAAAATTCTTGTGGTCTATTAAAATGATGGAAATAACTGATTATGATAAACTAATGAACTCACCAACCTTTTGGTTGACACTTTAGAGCATGTTTATTCTCAGGTGTTAAAGAAATCTTCCGCTGTGCATTTGCTCATTTTAAAGATATTACTTGGAGTCTTTCATAGCATATTTCGAAGAATGTTGCATTCGAGTCATTGAGTTCATCAAAGATTATTATTAAATCAATTTATAGTTGGATAGTGGATATTATGAAATGGTATGCATGCCTGTCAATTTTCGATGTAAAGAAAGTCTGTCTTTTAAAAACGAATGCAATGTTTGTAAAATGTATCATATAGAGGTCAAATACCTCGCAATGTATTCAATTATTGTGAATCGTTTATAATGTATATGAACGGGTCCTTTCAGTTGGTATCAGAGCGGTGGTCTTAGTGTATCAGGTCTGCATTAGTGTGTCTAACTGATAAGTCAATAGGATGCATTAGTGTGTCTGGACTTCGACCGTGTCTGCATGTCAAAAGTTTTGCTTATCATTTTGGGTCAAAAATTAACTACTTATCATCCTCAGGAAATTACCTGCTTATCATTTTTAGTCTAAGACACGTCTTGCTGCATTGATTGCATGAATAGTGTATAGACAACAATTCATATCTTAGCATATCTGCTAAATCATATCTTATCGTATCTGTTACTTTAAACTTTGCCTGACATATCCCGCAAAGTCCTCCGTAATCTACGAAATCTTTTGATCTATATATATATATATATATATATATATATATATATATATATATATATATATATATATATATATATATATATATATATATATTCTATATAATTAGAATACCATCCGTTAGCTAAAATCATTTCATATAGAAAAAAAATCCTTTATCCAATCGTACGAAATGGAATTCGTCATCAGTTCAAGTCACTCAGATTCCGAAATGGAATCCCATTCAAGCTCCGAAAGCAGTGTGACCGGAATAGATCAACCAATCAGTCATCACCTATTCTGGATGAATTGGGGATGGGTTTGTAGCCTCCTCAATCATTGGAGACAAGAAGAAGGTGATCCCTTCCATCCACCACATTGCCCTCTTGACGAAGAACCTGAAGCACTTACCGGCGAACCTGTCCGAAACACCATTTTCTCGCTCATTTCCAGAGTATCTCGTCACGATTATATATTACATAAAATTTTAGATTTTATTTATCCGCTCGTCTGAACCGACAATCACCCCGGTGTAATAGAAGAAGTCAACGAGCTTCGCGCTCGGGTAGTGGCTTTGGAGAATATAGTGCAGAGATTACAAACACCAGCAGCAGCATCATCAGCATAACCAGTACCACCATCATCAACGCCAAAAGTACCATTACCACCTCCAACCACAACCGCGTCGTAAACCTCAACTTCACAATTTGTCCTACGAGCATCAACGTCATACGCACCATAGATACCAAGGAGTACCAACAACAATAACTGACGAAGTATTAATTCATAACTTCATTGGAGAAACATTTCGCGGTGATTATGTAATCTCTAAAGTCTTAGGGATTATCTAATCTAGCCCTAACCATAAATCAGTTAAGCGAACCAAAATGATAGAAGGAAGAGTAGAAACCCTGACAAAAATGGTGTGTGATTAACAAGCTAAACTTGCTTTACCAACAGCATCAACAGTACCGTCAGCATTACCAGCATCGTCAGTACAGTCAACATCCGAATCGACAACACCGATAACATCACAAACTCCGTCAGTTCAAGAATCACTGTGGACATCATTACGAATCAATAACGTGTATATTGTATCAACGACTTATGAAGAATTAACTCATTCCCTCTGAAGAAATTATATGTATATTATATATATATATATATATATATATATATATATATATATATATATATATATTTTGAAATAAATCTTTCCGTGCTAAGCTATTGTGTGTGAATCTTAACTACTCGGTTAATTCATATTACAAATATGCAATAATGTACGTCCTTCGGCCGCAACTTAACCAGCATTAACTACAATCTCTGTCGCAATTCAACAAATTCCAATTCATAATAAATCGAGTATATATTTGATTTTACACTTCATCATCGATGTACCCGAAACTTTTCAGATAACGTCATTCGTACTTTGCGAAATTCACAAGAATTCCACGAACCGAACATCATACATCAACAAATAACGAAGTATTGATTCATAATTTCAATGTCATTAAAGAAATACTGCGTAAAAGTTATGTACTTTTTAAAGCCTTTAGGAATTATTCAATTCTAGTTTCAACCGTAAATCAAATGAGTTTAATTTAACATTAACTCATTAAATCTATGTTACATCTGAAGAAAATATACATATATATATTTTCATAAAGACTGTAATAAAATTCTTTTGTACAAAATATTAATTATGAAATTTTTTTTAACGGGTAGGTAATACCCGAGAGATATATAAATTCACAATTAATATGTTACATTCTTCGAATCTGATTCAGCAAATCATCCATTATACTCCCTACTTTCACAACAATATACATTCTTTTATAGAAATTAAAACAACCATACTCATTCAAAATTTAATTACATATTCTGATTTTGAAATCTCAAAATTCAACTTGAGATATGACCAAAATCATCACTCTTAGATCCTTACATCTTTCACAAGCTATATTTTGACTTCAAAACTGTGTTAGAACATTAAATGTATGTTAACGATTACAATCTGTGTTCAAACCCTTCGAAAATTTCTGAAGACACTTCGAATGATGAGCAATCGAGATGATGATCCAAACACATGTTACCCACAGTTATGTACCCGAAAAACTCTTGAAACCAAAGTAAAAGTTTAAACAACGTATCCGCATCAAATTCTTTGGCATTTATTAGCAAAAATAACTTTGCGACTCCTATTCAAAGTAGCCAGTTTTGTCACAGCTCCAGCAAGTGAACTTCAACTTTTCAGTCAGACTAACCTTATTATAACCTTGAGATATACACCATCGTTACCAGGGAACCTTTTACATTCCACCACATTATTAGCAGATGTACCAACAACTTCATTACCCTTTGACTTTAGCCTCTCCAAAAAGTCATTATAATTATTCATTGAAACCCCATCATTTACTCATTCGCATCTTGTAATGAGAATTGTCATACGAATCATTGGGAATTAGCAATCAGTATTTTGAAATCTCGCAGGATGTCTACACCAACAGTTATATGTGTATATATAATGTCTATCTTCTGGACTTAATTTGAATGTGAAGTTTCTGAAAAACACTCCAAACTACGAATTGGTTCTCCGAAAATGGAAAAAAAAAATGCTGATGAAGCAGCAAAAACTATAAATGACTTTAAACGGTAAAAGCTGGATGATAATGATGAAGTGTGCTGGCAAAGCGCAGAAAAAGAGAAGTTTTGGAACTGGAAAACGGATTGAGCAAAGTAGGAAGGAGGCTGTGGACAAATTACAAAGACTGAACCTGACTTCAAAGGATCCAAATGATTCAGTACCTGCTGAAGTCATTAACGAATACCTTGATCCTGACTCTAAACCCCTGCGAACAATATTCTTCATCATCCTCTGATATTAGAAATTCTAAAATATCATCATATCTTTCATTATAAATATCCTCCATATTTCTGAAGATATTTTCTCAATTTTTCTTATTTGAAATCATTTACCTCTTCGCGCTATCTGTATTACATCATAAAAGAAGCTATTTTAGTTTCTAAATTCTGAAACATTCAAGTTTAAAGTAGGAATATTTTGAAGTAATGTTGGGAACTGAAGCATGAATTAGTATAATATAATGATACTTGATCAATGTGATTATATTACAGTAAGTCATGCTGAGTTTCTAAATGGAACGTGATGATTCACAGATCATAACATCATCATGTGCCATGTTATACGACTCTTGTATTCTATTTAACCTCTAAAATATCAAGAAAATATTTCTTGATGATTCGGCCTTTTCCAAGATATTCTAGTAATTTGACAAGTCCAGATCGTGTCATCACAATTTCCTTCCTAGAACATTAACAATGTTCATTCTGAAATTCATATCTGTGAATTCTGGACCATTACAAACGGTGCTTAATCGCAAGAAGAAGAAACGAAAGGACAAAATTGCGAAATACAAATTGGGGTATAAATTGCAGCAAATAAAAGAGAGCATTAATTGTGAATGATAATGATTATAGAAGATAGAAGCAGAGACTTTGAAATATAAGGGAACATATAAATCCCAACGACAAACCAGAAATTATAAACCATATATATCGATGCATATAGCAATATAAAGACACGGGAGAACTAGAAACACTATAAACCCAAGAGTATAGTCGAAGTAAATAGATTCTTCCGGCGGTAGATGAAAAAGAAGAATGAACGATATGAAAGTTAGAAGTATATCGAGAATCAGAACTGGATGGAGCATATTGATGAATACTTTAAAATATGAGTTGAGGGGGAAAGAATAGAAGGTGATGAAACATGACTAGGAACTTAGAAATCAACAGATTTAACTCACATAATGGCAGAATAAGTGAATCAAACCCTCTAGTGAATAGGCTAAGTTTTTTTTTGATTAATTTAGTCAAACCACAACTAAATCAAGTGTGATTAGATCAACACCTAGAGCTATTATTCACCACCTGGGTGATTTGGACTGAGAGAGAATCGGAGGAGCTCACTAGATCTGAGTGTGTGTAACAAATGAGAGGCTTAACCTAAAATGAAGAACATAAGACTTTATATACCCCTGCTGTTGACTCACCCATACGATTCATTCATCACACGTATGAGTTGGCTTCATCAGCCGTACGGGTGATCACTCACTAATGTTTTCTCATTTAGGTTGTAATTGTGACTTAGCTCAGCATCAACCGTGCGTATGAGCCTGTCAGCTGTACTAGTGAGGCTTCACTCGTACATCTGACTAAGTCTAACATAGTCAAACATCTAAATCTCGTTCCTGCAGTTCCTGTAACCACATACAAACACATATAGGATAATAACGAGCAATCATGGTGGCCTGTAAACTGTTGTACCTGCAATGGACTTGGGTAGATGTCTAGGGACTTGCATAAAATGCATCAACAGAAGGTGTGAGTTGTAAGGAAACGAAGGAGGTGAATTTATAAGAAAATCTCCGACAGAACAATTAAAATGGACGATCGCATTTAAAGCGGATCCTAATTCCCTTGATTACCGGAGAGTCAAATCTTATTAAGAAGATTTTCTTCAAATCCCTTGAAATCTGGGAATCAATCATATCTACGTCAAATGATAAAATGAATCTACACTTACTCATTTCACTCTTCTATGTTAGCTTCATTCGTACTCTTCATATAAATGGATTGTTTATCCAAATTATTCGCTGATGATAAAACTCTAATTTTCAGCCCGTATGCATCATGAAAACATACTTATTATCATTCACGACCTTTCCACTCAAATTTCGGGACGAAATTTCTTTAACGGGTAGGTACTGTGACAACCCGGAAATTTCCAACCAAATTTAAACTTTAATCTTTATATGTTTCCGACACGATAAGCAATATTTGTTAAGTTAAATTGCAAGAATTTTAAACTATGTTCATACATTCATTCAACCTCGACCAAGTTCCAACGATTCACGAACCATTAAACGAATATGATTATATATGTATATGTGTATATATATTATAACTTGAAATGTAAACAAAATATTAGATTAAATACTTTATATGATTGTATCTGTTTCAAAATGTTTATCAATGGAATTAGAAGATAAGATCAAATGATTGAATTATCAGATATATTGAATTATGATTACAAGTCTCTGTTGAAAGGCCCACGTTGATTTGAGAAATCTTTCCATTTTAACAATATTCGGAAAATGGTAAAGTGATTTATAAATAAGAATAAATTGTCAATCATTGAGAACTAGATAAAGGATAGTGGAAGATTGAATCTCATAAAGACTTGATTGATCTATTTAGTTTCAAACGTACAAAAACATTTTCAGTTTAAAAAGAACTTTATTATTAAAACGTATATAACTTTTATAAATATCTAGAACCACTTTTGACAACTCATTACTTAACTAGTATGATAAAGATAACGATATTTATATTTTATTTTATTAAATATATATAACGATTTAAATTAATATTATATATATTTATACGCATATTATACGTACATAGTTTTATACTTTTACTATACTTAAACTTTACCTTTACTTAATTTTTACTTTACTTTAACTTTAATAATTCACTTTAATAATTCATACTTTAATAATTCACATTAATAATTCATACTTTCATAATTCACTTTAATAATTCATACTTTAATAATTCACTTTAATAATTTATACTTTAATAATTCACTTTAATAATTCATACTTTAATAATTCACTTTAATAATTCAAAAATCTATTATAAATAGAATTTAATAGGTTTCATTATTTCATAGAAACTTGAAAATATTTTTCTTTAAACTCTCTCAATCGATTTGCATATATATATTTACTCCGTATTATTTCAAGATATTATTAGTATACATAAAATATTACGACGGAGTGATGTCCGAGTGATTTAGAAATTATTTTTTGAGTAGGATAGGATTAAGGAAATTATAGGTTATAGCTATGGAGGCGATTGAGTATGGTTCATGGGTATGCTCGTGAGGTCAATATAGTGTTTATCATTTCCGTTGCGTCTACGTACCTTTCCTGCAATATTGAATCTCAATATTGATACGTGAGTACTTATAATTTAACTTTTACATACTAATAGTGTATCCCTGACTAGTGCTCGAGTATTTAGGATTATGCATGCTTGTACTTTTGATATTGCCCTTAGACAGGTTAGGTTGAATATTGAATTAGTTACACTTGCGGTTGAGATAAGGTATAAGATATGCATGTCCTTGGAAAGCTAGCGAAAAATTAAGGACTTTTCCTTTAGATATCGAATGGTTTCGATGAACGGATTAGAAGTTATAATCAATTGAATTTTTGATATTTTTATTAAAAATGATTATTATTATCGTCGTTTTTATCGTCATTCTAGTTTTATCTTATTATTATCATTATTATTATCTTTATCAATAAAAGGGATTTATCATTAAAAATTGTTATTTTTTTTATTATTACTATCGTTATTATCGTTAAAGTTATAATTAATATTATTATTATCCAATTATTATTATTATTATTATTATTATTATTATTATTATTATTATTATTAGTAGTATTATTATTATTATTATCATTATTAATATATATATATATCATTATTTGAAAATGGTTATTGTTATTGTTATTATTATTATTACTATATTATCATTAAGATAATTATTAGTATTATCGTTAATAATGTTATAGTAACTATCATTATTAATATTAGTGTAATTAAAACAAATATTTGTAACACCTAATTATTTTGATTACTATTATTATCATTATTATGAACACGATATAAAAGACGATTAAAAGCTGTTAAACGAAACGATTAGGAAATAATGAGTAAGAGTATCATGATGAAATTAAAATATTATAAGATATTGATTTAGATAAAATTATCGTTCTTATTATTTTTATCATTACTATTATTATTAAAAGTATCATTAGTATTAAAACTATCATTTTAATAAAAATTTTCATTTTTATAGAAATGTCATTGTTACTATAAAATATCATTATTATTATTATTATTTTAAATAGAATTATTATTTTAAAGATAATATTAAAAATTATTGTAAATATTAAAGTTATCATAATTAGAATTATCGTTTTATCATAATGTCATCTTAGTAATTATAAATATTGATATTTTTATAATAATAATTATTATTACAAAATAATACAACTTTTACTTACTATCATTATAGATATTATTTTATCAAATAAATATGTGATACAAATATATTTTACTACGTGTAATAACTTACTTTAATAATACCTATCATATTATCTTTATGATATTAAATGAACCCTATAAATTTTATTACTTAATATATATAAAAGTATATTATATTATATAAATTTAATATAAAATTTTATTTATTAATAAATAAATTATATTATTTACTCTAATAAATCTTTTAAAAATATTTAAAAATATAAAACGACGATATTTAAACTATATATTAATCATGTATAGATTTTTAGAAATTATTTTGAGTCAAATTTACTTTTGTTGACTTTTGCATATTAGTCTCGAGCATTAAGATTGTGGTACACTATGACTTGACCTAATTTGTTAGACAAATATTGACCAACACATAAATATATATAATTAATTTAGGTTCGTGAATCCGAGGCCAACCTTGCACTTGTTCAATGACGTTATATGTATTTTTACTACGAAATACAGTATGGTGAGTTTCATTTGCCTTTTTACCCTTTATATTTTTGGGACTGAGAATACATGCGCTTTTATAAATGTTTGACGAAATAGACACAAGTAATTGAAACTACATTCTATGGTTGAATTATCGAAATCGAATATGCTCCTTTTTATTAAAGTCCGGTAATCTAAGAATTAGGGAACATACACCCTAATTGAGGCGAATCCTAAAGATAGATCTATTGGGCCTAACAAACCCCATCCAAAGTACCGGATGCTTTAGTACTTCGAAATTTATATCATGTCCGAAGGAGGATCCCGGAATGATAGGGGATATTCTTATATGTATCTAGCTAATGTCGGTTACCAGGTGTTCACCATATGAATGATTATTTTTGTCTCTATGCATGGGACGTATATTTATGAGAACTGGAAATGAAATTCTTGTGGTCTATTAAAATGATGGAAATAAATGATTATGATAAACTAATGAACTCATCAACCTTTTGGTTGACACTTTAAAGCATGTTTATTCTCAGGTGTTAAAGAAATCTTTCGCTGTACATCTGCTCATTTTAAAGATATTACTTGGAGTCTTTCATAGCATATTTTGAAGAACGTTGCATTCGAGTCATTGAGTTCATCAAAGATTATTATTAAATCAATTTATAGTTGGATAGTGGATATTATGAAATGGTATGCATGCCTGTCAATTTTCGATGTAAAGAAAGTCTGTCTTTTAAAAACGAATTCAATGTTTGTAAAATGTATCATATAGAGGTCAAATACCTCGCAATGTAATCAACTATTGTGAATCGTTTATAATGTATATAAACGGGTCCTTTCAATTTAATTAATATGGGTTAATATTAATCGATAAAAATGTTTCAGATAAAAGAAATACGATAAAAACGTTACGGTTTGAATAACGACAAAAACTGCTTTTCAAGCAACGAAACACTCGGGTTTATTTTAATAATTATTTTAATAATTATTAACTTTTCAAAATATTTAATTTATTGGGTTTTTAATAAATTAAACGTTTGGATGCGTTTTAACGATCGGTTTAGCGTTTCGGGCCTTCGGTACGTTTAAACGGCACTTGAAACGAGCCACAAATACACGCTTTTGCAAAACACGAGCCTGGGAGTATCACCCATGGGCCATTCGGCCGACCCCACTCCCCTCCCCCCTTAAATTTTGATTTTTAGCTTAATTGAGGGACTTGTTTGTAATTAGTGATAATTAAACCCTAGTATGTGAGACTTGTTTAACCTAAACACTCTTATAACCTTCACACAAAAAGCTGTAGTCGATCCCTCTCCTCGCTCCCAAACCATCGACATCATCATCATCACCATACCTTCAATTTTTGACTTTTTGATTAAACCTCAAACACAAAGATTGCAATTCCGTTCGTCCTCTACGTATAGGTGTAATTTATTTGGCGATCTAAGGTATAATTTTACAAACCCTACCTCTAAAAATTTCTGATTTGATAAAGTTTTATAGTTTATGTTGGTCAATTGCTCGATTCATCGCGTTTGTATGTTTTGTTAGTCGTTAATTTGATCGTATTGATTGTTTCATGTGAAAACCGAATTGTTTATTGATGATACTGATATGATGGGCTTTTTCTGTAAATTATAATTATTTAGATGGAAAGCGGTCAAAAAATTAATAACGTTAGGCTCAAGAATCAATGGATTTCGTTATCGTATGCTCTAGATATGTTAAATCAAAGTTTTGTTGCAATCTTTCCATGAATCCGAATTTTCTGAGTTGTTTTCTTTGTGAATTATGTTATAACATGTTAAACATTGTATATATGACTCAAAAACACTAAAGTTAGACTAGGATTTCATGCGATTTGGATTTGTATAATTTCCGGTAGCTTAATTGAATGAACATGAAAAACTGATTAGATCATTATCTTGAAATTGGCTTTTTAATTCATTTGCAATGAGTTGATGATTTAGGTCTTTGAATTTCTGGAAAATTCACATGTTATAGTTAACTTTCATTTATGTCTTGCATCATTTGGATTTGTGAAACTTGAGTAATATGCGAATCGAAATGGTAACCTGAATTCAGTCCAAATCTGTAACGTATGTACCTCTAGCCTTATAGCATGAGTTGTGTACCTTTTGAGATCTTGGCCTTTTGGATATTGAAACTTTTTATGTTCTATGACTTATGTCTAGTTTATGTCAAGTCATTAAAACTGATCCATTGTGCACACTAAGGCCATATTTTTGATGACTTCTGATTTGAGCTGAAACAGAACGTCCAACTTGATTGAATTAACTGTACATACTGGCTAAACAAAAATGTCTAGATTTTGGATATGTGGTAATTTGATTTGTTCTTGAACCATTTCCACTGACCTTGCATCAATTTCATGTCCCTAGCTCCGGTTATAGCGAAAACGAGATTGGTGCGCAGTCAGAAACTGATTTAGTGAACAATAAATGCGTCCATTTTGAAACCTGACTTGTAGATATCGTATGAGACCCTGCTATTGCTTTTTGGAACCTTTTTTATGTGTAGTTAAGTTCTGTAGCTTTTCAAACTACAATGTATTATGTGCTATGATATCTTGTGCATTGTTTACAACTTGTACATGAACGTTATGCTAGACGATAAACTGTGATCGCGTATTTGACTAATTATGATCTGAAATGTGTTAGTTGACTTAGGTTTGATATGTTGACCAAAATTTGACATGAACCTACTGATGTTGACTTTAGTTGACCACTTTGACCAAGTTTGGCTTTTGGTTTGACTTGGGTTGACTTTGTTTGACTTGCATGAATTAGTTGACTTTTACTTTGAAACGAGTCGAGTCGAGCAATAAGACAACTTACTCTATGAAACCACTGTTTTATAAGACATAAATAATGACCAACCTATATACGTATACTTAGGTTGCTATACTCGGATATAAACTATACAAGTTATTTGCTTACTTTGTTCAAGAGCTATCCAAAGGTGAGTCTACAATCCCACTTTTACTTGCTGTTTTTGGGATGAGCTATCCAAGTTATACGCTGTTACTTATACATTTTACAAATGCTTTTATGTTTGACACAAGTACTTATTATACATATTGAGTTTTGTTCACAAATCCCCTAGCTTGAATACTTTTATTACCTTCGGGTAAGCACAATTTAGATGGACAAATCCGTTAGGTTAGACAAACCTCACCCAAACAATATTAACTGTGGTGCATTTTCTTTGAACATTAAATACACCCAAACAAAAGTATAACATTTTTATGGGGTAAAGGGAGTGTAGTGGTTTCTATACTCTAGTCATTGCTAGTATTCGGGTGCTCATGGATTATGTAACATTTTGCAACTTCGGGTTGTGCGTATTAAAATCTTGTGGTCAAACACGATTAAACTAATTTCTGATAACTGTTTTTTTTCAGATACTGCTATATTATTAAACCTGTAGATTCACCAACATTATTGTTGACCTATTTTTGCTGTTTGTATTCTCAGGTCCTTAAGAGGTATATGCTTCCGCTGTGTTTGATGATCTGGTCTGGCCGAGGAGTCAGCATGTTTTAATAAGGACAAATATTACTTTCGCATTTAAAACTTTTGCATCTGTTTAATACTATTAGCTTGTGGTTACTATCACAATAGTGTTACTTATTTTGGATTTATTGACTTATGTTTTGAAAGTCAAGTTCTTAATAAAATTAAATGTGATTGCTTTGAAACGTCTCATATAGAGGGCGTAACTATTAACTGTGGGACCTAAAATTAACATGCCGTCAGATGGGAATTTGGCGGAGTGTTATAGATGGTATCAGAGCTAATGGTTCATAGGGAATTAGGATCTGCATTAGTGTGTCTAATCGAGTCATTGGAACACTTTAGCGAGTCTAGACTACGACCGGGACTTAGTCATTAGATGATTACTTAACACTTTGTGATTAACTAATCTGTTTTACTATCTGTTCTTAACTATTTAGATAGATGTCGCAGGCTTCAGGAAACACAAGCAATTCAAGTGTAACACCCGTACCGGCACCTGCTCCGGACCCTTTAATCTTGCACCTCACCAGATACCCAATCACCCTGTCAATCTTCTTGCCATGGACTTGATCTACACCAGCAGGAACCTGCATGTACGTGATCGAGTTAATGCTCTCAGTGACGCTATGCGAACTTATCCACATCCTAATGTGATTGACAGGTTGCGGGAAAGAGTTAGATCTATGAATGACTATTTATATGAGATCGAGGCGAGGTTCTCCGACCTAGAGGAACGAACGGAAGAACAGGCTACTAGGATCACCGCACTCGAGGTAGAACTAGCTAAGTCTGAGAGCGATGGACCTGCCTTTCATACCCGACAGAAGAGGAAGTAAAGGGTCGAGCTTTCTTTTCTTCTTTCTCCACCATTCTTTCCACTATTTTATTCTGCATATGACTTACCGGGTGATTTAAACCAGGCTACTAACACTTGATGTTTACTTTGATGGTTTTTTACTTTTGGGATTTTTTTTATAATAATAATAATGGAGGATTATTTTATTATTTTTGAATAATTATTTATCTCTATATTGCATGTTATGACTTATTGTATCTATTTAACTGCAATACAAGATGATTATAATATTCTACATTATGTGTTTATGTACACTACTACTACTACTACTACTATTGATGTCACTACTTGGTACCACTGCTATCACTACATGACACTAGTATCACTGCTATCACTACTATCACTAGTGACACTACTTTCACTACTATCACTACTATCACTACGGTCACTACTTATTACTAATAGTGCTACTTAACACTACTTCTCACTACTACGAATCTCTTCGTACTATTATTATTTACTAGTCTTCAACACTCGTTGCTAGTATATTTTTATATAGCGTTGTTTTGACACTGACCAAGTGTATTTTCTGTGTTGAAGATGCCTCCGAAGGAATCAACAGATGCTCAGATCAGGAGAATGGTCGCTGAAGGTATTGCAGCCGAGAGAGCTGATCTACTCCGAGAGTTCAACAAAATGCGCAACAATAATGGAGTTCAAAACAACAACCGTGACCAAGGCGGACCGTGCAACAACAACGATCAAGGCCGTGGTGGATGTTCTTACAAGACATTCACTAGCTATAACCCGCAATCTTTTAATGGAATTGAGGGACCAGTTGGTCTCAACCGTTGTTTTGAGAAGTTAGAATCTGTTTTCCGCATCAGTGGGTGTAATGATGCTAATCGAGTGGGTTTTGCTACGGGCACACTGTCTAACAGTGCGCTCACTTGGTGGAATAACTATGCACAATCCTTGGGTCATGATCAAGCTTATGCCTTACCCTGGGAAACTCTGAAACATCGAATGATAGAAGACAACTGTTCGCGTAATGAGATTAAGAAGATGGAACTTGAGTTCCGTGGGTTGAAGTTAGGTGGTACTGATCTCACTGGTTATAACAAGTGATTCTTCGAGTTCGTTTTGATGTGTCCTGAAATGGTCACACCTGAGGCTCGTAAGATCGAGCAGTATATTGATGGACTGAGTGAGAATATTCAAGGTGGGGTTACTACGTCCAAACCCGTTACTGTACAATAAGCTATTGATATGGCGAGCCTATTACTGGACCAGATTACCCAGCGAGGAAAGGGTACTACTGGGAATGAAGTTAAGTCGAATGATGGTAAGAGGAAATTGAATGGTGGACAAGATAAGAGTTATAATCAACAACCATTGAAAAAGCAAGATTCTTACAGTAGCGACACTAGGGTCACAGGAGCTAACTCTAGGTATAAGGGTAAAAAGCCACAGTGTCAAACGTGTGGCAGACATCACTCTGGAACCTGTACTGCTGTAATCTGTGACCGATGTAAGAAGTTTGGCCATTTGACTAAGGACTGTAAAGTGAATCTCAACAACAACACCAACAACAGCGCTGCGAGCAATGCAAATAACCCTGGTAATGCTAGAAATTGTTTTGGTTGCGGACAACCGGGTTATTTCAAAAAGGATTGTCCCAAGAATAACAATGGAACTGCTCGAGGCCTGGCATTCAACATCAACTCTGTAGAAGCTCGTGATGATCTGAAGCTAGTCACAGGTACGTTCTTACTCAATGATCAACATGTTTATCTTTTGTTTGACACTGGTGCTGATAGAAGTTTTATATCTAAGGATATTTGTCACAACATTAAGAACCCTGTTTCTCCCTTAGATAATGTGTATTCCGTAGAAGTAGGAAATGGTAACATGATGAGAACCGATAAAATTTACCGTGGTTGTACTTTGAAGTTAGAGGGTAAACCTTTCGACATTGACGTGATACCTATTAAACTGGGAAGTTTTGACCTTGTGCTTGGAATGGATCGGTTACCTGATAACCAAGTCGAGGTGGTCTGTGACCTAAAGGCTATTTGTATTCCTATTGCCAACGATGAACCTATGATGATATATGGAGAAAGGAGCAGCTCACAGCTACATCTCATTAACTGCTTGAAGGTTCAAAAGTATGTGAGAAAGGGATGTATCGCATTTATGGCTCACGTAAGCCAAGTTGTATCTGAAGAAAAGAGACCCGAAGATGCTCCTATAGTTAAGGATTTTCTCGAAGTATTTCCTGAGGAACTACCTGGTCTCCCACCGCATCGGGAAGTTGAATTTCAGATCGATTTAGTGCCAGGGGTGGCACCTGTGGCACGAGCATCGTATAGACTTGCACCACCAGAGCTACAAGAGTTTTCTAGCCAATCGCAAGAGTTGTTAGACAAGGGATTTAAACGACCGAGTTCTTCACCTTTGGGAGCTCCGGTCTTGTTTGTTAAGAAAAAGGATGGGTCGATGAGATTATGTATCGACTACAGAGAATTGAACAAGTTTACAATCAAGAATCGGTATCCGCTACCGAGGATTGATGATTTATTTGATCAACTACAGGGATCTAGTTGTTACGCGAAGATTGATTTGAGATCAGGATATCATCAGTTGAGAGTTAAAGAAGCTGATGTCCCGAAGACGGCGTTTAGAACACACTTTGGACAGTATGAGTTTACAGTAATGCCGTTTGGTTTGACGAACGCACCAACAGTGTTCATGGATCTCATGAACCGTGTGTGTAAGCCATACCTAGATAAATTCGTCATTGTGTTTTGATATCGGGCAAAAAGTCACGTTTTTACCCCCTAAATTAAGCCCTAAAATAATAAAGATTAAAACTTTGTTGGCAAAATTATCGCTTTTTCAGTTGATTTTGTAGATTAAGTAATTACAAAGGCGATGCAAAAAGAATCAAGTAAAACGGAGCTAAAACGAAGATTCTAGAGCGAAAACGGTGAAAGACAAGAAATCAAGTTACGATCCAGTGAATCAAGGCTGACCAGCACCAGATACGGCCTGCCATACAGGCTGCCATACGGGCTGCCAGTATGGAGTACGGCCTGCCACACGGCCCAGCAAACGCCCCCAAAAAAGGCCTGCCAGCTATACGGCCTGCCAAATACGGGCCACCATACGGCCTGCCATACGGCCAGCCAGCCGTATTTTGGCAAAAACCTGGTCTATTTAAAGGGCCTTCTCCATCCATTCCAACACACACTCAACTTGCAATTCAATTTATATTTTCAATCTTTTAGTTAGTTTTTAGTAGTAGTTAGCTTAGCTTTTGTTTTCCGGAGGATATCCCGGCGAGTCCCTGCGATCTCGGGCAGATTTGTTCGGCATTTTCAGGTTTTTATCCGAAATGCTTGTCTTTGTATTAAACATGTATTCTTACCTTTTATGTTTAATAATGCGTTCTGATATTGCCATGATAGCTTAATTTATCTGTATGTTGCCATGATAGAAGTTTGGGTTAGCGTAATTATGTTAATATAGTACGATTACTGTTATAATACTGAACTAGGAAGTCTGATAGATTTGTATGCTAGCATCTTAAGGATTGGCCAACTTAGGTTGTGATCAGGACTTGTCCAGCTATATGAAATTAGCTACTTCATAGGATTAAGACTCCTGGTTATATTGTATCTGAAGATTCTATGAACTCGTTATGGCCGGAGTTCCAGAGAGGCATCTAATGCACTTTCAGGACACGGAACCTAGGAATTGAGACATGAATGACCTAGTATGCCTATTGACTGTTCCGAAGAGACCTCTTAGGAGCTGTTAAGATCTAGTTAGTGCCTTTGCTATATGACCCAAGCCTATTGCATGTTCTTGTCTGATTGTTGCCTTAGGTCTCAGTCATATCAACTGTTTAGGTATTTATTAGGTTTCTATCTGCTTTACTATCAGTATATTAACTGTAATGATGTATAATGTTTGATTTGTTGTGATCTCATTAGTATGATGAAATGGTTATTAGTTTTCATTTAAGGTTTTGCCAACTTAAACCGACGGACTCCTTCCGTTTGTGATCAGTGTTCAATCAACACGGAACGTTGTTATTCAGTTACCTAAACTGATAACGAGGGTTAGGATTAGAGCTTAACTCACTAATTAACCTAGTACTTTACTGAGGATAACCTCCGAGGTATTGTTACACTTCAGTTATACGACCAAGTGACATACTTCTCACTGCTCAAAGAGAACTCCGAGAGTTCAGGGATAAGTAGGTCTATGTAATTGGCTCATCCAACCATATCTACATCAATCCAAGCATAGTCTTAACATAAGCATAATTACCTTCCCCTAGCCCAATACTAATATCTTGGTCAACATTTCCCTGATCTGCATACTCCGGATATCCTTCCACTTTATTTACTTTTCTGCATTTAGGACCTTTAGCTAAAATCAACTACTATCTTTTATCCAGCTAATTTAACTAAAAGACAATTATCCACTTAATCTTCAATTTGTTAATCAGCATAAAATTCGACACTAGGTTAACTTACACCTTCTACACCTTAGAAAGTAAAAGTAAATTTAGGCCCCGCAAAATATAAATAAACGAAGACACTGTGTGCTACCGAATCGGACATTCTGTGACCTAACGACACCGCACAAATAAAAACCATCCGTTAGTGGCATATCAGTCTGTCTCTTCTTGGCGCTGCTGCCGGGGATCGAATATTTTGATCGAGAAAGATTTTAAACAGACAACGTATTGTTTGGTGGTGTCTAAGAAAGACAATTATACACGGACTTGGTTGTTGGATTTTCCGAACAGTCTCCAATTATATTGGAACCAAAAGGATCCTGCATCTCCGTAGTCGGCCTGGCCACCTCGATACGAGTAATCTGTAAGAAGTCCTATCAGTTAAGATATCCGATCTGGTTAGCGACCGAATTACAAGAATAATTGTTTTTATTAAATTATCGATCCTTTTAGTAAATTAATATTTTCTAAAAGTTACTTTTAAGACTTTTTAAATAGAAAATCTAAAAAAATAGAACAGCAAGATACCCTTGCTTCTATGCATAAGTCATGCTTAGAGGAAAGAGGAGGACCAATCACCTTAGGAACCGAGAAAATTCCTGAAATCAGTTCACACGTGATTAAACTAGTCAGTATGATCTGTAAATTTCAAGGATTACCGACTGGCGATCCTAACTTTCATATAAACAAATTTATCAGTCTGGTTGACTCTTTTAAGAAGGAATCAAACGAGAAAAATATTTTAAAACTTCATCTTTTTTAATATTCACTTTCTGCACACGCTTCAGCATAGTTTGACGCACTGAACCCGAATTCAATCCGTACATTGGAGGAATTAGCCACTAAATTTCTAAACAAATTTTATCCACCCTCCCTACAAACCTGTTTAAGAAATGACATCACAAACTTTTCTCAAAAAGATAATGAGTCATTGTGTCTAGCATGGAATAGAGTAAAGATGATGCTTAAAAGATGTCTGAATCATTTGTTAAGTAGGGCAGACATAATTTGTACGCTTTACAATCGTTTGACCAAGGATGATAAGTCTCTCCTAGACATGACCTCGCAAGGCAATTTCATGTCCAAAACAGTAGACGAAGCATGGAATCTCTTGGACACAATAGCTGCACAACAGGAAGATTGGAACAATGAAGCTGATAAGAAGGATGACGTCCTCGCTCATACGGTAAAAATGCTGGAAACCAGGTTACAAGATCTCACCCTCACTCTTCAAAGTTTACAAATTCCTAAGAACTCCGATGCTACTAGAACCAATCTAAGGTATCCTTACCCTAGATGGGCACACAAACAGCAAAATAGCTCGGATCATAATATAATATTCCCGTTGCACAAACCTACTCTCCACTCTAAGGAAATTTTAGTTGAATTTATGAAAAAGCAATACGTGATAAACCTTCAAGTCATAGAATGCCAAAACAAGTTCGACACTTTGATAAAGACTTTTGAAGAGCTAATCATGAATTTTCAGCTTACGCTTAAACGAATAACCACTAAAATTGATATAGAGTGTAGTGAGTTTGATGCCCTAGTAATTACTAGAGGAGGGAAAGAAACAACTGTTAATATACCCATACAAGATTTTTCCGATAAGGAACCTGTGCCAATTGACCCAGTCGTCAATCCACCGGAACCTATCTCTCCTAAGGCTCCGGAAATTATTTCGCGCGCCCACATACCTTTCCCAGGTAGGCTTAGGAAGGAAAAACAAGAAGCACAATTTGCTAAGTATTGGGATATTATTAAGAATTTGTATTTAAATGTACGTCTAGTAGATGCTTTAGTAGAAATGCCGAACTGCGCTAAATTTTTCAAAGAACTGCTTTCAAATAAAAAGAGATTAAGAGAGATTGTAATGACCCTGGATTTTCCAACTTTTATTTATTAATAATTATTATTATTAATACTTGTGATTAAACGAATGTATGTTATTACATTAAATGTTGCCATGATTGCCCGTACTTGACTTTAAATGCCCGAAACGTCTTTGTGACACATAAAACTTTCACGAATAATATTTTTTTAGAATATTATTTACATTCATGATTAAGTTTTATTAATCATTTTAATTAACTAAGGTTATTAGTTAATTACTTGGGCTTTGTTAGATTTAATTGTTAATTAATGGAACTTGGGCTTTAATTAATGGTAGTGGACTTAAAGAGCCCACCCTACTTCCTTAGTGGACTTATTAGCCCATACTTACATGTAAGTAACCCATTTAAGTTTAACTAGATAGTTTGTTACACTTGGAATCTAGTTGCTTGATACTTCCCATGTAAACACCCTTATTAACCTCCTTTTTAGTCAAATGCATGTAAAGAACTAGTAGACAAACTCTTCCTCCCTCCCCCTTGTAGAAACCGTAGGTTGTGATGGGAGTAAAGGGAGGCTTGGTTTCATTTCTTTGTATTACTTGTTGCTAGTTTCCTTTCATTTTATCACACACACTTACTTGCACTTTTCTCACATCTCACTTTTCTCTCAAGATTGTAAGTAACTTGAACATTTTCTCTCTTCCTTCCTTGAGTAAAAACCGAACCAAAGACTCCTCATCATCATTCTTTTGTTGATTGTTACTTGTCTTTGATTATTGTTACTTACTAGTTGTTGTTGTTCTTCACTAGTTACAAGAATCAAACTCTTTAGTTTATTCTTCTTTTTATCTTGTATTTACAAGAACACACAAGGACTTAACTTACTAGTTATGTTCTACATATAATGTTTGAAAGAAAGAAAGTCATGTGTTGTAAGACATACTTGAAGTTCATGAAGTAAACTTAAAAATTTACTTCCGAAAGATCAAGACTTAGGCTTAAATCTTTAAAGTATGAACAACCATGACATATTAACTTGTTTACTTAGCTTATTTCTTCATTTTCTTGCTTATTAAAATCGTGATTTTGGTTGTTAATAGTCAAGTGTTACTAGTTAACTTTGATCTCATTTTTCTTGAACAAAAGTTAACTTTAAAAGTTCAAGAACATGTAAGTAAGCTTTCTTTAATTATAACTTTGTACACTTATGTTAGATCTAGACTTTTGAGTCATGGATCTTCAAGATCAAACTAAGAACTATGTTCTACATCTTAAGATCTTGATTAGTTAGTTATTTTCAAGTTTATAGTTCTACATTTCTTTTATATTTCATGTATGTGTTAAATCTAAGACTTTGATGTAACTTTGGTTCATCAAAACACTTGCAACACTTGATTGTGTTGTGCTACACATCTTAGACTTGCACTTGGGTTATGATGGTCAAAACTTGGTAAAGATTATGTAAACCCATCAACAAGTTATACACTTAAAGCTATATGCATCAAGGATGAGAACCGTGATGAACATCAAGCACCAAAACCCACTGGAACCTACTGTTTTTCTGTTTCTGGGTCTGATCAGTAAGACCTGGGCTGCTGTAACTATGATTTTCAGATAACTCTGTTCGAGTAGATAACTTTTCATATAGGACTCGTCTTAATCCGAGTTACGGTTTAGGATTTATGGCCCTCCGATTGTCACTATGTCCTTTTAACGTTGTGCAGAAATTTCTGACCTACTCGCACTTCGACCGTCACCACGGTCAAACGAAGATAATTTTGCTTCTGTAAATTTTATCACACTTAAAGGACTCATAGACGGAGCCATGTCCACTAGTCTCACCTTATTTCAGTAGGTATTGAGGCCGTGGTGACTGACCGAACTCTGTCTTTGTTTCAAACTCTTTTCATGAACGAAACTTACTTTGCACCTTTTGTTTAATGATGAATGATGATGACCCTTAAGACCTTATTTACATACTTTTAAACCTATTCGGACAATTTACTGACTTAGTACTATTTGACTTAGGTTTAGGACTTTCTGGACCTACGTATTTGCTTATTTCCCGAGTCATACTTTACCGCTACTTTATCATTGTGAGTTATAGCATTTTCTTTTTACTTTAACTTATTTTGGGAACTAAGAATACATGCGGATTTTATGTTTAACATACTAGGCACGAGTACTTAAACTTTATATGTGTGGATTATACAACGACATAAACATTCTCTTTAGCTCGGTAACGTTTAATCATTGGTTTTTGAACCATGAACGCGAATCTTAGATATGGATCCATAGGGTTTGACATCCCCACTCGGGCTAGTCGCGCTAGCATTTAACGAGTGTTTAATACTTCGTAAACATACGCACTTTCCAAGTGTACTTTCAGAGGGTGATATACTATTAAACGTTAAGTTAGTTACCGAGTGCCCACGGTTGAGCATATACTTAAACATACTGATTTGGATTACTGTTTTGAAACGCTCTTTGTAGCACTGAAATCTCGTGGCCTACCTTACATTACTATTATACTTAAACTATAGCTCACCAACATTCGCGTTGACTTTTTTAAGCATGTTTTTCTCAGGTGCTTAAGGTTTGCTTGCTTCCGCTGTGTACTAGTCTTGCTGTAGACACCCGCTGCTTTAGAGATGTCACTGCATGAACGTTTACTTGCATTCAAACATTACTACTTTTGAACTATGATTTGTAACGACCTTAGGGTCACGTACTATTACCTATTGCTTTTGTTCATTGAAGCATACTTTTGATGTAAAACATTTGACGTTAGTTATGATGTCACCTTTTATCATGAATGCAAACTTGTTTTGAAAACGCATATAGTGTTTGACCTTGTAATGATCATGTTGATGATGGTCCGTACATGTTGATTTAGTACGGGGCATCACATTTGGTATCAGAGCATTGGTTGTAGGGAATTAGGATGCATTAGTGAGTCTAAGACCGACCCGAGTAGGATTCACTAATAGGACTAATCTACAACTTGCTAGTTTACTTATTTCTGCAGAACCTGCTGCATGCTACTGTTATACTACTGCATACCACCGCTTACTTCTACTGCTGCATGAGCTTACTGCATGCTACCATTTCCTTTTACTACTATGTAAACTCGATGTATGTTTTTGTTTACTCTCGCTACTGCATGCTGCCATCTGCTTTTAGCATGTTACTTCGGTATGATACTGTTACTATTTGCCATGCTACGTGCTGTTGTAAACGATCTAGGCTGCTGTATTGTTATGCCTGATTACGCTCTTGCTACATGCCTACTATTCGCTATACCAACTTGGAGAACTTATCCTTCCCAGTTCAGATGTTTTCCTGAACTACTTTCCCACTCATTTAACCCTAAGAACTAGTAGTGTAATCCACATGTTACTACTGCTCCACCGTTCCAGAGATCGAAACATTACTTCACATAATCTAGAAGATTATTCAGTTGACACATATCCTGTACGCTTGCATGACCGTCACTTAACTCTTTCATTCTTCACCACTGCTCGACGATCTAACGACACTTTTGGACTTAAGTCCCTAACACTCCTAGACATTGGATAAGTTGGGAGGACATCTCCTCTCACAAGGTCATAATACCTTCTACTGATGCTCAAACACATCGTATTACTACTTGCTACACGTACAACCCGACATGAGACCCTAATTGAATATCTAGAAGGAACCTAACAACGTTACCTAAATCCGAACCTTTGAAGAAACTTCAGGACACTTAGGCATTAATACATGATCTCCGGAACCTACGCACCCACATCGAGAAACTGTGAGATTAGTTATGTCAATTCTGTTTGGAGATGGCATAGATAAAGCACCGTTAGATGAAATTGTGTATAATTGGAAGTGATCACGTTACATTAACCATATGGAATGGTATTGGAATGAAGGCACGATTTAGTACAATATAATGACGTCGGGCCAGCGTGATTATATTGAAGTAAATCATGCAGAAGTTCCAATGTTACTACATGAGGAATATGGGGTGATCCAGGGAAAATTTTGTAAGGAATCAATTGAGCATACACATTGTAGCCTGTTAAAGGTAGGGAAAGAATAACCATGTAGCCAAGATACTGTACAAGAGGGGTCTTGATTGCAGAATTGATAACCCGAAAATTTGCTATAGATATCGACACCCTGGACATTTAAGGAAAAAGTTCTCACATAGGAAAAACTTTAAAATTTCCTGCGGTAAAGCAATCGTTATGGGGACTTGCATGGATCCTGATTTTAGTTAGGGTACGTTTCATCACAACGTTTTATTGTCTCAAGGCTGTTTAATATTGGAGCGATAGAAACCTTATATGTAAGAACCTTAGTGCTACGACTAATAAGCCATTAACAACCATGAGGGTTAAGTATTCTATAGGGCAAGCAAATGGTAAGCTGAGGAAGATAGAGGAATAATTTAAGGTAGTACTTTAAGATTAACAGGTGGGTCATTTGGAAATGACCTCATATTAACCAAACTTGGGAGTTTTAATGTAGTAGTTGAAAAGGATTAGTTACCTACACACAGGCATATGCTATTTGAGAAGATTGACACAATTTTCACGGCAGTATAATAAGATTGGATGCAATAGTTGGGATGAACTTTAAGATTAACCTAATACACATCAAGTTAGGAAGCTTTGATGAAATAGTTGGAACGAACTGACTTTCAAGGATGAAAGTGGAATTCATTTATAATGAGGAGAAATTATTCGTATACCTCGCAAGAATGGTGAAACTATTATGGGAAGAGATGTAGCCCGAAAACTGAACCTTATTAGTTACATGACAACAAGCCGAAATCCTACAATGGAAATGGGAAGAAATTCATCACTAAAGTACCAAAGACGATAAGGTGGTTAGGACATCATCTGGGTTATTATTGACCATCTCGCCAAATCTGCTCACTTTCTACCCGCAAGAGAAACTGATACAATGGACAAACTTGCACCGCGATACTTAAAGGAAATTGTATTCCGTCACTTCAGCAATTCAAATTCTATATTGAAGATTTCCCAAGAATCTCATTTGATACTCATTCTTACGCAACTCTAAATCCTAACTTATTACGAGGAATTTCTTATTCGATGATAACCACAACATCATCCTTCTTACCTCGATATTAGTCATACCAGTTCGAAATTTTCCAAAAATCAATGAGTGGTTAACTTTCATCCTCATGCCCTCCCATTCGTATCTCACTTATAAGCAACAACTTCACACTTAAGCATTTTTAGTCCAAGGATTTATGCCCTACTAATGGTCATCAACCACATTTAAATCTAACATTTTTCATTACCTCGTAACATTTTTGCTCAAATATCACCTGAAACTTAAAAAAAAAAAAAAAAATTCTTTTAATCGATCCTCATCCATCATTTTCCAATTTGTAACCACCGATATATGAAAATTTTGGTTGCCAAAAATTTTTCACCCACTATTTTACGGAACGATCCTCTCAAAGTTTTATAAAAGTAAATTATTTTATCTGCCATTCATGCGAATTTTTGAAATCGTATCCGTTATACAAAATTAAGTAAATGATTACTTATTTTTGACAAATACATATGAAACTTTACTTTCACTTTCACAAATCAAATCTTTTATTCAGAAGATATTATACTTTGAACGGTACGTGTTGTACATAACCCT
Source organism: Rutidosis leptorrhynchoides (assembly GCF_046630445.1). Taxonomy (NCBI): domain Eukaryota; kingdom Viridiplantae; phylum Streptophyta; class Magnoliopsida; order Asterales; family Asteraceae; genus Rutidosis; species Rutidosis leptorrhynchoides. The sequence continues at coordinate 148,852,514 of NC_092343.1, forward strand.
AATTTACTAAGAACTTCGTTTCTTCTCTTACATTGTCACCGTAAACAATTTCTATGAAACTCTCGTTGCTTATTATATAAAACTTTTCGTTGCTTATCCGTATCCAAGTCATCATGGAGACCTTATAACCGACAAAATCGAGAGATTCAAGGCCTTCGGGCGTCCACTAACACTTAAACCATTCAAAACTATTGCATTATCCCATGGATTTATTTCACCACACCTGTTGAAACAATGCTCTTTCTTACATAGCTCTAAGTCCTGACTCATTCCAAGGGATTCTCATTTAGTGGTATTAATACCATCATTATTCCCACTTTAATACTAGTCATAACCTGTTTGGCACTTTGCAAATTCAAGAAGCAATTAACTTCTCATCCTCGTGCTCTATCCTTCGTACCTCACTTTTAGCAACGACTTCGCACGTAAATATTGTTGGCCCAAAGACTTGTGTCCTGATAATTACCAAGACTACATTTATGTCATTAGTTTTCATTACCTGGTAACTGGTCACCCGATGATTCAGAGCTTTTCCACTCAATCTTTTCCAACTCGTAACCTTTGCAATACGAAAAACTATGTTTATCAAAAATTTTATACGTTGTTTATTTGTGCGGTCCTCACAAGGTTTACAGACAATGAAAGTACTAAAAAATTTTCTGTCACTTATACGATTTATAAAATCATATATGTATAAATTTATACTTACTTATTTTGATACTAAAGTTATATCTTCAAATTATTTAAAAACCGCTCCTTTACCGAGTTATTCAACTTAAGTCAAATAGTTTTGTGCAAAATGGTACACGTTGTACCTACTTCTAAATTTACTAGGAACTTTGTTCCGTTTACGTTGTCACAACAAACGGTTAAAGGTTTTGTCTTTCAAAAATCCCTTAGTTGATTTTATTAAAGGTTTTCATATTAGACTACACCATGTATGGATCACACTTTTTCTCACCCTCTGTTAGAGATGAAACTTACTATTAAGATCTTTGTTAAAAACTCTTGAGCCACTTTGGATGGCGGTTTTATAAAATTTGTCAGAAAATCTTTGCACCCATAAAATGTTCTTTTTAAAGCTAGACATGACAAAAACGTGGGTCGATAAATCAGTTTTCTGAGGTACACTCATTCGTCACCCCATTGTAGGAAAGGTACTAGGTGGGTTACTGTTTTCAATACTTCACGGAAAATTACAACACCCTCGTAAATATCATCTCTATGAATCAGTATATTAAGGTACAAGAAATCACTTTTGGGATTATTTTCACTCGGAGTAAACCATTCTCTAGGACCAAGAGTTCACGTATCTTCTCATTCACTCGTCCCCTTAAGTACACGGATAAATTCAGAACGAACCACTCGAAGAGTTCACTCTCGCTCAAAGACCACACCTTTCGTGCGACTTTCTTTCGGAAATGTAATATAAGATACTTTGAGAACCTATGAATCTTGTTATCCCTTGGGAGGGGACTACTTAAAACATTTACGGCACTGATGTGGATACTCTATATGTTCCTTCCTTCATTGGTTGCAACTGTATGTTGCTCTAGTTAACGTTAACCCTAACTTCAACATGTAACTGAAAGGATGAAGTTACATTATGGAACTGTGTTTTCATTTCATCCAAGGATAGGTTCACCTGCAGTATGGTAAACTAGGTGATGTTCCTTATTGTTCGTTCAGACTGTTCTGAAGACACTATGAATAATTATGGCTTGCAAGTTCGATTGGTCACTTTTAGCTAAGATTTCAATTCACTTATTTAAATGAAAAGTTCTTAAACATCGGATTCCTTATGCCTATTGCCTCCTTTCGAAATTAAGGGGTTTAGTAAAATCCGTGGCTATCACTATCCAGACATCAAATCGCATGGTTGTGATCACCATATTTTCCATCCTACCTGTCAGCTTTGTATTACGACATAAGCGCTCGATGTTTTAGATGAGTTTAGAAACATTCATTTCACGCATCCAGTTTACTGAAGGTGCCTGTAAGGCTAAGCACACCATCTTTCCTTTTGTGCATATACATTCAGATGACATACTCCTGTTAATCAGAAACGAAATCAATTTGTTGATTTCTTAGGACAAGAGACTTAATTAACGGCAGATTCCTATTCTTACTTTCATACACCGAAGTACCTTTCAAGGTAAATAACTTACTTCTGAGCCACGAGTCTCACGGAACTTTGATACGCCCCTTCTTGTTCGAATACGGTACCATTGTTGGTCACTCCTTAAAATTTTGGGACGAAATTTTCTTTAGCAGGTGGGTAATGTAACGACCCTGAATTTTCCAACTTTTATTTATTAATAATTATTATTATTAATACTTGTGATTAAATGAATGTATGTTATTACATTTACATGTTGCCATGATTGCCCGTACTTGACTTTAAATGCCCGAAACGTCTTTGTGACACACAAAACTTTCACGAATAATATTTTTTTTAGAATATTATTTACATTCATGATTAAGTTTTATTAATCATTTTAATTAACTAAGGTTATTAGTTAATTACTTGGGCTTTGTTGGATTTAATTGTTAATTAATGGAACTTGGGCTTTAATTAATGGTAGTGGACTTAAAGAGCCAACCCTACTTCCTTAGTGGACTTATTAGCCCATACTTACATGTAAGTAACCCATTTAAGTTTAACTAGATAGTTTGTTACACTTGGAATCTAGTTGCTTGATACTTCCCATGTAAACACCCTTATTAACCTCCTTTTTAGTCAAATGCATGTAAAGAACTAGTAGACAAACTCTTCCTCCCTCCCTTTTGTAGAAACCGTAGGTTGTGATGGGAGTAAAGGGAGGCTTGGTTTCATTTCTTTGTATTACTTGTTGCTAGTTTCCTTTCATTTTATCACACACACTTACTTGCACTTTTCTCTCATCTCGCTTTTCTCTCAAGATTGTAAGTAACTTGAACATTTTCTCTCTTCCTTCCTTGAGTAAAAAACGAACCAAAGACTCCTCATCATCATTCTTTTGTTGATTGTTACTTGTCTTTGATTATTGTTACTTACTAGTTGTTGTTGTTCTTCACTAGTTACAAGAATCAAACTCTTTAGTTTATTCTTCTTTTTATCTTGTATTTACAAGAACACACAAGGACTTAACTTACTAGTTATGTTCGACATATAATGTTTGAAAGAAAGAAAGTCATGTGTTGTAAGACATACTTGAAGTTCATGAAGTAAACTTAAAAGTTTACTTCCTAAAGATCAAGACTTAGGCTTGAATCTTTAAAGTATGAACAACCATGACATATTAACTTGTTTACTTAGCTTATTTCTTCATTTTCTTGCTTATTAAAATCGTGATTTTGGTTGTTAATGGTCAAGTGTTACTAGTTAACTTTGATCTCATTTTTCTTGAACAAAAGTTAACTTTAAAAGTTCAAGAACATGTAAGTAAGCTTTCTTTAATTATAACTTTGTACACTTATGTTAGATCTAGACTTTTGAGTCATGGATCTTCAAGATCAAACTAAGAACTATGTTCTACATCTTAAGATCTTGATTAGTTAGTTATTTTCAAGTTTATAGTTCTACATTTCTTTTATATTTCATGTATGTGTTAAATCTAAGACTTTGATGTAACTTTGGTTTATCAAAACACTTGCAACACTTGATTGTGTTGTGCTACACATCTTAGACTTGCACTTGGGTTATGATGGTCAAAACTTTTTAAATATGATGTAAACCCATCAACAAGCTGTACACTTGAAGCTATATGCATCAAGGATGAGAACCGTGATGAACATCAAGCACCAAAACCCACTGGAACCTACTGTTTTGCTGTTTCTGGGTCTGATCAGTAAGACCTGGGATGCTGTAACAATGATTTTCAGATAACTCTGTTCGAGTAGATAACTTTTCATATAGGACTCGTCTTAATCCGAGTTACGGTTTAGGATTTATGGCCCTCCGATCGTCACTATGTCCTTTTAATGTTGTGCAGAAATTTCTGACCTACTCTCACTTAGACCGTCGCCACGGTCAAACAAAGACGAGTTTGCTTCTGTAAATTTTATCATACTTAAAGGACTCATAGACAGAGCCATGGCCACTGGTCTCACCTTATTTCAGTAGGTATTGAGGCCGTGGTGACTGACACGAACTCAGTCTTTGTTTCAAACTCTTTTCATGAACGAAACTTACTTTACACCTTTTGTTTAATGATGAATGATGATGACCCTTAAGACCTTATTTATATACTTTTAAAACTATTTGGACGATTTACTGACTTAGTACTATTTGACTTAGGTTGAGGACTTTCCGGACCTACGTACTTGCTTATTTCCTTAGTCATACTTTACCGCTACTTTATCATTGTGAGTTATAGCATTTCCTTTTTACTTTAACTTATTTTGGGAACTGAGAATACATGCGGATTTTATGTTTTACATACTAGGCACGAGTACTTAAACTTTATATATGTGTGGGTTATACAACGGCATAAACATTCCCTTTAGCTCGGTAATGTTTAATCATTGGTTTTTGAACCATGAACGCGAATCTTAGATATGGATCCATAGGGTTTGACATCCCCACTCGGGCTAGTCGCGCTAGCATTTAACGAGTGTTTAATACTTCGTATACATACGCACTTGCCAAGTGTACTTTCAGGGTGTGATATATTATTAAACGTTAAGTTAGTTACCGAGTGCCCACGGTTGAGCATATACTTAAACATACTGATTTGGATTACTGTTTTGAAACGCTCTTTGTAGCACTGAAATCTCGTGGCCTACCTTAAATTACTGTTATACTTAAACTTTAGCTCACCAACATTCGTGTTGACATTTTTAAGTATGTTTTTCTCAGGTGCTTAAGGTTTGCTTGCTTCCGCTATGTACTAGTCTTGCTGTAGACACCCGCTGCTTTAGAGATGTCACTGCATGAATGTTTACTTGCATTCAAACATTACTACTTTTGAACTATGATTTGTAATGACCTTAGGGTCACATACTATTACCTATTGCTTCTGTTCATTGAAGCATACTTTTGATGTAAAACATTTGACGTTAATTATGATGTCACCTTTTATCATGAATGCAAACTTGTTTTGAAAATGCATATAGTGTTTGACCTTGTAATGATCCTGTTGATGATGGTCCGTACATGTTGATTTAGTATGGGGCATCACAGAGATAGTTAGCTTGCCCTTAAGTGAAGAATGCTCGTTAGTGTTACAACATGGAATTCTCCCTAAGTTAGGAGATACAGGAAGATTTGCGGTACCTTGCTACCTGCAAGATGTCCAAATTAGCAATGTGTTAGCAGACTTAGGAGCCAGTGTAAACCTAATGCCCTATTCGTTATTCAAGAAGCTAGGATTAAATGACTTAAGGCTAACCAGAATGACTATCCAACTTGTGAACAGATCAGTTTAGATTCCTAGGGGAATAGCTGAAGATGTCCTAGTTAGAGTGGATAAGTTCGCGTTTCCTGTTGATTTCGTCATTATGGACATTGAGGAAGACACGAAGGTCCCACTCATTCTTGGCAGACCATTACTAAATACTGCCAAGGCCGTAATCGACGTTCACGAGAAATCATTAAAGTTAAGGGTTGGAGGAGAAGAAATCACATTCAATGTTGATCGCCTCATGAACCATCCTAAGGAAGATGATGTGAATCTCTCTGATTCTTTTCAAGAACTCGTCAACGAATACCTGGAAGAGACAATGGCTATATGCAGTCAAGATCAAATTTCTAAGGATCTGTTCTTTACACCTCCTAAAGGAAATCTCGACAAACATTCTGCCATAGACCTTAGTCAACACATATCTCCCCTCTCTGAAAGTAACTTTCTTGGCAATACTATTCAAATAGTACCACTAGGACAAGGCATTCCTTTACCTCTATTAAGGAGAAGACCGAATGAAGAAACAGATTTCATTCCGGTATATCAGGAACCCCAATCAAGGGAAGACTGCGAGGAATTTCCCAAACCTACCTTCGAAACTAAAGAAGACGTTTCTGAAGAGGAAGCATTAAGAAGGAAAATTTCCAGAAATGAAGAACAGATAGCATCAGTGACCGCTACTGAAAAATCAAAATTCCAGGAGAAGTACGACTCGTTAGACCGAAAGGAGATAGCTACGATGAAGCCATCTATCGAGGAGCCTCCGGAATTGGAATTGAAGAAGTTACCCAACAATCTGGAGTATGCATTCTTAGATGGAGAATCGCAACTCCCTGTGATTATATCGAAAGACCTCACGCCACAAGAGAAGGTGAAATTGATTCAAGTTTTGAAATCACATAAGAAGGAAATTGCTTGGAAGATCTCCGGCATCAAAGGGTTCAGCCCTAACTATTGCACCCATAAGATCTTCATGGAAGATGATTTCAAACCATCAGTTCAGAGGCAAAGAAGGGTCAACCCTATGATTGAAGAAGTCGTCAAGAAAGAACTAATCAAACTTCTAGAAGCCGGTCTGATCTATCCCATCTCTGATTCACCATGGGTTAGTCCTGTTCAAGTGGTACCCAAAAAGGGAGGGACGACCGTAATTCAAAATGAGAATAATGAGCTTATTCCAACTCGGGAAGTCACCGGTTGGAGGGTTTACATAGATTATCGTAAACTGAATGATGCAACCCGGAAGGATCATTTTCCATTACTTTTCATTGATCAAATGTTGGAACGTCTATCAGGAAAGGAATACTACTGTTTCCTAGACGGTTTTTCGGCTACTTTCAAATTACCCTCGATCCAAAGGACCAAGAGAAAACAACCTTTACCTGTCCTTATGGAACATTTGCTTATCGACGTATGTCCTTCGGGTTATGCAATGCACTAGCTACATTTCAGCGATGCATGGTAGCAATATTCCACGACATGATTGAGCATTGTATGGAAGTCTTCATGGACGACTTCTCAGTCTTTGGTAGTACCTTTGATTCATGCCTTTCAAACCTTGACAAGATGCTCACCCGGTGTGAAGAGTCAAATTTAGTTCTAAATTGGGAAAAATGTCACTTCATGGTAAAAGAAGGGATTGTTTTAGGACATAAGATTTCGAAAGCAGGAATAGAAGTTGATAAGGCTAAGATTGAGACCATCACTAAACTTCCAGAACCTACCACAGTAAGAGCGGTAAGGAGTTTCCTAGGACACGCCGGTTTCTACCGACGATTCATTAAGGATTTTTCAAAGGTCACACGACCTCTTACTCATCTCCTAGGAAAGGAAGTCTCATTTGTCTTCAATGAAGAATGTCGAAAAGCATTCAACTATCTGAGAGAGCAACTAACACATGCGCCCATCATGATAGCTCCTGATTGGAGTCTACCTTTTGAGATCATGTGTGATGCGAGTGATTTCGCAGTTGGATCAGTGCTTGGACAACGGGTAGATAAACACTTTCATCCAATCTATTACTCAAGCAAAACCTTAACCAGAGCTTAAGAAGATTACACTACCACGGAAAAGGAGCTGCTAGCCGTAGTATTCGCCTTCGACAAATTTCGTTCCTATCTCATCATGTCCAAGACTACAGTCTATATAGATCATTCAACCCTCAAATATCTATTCACTAAGCAAGACGCGAAACCAAGACTCCTACGATAGATCTTACTCCTTCAAGAATTCGACATTGAGATTAAAGATAAGAAAGGAGCAGAGAACGTCGCAGCAGATCATCTTATTCGTTTGGAGAACCCAACGATGGAAAAACTTGCTGAACAAGATATCAGAGATAAATTTCTGGAAGGATAGCTTATGAGTTTAGGACAAACTCACATAAGATCACAATTTACTAACACTCCTTGGTATGCCGATATGGACAACTACCTAGTTGCCGGAGTAGTACAAAAGGGAATGAGTACCTCTAGAAGAAGGAAGTTCTTCAGGGATGCCAAGTACTACTACTGGGAAAATCCTTACCTGTTTAGAATTTGCCCTGATTAGATAATCAGGAGATGCGTAGATGAAAAACAAGCAGCAGGGATTCTTCACCAATGTCACCATGGACCAACTGGAGGTCATCATGGAGCAAATTTAACCGCGAGAAAAGTCTACGAATCAGGATTCTACTGGCCATCTATATTTCGAGATGCGCAAGAGCTTGTAAAGTGTTGCGACGCATGCCAAAGGCAAGGTAATATCTCTATGAAGAACGAGATGTCTTGGACTAATATCCAAGCTTGCGAGATCTTCGATATATGGGGATTAGACTTCATTGACCCATTCCCAAAGTCTAACGGGAAAGAATACGTCCTCGTAGCAGTAGATTACATCTCCAGATGGGTCGAAGCTCAAGCATTTCCGACTAATGATGCCAAAGTCATCATAAATTTCCTGAAGAGACTATTCTACAGATTTGGAGCTCCCCGCGCAATAATAAGTGATAGAGGCACACACTTCTGTAACACCCAGTTTATGAAGGTGATGCAACAATACGGAGTTACCCACAAAATGTCCACTGCCTATCATCCGCAGACCAACGGACAAGCAGAGGTCACGAACAGAGCACTCAAAAGAATTTTAGAACGAACTGTCGGCCATCATGGAAATAAATGGGCCGAGAAACTAGATGATGCTCTGTGGGCTTCCGAACTACTTACAAGAATCCTCTAGGAACTACACCCTACCGAATGATCTATGGAAAAGCTTGTCACCTTCCGCTAGAACTCGAATATAAAGCTCTCTGGGCACTGAAGACCTGCAACCTTGATCCCTCAGTTACTAAAAGACATAGGAAAATGCAGATGAACGAACTCGCCGAATTGAGAGATCAAGCATATGAAACGTCATACATCTACAAGGAACGAACAAAGCTTACGCATGATGCAAAATTGATCCCTACAAAGTTCGCCCCTGGAGATAAAGTTCTTCTCTTCAATTCTCGGTTCAAGAAGTTCGCGAGAAAATTTAGATCAAGATGGAGTGGCCCATACAAAGTTGTACACACTTTTCCACACGGAGCCGTGGAATTGGAAGGACCTACTGGTAACTTCAAAGTTAATGGCCACCGGTTGAAAGCTTATCTAGAAGACCACGATAAGGAGGAGCACCTCTTCTCCTTTGATACATTCTGAAGATCTGACAAGGAAAAGTCGAGCTGTAACGACTTGATAAACAAAGCGCTCTTGGGAGGCACCCCTTGCTTATCCTTTTTATTAATTATTTATTATTTTCATTATTTACGGTCTTAAGATATTATTTCGGTACTGATAATGCTAAAAACGAACATATATTTCATAGCATTATTCCTCAAGAAAGACAAGCTTTTAGTTGCAATTGTTCTATTTAAAAGTGATATTCGTTTAAATAATAAAAGGTGAAGACAAAAGACAGATTCGACGAATTGAAGACGCAAACGACCAAAAAGCTCAAAAGTACAAAAGACAATCAAAGAGGTTCCAATTATTGATAAGAAACGTCTCGAAATTACAAGAGTACAAGATTCAAAACGCAAAGTACAAAATATAAAATTGTACGCAAGGACGTTCGAAAATCCGGAACCGGGACCAGAGTCAACTTTCAACGCTCGACGCAACGGACTAAAAATTACAAGTTAACTATGTATATAAATATAATATAATATATAATTAATTATATTAATTATATATATATTATATATATATTATAAACCGTCGCCAAGAAAGACTCCAAAAGGGACTGAGCTGTAATTTCAAACTCCGCGACTCGCGGAGTTTGAAGGCAAAAATGCCGCAAGTCGCGGAGCCCCAAAAGTCGAAAATCCCTATAAAAGCAAACGAATTCTGATCGCAAGAATCACCAAAAATCCATCCATCTCTCTATCTATATCGTATATATTTATATTTATATTTTAATTTTAATTTTAATTTTAATTTTAATCCTAATAATAAGGGTATGTTAGCGAATGTTGTAAGGGTGTAAGTCGAAATTCTGTCCGTGTAACGCTACGCTATTTTTAATCATTGTAAGTTATGTTCAACCTTTTTATATTAATGTCTCGTAGCTAAGTTATTATTATGCTTATTTAATCCGAAGTAATCATGATGTTGGGCTAATTACTAAAATTGGGTAATTGGGCTTTGTACCATAATTGGGGTTTGGACAAAAGAACGACACTTGTGGAAATTAGACTATGGGCTATTAATGAGTTTTATATTAACTAAACAATACCTTGTTAATTTAATATACAAACTTATAATTTGACGTATTTATATATAACCACATACGCTTGACTGGGTACGGTGGGTGGGATATCTATAAATACCAATAATTATTCATTTTACCGGATACGGAACTGGATTAATAGTTAATAAACTTGTTGAAACAGGGGTGAATTACATTCAAGGGTAATTGGTGTAATTGTTAACAAAGTAGTAAAACCTTGGTTTACACGCAGTCGATAACCTGGTGTATTCATTAAACAAAGTATTAAAACCTTGTTATAATTCGAATCCCCAATTAGTTGGAATATTTGACTTCGGGAATAAGAATAATTTGACGAAGGCTTTCGCTCTTTATATTTATGACTGATGGACTATTATGGACAAATCCGTATGGACATATTAAATAATCCAGGACAAAGGACAATTAACCCATGGGCATAAAACTAAAATCAACACGTCAAACATCATGATTACGGAAGTTTAAATAAGCATAATTCTTTTATTTCATATTTAATTTCCTTTATTTTATATTTAATTGCACTTCTAATTATCGCATTTTTATTATTATTGTATTTAATTGCACTTTTAATTATCGTACTTTTTAATTATCGCAAGTTTATTTTATCGCATTTTTATTATTCGCAATTTCATTATCGTTATTTACTTGCAGCTTTAATTTAAGTCTTGTACTTATTTTTAATATTTTACATTTGGTTTTAACTGCGACTAAAGTTTTAAAATCGACAAACCGGTCATTAAACGGTAAAAACCCCCCTTTATAATAATAATATTACTTATATATATATTTGTATTTTTATAAAAGTAAACTAATATAGCGTTAAGCTTTGTTTAAAAAGATTCCCTGTGGAACGAACCGGACTTACTAAAAACTACACTACTGTACGATTAGGTACACTGCCTATAAGTGTTGTAGCAAGGTTTAAGTATATCCATTCTCTAAATAAATAAATATCTTGTGTAAAAATGTATCGTATTTAATAGTATTTCCTTGTAAAAATATAAGCTATTTTATATACACCTCGCACGACATCAAGTTATTTTTGGCGCCGCTGCCGGGGACTCTCTTAAACGCTGGAAGCGCAACGCTATATATATAAAAAAAAAAGATTTTTAGTTAACTTTTATTAAAATTCGTTTTTGTAAAAATACGTTTTAATTATTCAAAAATATAAAAAGAAAAACAAAAATATAAGTATTTTTAAGATTTTGTTAAATATTTAAGTTTTATAAGTTTCTTTATTTTTATTTTAGTTTATAAAAATATAAGTTTTATTTAAATATCTTTTATTTATATAAAAACAGAAAACAGAAAATAAATAAAAAATAAATAAAAACGCGTCGAATTTTAAAAAAAACTGTCATTTGAATTTCTGAACCCCGCGACTCGCGGGGTTTGCTTTATTGATTACCGCGACTCGCGGAGTTTCTCTGACGCCACTGACAGAACCCTAACTCTGCATTAATTACGGAGTATTTATTAATTATTATTATTATAAACCCTAATTATCTATTATTATTATAATTAAGTTTTATTTTAAAGTTTCTTTTTATTTAATTTGTTTTATTTAGTTTAATTAGTTTAATTAAATTGTAAAATTAATAGTTTTAATAAATAATTAATATAAAAATAATATTTTTATAAAAATTGTATTTTTTTTACAACTTTTTGTATATTTTTTTTCCCTTTTTAATCGTTTTAGCGTAATATTTGTATTTTTCGCTCATATTTAGTTTTAAACTTAGTTTTTGCAATAGTTATTTTTACTTTTAGATTTTTAGGCTTTGCCGTAGAATTCCTTAAGTGCTTTTTCTTTAGACTAAGATTTAGGTGCTTTAGAATTTTGCGACGCCTTTTTAAGTTTTAGTTTCTTTTTAAGTTATTTCCATTTGGGATTTAGTTTTTCCTGTTAGCTTTAATATTTTTAGACGACTTTTACCTATGTATCAATTATCATTCCAATTAGTAATCTCAATTTGCGATTATAATTTTAAGTTAGTTATAGTAATAAGGTTAGGTTAGTCAAGTATTTCTAAGTTTTATAAGTTTCTTTTATTTTTCCGTCACCTTTTATTTTTTAACCATTTTTCTTTTTCGACCTTTTTCGACGAACTCTTTTTCTTTCTTATTTCTCGCTATTCTAGTTTTAGGACATAGATTTTTATTCTACTTCTTATCTAAATTTCTTAAAATTACGAAAATTTGTTTTAAGTAGTTAAATTAATAGACTTCAAAATTTTCTGGTTCGTAGTAATAGTTGGATTTGTACGTGGACCGGGTTATTGGAGCCAAACAGTCCTCAATTATATCGAGACCAAATGAATCCTGCCCCTCTGCTGCATCTTTTGGCTATTCGAAACGTGGGCAAAATCAGAAAAGTCTATTGATTGGATAACTTATTATAATTTTTCTTTCCTTTTAAAAACTAATAGGATATTCAGTGAATGCACCGAGCAAGACGTTCACCACCTTTTGTACGTTCACCACCTGTAACTAGATCAAGACATTTAGCAAATATTACCACCGTTGATTTTTCTTTAGAATCGTCATCCAGTCGACCAAGTACTTCAGTTCAAATTTCCGATAACCCATTTTTTGAACTCGACCTCACAATTGAGAATCCGGAGAATATTCAGAGACGGTTCGTAGATCCTGAACCACTAAACTTTCCTCCGGAACCACCAATCATTCAAACAGAGATTGTTGAGGAACGAACCATTAAATCAGAATCCTCTAGTGATTCCGATTCAACAAATTCAATTATGGAGAATCTGAAACCTTTAAGTATGGAAGACCGAATGAGAGCTAAACGCACTGGCCAAGGTCACGCAATTACTCATCCAGACATTAATGCGCCAGATTATGAAATCAAAGGACAAATTCTACACATGGTGACTAATCAATCCCAATTTAGCGGTGCGCTGAAGGAAGATCCAAATGAACATCTACGTACTTTTAATAGGATCTGCACACTATTTAAAATCCGAGAAGTGGAGGATGAACAGATATATCTCATGTTATTTCCCTGTACTTTAAAGGGAGAAGCCAAAGATTGGTTGGAATCGTTACCAGAAGGGGCGATCGATACATGGGATGTTTTAGTTGACAAATTTCTTAAACAATTCTTTCCTGCATCTAAAGCCGTAAGACTTCAAGCAGAAATTGTTACGTTTACACAGAAACCAAATGAAACTCTATATAAGGCGTGGACTAGATATGGAAATTTATTAAGAGGATGTCCGCAACATGGTTTAGACACCTGTCAAATAGTACAAATATTCTACCAAAGATGCGACATCACTACAAGGAAAGATATAGATATAGCAGCTTGTGGTTCTATTATGAAGAAAACCGAAACTGATGCTTACAAAATTATTGATAACACTGCTTCCCACTCACATGAGTGGCACCAAGAAAAAGATATCGTTAGATCATCTAAAGCAGCTAGAGCCGATTCTAGCCATGACTTAGATTCCATTTCCGCAAAGATAGATGATGTCGAGAGACGAATGGAAAAGATGACTAAGGATATTCACTCAATACGAATTAGTTGTGAGCAGTGTGGAGGACCACATTTGACAAAAGATTGTCTCAGTATTGAATTAACAATGGAACAAAGAGAGAATATTTCATACATAAACCAAAGGCCTGGAAATAATTATCAGAATAATTATCAACCGCCAAGACCAATTTACAATCAAAACCAGAATTATAATCGAAATATTCCATATAACAACCAACAAGGTCCTAGCAATCAACAAGTATCCAATAATACTTACAATCAGCAAAGACCTAATTTTCAAAACAAGCCACCACAACAAACCGATGATAAAAAGCCGAATTTAGAGGATATGATGACAAAGCTAGTTGAAACTCAAACGCAGTTTTTCACATCTCAGAAACAAACCAATGAACAAAATGCTCAAGCATTTAGAAATCAACAAGCTTCTATTCAAAATCTGGAACAAGAAGTAAGTAACCTAGCAAGGTTAATAGGTGAAAGAAAATCGGGAAGTCTACCTAGTGATACAAATGCTAACCCCCGGAATGAAACAGCTAAAGCTATTACCACAAGAAGTGGTACAACACTTAAACCACCGGAAATACCTGTAACTTCTGATGAAGCTATTCCTACTCCACAAGAACCATAACCTGATCAAGATAAGGAAAAAGAACCGGTAGTTGAAAAGGTTAATGAAGATAACACAGTTAAGGCTAAACCTTATGTTAAACCATACCAACCACCACTTCCTTACCCGAGTAAAATGAAGAAAGAGAAACTTGAAGCCGAGCAATCCAAATTCTTGGATATGTTTAAACAGATAAATGTAAATCTTCCTTTCATTGATGTGATTTCAGGAATGCCTAGATATGCTAAATTCTTGAAAGATCTAATCTCAGATAGAAAGAAAATGGAAGAACTCTCGGCTGTTACTATGAATGCTAATTGTTCAGCAGTGCTGTTGAATAAGATACCAGAAAAATTATCTGATCCAGGAAGTTTCACAATTCCATGTTTTCTGGGTAGTCTTAGTTCAATAGAAGCATTGGCAGACTTAGGTGCTAGTATAAATCTAATGCCGTATTCACTATACGCTAAACTGGACCTTGGAGAATTGAAACCAACCAGAATAAGCATACAACTAGCCGATAGATCAATAAAATATCCTAGAGGGATAATGGAGAACATGCTAGTTAAAGTTGGTACTTTAGTATTTCCAGTAGATTTTGTTGTTTTGGACATGGAAGAAGATTCTCAAGTTCCTCTCATATTAGGAAGACCATTCTTAAACACGGCTAAAGCAATGATAGACGTGTTTGATAAGAAACTGACCCTAAGTATAGAGGATGAGAGTGTTACCTTTTCAGTTGATAGAGCAATGCAACAACCACAATCTGCAGATGATACATGTTATTATATTCAAACTATAGATGCACATGCAGAATTATTAGAAGAATTTTCAGAATTACAAGGAACAGGAGAATGTTCTTTAGGAGAAGGTAATGAACCAATTGATGAAGCTGAAATGTTAGCTACACTTATAGCTAATGGATATGAACCAACAACAGAAGAAATTCAAATGCTAAAAGAAGAAGACAGATATCGATATAAATCATCGATAGAAGAACCTCCGAAATTAGAGTTAAAGCCACTTCCAAACCATTTGGAATACGCTTATTTACATGGTGAATCTGAATTACCTGTAATAATATCGTCTTCTCTTACTGAAAATGAGAAATCACAACTCATTTCTGTGTTGAAAGCTCATAAACCAGCCATTGCATGGAAGATTCATGATATTAAAGGAATAAGTCCTTCGTATTGCACACATAAAATCCTTATGGAAGAAGGTAATAAAACGTATGTGCAACGCCAACGAAGACTAAATCCTAATATGCAAGATGTAGTTAAGAAAGAGATTATTAAACTGCTAGATGCAGGTTTGATATATCTAATTTCTGATAGTCCATGGATAAGCCCAGTTCAATGCGTACCTAAGAAGGGTGGCATGACTGTCATTACAAATGAGAAAAATGAGCTTATTCCTACTAGGACTGTAACAGGATGGCGTGTGTGTATTGATTATAGAAAATTAAATGACGCCACCAGAAAAGATCACTTTCCCTTACCTTTCATAGATCAAATGTTGGAAAGATTAGCCGGAAATAGTTACTATTGTTTTCTAGATGGATTTTCCGGATATTTTCAAATTCCAATAGCACCCGAAGATCAAGAGAAAACCACATTCACGTGCCCTTATGGTACTTTTGCTTACAAACACATGCCATTTGGACTTTGTAATGCCCCTGCAACCTTTCAAAGGTGTATGATGGCGATTTTTCATGACATGATAGAAGAATGCATGGAAGTATTCATGGATGACTTTTCAGTCTTCGGTGATACATTTGAATCATGTCTAGTTAATCTTGAACGAATGCTTATTAGATGCGAACAATCAAATCTAGTACTTAATTGGGAGAAATGTCATTTCATGGTTAAAGAAGGCATCGTTCTTGGACATAAAATTTCAAAAGAAGGAATTGAAGTGGATAGAGCTAAAGTAGATGTAATTGCTAAACTTCCACATCCCACCAATGTTAGAGGAGTTAGGAGTTTTCTAGGGCATGCCGGTTTTTACCGACGTTTCATAAAAGATTTTTCTAAAATTACCACTCCTATGAATAAACTCCTAGAAAAGGATGCTCCATTCATCTTTTCAGATGAGTGTATCAAATCTTTTAATATTCTTAAAGAAAAACTTACTAATGCGCCGATCATGATAACACCAAATTGGAATCTACCATTTGAACTAATGTGTGATGCAAGTGATTTTGCAATGGGAGCCGTTTTAGGACAAAGGATTGAAAAACGATTTCAACCTATATATTATGCTAGTAAGACGTTACAAGGAGCACAAACAAACTATACAACTACTGAAAAAGAACTCCTTGCTATTGTCTTTGCTTTTGACAAATTTTGATCATATCTCGTTCTAGCAAAAACGGTGGTCTATACCGACCATTCTGCTCTTAGATACTTATTTTCAAAACAAGATGCTAAACCAAGATTAATCCGTTGGATCTTACTCTTACAAGAGTTTGATATTGAAATCCGAGATAAAAGAGAAGCAGAAAATCTCGCCGCTGATCATCTTTCTCATCTTGAAAATCCTGAGTTAGAAGTTCTAAATGAATCGGCCATACAAGACAACTTTCCTGATGAATATCTATTGAAGATAGATTATAATGAAATCTCATGGTTTGCAGACTATGCAAACTACTTAGTTTGTGGATTCCTTGAGAAAGGATTATCGTACCAAAAACGAAAGAAATTCTTCAGTGATATAAAACACTATTTTTGGGAAGATCCACATCTGTTTAAAAGTTGTCCCGATGGAATAATACGCCGATGTGTATTTGGAGATGAAGCTAGTAAAATATTAAACCATTGTCACACAGGACCAACAGGAGGGCATTATGGGCCTCAACTAACAGCAAGAAAAGTTTATGATGCTGGATTCTATTGGCCTACAATTTACAAAGACGCACACCTACTTTGCAAATCCTGTGATGCTTGTCAAAGGGCCGGAAAAATAAGTCAACGTGATGAAATGCCACAAAATTTCATCCAAGTATGTGAAGTATTTGACATTTGGGGTATTGACTTTATGGGTCCATTTCCAAAATCTCATAATAATCTATATATACTCGTAGCCATTGATTATATATCTAAATGGGCGGAAGCACAAGCTCTCCCAACTAACGATGCACGAGTTGTAGTCAACTTTTTAAAACGTCTTTTTGCAAGGTTTGGAACACCGAAAGCTATAATAAGTGATCGGGGTACTCATTTCTGTAATAATCAACTTGAGAAAGTTCTTAAAAGATATGGAGTAACTCATAAAATCTCCACCGCATATCATCCACAAACAAGTGGACAAGTTGAAAATACCAACCGAGCTTTAAAACGTATTCTAGAGGAAACCATAGGATCAAATCCGAAGGAATGGTCCATTAAATTGGAGGATGCACTCTGGGCTTTTAGAACAGCCTACAAAACTCCAATTGGAACCACACCTTTTAGACTGGTTTATAGAAAAGCATGTCATCTTCCAGTAGAAATTGAACACAAAGCATTTTGGGCTTTGAAGACATGTAATCTTGATTTACATGAAGCTGGACGTTTACGATTAAGTCAACTAAATGAATTAGAAGAATTAAGGCATGAAGCATACGAAAATTCGTTAATCTATAAAGAAAGAACGAAGAAATGGCATGATAAAAGAATCAGAAGTTCAAAAGAATTTAAAGAAGGAGACAGAGTTCTTCTTTTCAATTCACGATTCAAGCTATTTCCTGGAAAATTGAAATCAAGATGGTCTGGGCCATTCATAGTCAAAAGAGTTTTCCTATACGGAACGATAGAATTGATAAATTCAAATGGGATTGAATTTAAAGTTAATGGTCACAGACTTAAACATTACATACATGGTCCGATGGAAGTTGACATTGAAGTTAATCATAATTTCACCACCCAAGAAAACCTTCAAAATGAAAACATAAATATGTTATCAACAACATATGAAAAATCAAAACTGGAATATAGGGAGGATTCAAATTTGAGTGATGAAGAAGAATTCCTATACAAACCTCCCATTCCAAGAAACGAAGAAAAATGTGAACAAGAAATTCAAATAGAAATGAAAGAACCAAGGAAAGAACACCCAAAAAAGGTTTACAAACCAACTCGACTTACTAAAGCAGGAGACCCGGGTGAATTTATCATTTCTTGCTTACTTAATGATGGTGCTGTATATAATGGACTCGCAGATTTAGGAGCAAGTGCAAATATTATGCCTCTTTCCTTATACAAAAGATTAGGCATGGGTAAATTAAAACCAACCAAAATAGGTGTTCAATCATTTGACCAAACCATTAAGCACCCGGTTGGAATAACAAATAATTTACTTGTTAACGTGGGAAGTTTGACCTTTGTTGAAAACTTCATAGTGATTAATATGGAGGAAAACCTTGATATTCCTCTAATTCTAGGTCGCCCATTTTTAGCAACCACCGAGGCATTCATTGATGTAAGAGAAGGTAGAATAACACTTAGGAATGGTGATACATCGATCACCTTTGTGAACCGAAAGTTTAGATCTCCACAAACCAAAACTGTTAGACCAATAAAAATGCATAAGTGTGGGGAAGATGAAGAAACACTTAATGATGATCCAATCACAAAGAATGCCGTTGATGATACGAAATTAGATGAACCCATTTTTAACAGTTCAACGAAGAAACTTTATAAATGGATTCACGATGCTAAGATTAAAGGAAACTTTAAGTTATATAACCGATTAATATCCAATTTATCGTCAAAAGAAAAGGCAATGTTAGTTGAATTTGTGAAAGTTACGGAGGAAATCAACAAATGGATTGAAGTAAAAGTCAAAGATATACAAGTTGTTGATGATTCAATTGAAAATAATGTTAATCACAATTTCGACACCACAGCTGACTAAGTGTGGGGAGAATAAAAGGGGTTTATGTATTTCTGTTAGAGTTAGATTGTCTGTTTTCGTGTAGTTCTCGAAAATGGAACCCGAATGGTCTTTCCCTAGCAGACCCTAAACAACTAGTCTTCTCCCCCCCATTCTGAATTTTTATTTTTTTAGGTTTTTACAAAATGAAGACTGCCTGTGAACTAAACTGAAATGTCCCGTTCTTATTGATTAAAAACGTTCCATATTAATTGATTTCGTTGCGAGGTTTTGACCTCTATATGAGACGTTTTTCAAAGACTGCATTCATTTTAAAACAAACCATAACCTTTATTTCATCAATAAAGGTTTAAAAAGCTTTACGTAGATTATCAAATAATGATAATCTAAAATATCCTGTTTACACACGACCATTACATAATGGTTTACAATACAAATATATTACAACAAAATAAGTTTCTTGAATGCAGTTTTTACACAATATCATACAAGCATGGACTCCAAATCTCGTCCTTATTTAAGTATGCGACAGCGGAAGCTCTTAATAATCACCTGAGAATAAACATGCTTAAAACGTCAACAAAAATGTTGGTGAGTTATAGGTTTAACCTATATATATCAAATCATAATAATAGACCACAAGATTTCATATTTCAATACACATCCCATACATAGAGATAAAAATCATTCATATGGTGAACACCTGGTAACCGACATTAACAAGATGCATATATAAGAATATCCCCATCATTCTGGGACACCCTTCGGATATGATATAAATTTTGAAGTACTAAAGCATCCGGTACTTTGGATGGGGTTTGTTAGGCCCAATAGATCTATCTTTAGGATTCGCGTCAATTAGGGTGTCTGTTCCCTAATTCTTAGATTACCAGACTTAATAAAAAGGGGCATATTCGATTTCGATAATTCAACCATAGAATGTAGTTTCACGTACTTGTGTCTATTTTGTAAATCATGTATAAAACCTGCATGTATTCTCATCCCAAAAATATTAGATTTTAAAAGTGGGACTATAACTCACTTTCATAGATTTTTACTTCGTCGGGAAGTAAGACTTGGCCACTGGTTGATTCACGAACCTATAACAATATATACATATATATCAAAGTATGTTCAAAATATATTTACAACACTTTTAATATATTTTGATGTTTTAAGTTTATTAAGTCAGCTGTCCTCGTTAGTAACCTACAACTAGTTGTCCACAGTTAGATGTACAGAAATAAATCGATAAATATTATCTTGAATCAATCCACGACCCAGTGTATACGTATCTCAGTATTGATCACAACTCAAACTATATATATTTTGGAATCAACCTCAACCCTGTATAGCTAACTCCAACATTCACATATAGAGTGTCTATGGTTGTTCCGAAATATATATAGATGTGTCGACATGATAGGTCGAAACATTGTATACGTGTCTATGGTATCTCAAGATTACATAATATACAATACAAGTTGATTAAGTTATGGTTGGAATAGATTTGTTACCAATTTTCACGTAGCTAAAATGAGAAAAATTATCCAATCTTGTTTTACCCATAACTTCTTCATTTTAAATCCGTTTTGAGTGAATCAAATTGCTATGGTTTCATATTGAACTCTATTTTATGAATCTAAACAGAAAATGTATAGGTTTATTGTAGGAAAAATAAGTTACAAGTCGTTTTTGTAAAGGTAGTCATTTCAGTCGAAAGAACGACGTCTAGATGACCATTTTAGAAAACATACTTCCACTTTGAGTTTAACCATAATTTTTGGATATAGTTTCATGTTCATAATAACAATAATTTTCTCAGAATAACAACTTTTAAATCAAAGTTTATCATAGTTTTTAATTAACTAACCCAAAACAGCCCGCGGTGTTACTACGACGGTGTAAATCCGGTTTTACGGTGTTTTTTGTGTTTCCAGGTTTTAAATCATTAAGTTAGCATTTCATATAGATATAGAACATGTGTTTAGTTGATTTTAAAAGTCAAGTTAGAAGGATTAACTTTTGTTTGCGAACAAGTTTAGAATTAACTAAACTATGTTCTAGTGATTACAAGTTTAAACCTTCGAATAAGATAGCTTTATATGTATGAATAGAATGATGTTATGAACATCATTACTACCTTAAGTTCCTTGGATAAACCTACTGGAAAAGAGAAAAATGGATCTAGCTTCAATGGATCCTTGGATGGCTCGAAGTTCTTGAAGCAGAATCATGACACGAAAACAAGTTCAAGTAAGATCATCACTTGAAATAAGATTGTTATAGTTATAGAAATTGAACCAAAGTTTGAATATGATTATTACCTTGTATTAGAATGATAACCTACTGTAAGAAACAAAGATTTCTTGAGGTTGGATGATCACCTTACAAGATTGGAAGTGAGCTAGCAAACTTGAAAGTATTCTTGATTTTATGTAACTAGAACTTGTAGAATATATGAAGAACACTTAGAACTTGAAGATAGAACTTGAGAGAGATCAATTAGATGAAGAAAATTGAAGAATGAAAGTGTTTGTAGGTGTTTTTGGTCGTTGGTGTATGGATTAGATATAAAGGATATGTAATTTTGTTTTCATGTAAATAAGTCATGAATGATTACTCATATTTTTGTAATTTTATGAGATATTTCATGCTAGTTGCCAAATGATGGTTCCCACATGTGTTAGGTGACTCACATGGGCTGCTAAGAGCTGATCATTGGAGTGTATATACCAATAGTACATACATCTAAAAGCTGTGTATTGTACGAGTACGAATACGGGTGCATACGAGTAGAATTGTTGATGAAACTGAACGAGGATGTAATTGTAAGCATTTTTGTTAAGTAGAAGTATTTTGATAAGTGTATTGAAGTCTTCCAAAAGTGTATAGATACATATTAAAACATTACATGTATATACATTTTAACTGATTCGTTAAGTCATCGTTAGTCGTTACATGTAAGTGTTGTTTTGAAACCTTTAGGTTAACGATCTTGTTAAATGTTGTTAACCCAATGTTTATAATATCAAATTAGATTTTAAATTATTATATTATCATGATATTATCATGTATGAATATCTCTTAATATGAGATATATACATTAAACGTCTTTACAACGATAATCGTTACATATATGTCTCGTTTAAAAATCATTAAGTTAGTAGTCTTGTTTTTACATATGTAGTTCATTGTTAATATACTTAATGATATGTTTACTTATCATAGTATCATGTTAACTATATATATATATCCATATATATGTCATCATATAGTTTTTACAAGTTTTAACGTTCGTGAATCACCGGTCAACTTGGGTGGTCAATTGTCTATATGAAACATATTTCAATTAATCAAGTCTTAACAAGTTTGATTGTTTAACATGTTGGAAATATTTAATCATGTAAATATAAATCTCAATTAATATATATAAACATGGAAAAGTTCGGGTCACTACAGTACCTACCCGTTAAATAAATTTCGTCCCGAAATTTTAAGCTGTTGAAGGTGTTGACGAATCTTCTGGAAATAGATGGGGGTATTTCTTCTTCATCTGATCTTCACGCTCCCAGGTGAACTCGGGTCCTCTACGAGCATTCCATCGAACCTTAATAATTGGTATCTTGTTTTGCTTAAGTCTTTTAACCTCACGATCCATTATTTCGACGGGTTCTTCGATGAATTGAAGTTTTTCGTTGATTTGGATTTCATCTAACGGAATAGTGAGATCTTCTTTAGCAAAACATTTCTTCAAATTCGAGACGTGGAAAGTGTTATGTACAGCCGCGAGTTGTTGAGGTAACTCAAGTCGGTAAGCTACTGGTCCGACACGATCAATAATCTTGAATGGTCCAATATACCTTGGATTTAATTTCCCTCGTTTACCAAATCGAACAACGCCTTTCCAAGGTGCAACTTTAAGCATGACCATCTCTCCAATTTCAAATTCTATATCTATTCTTTTAATGTCAGCGTAGCTCTTTTGTCGACTTTGGGCGGTTTTCAACCGTTGTTGAATTTGGATGATCTTCTCGGTAGTTTCTTGTATAATCTCCGGACCCGTAATCTGTCTATCCCCCACTTCACTCCAACTAATCAGAGACCTGCACTTTCTACCATAAAGTGCTTCAAACGGCGCCATCTCAATGCTTGAATGGTAGCTGTTGTTGTAGGAAAATTCTGCTAACGGTAGATGTCGATCCCAACTGTTTCCGAAATCAATAACACATGCTCGTAGCATGTCTTCAAGCGTTTGTATCGTCCTTTCGCTCTGCCCATCAGTTTGTGGATGATAGGCAGTACTCATGTCTGGCAGTACTCATGTCTAGACGAGTTCCTAATGCTTGCTGTAATGTCTGCCAGAATCTTGAAATAAATCTGCCATCCCTATCAGAGATAATAGAGATTGGTATTCCATGTCTGGAGACGAATTCCTTCAAATACAGTCGTGCTAACTTCTCCATCTTGTCATCTTCTCTTATTGGCAGGAAGTGTGCTGATTTGGTGAGACGATCAACTATTACCCAAATAGTATCAAAACCACTTGCGGTCCTTGGCAATTTAGTGATGAAATCCATGGTAATGTTTTCCCATTTCCATTCCGGAATTTCGGGTTGTTGAAGTAGACCTGATGGTTTCTGATGCTCAGCTTTGACCTTAGAACACGTCAAACATTCTCCTACGTATTTAGCAACATCGGCTTTCATACCCGGCCACTAAAAATGTTTCTTGAGATCCTTGTACATCTTCCCCGTTCCAGGATGTATTGAGTATCTGGTTTTATGAGCTTCTCTAAGTACCATTTCTCTCATATCTCCAAATTTTGGTACCCAAATCCTTTCAGCCCTATACCGGGTTCCGTCTTCCTGAATATTAAGATGCTTCTCCGATCCTTTGGGTATTTCATCCTTTAAATTTCCCTCTTTTAAAACTCCTTGTTGCGCCTCCTTTATTTGAGTAGTAAGGTTATTATGAATCATTATATTCATAGATTTTACTCGAATGGGTTCTCTGTCCTTCTTGCTCAAGGCATCGGCTACCACATTTGCCTTCCCCGGGTGGTAACGAATCTCAAAGTCGTAATCATTCAATAATTCAATCCACCTACGCTGCCTCATATTCAGTTGTTTCTGATTAAATATGTGTTGAAGACTTTTGTGGTCGGTATATATAATACTTTTGACCCCATATAAGTAGTGCCTCCAAGTCTTTAATGCAAAAACAACCGCGCCTAATTCCAAATCATGCGTCGTATAATTTTGTTCGTGAATCTTCAATTGTCTAGACGCATAAGCAATCACCTTCGTTCGTTGCATTAATACACAACCGAGACCTTGCTTTGATGCGTCACAATAAATCACAAAATCATCATTCCCTTCAGGCAATGACAATATAGGTGCCGTAGTTAGCTTTTTCTTCAATAACTGAAACGCTTTCTCTTGTTCATCATTCCATTCAAATTTCTTCCCTTTATGCGTTAATGCAGTCAAGGGTTTTGCTATTCTGGAAAAGTCTTGGATGAACCTTCTGTAGTAACCAGCTAGTCCTAAAAACTAGCGTATGTGTTTTGGAGTTTTCGGGGTTTCCCACTTTTCAACAGTTTCTATCTTTGCCGGATCCACCTTAATACCTTCTTTGTTCACTATGTGACCGAGGAATTGAACTTCTTCCAACCAAAATGCACACTTTGAAAACTTAGCATACAATTCTTCCTTCCTCAATACTTCTAACACCTTTCTCAAATGTTCACCGTGTTCTTGGTCATTCTTTGAGTAAATAAGTATGTCATCAATGAAAACAATGACAAACTTGTCAAGGTATGGTCCACACACTCGGTTCATAAGGTCCATGAACACAGCTGGTGCATTAGTTAAACCAAACGGCATGACCATAAACTCGTAATGACCGTAACGTGTTCTGAAAGCTGTCTTTGGAATATCATCTTCTTTCACCCGCATTTGATGATACCCGGAACGTAAGTCAATCTTTGAATAAACAGACGAGCCTTGTAGTTGATCAAATAAGTCGTCGATTCTCGGTAGTGGGTAGCAGTTCTTGATGGTAAGTTTGTTCAACTCTCGGTAGTCGATACACAACCTGAATGTACCATCTTTCTTCTTGACAAACAAAACAGGAGCTCCCCACGGTGATGTGCTTGGTCGAATGAAACCACGCTCTAAAAGTTCTTGTAATTGGCTTTGCAGTTCTTTCATCTCACTGGGTGCGAGTCTGTAAGGAGCACGAGCTATTGGTGCAGCTCCTGGTACAAGATCTATTTGAAATTCAACGGATTGATGTGGGGGTAATCCCGGTAATTCTTTCGGAAATACATCGGGAAATTCTTTTGCAATGGGAACATCATTGATGATCTTTTCTTCAGTTTGTACTTTCTCGACGTGTGCTAGAACAGCATAGCAACCTTTTCTTATTAGTTTTTGTGCCTTCAAATTACTAATAATATGTAGCTTCGTGTTGCCCTTTTCTCCGTACACCATTAAGGGTTTTCCTTTTTCTCGTATAATGCGAATTGCATTTTTGTAACAAACGATCTCTGCTTTCACTTATTTCAACCAGTCCATACCAATTATCACATCAAAACTCCCTAACTCTACTGGTATCAAATCAATCTTAAATGTTTCGCTAACCAGTTTAATTTCTCGACTCCGACATATATTATCTGCTGAAATTAATTTACCATTTGCTAATTCGAGTAAAAATTTACTATCCAAAGGCGTCAATGGACAACTTAATTTAGCACAAAAATCTCTACTCATATAGCTTCTATCCGCACCCGAATCAAATAAAACGTAAGCAGATTTATTGTCAATAAGAAACGTACCCGTAACAAGCTCCGGGTCTTCCTGTGCCTCTGCCGCATTAATATTGAAAACTCTTCCGCGGCCTTGTCCATTCGTGTTCTCCTGGTTCGGGCAATTTCTAATAATGTGGCCCGGTTTTCCACATTTATAACAAACTACATTGGCATAACTTGCTCCGACACTACTTGCTCCGCCGTTACTCGTTCCGACACCATTTGTTCCTTTCGTTCTATTAACCCCTGGTCCGTAGACCTCACACTTCGCCGCGCTATGACCATTTCTTTTACACTTGTTGCAAAATTTGGTGCAGAACCCCGAGTGATACTTTTCACACCTTTGGCATAGCTGCTTCTGATTGTTGTTGTTGTTGCGGTTATTATTGTTGTTGGGATGATTGTTGTAGTTGCTATTGCTGTTGTTGTTGTTGTTGTTGTTGGGCCGTTTGTTGTAGTTGCGATTGATGTTGCGATTGTTTGGATAATTGTTGCGATTATTGTTGTAATTGCTGTTGTTGTTGTATTGGTGATTCTTATCACCGTTTTCCTCCCACTTTCTTTTGACTTGCTTCACATTGGCCTCTTCAGCAGTCTGTTCTTTAATTCTTTCTTCAATCTGGTTCACTAGTTTGTGAGCCATTCTACATGCCTGTTGTATGGAGGCGGGCTCGTGTGAACTTATATCTTCTTAGATTCTTTCCGGTAATCCTTTCACAAACGCGTCGATCTTCTCTTCCTCATCTTCGAATGCTCCCGGACACAATAGGCACAATTCTGTGAATCGTCTTTCGTACGTGGTAATATCAAATCCTTGGGTTCGTAACCCTCTAAGTTCTGTCTTGAGCTTATTGACCTCGGTTCTGGGACGGTACTTCTCGTTCATCAAGTGCTTGAATGCTGACCACGGTAGTGCGTACGCATCATCTTGTCCCACTTGCTCTAGATAGGTATTCCACCATGTTAACGCAGAACCTGTGAAGGTATGCGTAGCGTACTTCACTTTGTCCTCTTCAGTACACTTACTTATGGCAAACACCGATTCGACCTTCTCGGTCCACCGTTTCAATCCGATCGGTCCTTTGGTTCCATCAAATTCCAAAGGTTTGCAGGCAGTGAATTCTTTGTAGGTGCATCCTACACGATTTCCTGTACTGCCAGATCCAAGGTTATTGTTGGTATGTAGTGCAGCCTGTACTGCGGCTATGTTTGAAGCTAGAAAAGTACGGAATTCCTCTTCATTCATATTCACGGTGTGTCGAGTAGTCGGTGCCATTTCCTTCAAAATAGTCAAATGGAACAAGTTAATCATACAGAATATTAAGAGTAGTTAATAGTATTTCGTAGCATAATATGAACTCATTTATAAAAGCTTTTTCTTCATATTAGCGTTTTATAAGTTTAAATTCGGGTAGTACCTACCCGTTAAGTTCATACTTAGTAGCTAATATACAATTCAACTACTACAATTCTATATGAAAAACTGATTGTAATAATAGTTCGCGTTCAAACTTTTATACAATATTTTACAAACTTACAATACCGCTTATTTTACATAAAGCATGAAATATAGCACACAATAACTTTGATACAAGATAGTTGTGAAGATAATTCTAGCTAGTACACAAGTCGTTCAGCAAAGGCAATAAAGACACGTAATTCATACGTCCAGAAACAAGTCATGCATTCTGGTTTTACTAGGACTACTTCCCATCCTTGGTCTTGTGGAACATAACCATTATGGCCGTTGATAAGACAGCGTGTTGTAACGTCATCAAAGGGACGAGGGTTACGTAATGACCAACAGTCTCGTAATAACCTAAAAACCTCATTTCTTACCCCAATTACCGACTCCGTCACTTGTGGGAACGTTTTGTTTAATAGTTGTAGCCCGATGTTCTTGTTCTCACTTTGGTGAGAAGCGAACATTACTAACCCGTAAGCATAACATGCTTCTTTATGTTGCATGTTAGCTGCTTTTTCTAAATCACGAAGTCCTATATTCGGATATACTGAGTCAAAATAATTTCTTAACCCGTTGCGTAAAATAGCATTTGGGTTCCCCGCAATATATGCGTCAAAGTAAACACATCGTAACTTATGGATTTCCCAATGTGATATTCCCCATCTTCCGAACGAAAGCCTTTTATAAACCAAGGCATTCTTGGAACGTTCTTCGAATGTCTTACAAACTGATCTCGCCTTAAATAGTTGTGCCGAGGAATTCTGACCGACTCTAGACAAGATTTCATCAATCATGTCTCCGGGTAGGTCTCTTAAAATATTGGGTTGTCTATCCATTTTGTGTTTTTATACTGTAAAATAGACAAGAGTTAGATTCATAAAAAAATACTTATTAATACAAGCAATTTTTACATATATCATAAAGCATAAGCACACTATATTACATATATTACACCACACGAATATATCTGTCTTATTCCGACTCGCTCGTTTCTTCTTGTTCGGTTTTGGTTCGTTTTGCCAAGTTTCTAGGGATATATGATGTTCCCCTAATACGAGCCGTCGTTATCCACATTGGTTTAGAAAAACCTGGTGGTTTAGAGGTTCCCGGGTCATTGTTACAACTTAAGGACTTCGGGGGTTGACGATACATATAAAGTTCATCGGGGTTGGAATTAGATTTCTCTATTTTTATGCCCTTTCCCTTATTATTTTCTTTTGCCTTTTTAAATTCAGTTGGGGTAATTTCTATAACATCATCGGAATTCTCGTCGGAATCCGATTCATCGGAGAATTGGTAATCCTCCCAATATTTTGCTTCCTTGGCGGAAACACCATTGACCATAATTAACCTTGGTCGGTTGGTTGAGAATTCTCTTTTACTTAACCGTTTTATTATTTCCCCCACCGGTTCTATTTCTTCTTCCGGTTCCGATTCTTCTTCCGGTTCCGATTCTTCTTCCGGTTCCGACTCTTCTTCCGGTTCCTCTTCGGGAACTTGTGAATCAGTCCACGAATCATTCCAATTTACATTTGACTCTTCATTATTATTAGGTGAGTCAATGGGACTTGTTCTAGAGGTAGACATCTATCACATAATATCAAACACGATAAGAGATTAATATATCACATAATATTCATATGTTAAAAATATATAGTTTCCAACAAAAATGTTAAGCAATCATTTTTAAAGAAAACACGGTCGAAGTCCAGACTCACTAATGCATCCTAACAAACTCGATAAGACACACTAATGCAAATTTTCTGGTTCTCTAAGACCAACGCTCGGATACCAACTGAAATGTCCCGTTCTTATTGATTAAAAACGTTCCATATTAATTGATTTCGTTGCGAGGTTTTGACCTCTATATGAGACGTTTTTCAAAGACTGCATTCATTTTAAAACAAACCATAACCTTTATTTCATCAATAAAGGTTTAAAAAGCTTTACGTAGATTATCAAATAATGATAATCTAAAATATCCTGTTTACACACGACCATTACATAATGGTTTACAATACAAATATATTACAACAAAATAAGTTTCTTGAATGCAGTTTTTACACAATATCATACAAGCATGGACTCCAAATCTCGTCCTTATTTAAGTATGCGACAGCGGAAGCTCTTAATAATCACCTGAGAATAAACATGCTTAAAACGTCAACAAAAATGTTGGTGAGTTATAGGTTTAACCTATATATATCAAATCATAATAATAGACCACAAGATTTCATATTTCAATACACATCCCATACATAGAGATAAAAATCATTCATATGGTGAACACCTGGTAACCGACATTAACAAGATGCATATATAAGAATATCCCCATCATTCTGGGACACCCTTCGGATATGATATAAATTTCAAAGTACTAAAGCATCCGGTACTTTGGATGGGGTTTGTTAGGCCCAATAGATCTATCTTTAGGATTCGCGTCAATTAGGGTGTCCGTTCCCTAATTCTTAGATTACCAGACTTAATAAAAAGGGGCATATTCGATTTCGATAATTTAACCATAGAATGTAGTTTCACGTACTTGTGTCTATTTTGTAAATCATGTATAAAACCTGCATGTATTCTCATCCCAAAAATATTAGATTTTAAAAGTGGGACTATAACTCACTTTCATAGATTTTTACTTCGTCGGGAAGTAAGACTTGGCCACTGGTTGATTCACGAACCTATAACAATATATACATATATATCAAAGTATGTTCAAAATATATTTACAACACTTTTAATATATTTTGATGTTTTAAGTTTATTAAGTCAGCTGTCCTCGTTAGTAACCTACAACTAGTTGTCCACAGTTAGATGTACAGAAATAAATCGATAAATATTATCTTGAATCAATCCACGACCCAGTGTATACGTATCTCAGTATTGATCACAACTCAAACTATATATATTTTGGAATCAACCTCAACCCTGTATAGCTAACTCCAACATTCACATATAGAGTGTCTATGGTTGTTCCGAAATATATATAGATGTGTCGACATGATAGGTCGAAACATTGTATACGTGTCTATGGTATCTCAAGATTACATAATATACAATACAAGTTGATTAAGTTATGGTTGGAATAGATTTGTTACCAATTTTCACGTAGCTAAAATGAGAAAAATTATCCAATCTTGTTTTACCCATAACTTCTTCATTTTAAATCCGTTTTGAGTGAATCAAATTGTTATGGTTTCATATTGAACTCTATTTTATGAATCTAAACAGAAAAAGTATAGGTTTATTGTAGGAAAAATAAGTTACAAGTCGTTTTTGTAAAGGTAGTCATTTCAGTCGAAAGAACGACGTCTAGATGACCATTTTAGAAAACATACTTCCACTTTGAGTTTAACCATAATTTTTGGATATAGTTTCATGTTCATAATAACAATCATTTTCTCAGAATAACAACTTTTAAATCAAAGTTTATCATAGTTTTTAATTAACTAACCCAAAACAGCCCGCGGTGTTACTACGACGGTGTAAATCCGGTTTTACGGTGTTTTTCGTGTCTCCAGGTTTTAAATCATTAAGTTAGCATATCATATAGATATAGAACATGTGTTTAGTTGATTTTAAAAGTCAAGTTAGAAGGATTAACTTTTGTTTGCGAACAAGTTTAGAATTAACTAAACTATGTTCTAGTGATTACAAGTTTAAACCTTCGAATAAGATAGCTTTATATGTATGAATAGAATGATGTTATGAACATCATTACTACCTTAAGTTCCTTGGATAAACCTACTGGAAAAGAGAAAAATGGATCTAGCTTCAATGGATCCTTGGATGGCTCGAAGTTCTTGAAGCAGAATCATGACACGAAAACAAGTTCAAGTAAGATCATCACTTGAAATAAGATTGTTATAGTTATAGAAATTGAACCAAAGTTTGAATATGATTATTACCTTGTATTAGAATGATAACCTACTGTAAGAAACAAAGATTTCTTGAGGTTGGATGATCACCTTACAAGATTGGAAGTGAGCTAGCAAACTTGAAAGTATTCTTGATTTTATGTAACTAGAACTTGTAGAATATATGAAGAACACTTAGAACTTGAAGATAGAACTTGAGAGAGATCAATTAGATGAAGAAAATTGAAGAATAAAAGTGTTTGTAGGTGTTTTTGGTCGTTGGTGTATGGATTAGATATAAAGGATATGTAATTTTGTTTTCATGTAAATAAGTCATGAATGATTACTCATATTTTTGTAATTTTATGAGATATTTCATGCTAGTAGCCAAATGATGGTTCCCACATGTGTTAGGTGACTCACATGGGCTGCTAAGAGCTAATCATTGGAGTGTATATACCAATAGTACATACATCTAAAAGTTGTGTATTGTACGAGTACGAATACGGGTGCATACGAGTAGAATTGTTGATGAAACTGAACGAGGATGTAATTGTAAGCATTTTTGTTAAGTAGAAGTATTTTGATAAGTGTATTGAAGTCTTCCAAAAGTGTATAGATACATATTAAAACACTACATGTATATACATTTTAACTGATTCGTTAAGTCATCGTTAGTCGTTACATGTAAGTGTTGTTTTGAAACCTTTAGGTTAACGATCTTGTTAAATGTTGTTAACCAAATGTTTATAATATCAAATGAGATTTTAAATTATTATATTATCATGATATTATCATGTATGAATATCTCTTAATATGATATATATACATTAAACGTCTTTACAACGATAATCGTTACATATATGTCTCGTTTAAAAATCATTAAGTCAGTAGTCTTGTTTTTACATATGTAGTTCATTGTTAATATACTTAATGATATGTTTACTTATCATAGTATCATGTTAACTATATATATATCCATATATATGTCATCATATAGTTTTTACAAGTTTTAACGTTCGTGAATCACCGGTCAACTTGGGTGGTCAATTGTCTATATGAAACATATTTCAATTAATCAAGTCTTAACAAGTTTGATTGTTTAACATGTTGGAAATATTTAATCATGTAAATATCAATCTCAATTAATATATATAAACATGGAAAAGTTCGGGTCACTACATAAACCATGGTCTAATGCTACACGCTTTGATCACTAAACGTAATAATGACATACTACCGAGTGAAATAGTATCAGTAATCAGAGAATAAGTTACAATTTGGTAAGGGAAAATCAAAATCCGCAGCGAAAAGAAGAGCACGACACCTAGAAAGATGTCACAAATGCGGAAAATGGTCACATGGAGGTAAATGTTCAAATAATCAAACCTATTCAAACACCGAATTTGTTACTTTATGCAGAGACGGACCATTCATATGTTTAGAAGAAAAGACACTAAATGCTCGAGGTTACGCCTATGTAGCCATGGAAAACCAATTAAATTGACTATCTAATGAATGGGATAGATCATATAACTAAGAAATCTATTTCACAGGTATGTCTGTACAGTTTTTATTTTTATTTTTATTTTTAACCTTTTGATAATAAACGCTAATTTGTTCGCTAAAAAGTATTAAATTGGTATTGAATAAAATTAGGTTTGGCGACCGAAATTATTGATATCATACAAAAATTTATTACATCACTGCGAAATTTAACGTTTATTCTTAAGGTATAAATATCTTTAATCAATCAACCCAAAATATTTCAAAAATTCGTCATGAGTTAAATTAGGTCTTGGAACCGAAATTACTTTACCGAAAAGAGGGGGCGCATATTTTTGATAATATTTGATTGATTAAAGTGGGATAAAAAGCCAAAAAGATTTTTAATTTTATTTTTACCATGTTTTTAAAATTAATATTTAAATCTTAAATTAATATTGTAAACTTTGTAAAAACAATATATTTAAAATTGTAAATATTTGAAAAATTAATATAAGTTTGGTGTGAATTTATAATATGAATTTCTAAAATTAAGATTGGTGTGAATTTTTTTTATTTTATGAATTTTTAATTTTATGCATTTTAAATTTTAGGTTTGGTGTGAATTTTTAATATTAATTTTGAATTTTATATTTAAATTGTGTGAATTTAAAAACAAAAATTTACTTTATCTCATTAAGTTAAAAATATGATTTTTAAAATTCGTCGTAAGTTGAAGACTAGGTCTTTGAACCGAAATTGCTTTACCCAAGGAAGGGACGAGAACTTTTATTATCATTATTTTTAATCTTATTGAATTAAAGTATGCCAAAAACATTAAAAAA
The DNA here is from genome assembly GCF_046630445.1 of Rutidosis leptorrhynchoides. Classification (NCBI taxonomy): domain Eukaryota; kingdom Viridiplantae; phylum Streptophyta; class Magnoliopsida; order Asterales; family Asteraceae; genus Rutidosis; species Rutidosis leptorrhynchoides. Next base: position 148,886,142 of record NC_092343.1, read on the forward strand.
AAAACCCAAAAATCTTAGCTTTTAAAACAATCGCTACAAAAAGACAAATTTTAAAATTTTGTCGAAGGACGGACTAGGACATCGATCCGAAACGACCTCGTCCTAAATAACAAGGGAAACAAAATTTTAAAATTAATTACCTAATTGTTTTAATAAGTTAAAGATTATAAAAAAAAAAAATACCAAACTCCGCGACTCGCGGAGTTTGAAGGGGAAATCTCCGCGAGTCGCGGAGGGACCGAAATACAGAAAAAAATAAAACGTAAAGAACTGCTCAGACAACACACACAACTCAAACATACAGCAAAATAACTGGAAATAACCCACGAAAAACCCGAAAAAAAACCCCCAAAATCACAATTTTTAATCATCAAATCTTTTACTAAAATCATGTTGAGAAGGATGCTATAAAGGAATTACTTAAGAAAAACGGTAAATTTCTACACCTAAACACCATTTAATCCGAAATTAGTGTTCTTGAGCAATTTTTTTCCCCCAATTTGATTTTGATGCTTTTTAGTGTAATTAGGCTTAAATTGTTTATGTATTATGCTTGTATAACCTAGATTGATGCTGTTTAACAAGATTAGAAGCCTTAAACTTCAAATTTTGAGTAATCTAGGGTTTGTGTTCTTGAGCAAATTTGGGACTTTTTGATATAAACAGGTTATGGCCGATTTTTGTCATGAATTGTTGCTAAATTAAGTAGTGTAACATGTTTAGGTAGTTAAATGATCCAAACTTTGAGCCTAAACATGATTTTGAGAATTAAAGTGGACTTTTTCAAGTCTAAAAATTCATGAACTTGATTTTTGAAAGATAATGCCATTTGAGACTTGTTTAATTGCTAGTAATGATTATTTTGACATGTTATTTGAGTTGAATGCTTATGAACTTAGCGAACATTTTCGTATATGCTTATTTGAAAAAGTGTAGATTTGATAAAAATGTGAAAATGAGCTTAAGTTTGATATAAATTGATCATGTCATTGTAATTATTTTGATTGATGATTTTGCTGACACTAATGCATATTTGGATGCACAAAAATTGTGTTTGATGTGTTTTGCAGACTGAAAGGGGTGAATCTTCATCCCAAGCTCGCAATGCTCCTGCTGAGAATGCGGAACAACAGGAGGTGGATAACTACTACAAGCAGGATATACCTCATCCAGTCATGACATTTTCTGATATGCACTTGGAAGAGTTGCACCCGAACCTGAGATTTGACAGACTTTGGATAGATTATCCAAAATATCAAAGGGGTTTGCATACTCTTCATTCTAAGGTTGTTGAGGTACCTAGGGTCATAGAATGGGGACCCTTAGAAGCTATAGAATTGGCCGGGCCAATTAGGGAATTACTTGTACAGAGGTATGGTAATTCTACTTTTAATGACTGGGTACATTTATTCACCATGCGTAGACCTGTATATAAAGTATGGTGTGAAGAATTGTTGTGTAGTATAGAGTTGAATGATCGGGTAGCTAGTTTAACCGATCGTTCTTTTATTAGATTTTTGTTAGGCGGTTCGATGTGCCACATGTCTTTACTAGACATGGCTCAGGCTTTACGTATATATACGCCTGAGGAGTTAGCATCTGCCGATTGTAGAGGGTTGATACTAAATGGTAGAAAGATAGATGAAAATTTTGATACACACGGTGTGTGGAGTCAAATGACAAGCCATCACCGTTTCAAAGGGGGAAATTACTCTT